>NC_133553.1:57339342-58039342 GCF_048773025.1 Camelus bactrianus | reverse complement strand
TCATTTGAATAAACAAACACTTTTTAAATAACAAACACTTTTTAAATAAGTTATAAATGATTTGCAAATGATTTATTTCTTAAGAAACATATTCCTGAAAAACATAATGGAAATTTAAGGTAGTTTCTTTGTTTAGAAATAGGTCTCCAGAAAATTGTGGAAGAGACCAGATGTCATGACAAAGAATATCTTTCAGAGATAATCCCATACTGGCATATAAAGATATCAAATTCAATCATATATAAAGCACACATAACACAACCCATACCAAAATTTCTGCAACTTAGTATATGACTTTTTAAAAAAGGAACTAGTTGAAACATAAATCTTTATATATTTTTAAGTTTTTTTTTAATTGAAGTATAGTCAATTTACAATATTGTGTCAATTTCTGGTGTATAGCATAATAGTTCAATCATACATATACATACATATATTCAATTTCATAATCTTTTTCATTATAGGTTACAAGATATTGAATATAGTTCCCTGTGCTATATAGTATAAATTTGTTGTTTATTTTATATATAGTACTTAGTATCTGCAAATCTCGAACTCCCAATTTATCCTTTCCCACTCCCTTCACCCCCTTGGTAACCATTAGTTTGTTTTCTATGTCTGTGAGTCTGTTTTTGTTTTGTAAATAAGTTCATTTGCCTTTTTTTTTTTTATTTAGATTCCACATATAAGTGATATCATATGGTATTTTTCTTTCTCTTTCTGGCTTACTTAGAATGACATTCTCCAGGTCCATCCAAGTTGCTGCAACTGGCATTATTTTATTCTTTTTTATGCCTGAGTGGTAGTTCATTGTATAAACATACCACAACTTCTTTATCCAGTCATCTATTGATGGACATTTAGGTTGAGAAACATAAATTTTTATTAAAGATGAACCATAATGGAAGTTAAAATTTATAAAAATTACATTCTAAGTTACAACAAAGCCAAAAAGTACAGGGTTTTTTTATTAGGACAAAAAAACTTTGACTTTTCGTATTTTTGTAATCTATAAGAATTATAAATAAGGATCCACTCCAGCAGAACACATCATTTAAATCTTTCTTATGGCATTTACCATACAGTACAGGATTCTTTGAGACACAGACTGTGACATTCACCTTTGTATAGCATATTAGGGACTCCGTAAATACAGCTGTCTCTCAGTGTCCACAGGGACACCAAAATCACAGATGCTCAAATATCTTATATGAAATGACATAGTATAGCTTCCCTCTGTATCTTCAGATGTGGAAGCTGTGAATAAGCATGACCAACTGTATTTCATATCAATCAAAGATAGAAATTTTCTTTAAAATCTTCCTACCCAGGAACTCCTTCAACCGAAGTTAATTTTCTAGACCTAGAAATAGTTGCTTTGAGAAAAGGAGAGTCAAAAATAGATCTTCAATTAATATGGATTTTGCTCGAAACTAAGAAAGAAAGAAAGAAAGAAACTTACAGAACACCTCATTACAGGTCATTTGAGCCTACTAAAATATTCTGCAAACTCTAGCTGATAATCTGCAGTTGCTGCTTTATCATGTGATGTCCAAAGATATAAAAAAGTAACATCTTATAAAATAGTTGTTTGCCAATCTTTCAGAGAAGGAGGAATGTATAAGTTAACTAAATTCTCAAAAATGATCAATGAAATTAGCAAAATTTAGTTACACAAAAACTAGAGCTCTATAGCAAAAGAAATCTGTTTATAGAGCTTTAAATTTTCCAGAAAATGGTATTTCTAAATTCAAAATATCAAACCAAATATTTAGACTTCTTTTTGGATAATAAATTCTTATTGCTGAGCAGCCAACCTTGTTTTCTGAACTAGAACATTCAAGAGAAAGAATATTTTAAACATTATGTTGCTTCCAGCATATTTTATCAGTGTATTAGCAAGCCAGTATGCTACTGCCACCTAAAGTAGAAAAAGGGAATTACGGCTTATAGTTAAGACAAAAAAAGACAAATGAATCCTGAAAATAGGTCAAATGTTTTCAGTCTCTCCTATTCACGTCTCCTAATCTAAACATTTTAAAGCAAGATATTTTGCATCCATTTTTTATACTCAAGTTAATTTATTACCACTTAATATTTGCTGTCCAAAATGTATACAGGTGAAGTTCATTCTTAAATTGACTCAAGTATCAAAGATACTGCTTTACACGTTTTTCTTCATTTGTAAAGAGAGGCCAATAATAGATTAAAAAATATCATATACAGTAAAATCTTTCTACATCATACAATAAATCCAAAAACTCTATTGCAGAAGGAAGAAAGCTCAATATTTAAAAGCATTCTGGCTTTTTCACAAGAATGAGGCACTGTATACATGCCACAAGATAAATTTCAATACCATTCTTTGACAATGAAAAGAAATCACTAATGGGCAGTCAGCTCAAGTCATTCAGTAAACTTGTTACCAAGTGCACTTTTAAGCCTCTGTTTTTACTATAAACGCTTTCCACAAAATTTTCCAGGTTATTGGAAACTAGAACCAAATTGCGCTTTTAAAATAATACATACCAATAATAAAATGCACACCCATACACACCATAGTATGCAAAACATTAAACTACCGGAATATTAAAAAATTAAGTGGGGTATCCTTCCACAGAATTGAACATCTTTTATTTACATCAAACCCCAAAACAGGCCAGCAATATAATGTTTATCAAAAGCCTCTACAAAAAGCTCTCACCAGTGCTGAGTACAAATGTACTAAATTCCTGAATCTGAAGAGTAGTATAAAAAAATATCAGTCAAATTTAAAAGCCAAATGCAAAGAATTATGCATTGTATGCTCCCCCTTGTGTTTAAAAAAAAAGAAGAGAGACTGCTGATGATGGGTTTCAGGACATGTAACCCCAAAATATGGCACCTTGGCATAATGAATACCTTAAGGAGAAGGAATCTGAGAAAAGGCAGGGCAGGAAGGTCACTGACCTTCCTCCACCCTTTCCCACTAAAACAGGTCATAAAACCCACATATGAGAGGTGCCTCCCTATACCTAGAGGAATGGAGCATCAATCCTCATCTCCAAAGACAAAGGAATTACAAGAAGAACCCTTAGGCCTTGCTAAATTTCCCTCAGTTTACTCAATTACTCCATTTTCTTAACCTATCATATTCCTCCATGACTGTCCACTCTTCATCATAAAATACTCAGGTCTAACTTTCTTTGGGTCTTCATTTCCTTATGAAGGCTCCCATGTCACATAAAGTTGATATTAAATAAATGTATACACTTTTCTCCTATTAATCTGTCTTTGTCAGTTTAATTTTCAGACCCAGCCAGGAATCTGTTCCTCTCCTACACTGGCTAAACATAGCATATTGTTCATGTTAAAAGAAAACTCTTGGAAAGTAAAATGTGACCTAGTGAAAAATTCAATTAAAAGGTTAAAGATAAAGTTGAGGAAATCTACCAAAATGTAGAAGAAGAAACAAGGAAACGGAAAATAAAAGCAAATTTGAGAAATCAGAAAGCTAGAAAGAGAACAGAGGAAAAAAAAGACAAGAAAATAATCAAAGTAGTAATACAACTTTTCCCAGAGCTAAAGGTCATTAAGTCTCCAGAATAAAAGGGCACACAGAGGACCAAATAATGAAATGAAAGAAAATCATACATCACTGACATTTAATGAAATAAAGGATAAAGAGAAAATCCTAACAGCTTCCAGAGAGAAAAACACAGGTCACATTCAATGAAACAATAATTGTGACTCAATTATTTCACAACCTAGAAACATCTCCTCAGCCAAACTAGCAATTAAATGTGAGACTACAATAGACATTTTTTATGACTTTAAAAAAATTACCTCTCATACAGCCTTTGTTACGGAACTACTTGAGAACATGCGTCAGGATCTGAGAAGAGGCACAGTAAGTAAGCTGAATCCCAGTGAGAAGATGGAGCTTGGTCTGGTCATGATGCTCTGACAGCCAAAATGGCCCCAAAGATGGAGCCAAGAAACTTAAAATAGGGTCCCAGAGCAGCCAAATCTTCATCCAGGAAAGACATTATCATGACTTTAGTCAGCCACGTTCATGAGAAACCTCTATCGTAGGACCAGGAATAGACAACCGGGAGAAGTCAGTTCTATACTATTTCTATCTTTTCCTTTTAGTCCACTACATTTCAAAAGAAGGACTCCCCCTCACCCCTTTTTCTCTTTGTTCATGTTGTAGAGTGGGCTAGGAACTACTCTAAACTTCCTATAGTTTACTTAAGTTGGCACAAAGTACTCTGTGACCACCTTTTCAAAATACCTGTAACCATTAGCTTAATGTCTATATTCTCCAGGAACTACATGACCCTCAGAGCAGGGACTAAACAGTGATGTTTACTGCTGTATCCCAAGCACAGTGCATAGTTTATAATTAAGATGCCTAGGAAAGTCAGGTGGTAACCACACTGGGCGCACCCTCTCATCTCTCAGAGGCCACCGAGTCCCATAAAGTGTAAATGTGTTGAAATCTCTTGCTGGCCAATGACCAACTCTCTCCAAGCTGAGTTTTCTTCATTGTTATACAGGCCTAAGTATCTGTATATTGTTTTTTATTTTAACTTTTAGGGAGTCAGGTGGAGTAAATGGAGAATATCTTCAATTAGTACCTCTAACAGAATTTCAATTATTTTTTCATACATGCTGCTTAATGAAGATGCATTTACTGTTCATCATGGGCTAACCACTTCTTGAGGTTCTGCAGGACATGTGAAAATGACAACCAAGATGTACTGAAAATTCTACTACACTAGAGAAGAGCAATAACCCATTTAGTAGGTGATCTTCCTGTCATGGAAGCTTCTTGCCAGCTCTAATTTTCAATGAACACATTAAACACAATGGTGAAAATACCAATTTTTAAAAACCTACTCTCCATTAAAAAATGTTTGTCTAATATGAAATTTAAGTGAGGAAATACAACATCATCACCAACAGAGGGCAGTAGTGAATACAGAACCTAAGTGTACAAAATGTGATCTAGCTTCATAGTTAAGATCTTTCTTTAGGATTGTAATAAGCTAGAATTAAGGAGCATACTTGCAAGGTTATCAGCATAAGCAAGAATTAGAGAGTATGCAAACGCAAATATATGAGAAGTTGAAATTACAAATGAGAGCAAAGAAATTAGATCAAAATGGCAGGGTATTTATATGGGATGTCATATAGGACTTCCCTAACTAAACACACCCCTTTCAATTCACTGATTTCACTGCTTCTTGAAAGCTACCAAAAACTAAAACTGAAGCAAGCAGACAGTCGGCTTCATGCATCTGCAAGCAGATGAAAGATGTGCCCTTTTACGACCAACAGGCAGAGCTTGAGAAATCAGTGTCCCAGCCAAGTAGGGTAAGAAAGCTCCATTTCAAGTGGAAAACAGGGACCAGTACAAACGTGAACAATCAGTACACTACACCTGGGCACACAACGTCAAGGCTAGAGGGAAGGGCTACAGCTCAGGAGGCACCTGAACTTGAAATATAGCCTATGGATGAATAAATGCCGGCAGCTGGCAATTAAGGAGACTATTAACTGTGTACCCACTACCTAACCCCTGATGGGAGTTACACATCCCTTCCTTCCTTTCCTCCTACCACTGTTGTCCCTCTTCATTTTCACTCTCTTTACAGAACTTTATGTTCTATATATGATTCAAAGGTATGGTCACTAAATGAAAACTGAGGTACTACTCCATTTTATCCTCTGCTTAAACTCCTGCCATTTTTTCTTTAGTATTTTTCCTCACTGCTTTACTTCTAGCCTGCATATTGAATTCAAGATTGTTGAGACTCCACAGACAAAAGAAAAACACTGTTTTGACCTCTGCTGTCACCAACATGTAAAAATGTACACCCTGCCCACTTCATACTCATTAGTATGGCTACTATTAAAAAAAAAAAAAAACATAAAATAACAGGTGTTGACAAGGATGTGAAGAAACTGGAACCCTTGTGCACTGCTGGTGGGAATGTAAAATGACACAGCTGCTTCTGAAAACAGGATAGCAGTTCCTCAAAAAATTACAAATAGAATTACCATATGATCCAGCAATTCCACTTCTGGGTATATACCCAAAAGAACTGAAAGTATGGTCTCAAAGAGGTATTTATACACCCATGTTCATAGCAGCATTATTCACAATAGCTAAAACGTGGAAACAACCTAAGTGTCCACTGACAGATGAATGGATAAGCAAAATGTGGTATATACAGAATGGACTATTACTCAGCCTTAAAAAGGAATTTCTGGCATAAACCACAATTCGGACGAAGCTTCAAGACATTATGCTGAATAATATAAGCCAGTCACAAAAAAGGCAAATACTGTATGATTCCACTTACATGATATACTTAGAGTAGTCAAAATCATAGAGACAGTAAGTTAAATGGTGGTTGCTGGGGGCTGGCAGGGGGCAGAAGGGGTGGTTATGGGGAGTTACTATTTAATGGGTATACAGTTTCAGTTCTACAAGATGACAACAGTTATAGACACAGATGGTTGTGATGAATGCACATTAAGAACGTATTTAATACCAATGAACTGTATACTTTAAAATGGTTAAGATAAATCTTACGTTTTGTGTATTTTACTAAAATTTTTAAATTGAAGGGAAAAAAATAACTACCCTGCTAAAAAATTAGGAATAAAGGTTAGTAGGAATAAAGGAGTAAAAAGTTGTTTCACTTTTTATTGGGTACTGCCATACATTAATTGATCAAATTGGACTATTCACCATTTCTTGAACCTGTCTACATTTTCCTGCTCCATCCCAGCTATTTTCTTAGCCTAAATGTCCTATATGGCTGCCCCTCATTTCAGTCTAAAATTTTCTACACTTCATTCAAGAGCAACAAAAGTGGCATCTCCAAGAAATTTGCCAAAAAGAATACCTCTTTTCTGTCCACAGTAGTCCACTCAGACCTCTGTTTCCAAATACTCTGGCATCCTTTTACCAATGCTTATTTGTGTATGTTCCCTTTTATTGCAGATGGACATTCTACCACTGCTCAAAGCCTTTTTGTTTAAAAATCATGTTTGCTTTTTTTATGTTTTCATAATAATTAGATGTTTTATTCCTCCGAGCTGCTTATAATGTAAATGAAGACTGGAACTAGATGTCATATTGGGCCGTTAGTTTCAGCCCTTAAGTCAAAACAATCAAAGGCTCTCTCCCTTGGTACCTCAGAGCAATCAGCTGCACAGGGGCAGTGCTGCTAGGCACAGGGAAATCTTCTGTTCCACTCCAATTTCAAGACAAACATGCTACTCAGAATCCACTCAGAAAATTGAACTGTTCCAACTTCAGGCAGAGGACTGACAGCAGTGAGAGTAAGATCTAAATATTATTCAGCAATGTATTTTAAAGAAAATAAGGGAAAGAGTTTTCAATACAATCTCTTCTCTCAGTATCCTGCAATTTCTATCTCATAAAAAAACAAGAGTCAAAATATGGCCTACCAAGAAGAAGGAGCCCCTAATATTTAGAGATCCTAAAACACTGCCTATACAAGTGCTGTTCTTACTTTTTGGCCTTCATCCCTTATCCTCATCCCCCATAGGCCTAGCAAACACTTCAGAAACCCAGATAAGATGTCAAATTCTCTAGGAAACCTTTTCTGAACCCTTGAAGAGTAAGCTTTGATAGAAATAGAAGGCATTCACCAGTGATTTATGATACCAACTAAAACTACTTAAAATGTCTAGAATCACATGAGATATTACCTCTTACATTTCTAAGACAATCTTTATTTGTGTGAAATAACTATCTATTTAGCCTCCCTGAGCATGTTTCCTAGTTTTAAAATGGGTGTCCGCCACATACGGTTTTTTGCAAGAAACAAATTAAAATGTAAAATGTCTAATAGAGTTCTTAATACAGAGAAGGCCCACAAAAATAGATAATTTTTACAGATTATCTCTACAGTATACTTCATTATTAGATTCGGTACTATGACTAGTTCTCCTCTCAACCAGTGTGGTTCAATATGGTAGCCATTAGCCACATATGACTATTGAGCACTTGAAATGTGCCTAGTCCAAACTGACATGTGCTTTAAGTGTAAAATACACCTCAGATTTCAAAGACTTGGTAAAAAAAAAATTATATAAAGGATCTTATTAACATTTTGTATATTGATTACATGTGAAGAGATAACACTGTGGATTGATTGGGTTAAATAAAGCATTAAAATTTATTTCAGCTTTTTCTTTTTACTTTTCTAATGTGGCTACTAGAAAATGTAAAATTATACGTTTGGCTCTCTCATTACATTTCTATTCTACAGGCTGAGCCACGCTTTACTTCAAGCTGGGGAACGTGCTCTTTACCATACAGTGGATTGCTTGACAGGGGTTCACTGTGGCTAATCCTGCTCACTTTAACACTCCTATTAAACACGTCTACAACCCGGGAAAGCTGATGGCTTGATCAGTCTTAATGTTAAAAAGTACTGAGCGTACAGATCCGCCCAGAGAACGCGAAATTGTTATCCACACAACAACAGAGAAGTGTCTGGAGAAAAAAACCCCGAGTCCTCCCCCGTGGCTGTCGGTCAGCACTGCTGGGGGTAAGCCCTAAGAAAGTGAGAAGAGGCGACAGAGCGAGCGCCCGGGATCTGAAGGGGCGTGATGTGGAGCCTCTAGAGCAGATGTCTGAGGAGGGAAGCATTTCAGCTTCTTAGGGGGACGCGTCTGAGGGTGGCAGGGAAGAGACTGGCCTCCGCAGCCCAGGCGGCGGGGAAGAGCGGTACCTTAAGAATCCCCCTCATCTTCGCCAAAAAGGGGCGGAACTCCTCAGGCGGCACCTCCGGATAAAGCTGGCTCCGCAGCAGCTCCTCGGTGATGCCCGGGTGCCCGTGGAAAGCGTCCTGGGCCAGGCCGCTCAGCAGCCCGCTCAGGGCCTTGGAGCTCTCAAGATCGCCCGCCATGGTCAGCGGAGGCCACGCCCCCAACAGCTGAGCGCGGCCCCGCCACGGCAGCCGAGAGGAGCCTAAACAGCTAGGCAAAACCGCTCGAGTTCCTGCAGGGGTCGGTGTTGGTAGCTCCCAGCTTTGCAAAACCCAAACCTTAGGTTGCCACTGCGGAGCAATCTATCCATTCAGTTCCAGAAGGCTCACTTTGCTTCCGCAAATCTCCTTCATCACTCTAGGCCCTACTCAAAAGAAAGATCATTTGGTGGAGATCGCTTGAGATGGAGTAGCATCCATGGAGTGGCAGTTTAACTTTTGGATCGCTGCTTCTCATTACAAGCTTGGCCAAACCATTATATGAATACGATCCATCACTCAAATCTGATCTCTGCCTAATTCTTACCTGTGTTCCTTTTGTCCAAGAAAATTTAACTATACCCTGATAACATGTTTGCTTGGGTTGCTAATGGCCTTTTTATATACATGTGTCTTGTCTTTTCAGCTAGATTGCCTCTGATCCAATGCTCCTCTCCAAAACAAATATTTTGTTAACACTTTCTTTACTATCCTGAAATGAAGTATGTAGATAATATAACTTCAATATATTACTTATCCACAAAAAAGAATGAGTTACTGATACATGCCACAGCATGGTGAGCCTTAAAAGCCAAAAAGCCAGAAATTGTATAATCTCATTTATATGAAATTTCCAGAATAGACAAACCCATAGAGATAAAAAGCAGATTAATGGTTGACAGCAGCTGGAAGAGTCAGGAATGGAAAATGACTATTAATGGGTTTCTTTTGGTGGTGATGAAAATCTTCTAGAATTAGTGGTTATGCTTGTACCACTTTGTGAATAGATAAGCCCACTGAATTGTACACTTTAAAAAAAGATGAATTTCATAGTATGGGAATTATGTCTCAATTTAAAAATCAATATAACGACCTAACTGTAATTTATGATAAAAATTAAAGGAAAGTAATTTATAATATATGCATTTCAATGTGTAAATGTTAGATTTCAGGCTTAGACAATAACAAACTGGTAGGTTTTTCACCTACATGAATGTCCCCTGCATGGCAAGATGCCTTATATCCTTGGTGTCTGTCCAGTCTGGGCCATTCTTCCCCCTCCATTATGTGACAACTGAAATACCCCTTCAAGGTAATGCCACCTTGTTGAGAATAACTGATCTAGACTACTTTAACTAATATTTATCTAGCATTTGCCTGAATTGAGGAGGTATTCTTTATAGTAGAAAAGATAGAAGATATTTCTTTCCCTAAAAAAATTAATTTTCTAAAATGCAAATTCAGAGATGCTTTCACAGCTCCAAGAAGAGCAAACCTAGAGATAAACTATACATCATGTTAAGTATACCTGCAGGAGTTGCAGAGAATGGGTGATGTAAGGGAAAAAGTAATACAAGGGTGGTGAGTGAATAGAAAGCACTATTAAGCACATGACTTCCAAATTACCCACCAGAAAGGTTACCCCCATTTATTTCCATGAAACCTTACTACCACTGACTGGTATTCCCTTTATTTTAATTTAAAAAACTTTTATTGAAGTATAGTTGATTTACAATGTTAGTTTCAGGTGTACAGCAAAGTGATTCAGTTATATATATACAAACATATATTTTTTTCTTTTCAGAATCTCTTCCATTATGTTATTACAAGATGTTGAATATAGTCCCCTGTGCTATACAGTAGATTGTTGTTGTTCATCTATTTTATATATAGTAATGTGTGTCTGTTAATCCCCATCCCCTGGTATTATTGTTTGCAGTCTTTGCCATCTGATACATGAGAAATATTATCTTTTTGTTTTAATTTTAATTTGTATTTATTAAATTTTAAGAGTGGATATGTTTTATAAATTGAGATTTAATTGACATATAACATTATGTTAGTTTCAGGTGTATAAGATAATGATTAGATATTTGTATATATTGCAAAATGATCACTACAATAAGTCTAGTTAGCATTCATCACCACGCAGTTACAATTTTTTTCTCGTGATGAGAACTTTTAAGATTAACTCTGTTAGTAACTTTCAAATACACAATACAGTATTATTAGCTATAGTCACCATGCTGTACACTACATCACCAGGACTTATTTATTTCAAAAATAGAATTTTGGACCTTTTCAACTGTTAGAAAATAAAATCCAACTGAGAAAGTTTTAAAGATCATATTTGCTTTATTCAAGGATTCATGAGTAGGGAAGCATCCAGTCTTAGCTAGAAAAGTACTCCAAGGAGCGGTACAAAATAAAAGACTTTTATAAGCAAAGGGCAGTGAGAACAAGGAAGGTATACCTCAAAACAAAAAAGCGGGTTGGTTATTACAAGATCACCTTCTTTTAGGGGCTGTCAGGGATCTATCAGGCAGATTACTTAACTAGTGCTAATTAGGTGATTTATGATTGACTGGTTTAAGATTCCAATTCTGGAAGAGCTGAAACTGTAATTAAGTCTCGGTTTGGTGATATGGGGCTGACTTAGCATAAGTGACTCCATGTGGGACCTGTTGTCTTGTTTTTAACAACCACCTTTATGGGAGGACTGTTTAAAATATATTTATTGACCGCCTGTCTTTCTTCCCATTTCCTTACCCATCTTCTATAGGGGTTTCTGTCACTTCAGCTATTTCTCAGAGCTATTCATACATTAGTAATACTAATGTTTGTCACCTACATTGCAATACTTTCCTCAGGTTTATATAGTTGAATCTATCAATCTGCACAGAAAAAGTCTGAAAAGTTATTCAGCAATGTGGTTATAGAGCATATCTCTGAGTAATTGAGGATGGTTTTTATTTGCTTCTTTCTGCTTACCTGTTTTTTTCTAAATGTCTACAGTGTATATGTAATATTGTTGCAATAAAGTTACTTAATGAAAAGATGAATCAGTATGTCCTAAAATCAGCATTTTTAATAAAAAGCTTTAAACAGCCTATGTGTTCTACATTACTGAGAAAAGCCATGCACTTTACATAGTGTTTCTTAAACATTTTGATAAAATTAGATGCTTCCACAATCTGATAGAAACCTCAGATACTTCCTCCCTGCAAATACAAATACACACCAAATGTAGTCTACAGTATCTAGGGGTTAATTTACCCCTCTGACGTCTTTCCTAAACATGCTTGCTTTCCACTGGCTCAAAGAACACTCCCTTAGTACTCTCAGTTCTAATTAATCCTCATAAGAAATAGATTACTCTTTTAGAAACAGGGAAATTCTGTACATCACTATCATTATTTAATTCTTATTCAGATGAATATAATACTTGGACATATAACTTGTTAAAAATAAAAACAAAGACCCAAAATGGAGTCACTTATGCAAAGCCCCACATCACCAAAGGGAGATTTAACTTAATTACAGTTTCAGCTCTCCCAGAAATGGCATCTTAAACTGGTCAATCAGGAATTGCCTAATTAGGTTAGGTAATCTGCCCGATAGGGTCCTGACATCCCCTAAAGGAAGGTGATCTTGTAATAACCAACCGGCTTTTTTGTCTAGTAAAACTTCTTTGCTCCCAATTCCTTCTGTCTACAAAAGTCCTTCATTTTGTACCGCTCCTTGGATGCTGCTTGATTTATGAATCATTGAATACAGCCAGTAAGATTTTTTAAATTTCTCAGTTGAGTTGGGTTTTTTTTTAACACACAGCCTGCCTAAGCCTACAAGTTCCAAACACCAAGGTGACCAATAAAAGAAAATCATCTCTGTGCCACCAGAGGCTGCTATTGCCAGTGTAACTGTTCCAGGTTGGTAACAGCCACATTTTTAAAATGCCTTTCAAAGAAAAGGATCAAAGTACAAAGCTTTATTAAATCTCAAAACACAACCTGTTTCCCAGATGACAAATCTGAGCACAAGCCTTTACAAGAATTGCTTAAGGAGAGGCAACAGCAAGGGAAAAACCCTGAGCCTTGGCTCAAAGGAAACTACAAGCACCTAACTAGCAGCCCTCCTGGTAAACAGGTTTCCTTTTCCTTGTGGCCAAATAGCTTCCCATTCTAAGTTCCCTTAAGCAACTAGTCGCTTCCCCTATTAAACTATTCCTTTCATGGCTCACAGGCTGTCTGGTCCCAGGCCAGCAATATATGTTTTTATAAGGCTTTCCATCTCTGAAAATGTTAAAATTTAAAAACTTTTTTAAAAAGTGAACCAAAATAACGTGCAAATCAAAGGACCCCAAAGTTTGCAATAAACTCTCCCTGCTCCCTGCCTCTCCTCTGCCTTTTCCAATTCTACCTCAATCACCATTCACTCTCCACTCAACCAGCCACTCAACAGATATCAGTTGAGGGCTTTGTGCCAATCGTTGTGCTAGGCTCCAGGAGATATAGAATGAATGAGACACTCTTCTCTAAAATCTTACATTCTGGTAAGGGAAGGGAATACGTAAATGAAGGGTAGCAAAATATGCCACCCCAAAAGAGCTACTTTGGCATAAGGATTATGTTGAGCTGAAGTCAACTTAGAAGAAGCAGATGTAACGACAGCTCACCGCTCCCCTCCTATTTGCCTAAAAGCAGGGCATACATTTTTTCAAAGGTGTCCATCCTTCCCTGTCTACCAAGGACAAAAATTAATCCCAGGAGACAACTTTAGCTCCTCTTCAATGGAGAAGGCACTGACTTAAATCTATGTTACAATACTTATTCTTATTTACCGTGCTTTTCCTGGTCATCTCTCCGTGACTGGGCTTCCTGACACCTTCCTGTCTTTTATCTTTGGTTGAAAATGGTATATAAACTGGAGTTCTAAGCCACTCAAAAAATGCTTTGAGTTACTCATTTTTCCCCCTGGGTATCTCACATGTATACATGAGGTATACACATTAATAAACTTCTTTTCATTTTTCTCATTAATCTGTCTTTTGTTGCAGAGGTCCCAGCCAGAACAGAAGGTTAGAGGGAAAATAAAGATAAACAAATTCTTAAAATGCAATGAACTAAGGGTTGTTATTACTTAGTACCTAGAAGTAGCTATCAGAATTGATGATAAAAGAAAGAAAAATGATTAACTCAGTTTGAAAAGGTTAAGGAGAGACTTAATGGTGAATAGGCAGACATGTTGCAGGTGAGATAACAATGTCCCTCTATATAGGAGCATGAAACAGAGAAAGACAAATACTGTATGTTATCACTTATGTGTGGAATCTAATAAGTAGAAGAATGAATATAACAAAACAGAAAAGGACTCACAGATAAAGAGAACAAACTAGTGTTTACCAGTGGGGAGAAGGAAGGGAGCAGGGGGAAGACAGAAGTAGAGCATTAAGAGGTACAAACCACTATGTATAAAATAAGCTACTAGGATATATTGTACAGCACAGGAAACGAAGCCAATATTTTACAGTAACTTTAAATGAAGTATAAACTATAAGAATTTTGAATCACTACGTTGTAAACCTGAAACTAATATAATATTGTAAATCAATTATACCTCGATTTTAAAAAAAGCAAAGAAAAGCAGTCACCTCTCCCAAATCTCTCTTCCCACTTCCAAACAGTGGCTGCTGCATTTGTTCCCTGCGGTGAGGAACAAACTTTAAAACAGAAGAGAATTTTTGCACCTGTGTTTTGGGTACCAGACATCAAGGTTTTTTCTCCTACATAAGATAAATGATTTTGATCACTGTAACAAAGGGAATTTTTAAAAATTGTTTTCCCCACAATCTCCTCCTCCTAGGAGAGAAACGTATTGTCACTGAAATATTTAGTTCACTTTTCTTTAAACTTGATATCAGGCACCACACACCTTTTATTCTAAGCCATCAAGATTCTTTAAGAACTGCTGTTTTGTGACCATGAATGACCATACGCACTGGTGGACTGTACACTGGGTGTTCAAGAGAGCACATGGCGCCACGACTGTTGTTGATAAACATACTTCGTCTCCAGGATTCTGACGCCAAGTGTCAACTGTGGTACTTTGTATACCTAGGATATTAATTCATAATTGTTTCTTTTTGTTGAAGGTTGATATCCTTTCCATTGATTTAAACTTAACATATTAACATTTTTACTCCACATGCCCGGTAGTCATATACTCCAAGGCACTGGACCACTAGAGGGCATAAGTGCCACTGTTTAATCAAATACGTATATTCAGGTCTGTAAACCTGTGTGACTTGGAGTGCTTCCTGCAAACGATTCCGACTGTTGATTATTTACATAGACCGTGGTGATATTTTAAAAAATGCTTTTATACTTATAGATTATTTCATTGAATTTTAGAAAATGGATATCAATAAATGTATTTACTCCGAAAAATGAATAAAATTTCAAAATGAAGAAACACGGGTTCAACGCTGGCAGAAACAGGCTCAGCCCCACCTACTCGGGCGTAACCTGAAGGCGGACCACACCCTCGGACGGGTCCAGCTTGAGTTAACGGAAGGGACCTCACCGCCCAGGAGGTGTTGGGAGTGGGGAGACGTGGGTGTCTCGACACCCGCCTTTACAATCGCTGTTGGTCATTTCTGCTTCTGGGAGTCCGTCCAGAGTGTCCGCGGCCCCCAGGGCCCCGGGTTAACAGCACCCGCCAACCTAACAATCCCCGCCAGCCCCGAACTCCCTTGTGCGGCTCCCGCACCCGGCGCGCAGCGGGCAGCCGGCTACGTCATCCCGGCGCCGCGCCGCCAGTCAGGACCCTTTCCCCACCCCCGCCTCTTTCTCCCGGCGCCGGTGCCGCTTTCTGGAAGCTTCGTGAAGGCGGCGGGCTCTTACCGTTACTCTGTGGAATCCGCGTCCATCTGTCCTTCCCGAGCGCGCTCAGACCTAGCTAAGCTCGCCATGCCCGAGAACGTGGCCCCCCGGAGCGGGGCGCCGGCCGGGGGTGCCGGTGGCCGCGGGAAGAGCGCTTATCAGGACCGCGATAAGCCAGCCCAGATCCGCTTCAGCAACATCTCTGCGGCCAAAGGTATCGCTCCCCCTGCCTCAGCCGCGTCCCTCGGGATCGAGCTGCGCACACTCACCGGGTTTTGGGGTGGGCATGGCTCGCTTTGTGTTCCTTCAGATGAACCCCTCTGGTTCCTCCCATTGAATAAGTTCGTTGCGGGGAATCTTCATTTTGTTGTCTGCCCAGGATTCCCGACCCCAAGTATGGAGGCCCTTGGGCTTGCCCTGTTCTGCGGCCTAGACGCCCATAATTTTTCGTTTTGGGCTGTGCTTCCTTCATCATGCTTCAAAAAGTGGCTGAGGCCCGCATGCAGCGGCCCACTGGTAGACTATTTGCAGAATACTTTTTCGGGTTTTTTTGTCTAATGAAAGTAGCATTTAAGTAGGTTTCTCTCGGCGCAGCTTTTGAAACGAATTTGGGTAGACTCTCCATATCTTAAATTGGGGCATGGCCCATTGTACAGAAGTGTGGGGAACCGACTTACCAGTCTTGTTTGAGAATAATTATGAGGAGCAACATTGTGCTCGATGTTCTCTCTGCACGTTTAACAGAGCACAAGCAAATGGAGAACAACTTGGCCCTTGGTGAAATTCAAGAAAACTGGTTTCCCTTCTGTCACATTACTTCATGGCCTTGACCTTTAAATTCTAGACAAGGTTTTCTTACCTATAAAAGTGAGGAACAAAGGCTTAAAGAGATCTTGCTGGTTTTGTGTATTGGGTGCAGTGAGTATTTCGTTCGGGTTAGAGAATAAGATGCATGAAAATATGAGAGGTGAAATCCTAAGGCAGAGTGGGCCAAATTTTGAAGGGCCTAGTATACTGGAAAGGGTTTGGCGTAACTCCCGCAGCTACAGATTTTTCTTTAGCATAACGAGGTAATAGCTAATTTGGAGGGTTGACTGTGAGGATTAAATAAATCATGTGAAGAGCCACATATATAAAGTACAGCCTTACAAATATTTGAGCTTATCTGTCCAGGTGACTGAGGGTGTGATGATGATTCTAAAACAGCAGGTGCATTGGAGGAAGGACAGTGGAAAAAGAGAGAATAGGTTCTCATTTAGGTCTAAATGAGTTGGTGAGGTCAGAAAGACCTGATGGGTAAGCTTAGGAATCATTTGGAAGTTCAAAAGAATATTTACCTGGAAATAAAAGTTGGTAGTTACGTGGGGAGCATAGTTGAAGCGTAGATTTATTCCTTTAGAAACAAGATGTTGGATAGATTCTGGGGAGGCCAAAAAAGCTATGTAATATGGTAGATTTTCAAGACACAAGGGAGATACAAGATGGTACCTTTACTTTGGTTAACTTTGGAAATACTGGTGCACAGAGGATTGAAAAAGAGGACTACCTACAAGAAGGAAAGACCACCTAAATTACCTATGAGCCTCATCCTTACATCTTAAGTGAGGAGAGCTCATAGAGCACAGGGGCATAACCAGTCTGCCCAAGTCAGACAAACCCTACAAAGTGGTCTAGAAAAGCTGCTGCCAGGTGCATCTTTAGTGTAATTCATGGAGCCAGTTTTTTATTTTGGCTCCAAGAAGGTAACAGTGCCATTGGTTGACGTCAAAAACCACACAGAAAAGAAGTAGCAGTAGTTATAGTCTATTCAGCACTAGGTATTTAAGAGATAATACTGCATGCCACACAGTATGTTAAATTTCAGACACTTTCAGAGAGATAATCAGTCTAAAATTTTTAATTTTTTGGATAGTGTGTCTTTCTTGAATCTTCATGTAAATGAATATAAGGGCATTCTTAAAGTGAATTGGTCTGCTTGTAGAATCATGGCCACAGGAGTCCACTAAGATCACCTGAAAGGGTAATGGTGTTTGGATGATTAGGAAATGCAGCCTAAAATTATGAAATAATTAGGTTCAGTATAATTTTTAAACTACATGTTCTCAAACTCTTTAAGATTATGTATTACTGTTTACACAATATGGGGGAGCATTATGCTAGTTGTGGAGTATACAAATACACATAGGATGCAATCTCAGACCTGTGTATATGGGGTGTAATGGTATATGTAAAAGAGAAGGGTTTAATCATTCGCCCTGGACTTGTCAAAGTAAAGGGGATTGAGTACTGTTTATCAATTCCAATCTCTTAGAATATAAGTAGACTAAGAAAATAGAAACATGCTCATGGACAGGTAATAAGAACAGGTAACTTTGGAATGGTAGACTGTATATCCGGAGATGGTTTTTAATATATAATTATGACTAAAAGCTATGGTTTTTGGATTTGTTTTTTTACTTCAGATTTTGAAGTTTTGTTTTTTTCTGGAGTTGTTGTTTGATTTTGTTTTGGGGTCAAAGGTGTTTGGGTTTTTTTTTTAAACTGTGGGCCATCCATGTATCAGCTTCACATTAGTGAACAAAAACCTTTGCCCTCAGAAATTATACTGTAGTTATACAGTGTGCTAGGAGGCCTACCCTGTCCTATTGCTGCTTGTTTTGTTTTAAGGAATGAAGAAAATAGTACAGTCCTCAGTGAGCGCACATAACTAGATTGTGCCATTTTGATATTTAAACGAAGAGTAAGTGAATCCTCAAAATTTATTCTGCCATATGTAGAGTACAAGTGCCATGTATAGTGATTCTAACAACAAAGGGTGAGTGTTGTACAGTTAAAAGAGTAAAATAATTATTCTGTTTCCAGTAGATTATTATTAGACATTGAATTTTCTTTAGTGGACAGATTGTTGTGCACCATATTCAGATAAGGACAAAATGATATTTGAGAATAGAAATGCTTTGCTCTTGAAAGAGTCTTTATTTCTTTTTCCTTCGGTTTATAGCTGTTGCTGATGCTATTAGAACAAGCCTTGGACCAAAAGGAATGGATAAAATGGTAAAAAGCTGAATCATTCATTACTATTGAGTGCTACTGTCCATACTGCAAGATCTCTATAGATGGTTAAGATATGCCATTAGGGAGTTCAGAAGGGAATAGATTACTTTGGGATGAATAGGACCTAACTATAATTCATATTTTATTTAATGCTTTTTAAACAATGAAAGTGCATACACAAAAGTAGTTAATTAGATGGAAAGCATAGGAAGGGTAGGTGTTGGGGCTTAAGTTCTGTGTTACTTATTGATGTAACTCTGTGACCTGACAAGAATATATGGGATTTCAGCCCTACGTCTGGCTTAATTGGCTGGCTGCTTAAAACAGACGCATTTCAGTAACTTCTGAGCATTATACACTCAAATTCATTGCTAGTTAACATTGAAAAGAAAACTATATGGAGGGTTGTCTGGATGATTATAGGTCATTATTCCCTCTGGATATTTTAAAATGTGTCCCTGCTAGTAATGCTGTTGCCCTTGGTTGATGATGCTAGAAACAAGTTACTGTGTTGACTATAAGAATTGTGTGCCACTTTCATGGTGCTGTCTTTTGGGGGATTCATGGTATTGTTTCTTATTAGTATGAATCTAGGAATGACAATTATAGTTTATAATTATTATATACTTACAATAATTTATAATATCTTTTCTACCCTTCATTTAGTGTCTCAATTTCATAACTTTTAAGTAGGGATAACTATTTCACTTGTAAACTTGGACTTTTACTGCATGTTCTTAAATCAATATACTATGTAAAAGAAAAGAATTTGAAATTAAGTACTGTGCAAATGTAAATTAAGTTCTCAGTAAGTATTAAAATTAATTGAGCTTTAAGAGTTTCCCGTTAATACTGGGTAAAGACAATTTTTGAAATATTATGAATATAATGAAACAATAATATATTTTGAATATATACTTTCTTTTAAAAAAACAAACTTTCCAGATTCAAGATGGAAAAGGTGATGTGACCATTACAAATGATGGTGCCACCATTCTGAAACAAATGCAGGTGTTACATCCAGCAGCCAGAATGGTAAGTGTAACTTTTAGGTGACTTTCTTTTAATTGTATTGTTTTGTATTTGGTGAACAGTTTAAATTTGTTTTATTTGATCAGATGTTTAAGCATGGTGAAATTTTTTTCTCTTTTATAATGCTAAATAGGCATATTTTTAAGATGCATTGTATGCCTAGCATTATGGTCTTCATTGCAAGTCGTAATAAAACATGAGTCATCTTGTCCTTGTCCACAGTAGTGTGCCATACAGATGAGGAAGGAAGAGATAAAAACATGAAGTTGTACAAATTATTGGTTCCATGGATGTTAGCTGGAAGAGAGCAAAATAATTTTAATTGTATGCAAAATAAATCTTTAGTTTAAACTTGCACTAACATTTATTGTTAGAAACAGTTGCTAATTCAGCTAAGGATCATCATGATGATTCCAATATCAAGTGAGAAGTCACCACATCAAGAACAAATTGCTTAGAAAGAAATTCCTATCTGTTAAAAGTCCCTTTTAATTAGTTAAAGATGACTAAAAATGAATAGATTATGCTCATACAGGGTCACTTTAGATAAACTTGGCCAAGGACTCCAAACTAACAATTTCCTCTCATCTGGAATGCTGCATTTCATAGCTTGGATAGGATACCTATAGTTCTTTTAAGTAGGTGGGAAGAAAAATTTTATAACTCATAGTCTAAACTAGAAATCATAATGTAGCTTTTTAGAGAGAAAGTATATATAAGTTTATAAGTAGAATTTTGCTTGCCACAAATATACATAGGTCATCATTTTTAAATGAAACCCAAGGTGGACAACAGATCAGAAGTTAAGAGTATATTGAATCTTACGATGTTGATAATAATCAAAATCTGTATGTGAAACTGATGTGAAGGCCATTGATGTCATATTTGAATTAGATGTTATGGGTTCTCATTTCTCATTGAGACATGTTCTGTTCACTTAGCTGGTGGAGTTGTCTAAGGCTCAGGATGTAGAAGCGGGAGATGGGACCACATCTGTAGTCATTATTGCTGGCTCTCTCTTAGATTCCTGTACCAAGCTTCTTCAGAAAGGTAGGTAGGACATAGGACATGTCCATTACCAAATGAGGGCAAAAAGTTGTTGAGTAATATGAGATTTAAAATTTAACTTGGAAGAGCTAACTTTTTATTTAGGAATTTTTAGATTATATTTTGCAATAATTATCATATGAATTGGAAAATTCTTTTTGCTTCTGTTTTATTTTTTTGCTAGGCTTCCTTTTGAATGGGACTTGAGAAAATTTTGCTTTTTAAAAACAAATGGTGATAGTGTTGCTAAACTTAAGACTGTAGATGAGGACTGTGATTTGGAAGCGAAAGTATCGGTTCTTGTTTGGTAAATAGTGCTTGATTGTTATTAGTGACTCTCCAATCACTTTTCCTACTTATTACGTAGATTTGTAGAGTTGTGAACAGTATGAAAGTAGTTTTAGTCTTAAATATCACATGAATGTGTAATTGATCTAGTCCAAATTAAATGGAAATAAATTATTAGACATATTATCAGTTAAGGGTATTGAAGCCATTACTATTTGACTGAAGCTTAGTTTATACTTAAGGATAGTTTAAAATTTATAACTGCTTTGAAATTTTAATGAATAGAAACATTTTAAGTCATGTCAAATATGTAGTTTATCTGTTATGATTAAATAACTCGCCTTTCACAAATGACAGGGATTCATCCAACCATCATTTCTGAGTCATTCCAGAAGGCTTTGGAAAAGGGTACTGAAATCTTGACTGACATGTCTCGACCTGTGGAACTGAGTGACAGAGAAACTTTGTTAAATAGTGCGACTACTTCATTGAACTCAAAGGTGAGGCAAGCACTAAGGGATCATTATAAAATTACAGTTTAAGGTTCATTAAGAACTGCAACTCTTATGCAGTGGTTTTTGATGCTGTACAGTTCATAAATGTTAATTTTAAGTCTCAAGAATGACTAGGTACTAAACTAGTTTGTGTAACTGAATTAGTTCAAGTAAAATTTACTTCTTTAAGGCTTTTGGGTAAGTTGTAGTATCCTCATTTTACAGGTGGGAAAAGAGGTCTGGTAAAGTTAATTAGCTTATCCAAGACTCACTAATAAGAGTTAGAGCTAAGATTTGAATCCAAGACAGGGCTACCATCATGGTCCATCTCTTAATATCCATGCTGCTTTTCTTATTTATCAAACTTAATGTTTGATGTTACTTTAAATTTCTTGGGAACTCATCACCTGTTTTCTGTTAGGTCATGTGTCATACCCCCAACCCCATTCCTTTTCATCAGCATTATATTGATATACACTTTCTTTGAATGTTAAGTGAAAAGCTAGATAGTATTGGTGATACTCAGTGTTATTATTGATGAATGTCCTCAGAATTAATATAGACAGAATATCATAATGGTTACAAGCATTGGTTGTAGCGCCTACGCTGCTTGGGTTCATTTCTGGCTCCACTTAACTAAGATGTATGTTTTAGCTTCTTCATCTGAAGATTGAATGTTTATATGAATGTAAAGTGCTAATCCCACTGCCTGACATACAATAAGTGCTCAGTGTTAAATATTAGCTATTTTTATCAGTGTCTCAGTATTAGGGGTGCGCATTTATAACATCTGATCACAAGTTCATTTTAGATAAGAAATCTCAACATAACATTAATTTACTTTTTTGAATTTCCTGTAGAATTATTAGTAATCTAGTCAGTCCTGACTACTTTATTAATAAAAGAGGAAAGCAAGTGTGTATTTTTAATTTTGTACCCTTGGTGACTGACAGACCTGAATGGGAAAGACAGTATATATGAAATGTTTCCTCATATGCTCTCCACACTGCCCAAAAAAAGTGATTGAGATTACTTCTCAAATATCTTTGTTATTAAAGAACTAGGACTTTTCTGTTCTGACCTTGACTATATTTTTTATATATATAATTCTAGGTTGTCTCTCAATATTCAAGTCTCCTTTCTCCAATGAGTGTAAATGCAGTGATGAAAGTGATTGACCCAGCCACAGCTACTAGTGTAGATCTTAGAGATATTAAAATCGTTAAGAAACTTGGGTAAGCATCTCTAATGACAACTTTAATTAATAAAAATTAATTTTGAAAGTAAACATAAGCTGTTGCCAAAAATAAATATGTTGAATGAAAAGTACTTAGATGAAAATCACAGAAATTTGGCGGGTTTTTGTTGTTTTGTTTTCATGGTAACTTGTATTAATCTGAGAATCTCAAGAAATTATACTACCTAATGATGGCAGGGCAGTGGTGTGATCAAAGAGTTTCAGGAATGGGGCACTAATAAATGTGAGTGAGACTGAAGCACATTTTATCAGACTGGTGATTTTTAATCTGTTAGCAGTCTACTGAACTCACAGGTTTCCACTTTCTCTTAACTATCTTCTTTTCTTTTTTCTTAGTGGGACAATTGATGACTGTGAGTTGGTGGAAGGTCTGGTTCTTACTCAAAAGGTGGCAAACTCTGGCATAACCAGAGTTGAAAAGGCTAAGATTGGGCTTATTCAGTTTTGCTTATCTGCTCCCAAAACAGATGTAAGTAGAACCACTTGAAATTGGTTCCTTATATGTTTGACTTTCTAATGATGAAGGCTTTTGCTCATTATTGCAAAAACAGAAAATGCTATGATAAAAAAGCATAGATCTCAAAAGAATTAATAAAATTAAGACTAAAAGTAAAAATTATTAGATGCCAAACATCATAAATCTATAATCTGGTTATTTATTGAAATTGATCATTGACTTAATTGACAAATGAAGACAAAACAATAGGGATATGTATGAAACAATACAACTAGGTTATGTAAAAGTTGTAGTGTAAATAGAATTTCCAGATCCTTTCTAGCTTTCTGAAAACAGAAATCTTCACCCATCCTTCAGTAGCAGGCAGATTTTTTGTCCTACATTTGCAGGAATGGAACTTTAAAATCAGTTTATTGTCCATACTCTGAAGAAACTTTTTTTATTGATGGTATTCTCATTTATTAGTTATAAATACCATTCCCTGAAGGGGTGGTTGATCTTTGTCACCTCACTAAGGTTTGCTCTCATTTTACATTGTGCTGGTGTAGAGGTTTCCTGCTAAGTCATTTCCCTAATTCTTTTTTTTAACCCATGAAAAAATTAATGCTGATGTGTAGATCTTTGTTATAAATAGTACTTGTCCTTTGTGCTTCTAGCATACAAGTTTTTTTTTTAAACAAGCCATAGACTAAAGGAATGCAACTGAAATTAGTAATACATAAATTTGTGTGAAGAGAATTGACATACTCATGAAACAGGATAATCATTTTTATATTTTATGATTGCAAAAGTGTGAAAATTACAAATAAGACAGCAGGATGTATAGGTGAAAGTAAAAAACCTGAGTTAAGTTTCATGTATTTTTCTAGATTTTTTCTGCATGTATATATAATTTCTTATTTGGTATGATTTTCTTTGTGTTTATACTGTACATAGTATTTTCATTAAGTCTTTCACTTTTTCGCTAAACAACTCTTAAAATGCAAATTATAATGTTCTTTTTATCAACAGATGGACAATCAAATAGTAGTTTCTGACTACGTCCAGATGGACCGAGTGCTACGGGAGGAGAGAGCCTATATTCTAAATTTAGTGAAGCAAATTAAAAAAACAGGATGTAATGTTCTTCTCATACAGAAGTCTATCCTAAGGTGTGGGGCTTTTTATTTTGTTCATCTCTTAATGATAATTGATTTTGGATCTCCTCTAGCAATTTTTAAAGAAACATTTGAGGTGGGTAAACCACAAAGAAATCTGGAATGAATCTCCACTTGGGGGCATTGTTTTGTTCTAGTAAATGATCTAATGTGAGTTCTCTTCCTGCTGTGATATTTAAGTGTGAGATGTGTTATCTTTCTAGACCAAGGCCCTTAATATCAAGTAAAAAGCTAACTTTGATCTAAAATTAACCAGCTAAAAAGGGCATTTATTTAAAGTTCCTTGAAATTTTAGAAGTTCCACGGGGAATGCTAGCTAGTCCATGGATTGAAAGAATTCTCCGAAATGTGAACTTTTTTGTTTGTTTTCAATGTTTTCTTCTAATAGGTAGACACATTCTCATGTACTCTGTTAATACATTATGCCAGAAAGTGCTACAAATGCTCTTGATACAGAAACCTTGATGAAGAGTTGGATTACCTGGTTCTAATCTCAGGTTATGTAATAGCTAGTAACCTTGAGTAAATTGCTCTCAAAACTCAATTTCCTTTTCTGTAAAACAAGGATAGTAATATCCACTCTTCCAGTATTACAGGGTTGTCAGGAGGATCATTCCAGATAATTTGTGGGAAAGTGTAAATTTGTGGAGTCTTGAACTAATCATACTCAATCCTAAAAACCTGACGTATTGATAAAGTTAATTGTCAGAGGTATACTTATTTACTGTTGAGAAAATTTTAACAATTATCTTTCATTGTGTGTTTTACAAGTAGTGTCATTGGGGTGCATTTTAAATAATATCCATTAGAAATTTTAGTTAAGAATTTTGAGCTCATAAACTTGGTAAACTTAAAGCATCTTTTTTCACAAATAAATTGTTTGGTAATTGGCCATTTAAATAACCGTAAAATTATGAAAACCTTGGAAAGCAATTGAATAGTGAAAGAATTTTTTAACCTAATACTGACATAATCACTGATTTTGTATTTTAGAGATGCTCTTAGTGATCTTGCATTACATTTCCTGAACAAAATGAAGATTATGGTGGTTAAGGATATTGAAAGAGAAGACATTGAATTCATTTGTAAGGTAAAATATTCTTAACATCTGTATGTGTGAAAATGTTCAATACTCAAATATCTCAATTTGTGGATTTGACTATTTTTCCTGTCTAGACGATTGGAACCAAACCGGTTGCTCATATTGACCAGTTCACTGCTGACATGCTGGGATCAGCTGAGTTAGCTGAGGAGGTCAATTTAAATGGTTCTGGCAAACTGCTCAAGGTAACAGTATTACAGTTAGTAGCTTTTATATTTACCTAGGTTTTTTTGTTGGGTGGCGGGTTTTATTTGTGTCAACCCTTACTTCAAATACCTAATTAGGAGTTTGTTTACTAAAGATTACAGGCTGCGCAAGCCCTGGAAAAACAGTTACAATTGTTGTTCGTGGTTCTAACAAATTGGTGATTGAAGAAGCTGAGCGTTCCATTCATGATGCCCTATGTGTTATTCGCTGTTTAGTAAAGAAAAGGTAATGTTAAATTACTCAGTAACATTTTGAGCATAAAAACTTAAGTATTTTGATTTTTAAGGTGTAAATACTGTATTATTTTAAAATAGCTTTCTACTGGATAAAATAAGCTAAAAATATATTTGTGAATTTCAGAGCTCTTATTGCAGGAGGTGGTGCTCCAGAAATAGAGTTGGCCCTACGGTTAACTGAATATTCACGAACATTGAGTGGTATGGAAGCCTACTGCGTTCGTGCTTTTGCAGATGCTATGGAAGTCATTCCATCTACACTAGCTGAAAATGCTGGCCTGAATCCCATTTCTACAGTAACAGAACTAAGAAACCGGCATGCCCAAGGAGAAAAAACTACAGGCATTAACGTCCGAAAGGTAATTTAATCTTTAATCTAAGGTGAGAAGAGAAAAAAAAAAGAGGCTAAGATGATGAAAAGAGTATTTTGAGGCCGGAAGACTGGAGACAGAATTGCCTGTTGTTAATCCTGGGGTAAAGGTGACTAGGTTAGTGGCAGTAAGAATCTGAAAGTGGAAAGTGGGAGAGATATAAAGGCAGGGCAGACTAGACTTGGCCAAATTCAGAATTAGGATTCAGAGATGATTTAAAGTCTCATTACTTTTAATAACTACAATCATCTTATTTTTGTCAGAATACTTTTAAATAAAAGAAACTTACAAGGAGTTTTAGAGTTAGGATAGGCAGAATCCAGCGTTAATTCAATTTTTCCAAATGTTAGTTGAAGTACAACCTACAGTGTAGAGAAGAGCTTAGTAGGGAGTATCTTACTCTTGACTAGACCAGGGGAAAACTAAGTTTGAAAGGCCTTAGGGCATACTGGTAACAGTGTAGTTGGCCATATGTATCATTATAAACACTAAAAGCAACTTGGACTGACTTGCAGGGTGGTATTTCCAACATATTGGAGGAACTGGTTGTTCAGCCTCTGCTGGTTTCAGTCAGTGCACTGACTCTAGCAACTGAAACTGTCCGGAGCATTCTGAAAATTGATGATGTGGTAAGTATACATAGGTTGTGAACTTCCCTACAAAGTCAAAAAGGCATTTTTTGTTTGTTTTCAAGAGTTGGGGTAGGAAGCAGTAAATGTTGTTAGTTTGCTAGTCATTAAGGGTGAAAACAGTTTATACTTCTAGTTTTTTCTCATCTATAAAAATAGGTAAATTTGTACAATTGCCTTAAACATCTTTCATCCTTAAAAATCTGTCATTACAGGTTTTGAAACTTAAGTTTTTTTTTTGTTTTTTTTTTTTTTTTCAGGTAAACACTCGGTAATCCGGGTAACACTGGCCGACTGGCGCTATCATGGCCACTAATAATGCATCTGGAGTGGAAGAGCACCTTGGCATCCTTATTGTTTGGAAGATTTGTTTACTTTATGGATTTCTGGGCCTGGTCTTCCAGTTGACATTTGCTTGAAATTGTATTGACACAGTTTAATAAAAACATTAAAATGTTTGGTTTCAAAAAGCAGATTCATTTACTGCCCTCCATTATTTACTGCCCTCCATTTTCTCCTCCCCAACGTTCTATTATTTCTCACACTGTTGAAAAACCTGTATAAAGGGGGTGAAAAAAAGTTCACATTTACCTGTTAACTTTCTCAGGGCTTAATCCTGGGTACTTTAAGTTTTGTTCATGTGCGTTTTTTAATAGAAGTAATGAGAAGGGGGAAAAATGATCCAATATGCTTATTACCCTGATAAATCCCCATTTACAGTAATATATATGCTGTTTGAAAAGGTAACAGTACAGAAAGTGAAAAATGAAAGGTTTTTTCATTCTATTCCCTTCCTCCAAGAATAACCACTGATCTGTTAATTGGGATTCCTTCTAAAAGTAAAAAATGTCTGCATATATACAGGAAATCAATTATTTGTAGGAAAAGTATTCTTAACTGGTAATTTTGCAGTGATTTAAAACATCTTTATTGCCTCTACCCTGATCAACCAGCACCATCTCTAACCACAAATAGTGCAGCAAAGTTGTTGGTAACATTGGCAAACAAGTGAAATTCTAACATACACGGTTGTTTTACTTTCATCTTATTGTAAAGAATATCAGCCAACATTCATGGTGGAAGTACGTTAATCGATTAGTTGCAACCATAGGTTGGCTATAGGTACAAGAGTTCAGCAAAAACCGATGAAAGTATTCTGGAAAATCAGTTGTGAGGGGTTTTTACAGTAAAGAGTATGTAAGCATAGTCACACAATCCCAGAGAGCCAGGAGCCGGTCACTAACCATTTACCAGCATGCGACTGGCAGACATCCTGCAGCGGCAGCACCTAGGATTTCCCCCAGTGTTGCATCTGAGAACATGCTCTTCAGAGGGAGCCCTAGCCAATGACTGAGCTGGCAGGGCAAGTAGGGTCTGGCCATTTCTGCTCTATGAGCCATCTGTGTACTGGAACTTACTTTTCAGCTGGCTGAGACTTTTTCAGAGCTGTCCTATAGTATCAACCTCCTACAGGAGGAGTCTCCCTTCTCTCCCTCCTTTCTTGGCCTGAAAACATTCCTACTTTTCTCTGTCTTTCACAGTGATTTCCCCCAATAGATCTCTTGCACTTCTAACTCCTTAGTATCTTCCTGAAGGACCCAAACTGAACAGGGGGACAGAGGAGGGGACAACAAGTGAATGAATAAACTTAAAGTGATAAAGACAATGTTAACAGTGCAGAGTGCAGATCAAATTTAGTAAGAGTATGCCTTTTCTGTAACTTACATTATGAATGGCACACAATAATGAGGAAAATTATTCCAGTATTGGAAAACTCAGTAGAGTACTATTCAGCAATTTAAAAGGCACAGGCTACTCATCTATACAACATGGATGAATCTGGAAAACAAGCCAAACTGCTGATCAAAAGAAGCTTAAGAGCAAAAGGAGCACATACAATATGATTCCACTTACATGAAGTTCTAGAACAGTCAAGGGAATGGAATGGGGAACAGACTGGGAAGGGGCACAAGAGATCTTTCTGGAATGATGGGAATGTGCTATCCCTTAGTGTGATTTCATGAGTGTATGTATTTGTCAAAACTCATTCAACTATGCATTTAAGATCTGTTCATTGCACTGTATATGTTACATTTCGATGCAAAAGTGCAAAAGTAATTCTTCCTATGATGATGCAAAATTTACCGTTGTTTTTTTTTTCCTGTAGATCTGTCCATTTCTGCTGTATATACTTGGAGGCTATGTTACTAGATGTCTGCAAATTTAGAATATTGGTGGTGAATGGAAGCTTTTCTGCACTTTTACATACATACACACACACGTCTTCCACATACATTCCTTCTATCTATTCTATTCTAGTCATCCATTTGCAGTGTCTCAACATGTAGACCTGTCTTGCTGTTTTGGGGGGCCGGGTTTACATCAGATTCCAGGAGGAGTAGTGCAGCCGCAGAATTAGCTGCATGCAAACAAGAGGAAGTGCCTTCTATGGTATCGGGGCATCCATACCTCATGGGCTTTCAGCTCGGGTTCTGCGCAGAATCCAGCCAGCATCTGTTCCAGTGTTTGAAGCAAATGCTTAACCAAAACAAAGCAGCCTGAAGAAGGGAGGGAGTAACAGATTTTGCAGGTGCTCACACTCCAGACCGGTGAACAAGAAAGGCTTGGTATGGAAGGCTCAGACCTCAAAGGTGGATTCTGGACATCGCGCGCTGCCCACTGTAACTTTGGTGGTGATGGCGGGTGGTAGGGCCGGGGACAGGAGGAGGCTGAACGATAGGCAGGGGAAGGTTGCTGCAGCTTCAGCCTCAGGAAATAGGGGCTTAGGTAGCAGGTGGCTAAACCTGCAACACGCCTGGTATTTTAAGGCGAGGTCTCTCTTTCAGACGGGTCGTGTAGAGAGGGAAGGCGCCATTTGAAAAGCCCAAATCCCAAGTGGAAAATGTTGATGGGGTGAGGCGGAGATGAGGCGCGTCTGCGCCTCCAACCCCGCCATTATAAAGCTGAGGAACCCAAACTGCAAACACCCGGTTCGTACACCTGCACTGTCACTCAGGCGATAGGAAAAACTGGCAGCCTCCTCCGGATTGGTCGATTTCTGCAAGCTCTCCAGTCAATCAGAGTAGATTGTACCGCAGTCCTTCCCATTCTCTGGCCCCAGGGAACCATGCTAGGTAGAGAGATGCAAACCTTGCCACTTTCCTGAGACCGCAACACAATAACATCTCCTGCTTTCCTCTGCCGCTGCCATCGGCGCCTGACATGTTAATTCAATTAATAAAAATGCGCTTTTTTTCCCTCCACAAAACGAGTCGTTTTGTTAGTATAATGTGAAATCTGCGTTTAGGCGGTGACGCGCGAAGGAGGGGAAGAGGTGCCCCGTTCAGCCCTCAACCCTCTACACTAGCAAAGACTTACTATTGACTCCGACTACCCAGGAGGCCCCCCTCCCGCGTCTCCCGCAGCGTGCGCGGATTTTGAGTGGCTTTTGGCCCCTCGCGGCCCCTGTAGCGTCCCTAGTTACCGGGCCCCTAGTAACCACCTCCCCTCTCAAGTAGCTGTCGGGCGCCAACGGCCGCGCCGGCATCTCCGCCCCGGGCCAGCGCGGGCGCTCAGGCCTCGGCGGCGCGATAATGGCCGCCTTGCATCGAGCGGCGAAGCTGTCGAACCTCCATCTCTCAATCCCGGTCAATCCCAACACCGGAGTGCGGGTCGCCCAGTACGAACGCAAAGACCCCTTAGAGTCCCTGTCGGCGGCGGTGGCGGCCTTGGAGGGGGAGGAAGAAGAAGAGGAAGAGGAAAAGAAGAAGGCGGCTCGGCCGGCGCGGGCGCCGGTAACGCAGGGGCGGGACGTGGGCTGAGGCTGGGTCTGGGAGCCAGCGGGGTGCAACTGGAGGCTGGTGGTGAGACGCCGGCTGGGAAACACGCGCCCTGCCTGTTCAGACCTCCCCACATGGTGAGCCTGGCCACCACTTTCTCTCTAACCGCCCCCACCTCACCGCCCCGGAAAATACTCAAAACTGAGGCGTTGAAAAGTCTTTTAATTTTCACCAATGAGATTGTTGTAAAATTTTCTTAGAGTGCATTTACACTACTCCATTTCTAGAGAGTGCAAAGTACAAAATTTTACTCCTTATGCTCCAACATCTGTTAGGAGTAGGGATTTTCTTTTTAACTTGAGGAAAACTGATCTATCCCATAGAGGATAATTCATAAAACGCAAGTAATCAGCTGTGCTGTCACGTGTATTTTGTTGTCACCTTGATGTCTTGGTTATTAGTGCATCTTAATACAATACACGAGAGGTGGTGTTTAAAACCATCAGCAGTTCAGTGGATAGATCAAGCACAGATATAGTTAAGCGTCCAGAGAAGCAGATTACTAATGATCCAATGTTTCCAAAACGGTTCTTCAGGGTGGGGTGAGACAGCCTTCTCACTGATCAATTTTCAGTGTCAAATGTGTTTTGAACACCTGTCCACCAGGTAGAAGGCTGACTCTACCATCTGCTCCATTCACTTAAAAGTGGGAATCGTAATTTTAACTAGCAGTCTGCAGATATAAACCTCCTTAACGCCAATTAAAGATTCTTAATACCCTTTGTCCAAAGCTTTTCAGATTCAAAACATTGTGGTCTAGGGCTAATAGAAATCACTGGATACTTTGGAATTCTTATTTCTTTAATCTTCACTAACACTATTAATGAGAAATTCTGTAGCAACACCTCTTATGGGCAGTATTTTACCAACAGAGGTTATCCATAGTAAGACAGATTGAGACCCTGAACATGAACGTAGGACCAAATTCATTCATGATAAAGCTTCCCCTCAACACAAATTTCAGTAGCCAACAGAGGAGGCAAAGTGATGGAGGAAAAAGACTTGAATGGAGAAAAAAGATTTGGAATCCTGGGTTAGGATCTATTCATTTGCTAGTTGATATGAAGATGTAACTTCCTGCAATCTCAGTTTCCTTATCTGTAAAAGAACTATAGTAACTATCTTTCTTGTCTCATTGGGCTAATATGAGAACCAAGTGAGAGAACGTGTGTCCTAGCTAAAGAACAGTTTGTATCAATTAGTAATAATAATAACAGCTGCCAGTGGGACTGTCATTTGAACAACTCTCCCAAAGAGTAGATTCTACTTTGGCTTGCTTGTTTGTTAGAGAAGTCCATTATTTCTGTAGTTACAGGTATACTTCCAAAGTGCCCTGTTAAACTGCAAATCTGTATTAGAAACGTATTACCTTAAGAGAGATTAATTTATCTAATGATCTAGTTTCCAAGGGACAGGACCCCACCAAAAAAAAAAAAAAAAAAGGTGGGGGGTAGTAGCTAAGTTGAGTTTGGCACTGTTCTCAGAGCACCACATGGATCCAAAAGGAAATCTGGATAAGCTACCACTGTAATAGGCCTGACAGAGGTCACTGGGGTTTACGGACAAAGCACTAAAAAGGCAGGAAAGAGAGCAGGAGCTAAGCTTTGCCTTCTTCACAGTTTGGCTTGTGTCTCCAACTTGATTTTTAAAGGTTAGTTTGTCTCAACTTTGTCATCTGTAAAATGGAGTAAACTCAGCTACCATAGCTGCACAAAACTGATTAGAGAACCAGCTGTCACAGTAGGCCCCTTTTAACTCCTTTGGTTTGCCAACGCCAGCCACCCCTCAACCTTCATCTCACCCCATGCAGAACTCTGGGCCCATACTGAGCACTAAAGCATGTTTCTGGAATCTAGCCTCAGTTGGAGACATCAGTTCATAGGCCTTGCTGTGTGGTTGGTGATGACATGGGTAAAGCAGTATTCTATAATTCACAGTTAAAATTTCCCTAACTTTCCTAATGGGATGGTCTTCTCTTTTTCAACAAATATTGAGCATTTATTAAGTGCCAGTCACAAACTATTCAGTAGTGAATGAAGAGGACATAGGTCATGTCATCACAGTGCTTCCAGTCTGATGAGGAAGTTAGACAATAAAAAAATGAACAAATGATTATAAGACAGGAAATACTGGGAAAGAAATGAACAGGTGACTATAATTAAAAAATAAAATAGGAGGGAACCTACTTCAGTAAGTTAACATTTAAGCCAATGCCTGATAGATGAGAAAGAACAGCCATTTGATGAGTGGAGGTGGGAAAAGCATTCCAGGAAGAGGGAACAGCATATGCAGAGGCCCAGAGATAGAAAGAGACAGAGCTTTGTGTGATTAAGGATCTGAAACAAAGCCTTTCTTTTTTTCTGGAAAAAAGAAGGAAGGAAAGAAGGAAGGGAGAGAGGGAAGAAGGGAAAGGAGGGGAGGTTGGAGAGGTAAGCAGGGCCTGATCATTCAGGGCCTTGTAGACCAAGGTAAGGAGTTTAGTGTTTATTATAGGTCCAGTGAGAGGTCCTTGAAGACTTTTAAGAGATCTGACCTGTTCCTACTTACATTTTTAAGAGATGATTCTGTTGGCTTTGTGAAGAATGATTGGAGGGTTTGATAAAGCAAGGAGATTGGTTAGGAGGCTGTTGCAAAAAAATTCAAGTGCCAGAGGTGGTGGCTTGGACCTAGAGTCCAGGGGAGATGACAAGAAATGGACAGATTGGATAGGACTTACTGTTAGGTTGGATGTGAAGGCCAAGGAAGAAGTCAAGAATATTCATCTCCAGGTTTCTAGTTTGACCAGCTGCATGGAAGATAATGCCATTTACTAAACTGGAGATAACTTGGGGAGGAATAGTTTTAAAGGCTGGGTGGGAATCAAGGCTTCCGTTTTGAACATGGTAAATTTGAGATATCTGTGAAATACCGAGTTGGGCCTATGAAACTGTAGTCCTATGGGGCATGGGATGGAGATTTTTGTCTGGGAGTTTTCAGCATTTTTTTAAACAATGGGAATGGGGGAAGTCACTTGGGGAAGTGCAGAAAGAAGGCGCCTAGTATAGAACTCTTAAAACACTCAACATTTAACAGTCAGGTAGAGAAAAGGGGGCAAAAGAGATTAAGACCAGCTAGAGTGATAGATTATTGCAAGAGTGTGGAAATTTCCAATTTGTTGGTTTCAGTGATGAGAGAAAGGGTCAAATACTGCTGAGAAAAGGGACATTTCATCCCTGAAGCAGGAGAGAAGGAGAAAAGGGGCAACAAAAGCGTATAGTTTTGTGGATGGGAAGATGAGGGAACTTCTATTTTCTATTTTAGATGATGGCTTCTATTTTCCTCAAAAAATAAGGAGTTATCATGGACAGCTGGGGGTGGAGGTGGGAGCAGGCAGAAGAGCAAGGGAAAGAAAGGCAGTGTTGCTGGGGAGTGTGAGAGCCACCTTCCAGAAGGAACACAGGAGGTGCCAGGCAGACCAAGTATCCATTAGAAATTGTTCAGTTTTTAATTTAGTGTGAATATTCACAAAACATTCTTTGTCTTTTTAAGTTACATTTTAATTATGGAAGTGATACATGAACACATTCTCCTTTTAAAATTTCGAATGTTAGAAATAAGGCTTAGGCCCTTTTAACACCTCTCCCCTGAAAAGAAAACCTGGCTCTCCCCTCCCTCCTCATTAGTAGCCTCATTAGTTTTGAAACTGATATATATCCTTCTGGGCTTTTTCCTGTCTCCTGTGTACATAACATTTTAATATGTGGTAGCATTTTGTATGTACATATTGTTCTGCAGCTTGCTTTTTTTCCCTCTTTTCATTTACATGTAGAGCTGCCTCATTCCTTACAAATCCCTTTAATGCAAAAAAAAATTTTTTAATAATAATTCTAGAATGGTAGACAATGCTAGATAGACTGTAACACAGGTAATTCCGAGTGCTGGTTACTAATGAAGCAACATGTGCTGGAGGGAGTCATCATCTAAATGGGTCAAGCCAATCTAGGGAAGATTATCCTCTAATCTAGTGGCTGCCTGTACAACATTCCACGAAAAGCTCAACAGTTGAAGGGAAAGGGTGCTATTTTAGGCTCTTGGAAAGTAATGTCCTTGGCCTAGGTTATTTGATCTACTTAATGTTTCCTTCTGTATAGAGACAATTAAAGACAAAATTAAGAGTTGGAAGTCGCCTATTAACCATTTATCTGTTTTAGGTAAAACACTGTGAGAACAGTTTATCTGTGTTACCAGTATTAGGCTGACATGCAGTGGATGCTGTGCAGAAGTCAGTGCATAAAGATAATTAGCAGACCTGCCACATCCCTTCCAAAGCTATGCATCCTCCTAAATGTTTTTCAAATGGTTTTTCCAGGTTCAGATAAATTTCATCCTTTCTGTGAAAATGATTGTTATAAGACCTTCTTTTAAAGGGGTTCTAAAAGAATGACGGGAGAGCATGTGGATGCTTTTGCCTAAAAACGGTTCTTTGGAATATCCACCCAGTTTCTTTTTAATTTATTTTGTGGGGTGGGGGGGGATAGGTATACTTACTTATTTTTAGAGGAGGTGCTGGGGATTGAACCCAGGACCCTGTGCATGCTAAGCACGCACTCTGCCACTTGAGCTATACCCTCCCCCTACCTAGTTTTAATGAGAGTTTTTGGAAAATAAGCCCTTTCCTTAATACTCAGTAGAATATAGCTCTTTAGAGCAGCCAGTATCTCTTTGACTGATTCAGTCCTTTGTGAGGGAATACCTGTCCTCTTCCCTTGGGAGAAACTTAGTATTTTTTAGCTGAACATACACTCACCCAGCAAATATTTATTGAGCACCTGCCGTTGGCCGGGTATTTCTCTAGGCACTGGGGACACAAGTGTGAACAAAGCAAACAAATGCCTGCTTTTGTGATGCTTTTTTGGTAGGGGCAGACAGACAATACACAAATAAGAAGGCTATGTAGGATGTTAGTTGGTGGTGAGTACTTATGAGAAAAAGCAGAAAAGGGACGCTGACAGTGAGTCAGAGGAAAGGTGGTAATTTCAAATAGTAGTCAGTGAAGCCGCTGTTGAGAAGATGACATTTGAGTAAAGACCTGAAGGAGTGAGCAAGTGGGCTGTGCCGGTAACTGGAGGAAGAGCATCCCAGAGAGAGGGAACAGTAAAGGCCCCGAGGTGATTTTGCTGATTCTGTGAGTGTTGAAAAAACTGCAAAAGGGAATCAGCCACTGCTGCTAGAAGGAACCGCTGCTGGCACAGGCAGACAAATGGACAGAGAACTAATCTGAAGGAATAAGTCCCTTCTTCCTCCTCCAGACTTGCAGTCTCCCTCTAGCCCCACTTTTGGAAGAGTCTAGCGGGGAGCACCTGGCCAAGCAGAAACATGGTTTGCAGAGTTCCATCCCCAGCATCATGTAGCAGGGTATAGAAGAACAGCACTGGAGCTGAGAGATAACAGTTGAACACCCGGCACATATACTTCATGTATCGTAGAGCTGATGTTCAAAATGTTAGGGCCTATGTTACATGGGCAGAACCTAGGCTTGAATGAGAATTCTGATGCCGTATCTGTAATCTTTTCCTCAAGCCGTGAAAACACTCCACACTGAAAAGTTAACTTCCATCAAAGTGTTGTAAGGAGGCTGAAACCAGGTGACCAGTGAGTAGTCGGGAGCCAGCAGTAGACCAGAAACAGAAACTACCTCCTGCTTGCCCTTGTTGCCAAAACTTGGCCTCTGGACCCCATTTACCGAATTAAGACTCGAGGACAGAGTTTGGATGAAGTAGAAAAGGTAGCTTTATTTCTTTGCAGGGCAGAGGAGATCACGATGGGCTGATGCCTCCAAGACTATGATCCTGCCGGGGAGAGAAGGTAGGGGGTTTTATAGTAAGAGTTCAGGGGGTGACACTGGTTTCCATAGAGATCACATACAGGGTAACAACTTGTGGCAAAGTTGTTCTTGTTTTCGTAGATGCAGTAGTCCCCTTTCTTCTGCTGGGTCTGATGTTCACCTCTGGCTTTGGAACTCTTCTAATATTCTTGTGCCTAGAACAAAGGTGATTAGGAAAGGGATCTGTAGAAAAGTGCTCTAGAGAAAAACTTGTGCAGTGTAAAGTTAGGTTGATATATACTTCTGGCATTTTAGGCAGGCTGAGGCCTGAGCCCTCTTGCTGCAGTGTTTGCACAGGCTGGGACAACAGAATACAAAGAAACCATGAGGGGCTAAACGTAACTGCAGACACTTATGAACAACAAGATGTACAAAACACCCAACTGCTGTCTCTGAGGTTTTGGGAGGAATACAAGGGGTTTGGGTAGATCACCCAATCTGCCCAGTCCTGGTCAGCAAAAGCATGAGAAAAACCCTTTAAATTATTATAGTTAGTTAAGCAGTTACAAATACCATAAGGCCACCAATGACAATAGGATCCTACTTGGTTACACTCTAACCTCCCTTTCCAGGTTTGCTTCCCAAAATTGCTTTATGCATTTTTACTTTCTTTTCATCCTGCAGCCGTGTGCACCTTGCTTTCTACCATGACCCCCACCCTGGACGCTTTCGCTAATGTAAGTTCCTTTGTCTGGAGTACGTTTTTCCTCTTTCCCCCTCCACTTTCTCTGATCCTCCAGATTCTTCATTTCATTGACTCAGCTCAAATATCACCACCTCTAGGAAGCCTTCCTTTATCTTCCAAACTCAAACCAAACCAGAGCTCCCTTCACACAGTGAGGTCGAACAAACTGAAACATTGTAGTTTGGAGCAGAAAAATGTCTATTGTAGGATTAAGCAAGGGGGAACAGGCAGTTCATGCTCAAAAGCCTGAACTCCCCTGATGGTTTTCAGGGAGAGTTTTTATAAGCAGAATTTGGAGGGAGGGCTGCAAGTGTGTGACCTTCCTCTGATTGGTTGCTGGGAGGTAACAGGGTGGTATTCCAAGAATCTCAAACATCAGCCTTCTGGTTCCAGCCAGTCTGGGGTTTCCATGTGCTTATGCCCAGCCTGAAGTTACCATCCTCCACCTGGATGGGGGCCTTAGTTGCTGTAGAAGAGCTCAGGGATGGTATCAGACTGTTATGTATGTCTCTTGAGGAGGAACCAGGACCCTGCCACATCACTGTTGCTAATGTTGCTTGACTACCTTTCCTTTGTTTCTGCATTCCCTCACTCTAATTGGTAACTGTTTGAATCTGCCCTTTGGAACCAGAACACTGAAAGGCTTTTGTACCCTGGAGGGCCCCACAGGGTTCTGCTCGGTTTCAACTTGGCCTTTGCATCTCTCATGACCACTTTCTATTTCCCCTTTAGTCCTCCTGTCACTGCTTATTTAGATGTTGGTGTTTGCCAGCATTTCCATCCTTAGGTTCTTGCTCTCATTGCCCCCACACTCTCCCAGGCAGCCATATGCACACAAGGCTGCACTTGCACTTCTTCGTGCATTGCTAGCTCCTGTACCCCTGTCTCCAGCCCAGCCTTCTCACCAGGTCTTCAGATACATTTACCCACATGTTTCCTGGACATTTGGCTGCCCCGCTATCACCTCACACTCAGTGTGTCTAGGACAGAGATTAGTGTCCTTTTCCTAAGCACTCTTCTCCCCTGTATTCCCTGTATTTTTGAAAGGCAGCACCACCGTCTACCTAGACAGACAGCACTCCAAGCAGAAATCTTTTCATTTTCTTGCCCCTCGTCCACGCCATTATTGAGTTGATGATTCAGCCTCTTAAATCTCCCAAGACAGCCTCCTTTCTTGTGTTCCTGGTGCTGTTCCCTTAATTCTACCCTTAATACCTCTGACTCAGACTTTGCAGTAGCCCATTAACTGCTGCCAGCCCTGTGTTCCTTCACTCCACGCCATTTGCTCCCAGAGAGTCCTGAGTGTTGCGACCATGTCACTGCTCTGCTAACATCCTTTAAGGCTTCTTTTGCCTGTGGCGTGGCCCCCTGGGCTCTTGGTTGGGGCTCCTGACTTGCCTTTTTCACCCTGTTCCCCACCCACCCTGAGACTGTTAACCTCCCTCTGAGCACACCATGCCTGTTCCCTCCTCTTGTGGCTAAAAAACCTTTCCTGTCCTTGGAAGGAGTATGGTGTGTCTTTGGGGCCTAGCAGACTTGGGATTGAATCCCAGCTCTGCTACTTACTGGCTATATGACCGTAGGCAGGTCACCTAACTCCTCTGAGCCTCAGTTTCCTCATCGAAGACAGAATACCTGCCAGTTGCATCATCATAAGGTAACATGATGAATGTTCTAGCACCATGCCTCAGTTTCTTTGTTTTTCAGTGCTTCTTTTCTCTAGCAAACTCTGTCCTTGTTCATCCTTATGTTTCCAGTCTGGCTCACCTCTGTGGATTCTGCTGCTTCTCTCCCCGGGTGAGAATTAGGTATCCCTTCTGTGAGCTCTCCTGGTGTCTGATAGTGATACATGGTCACTCGTCTATCTCCCTGCTCAGCGGGGCCCAGCTCGTGGGTAGGAATCAGGAGTTCTGTCTTGTTCAGTTTGCTATCAATTATTTATCTACACGTCCTCTCCTAAACTAGCTGGAAACTTCTTGAAGATGGGGTTTTTATCTGATTTGTACCATTCAGCAGCTAGCTGAATGCTGGGTGTCCCTAAATATTGAATGAATGAGGAAATTAGCAAAGTACTCATTCTTATAGCTAAGAAGATAATGGTGAAGAGCACATACAGAAACAGCAGAAAATTCTCTTCACTGAGTTGTACGACATAAAGCAGTTCTTCAATTTATTTGGTAATAAATTTCTGCACACCGGTTCTACTGAAGGAAACTTGTTTTCTTTCATTTGTTTTCTCTAAGTTATCTCAAGTGGTCAACACTGGCCTTTTGTACACTGTTTTAGCCCATTGAAAAATTATATTTATAAATATTGTATATAACTGACTTTGGAATTTTCCTGTTGGGAGACACTACTCAGATTTATTTTCTAGAGTCTTACTAGATTGGATCTGTAATTTTCTATGGCAAAGATGCATTTTTCATTTTGAATCTATTTTGGCAGTAAGCTAAATTTAAAACCATGGTCAGCAGCCTTTTTTGTATAGTATCATAAGTAATTTCACTTGTCTCTCACCTGGGAAAATATTAAAATTTTTATATTTGTAGAGAGTATGGGGTTTTATCTCTTTAGTTGCTGCAGTTAAAAGAAGTTTGAAAAGTATGTGACGGGAGTGAGGGAAAAAGATCGGGCATCCCCTTCCAGGCGTGTATACAGAACAGCTATACTATATGTTCTTGTCTTGTCACCCCACAATCCCTGTCACCCTTGGGAGCAGCTGTTCTGGAAATCTCTCCCACCCCTTCCCATGGCCTCCTACTCCCTCCTGAGGCCTCGCTTCTACCCCACCCCCGACATCCAGGAGGGCTTCTCCCTGGCCCTTTGATGAGCCACTAAGAACTTGGTTCCCTCCCTTCTCCTGGCACACCCTTGGGGCCCAGGCTGCAGGAGCCCTGCTGGGGGAGAGTGCTGGGCTATGCTTGCTTGGTTTGCAGCAGGAGGAACTGTTCTTCACCTCAAGTAACTGACTACTTAGAAGGAGGCTCTTTGTAACGAGTGGTTTGGGTTTATCCTATTATAGTGTATAGGTTAGTACGTGATCTGGGAATCTCACCATTCTTTATGAAATGGATTAAATAGCATTTATTCTCTGGCAGCTTGGTCTCGCTCTCGTTTCATTAGGAGAAAATGTACATAGCCCACAAGTAATTTATAATCCATTATATGTTCATAGTCCACAAGTAACATATAACCTAATTAAGTGGACTTTTTAAAAAGCAGCATTGGGAATCAGCATCAACTTAATTTGTCTTTCAATCCAGACACCGTATAACAGGTGGTTTTCCTCCTACCAGGCTGATTTTAACACCAACGTTCCTGGGGTGGACGAACAAAAACGTATATCCCATGAGGATTTTGTGGACTTTTCTGATATTTATCACTCTAATGAAGAGTATTTCAGGAAACTAGAAGAACTGAAGGCTGCTTACTTGGAAACTATGGCAAAGTTAGAGAAAATGTACCAGAATAAACTACATTTAAAAGAAGTTCAGCCAGCAATCATCAGGGAAGAAGCTTCTAGTGTCTCTTCTGGGTAAGTTTGTTCATAATGTTATTTGTGGACCATAAAATAAAATGTATACTTAACAGCACAGAACAAAATTTTTTCAGAATATTTTCTCTCAAATGTCCCTTTGTGCTTTTAATAATACACAGAGGTGAGATTTTATTAAAATTCTTTGATGGCTTATCAACCTACTAAGTGGCTTCTTGCTTTGAGGGTCATTTGGTGGCCATTTGATCTTTTCTCTCTGACCCACCACTCTTAGACAGGTGTCAAAATATTTAGTCTGGGGCCATTTTCAACTGATGAATATTAAAATTTAAAAGCCCTTTATAATATGTGTATTAACATGAACTCATTAACATTAACTCATAGTACAGAGAGTTCAGGATGAAGACATAAATCTGATTTAAGTTTTCAAATAGTCACTTTTGCCATAAATTTACTGCTTTTGAAACTTGAGGCAAGTCCCTTAACTTGTCCTGTTGGCCAGTGCTGATTGTGCGTCTCCTGTGTCCCAGACCTTGCCTGGGCACTGAGGAGTCAAAATCAAGATGCTCTCAAGGAGGTCAAAGACTAGCTGAGATCCAAAAACACAGCACGGCGGAACAGAGTGTTTGGAGAGGGAGGAAGAAGCAGTTGACAATGTCCAGGTGTCACTGGAGGGATGCAGGCATGAGTTTGCTACTGAAGTGTCATATCCGAGTTCAGTCTTAAAGGGGAAGTAGCTGAAGCAGGTGTAGGAAGCCAGGAGTGGCCTTCTTAGCTGCAGAAACCACGTGTGCAAAGGCACGATGCTGTGAGAAATCACGGTGTGTGGGAAGAACTTTGTGTGAGTGCATCTGACTTAAGAGTGGTGACTGGGGCAGGGAGAGGCAGAAGGTGAAACTGGAAAGGTAGGAAGGGCTTTATAATCTAGATTCAACTTTGTAACAATACAAATCGGAAAAGTTTCGAGGAGAGGAGTGATGTGATCAGATGTGTGTCTTAAGATGGTGACTCTGGGAAATGTGTGGAAAATTCAGTAGCGGTTAGACACAAGGAGCCTCTGCTGTTCTCAGGTTCCTGCCCAGCAAAATGAGGGATTTGAATTAGATCATTTATAGGCATCTCCCAGGCTCTGTTCTAAAAAAAAATGATCCTTTTTCACAAGCCCTATCCAGCACCTGTCTTCTAACTGATTTTACTTTGATCCTAGAAATTACAGAATTCTTAATTTTTATATTTGGTCACATACAACTAGAAGAGTAACCAAATTATTTTTCTCACTTAGGTCCGTATCAGAAAGGAACTCCTATTGCCCTGTCTCGTTAATGACATCAATTTCAGAGCCTGATTTAAGTCAGTCTTCCTCCTTGATTGTGTCTTCCTCTGAAGATGAGTTGCCCAGCTTAGAGAAAGAGTATCCAGAGAAAAACAGAATGATGACCTATGCTAAGGAGCTCATCAACAACATGTGGACAAACTTCTCTGTTGAAGATTATATTCGATATGAAGATGCTGACTTGCCAGCGTGTGAAAAAACAAAGAAGAAACCAAAAGAATGGGTGCCAAGGATTACAGTGCCTGAGCCTTTTCAAATGATGATTAGAGAGCAGAAGAAAAAAGAAGAGAACATGAAATCTAAATCAGAGGCTGAAATGGTACGCAAACTGCTCAAAAAACAAGAAGAAGAATCAGAATGTAAGAAAAAATTCCGAGCCAATCCAGTTCCCGCGTTTGTTTTTCTCCCCCTTTATCACGATATAGTCAAACAAAATGAAGAAAAGAGGAGGTCTATGAAGGAGAAAAACAAAGAAGCTCTTTTGGCCTCGCAAAAGCCATTTAAGTTCATTGCAAGGGAGGAACAGAAGCAAGCAATTCGGAAAAAGCAGCTGAAAGACTTTTTTAAGTCTGAAAAGAAAACAAATCGATTTAAAGCTAGACCTATACCTCGATCTACTTATGGTTCAACTATCACGGACAGGTTAGCAGAAGAAGAGCTCTATAGAAACATTAGGACTCAGCAAAGAGCCCAAGAGCTTTTACAGAATTCATCCCCTCTGACTTATAGACCAGCTCGTAGAAGTCTTGCTTCAAGGAAGCCCAAGTGTCCTGAACAGGCTGAAAAGTCAAAGTATAAACACAAGTTTAAGGGCCAGACTGTTGATTCTGAAAACCTTCCTGAAAGATATCAGAAACACCACTCAGAACAGAAGTGTCCAAAGCTCCTAACAGTCTGTGAACCATCTGACCTTCACACCACCTCACATGCATCCGCTGAAAGAGAGAAAATTTTGGCAGACATTGAAGCAGATGAAGAAAATTTGAAAGAAACACGTTGGCCTTACCTGTCTCCAAGGCGCAAGTCACCAGTAGAAAGTGCAGGTGCGAAGCCTGCACCTTATAGCTGCAACCCTCCAATGCCCACTGTGTCCTCCAGAGGAAGAGAGCTAGCCACAAGGTAGATAACCGATACAGCACTGGCCGCCTCATGGTTGCTCTGTTGATTCTGTGTTGGGGAATTTGCAAGTACGAAGTTATTATAGCTGGTAACATATTTTACTATATGATATAGAACTTTTTGCCAGAAGGTGTTCTTCTAAGAAGTGAATGTATTTTCCATTTTATGAATCTTTGGGGATAGAAAAGCTTACAGTCAGCCTATTGATTCCTAATTTCACAAGTCAGATCCTTTTCAAAAGGTTGCCCCTTTTTTTCAACCTTTGAAATATCCTGTGTTAAATCTTTGCTAAAAAGCATTTTCATTGGCTTAAAGTGAATTAAGCCTTAGTTTGTTGCCCTCAGGAGATCACTTGAGGAAAAGAAAATGTTGGAAGAAGAGAGAAATCGGATCCTAACTAAGCAGAAGCAAAGAATGAAAGAATTGCAGAAACTCCTGACGACTCGGGCTAAGGCTTATGACTCACATCAGAGTTTAGCTCAGATGTCTAAATCCAGAGTGAAATCTCTCAGGTATCAGGAGAGAATCCTGACCCTGCAGATCATTGATTTTCAAACTTTTTTTTTAATCAGTGGACCCCAATTTATGAACAGATTAAGAATAGTATTAGTATTTCAGTTTATGGATTCAAGTTACTATCAGTTACTTATAATTAACATACACACACACACATTCACTGACTTCATGTGAGAACCAACATGTATTCTCACCTCGTGGTGAGGACCATGACACCATGTTGATGAGCAGAAACATTTCTGATTGCAGCCATAGTTAATATTTGTGATCTTATATCATCATCTAATCTTGTTCTTTATATTATTTTTTATTGCACAGTACAATATTGAGAAAAATCTTGATTCAGATAAAGCTCTTTTTTAACAGCTTGCCATATATCTCAGAACATTCTTCCATAAACAGATATGTCAGAGAGCTTTGTTCTAAGGTCTGCATGAAATCTGATAGCACAAATTAACACATTGATGTTAATTACCATCAGTTTTGTGATGTGTCAGTTAGCACATGTGTTAATATTTAGTGGTATGTGTTACACAGTGGAATTCTGCAGTACAAAGTTTGAAAATCAGTGTTCCAGAGGGACATTTTTATGTTGCAAAAAATGTTCATGTTTATTTAAGTAGTAAAATAGCTCCCCCCAATCTGGGTAAGTAATATGATTTATTAATTTTTAATCTGACTTATAAATACTCCCAAAATCTATATTTGCTTTAAATTATGAGTATTCCTCTAAAAATGTATATTATGTATCATAATTATTATATTCCTTTATAATGTATATTATGTATATATTCTTTATAATGTACATCAGTGTAATTCACTGATAGAAAGAGCTTGATTTGATGAACTTGAGCAAAAAAATCCTTAGAAATACACTCTTCATCCTTAGAAAGTAAGCTGGATAATAATAATGCTAAATTGTAATTAACCATAATTATCATTTTATAGTATTATTATTTTTTCTAATCCATGAAATCTTTTGCTCTTGGTAGAGTTAGTATGGTTTACTTAGAGAAAATAGCATAAATTTTTTGTTGAAGTATAACTGATTTACAATGTTGTGTTAATCTCTGGTGTACAGCGTAGTAATTCAGTTACATATATATGCATATATATGTATTCTTTTTCATGTTCTTTTCCATTATGGTTTATTACATGATGAGAAAATAGCATAATTTAATTCATTATAGGACCTTGTTCAAAGTAAGTATATTTCCTGTGAATTTATGTATTTTGGTTCTTGTTCCTCTGTGTATTGTATTCCCATACTCCCCATTTCTCCCCTGACCTGCTCCATTTACTTTGCTACCAAGCTCTAGAAGGTCTCACTTAGGGGAAAAAAGAAGAGCAAAGTCTTGTTTTCAGAAGAAATTCCCTAAAGAGAAGATATTTGATTTGGACCAAATTTTCTTGGTTTTACATACTTACAAATGAGATAAGAGGGCATTCATCGATCTCTTCGGGCCGGTTTGAAGCCCTTAGTAAGTTACATTTTGAAGATTTTAGAAACCTCAAAGTTTCCTTTGAGAAATTGTTCCTGGGATGTAAAACATGTGGTCTCAGAACCTACGATTTTTTTCTGCATTCCATAAGAATTTACCAGTCTAGAAAAGATATTCTGGTAAACTGTAAACTCTGCTCATAATTTCATTTCTGGTTTGTCATCTAAGCTAAATGTTGTGTTGCAAGTTCTTATTTCTTTTTAAAATTCCATTCCCTTTATTTGATTTTAGAAAGAGTGAAAAGGAAAGGATGAGAAAATACCGACAAGAACTAGAAGAAAGAGAAGAAAAATTAAAAAGCAGGCCGCTGCTATTTGAAAGAGTTGCTCAGGTTGTGTTTGTTGGCATTTAAGAGCTATTGTCAGCTTTTTTTTTTAACATCTCCAGCTCCAAATTATTATAGTCCATTTTTCTTATGTGTTATCTAATTTATTTCTGTGACAGCTTCATCTTATCAGTCAAGTAAGTAATTTAGCTTAAATCTGAGCATTAAATCTTGTTGATGAGGCTTGTAAGCTTGAGAAAGAGCATGCTGCTCATCCAATCGTTTTCAAAATACTAATTTCACAGCCTGTTTTTAATGGCTAGTCTCTCTTCAGTACCAACTTGGCCAGGTATTAAGGTGAGGCTTCATGATATGAGTTGGAAGTCTTTGAAGAATTAAAAAATGAAACAAAATGGCTAATTGAATCAGATTTATTTCTGCCATTTCTTTTTCAGTTTTATTGAGATAAAATTTACATATAGCAGGTATAAGTTTAAGGTGTACAACATGACTTGGCATACATATATTGTGAAAGGATTACCACAGTAAGTTTAGGTAACATCCATCACCTCATATAGTTAACAAAAAATTTTTTTCCTTGTGATGAGAATTTTCAGGATTTACTCTCTTAGCAACTTTCAAATATACCACACAGCAGTGTTAACTATCATCATCATATCGTACAATATACCCCCAGTACTTATTTATGTTACAACTGGAAGTTTGTACCTTTTGACTCATTCATCCAATTCTTCCAGGAAATACAAATTTGATCTCTTTTTCTATGAGTTCTGTGTGTGTGTGTTTGTGTTTGTGTGTGTGTGATTATTTTTTAGAGTCCACATATAAATGAGAACATGTAGTATTTGTCTTTCTCTTTCTTTTTTCATTTAGCATAATGCCTTCAAGGTCCCTCTGTGTTGTCACAAATAGCAGGGTTTCCTTCTTTTTATGGCTGAATAGTATTCCATTGTATATGTATACACCATATTTTCTTTATCCATTCATCTTTCAGTGGACATTTAAGTTGTTTCTATGTCTTGACTTATAAATAATGCTGCAGTGAATTGACATAGTGATTTTATTTCCTTCAGATAAATAGCCAGAAGTGGAATTGCTGGATCATGTACTAGGTCTATTTTAATTTGGGGGGGGGGGGCAACCTACATACTATTTTCCATAATGGCTATACTAGTTTACATACCCAGCAACAGTTCACAGGGGTTCCCTCTTCTCTACATCCTCACCAGTATTTATCTCTTGTCTTTTGGATAATAGGCATGGTAACAGGTGTGAGATGATATCTTATTGTGGTTTTGATTTGTATTTCCATAATGGTTAGTGATGTTGAGTACCTTTTCATATGCCTGTTGACCATTTGAATATCTTCTTTGGAAAAATGTCTATTCAGATCCTTTGCCCATTTTTTTTTAATTGAGGTATAGTCAGTTTACAATGTTGTGTCAATATCTGGTGTACAGCACAATTCTTCAGTCAATATGAATATACATATATTCATTTTCATATTCTTTTTCACCATGAGCTACTATAAGATACTGAATATATTTCCCTGTGCTATATAGTATAAACTTGTTTATCTATTTTATATATACCAGTCGGTATCTGCAAATCTCAAACTCCCAGTTTATGCCTTCCCATCCACCTCCTGCTGGCAACCACAAGTGTGTATTCTATGTCTCTGAGTCTGTTTCTGTTTTATATATAAGTTCATTTGTCTCTCTTTTTTTAAGATTCCACATATGAGTGATATCATATGGTATTTTTCTTTCTCTCTCTGGCTCACTTCACTTAGAATGACATTCTCCAGGGGCATCCATGTAACTGCAAATGGCATTATTTTATCATTTTTATTTCTGAGTAGTATTCCATTGTATAAATATACCACATCTTCTTTATCCAGTCATCTGTCGATGGACATTTAGGTTGTTTCCATGTCTTGGCTATTGTAAATAGTGCTGTTATGAACATTGGGGTACAGGTGTCTTTTTGAATCAGGGGTCCCTCTGGATATATGCCCAGGAGTGGGATTGCTGGGTCGTATGGTATGATCCTTTGCCCATTTTTAAATTGGATTATTTGCATTTTTGCTAATGACTTGTATGAGTTCTTTATATGTACTGGATATTAACCCCTTATCAGATATATGATTTGCTAATATTTGTTCCCATTTAGTAGGTTGCCTTTTCACTTTGTTGATCAGTTTTTTTTTAAGTGAGCCTGTAATTTTTTGTTTTATCTACAATTACTAAAAGAAATTCCTTTTTATTGGAAAAATAATTTGGTCTTACAGACAGTGAATCCTGATTTTACTACATTTATACTCAGTGTTACAGTCTTTCCCTTTAGAGAGATTTGTCAATTTCAGATGATCTTCTCCTTTGTACCCATAAGGGAGGCATTCCAAAGGACTTAAACAACAGACAAAATCACTGGAGGTTACAGGTGCTGTGTTGTGAATTTCAAGCTGTTATATTTGGAGCTTCCTGCCAGCAAGTGCCTAGGACAGATGAGTGTCCTTATAGGACTGCCCTTGTCAATGACTCACTGAGGATGAGGAGCATGTGTTGTGGGTAACTCTACATTTACAATCTCTCAAAACTATGGGAACATTTTACTTACTGATTTGGATATAATTTTATGTAATGCTTTTCATTTTAAGGGATGAGTTTCCTTTTTTTGACATCTCAGTTTCAATTTTAGGGGAAAAAATTATCATAAGCTGCTCTACATTACTCAGCATAAAGTGATTGACTTTTGGCTCAAAGTAGTTATCTCCAGCTCCCAACTGTAGGTTTTATACACACTTGTCTGGATATATCTACCCAAATTTCCCAAGGCGTCTTACATTCATCTTGCCCCTAGCTAGATCTTCCTCTGAGTTCCTGTTTTTGTTGGGCCACAATTTAAATGACTGGGAACCACTTTTTCTCTCTGTTCAGTTGTCACTGAGAGTCCTGACAAGTTCTCTTTCTAAATTTTTGGATCTACCTTTCTCCATTCAGGCGAAATGCTAGGTGAAACCTCTGTTACTTCCTGCCTGAGTTATTAGAAGGGTTTGACTCATGTTCCTACCTTGCTCTTTGCATAGACACCCATTGTATTTCCCATTCCCTTGCCACAGTGTTCTCCCTGAGCAGGTAGTTAATAACCCCCAATTACAGTGGCAGTCATTTTCACTGATGCCGTTCGTTCTCATTTTCAATGAATGGTATCAAGGGGTCTTGTTGACTTCTCCAATCAGTACTACAAGGTGGATATTCCAATACTGCAGGGGAAGAAACAGAACTTGAAAGAAGATAAGTAACTCATAAGGTTTATAGTTAGGAAGTAATGGAACTAGGATTGGAACCCAAGTCAGTCAGCTTCCGAACACTTAACACTAAGCCGTCCTGCTTTCTTCCTGAAGATAAATCCACGAGTCTTAGCCTGGTGTACAGAATCCTCTGTGATCTGATCCCTGTTGACCTCTTTAGTTCATCGACCACTGCACTCCCCCCAACCCCTACTGTGTACACCCTTTACTTTCAGGCCATACCAGACTACTCACTTTAAACTTGAAATCTTTATTCATGCTGTTTCTCAGTACCCTTAGAGCCTCTTCCTATCTTTCCTCCTACTCTTTCAAAGCTTAGTGTCGAATCGCTCCGTGCATTGTTTCCCCAGGTTGGGTTGGGTGCCCTTTACTCTGTTCTTTTATTACCATTTGTGCACTTCTGTCTTTGCTTCTCCCACATTGTTTGGAAATTATCTGTTTAATGCTCTCTCTTCCATTCCAGCTAGTCATTTTTAAAGGTGTTGGTCAAGTCTTTGTATTCCTAGCACCTAAGACAAGTATCGCACAGAGGACTTAATTTTTTAACAAACATTTGTTGAACCCAGCTGAACTGTTTCTGGTTTTAGCCTAGGCTGAGAGCACTACCCTGACATATTAGCAATGAATCTCAGTGTTAACAAGCAGTTTTGCCATGCTGTGAATTCCCACTCTTTCTAAGCACCAGAGAAATCTGGCAAAATAAGTGGTGTGAAATTAAACCCATAAAGAAATTTTAACATTGAAAACATAGGTTAGTTTCACAGCTGATATTTTCTCTACCACTCTTGGCCCACACGTACGCTGGTCCCTTTGCCCAAAACACTCTTCTCTCCCCATACACTGTCTACCTCCCATGAGGGCTTGTCACAAAATAAGTATTCAGTAATTATTAAATAAAGGAAAGAATTACTATAAACTAAACTTGGGCTTATAAAAATTAAGTCCTTTTTTACCTTCAAACTAGGGCATTGAGGGTAGACAAATTTTCATCAGTACTTGTTATTTTGGTTTCTTGAAGAAACAAAGCTATTTTTTTTTCTGCAGAGTCTTTGATAGAAAAGTAAAATAACCATAGTCATTTAAAATTTTTTTTTATTTCATGGTCTTTACAATTCTTTTGCATGATGAAATTCAAGGGGAAATGTTTGTTTCAATTAGGAACAATTATACACTATTCATCTTGATATAAAATATTAAAAGGTAATAACTTCTATATACAAGATGGCTGTCCGTGACTCACCATTGTTTTGGTTTTGTTAAAATAAATTAGTACATTTTTTATTACAGTCTATTTTGCTGTGATTATTGCTGCTAATTAACAGCTGTTATTTAATAAATTCACTCAGAACTTTATGCATTACCCATTTATAAGTGTTAATTGGGCCTTGCTGCTGTTGCGTTATCCCCTAGCAGTGTAAGCCTGTGCTCCAGGACAGAAGAAACCATATTTTCCAGTTCCTTGAAAGTCACAGGATTTATTAACTGAATAGATGTTAAATCAAATTTTAAGCCAAATTCAGATGAAGGCTTACAAGCACTTACTCTGGTTTTTTTTTTAATCCATTGGCTATTGTATTTTTTTTAATTGAAGCATAGTTTACAATGTTGTGTCAATTTCTGCTGTACAACATAACGTTTCAGTCATATACACACATATATTCATTTTCAAATTCTTTTTCATTATAGGTTACTATAAGATATTGAATTTAGTTCCCTATGCTATACAGTATAAACTTGTTGTTTATCTATTATACTATTATAGTAGTTAATATCTATAAATCTCGAACTCCCAAGTTATCCCTTCCCACCCCGTTTCCCCCCTTGTAACCATAAGTTTGTTTTCTATGTCTGTGAGTCTGTTCCTGTTTTGTAAATAAGTTCATTTGTATCTTTTTTTTTTTTTGATTCCACATATAAGTGATATCATATGGTATTTTTCTTTCTCTTTCTGGCTCACTTCACTTTGTATGACAATCTCCAGGTCCATCCATGTTGCTGCAAATAGCGTTATTTTATTCTTTTTTATGGCTGAGTAGTATTCCATTGTATAAATATACCACAACTTCTTTATCCAATCATCTGTCAGTGGACATTTAGGTTGCTTCTATGTCTTGGATATTGTAAATAGTAAGCACATATTTTGATTAGTATCATTTAAATCTCTTTTATATTTCATTTGCTTAAGTCAAAATTTACTGTTCTTAACACATTCAGAGTTAGGTTTGGGGTTTTATTCTGCTTTACAGGCTTTGGGGCACAGTTCTCATCTCACTTTGCTGTACCTCTCGGCTCCCCAAGGCTTGTCTGTTGGTGTTCATAGCCTCTGGATGCATTTTTATTTACTTTTCTAAAATTGTTATTTACAGTGGGTGCACTTTAGCAGCAGCTTGAGTGCTTCTTTTTTAGCTTTCCAGAGTGTCAGGAAATGCACTGGTGATAATTTATCCATTGTAATAAGTCTTTGCTATTTTGATTTCTCCCATGGGATACTAGACTCCGTGGTCCCTCCTTATGCTGGAATCCGTGGGTTAGGAAAATATCTGACACAGCCTTGCTGAAGTCAGGCTTTTGGCTACCTGCAAGCCCCAGGACGCCCACTACCACTTAGAGAAGGCAGCATGGTGGAGTGGAAAGACCCAGGAAAGGGTCAAGAGACTTGGTTTTACCTCTTACTATATCCTTGTGACCTTAAGCAAACCACTTAACCTCAACAAGAATGGAGAGGGTGTCTTAGTGTCCTTAAGTTGTTAAATTTAGAGGTGAGACTGAGTGCTCTTCCATACCCCTTCCTGTATGGGATGCCATTGGTGCACTGAGACTGAGTCATTCCTTGTCACTTTGCTTTAGTTCAAGGTCCAAGTAGCAATTTTTGGCCCTATACTAGTTCATATTCACTCATGGGAACTAAAATTGGACTAATGCTGAGGCACTAGTGTGAACCCCAGTCATCTGTGTGTTTGTAAAGCCTGTGGTCTAAGGAACTGTGACAACTGACTTGCTTTTGTTATGACAGGGTTATCACAGGTCCCAGAGTCAGGGAGTGACATTCTGGAGATTTGAACCCAGTTCTGAATTCATGGGGGTTTTTTTGTTTGTTTGTTTGTTTGTTTGTTTTGGTTCTTCCAGAGTAAAGGTAGCAACATTGATCACCTTATCACCTTTGATGGATTGTAGATGTGGTTTGTAAAGAGTAAAATTTACAGTAAGCAGATAAAGTACCTCTGACAACTGTCACATGAAATTATTTTCTTACTGATTTTTTTTCAGATATCCTTCAACAATCACACAACAGTGCAGTGTAAAGAATAGTTATAGATCAAAACTTACGTGGCCACTACTCAGGTTAACAAATACAGCATGACAGCATTGCAGGTACCCAGAAACCCTGTGTGCCCCTCCTGGATCAAAACACTCTCCCTGTCCCCTAGAGGTAACCACCATTCTAACTTTTGAGATAAGCATTTCCTTGTTTTTCTTACAGTTTTACCACATGTGGACCTATCCCTAAACAGTATAGTTTAGTTTTGCCTGTTTTGGGACTTTATGTGAATGAATCATGCTAGGTATACTTCTGTGTTATGCTGCTTTTGTTCAGTGTTAGTTTGTGAGCTCCATCCCTGTTGTGGTAGGTAGCCAGAGTTCATTCGTTTTCATTGCTTTATTTCAGTCTGTTGTATGAATAGACCACAACTTATTTATCCATCTTATTGTTGATAGATATTTAGGTTGTTTCCAGTTTGGGGTTGTTATAAAACAGTACTATTCTGAGCATTTTGGAATCTCTCCTGGGGCTCATGTGTAGGCGTTCTCTGGGCATATACTTGGGAGTGGAATTGCTGGTCAGAGGGTATGCATATTTTTTCAACAAACTGTGATTATTGAATTTCATTTTCACTGGAGCTTTTAACCCATACATTTTTAATGGAAATTTAAAGTCTTTCATTCTCATCTAAAAAGGTTTGTCTCTCCTATAGAAAAATGCAAAAATGGCAGCAGAAAGGCATTATTCTAACACCTTAAAAGCACTAGGAATATCTGATGAGTTTGTTTCAAAGAAAGGCCAAAGTGGAAAAATATTTGAATACTTCAGCAATCAAGAGATGAAAAGTTTCACTGAAGATAAAGAAAGGTAACATATATAAGATGTCTGAATGGTTTACCGTTGAAAAAATTCTTACTTGCAGGAAAGCATAAAATTCTGTTCTATAATATTTTAAAAGGTCTTTTACTTAATGGAATACATGTGAACTACTGTAAAACGTATTGATATTTTAACATGTTTGACACTGCAGAATATTACATGGTGATGAAGTATTTTGTCTTTAAAGTAAAATAATTTAAATTTCTGACTGACCTAAATAATGAAAATAATGACTTGCTTTCAGATGAAGTTTAAAGAGTCAATCAAGTTTTGAAATAAATTAGTTCTCAGAGGAATATTTATTTTCCCAGTTGGTCCTTTCATAGAGTTTTCTTGATAAATTGGAACTTAGGCACTTGAGGAAGACTGACTGCAGGCTGGCATGCATTGCAGAGGGTTTGTTTTCCCTTAAACCAGATCATTTTTCTTTTGAAAGACTGATAAATTTCTTCCTCTAGCTTTAATGAAGAAGAAAAGACAGGAGAAAGAGAGAATGGGGAAGAAAATTATTGTACTGATACCAGCAGCCAAGATTCTCGCAAGGAAGAAGATGAAGCTGATGAAGAGCGTGGAGAAGAGAAGACAGGGGAAGAATAAAAGGGGAGGAATCAGCAGGGTCTCCTCTCTGCCCCTGCTCTTGTTGGCAGCATCGGGCATCAGCGGCGCTCCTGGTGTCAAGGACATGGATGAGGACCCCTCCGATATGTGCAGGGCTCTTGAGCAAAGTCATCTTGTGGCCTGAAGAGGCCGAATCCAGCTGATGGGTGCTTTGGTCAGATAGAGTAAGGCTTTGCCTATTCAGTTTTTTAAATCGCTGCATATGGTCTGTTTGCAACTTTGATTTTACTCATATTTTTAAAAAATGTTTGAGAGTCACAGCTGCCACAAGCCAATTAGGCATAAAAATATACATTACTTCATTATTTTTGGTGGAAAAAATTGCTTAGCACTGAGAGCAGAGAGAAGTATTGGCCTTTGGCGATTTGTTGGAAAAAATTTTCAGGAAAGCATCAATCAATAAATATTTCTAAGTTATACTATTTGCCCATTCTTTTTCCCTATGGTACATCTCACAAAATGAATCCTCAGACTTATTTTACTAAATATTTTAAGTTTCTTATCTGAGCCATTTTTAGAAAGTAGTAAGATATAGAAAAAAATTGGGTAACTTGGAAATTTACATTCATTTCTCCACTGAGACTTTACTGTTAAAGTATCCACACCATCATCACTTTTTCTCCTTTACCCCTATTTTTATTCCAATTTATTTTTGATATGTAAATTATTAGAAAAGTTTTTATACTAGTTTTTTTAGCTGTGTGTATTATGGCAGTTGGAAATAATTATAGCAAAGAGTTATAATCTTAATTGGAAGTAAATATCACCCGTTTTATATATAATGAAATTGTGCATAATAATTTATTCAAGTCTCTAAAGTAATTCATATTTAACTCTTTAATTCTCAACCCATTTGTGCTCCACTTTTATACATCATTGCAGACACACTTGTCTTTCTGTGCATGATACTAATTTGATTTTATGAATCTATCATTTTTGCTCTTTGAGCAGATTTTTGTTTTAAAAATTCAAACCAGTCATAAAGATGTGACTGGGTAAGACTTGTTTTCCTAAAAACAACCAATATCCTTTAAAGATGATGAACTAATAAAGATGTATATAATAGCAGTGTTTCCTAAAGGGCAATTTATACTTTAAATGAAGAAATAAGGTGATTTTTCTCAATCAAGAGCAAATGTTTACTTATAACTCCTTTCCTACAGATTGTGTTAAACTATTTGTCACTATCATTAGATTGTAAACTCTTTAAGACTTGGCACCATTTAAAAATTCATCTGTGTATGTCTTTTGCACAGGTTTGTACATACAGTAGGTACTTAATAAATGCTTGGATGAGTAAGTAGATGAATATGGTTTTCAATTATAGTTACTTCAAAATGAGTATACATGAGATTAAAAATATTTCCTTCCTTTCCAATTTATTGAGAACCTGTGAAACACAATCCACAAATTGTAAACTTCAAAACGTGACTTGCTTGCTAACAATTTCCTCCTCATTCTGTTTCTCCTTAGTTTCATGGGGAGAGTTTGGGACTTGGTTTAAGGACCAATCTTCAGTTTTCTTTAAAATTGGGAATATTACTTATCTTGGGTGGCTGTAGAAAGAACTGGATGAAATCATGTATGGAAAGGCTCTTTGTAAACTAGGCTATTCAAATGATAGTGTTAGAGGACAGAATATTCCTCAAGAAACTTTAACTAAACATACTTTTCTTTAAATGATATACAAAGTGATTTAAATATTATTTTGTTAGAAATATTTGAACGAATTATTGATTGATTTTTACTGAAGTATAGTTGATTTACAATATTATTTTAGTTTCAGGTATACAACATAGTGGTTCAATATTCTTACAGATTGTACTCAATTTAAAGTTTTTACAAAATAATGGCTATAGTTCCCTGTCCTGTACAATATATCCTTATTGCTTATTTATTGTATACATAATAATTTGTGTCTCTTAATCCCATTCTCCTATCTTGCCCCTCCTTCCTTCCCTCTCCCCACTGGTAACCACTAGTTTGTTCTCTATATCTGTGAGTCTGTTTCTGTTTTGTTATATGCATTTGTTTGTTTTATTTTTAGATTCCACACATAAATGATAACATAGAATATTTGTCTTTCTCTGACATTTCACTAAGCATAATGCTCTGTAGGTCCATCCATGTTGTTGCAAGTGGCAGAATTTCATTCTTTTTTATGGCTGAGTAGTATTCCATTCTATATATATATACCACATATTCTGTACCCATTTATCTGTTGATGGGCACTTAAGTTGCTGCCATATCTTGGCTATTGTAAATAATGCTGCTATGATCATTGGGTATGTTTATCTTTCCAAATTACTGTTTTCATTTTCTTTGGCTATATGCCCAGGAGTAGAATTGCTGGATCATATAGTAGTTCTATTTTTAGTGTTTTTGAGGAACCTCCATACTGTTTTCCATAGAGGCTGCACCAGTTTACATTCCCACTGATAGTGTACTAGGTTCCCTTTTCTGAACATCATCACCAACGTTTGTTACAACATAGACTTTTTGATGATAGCCATTTTGACAGGTGTGAACTGATACTTCATTGTGGTTTTGATTTGCATTTCTCTGATTATTAGTGATGTTGAGCATTTTTTCAGGTGCCTGTTGGCCATCTGTCTATTGGGGAAATGTCTATTCTTTGGAATATGTCTTCTGAACAGTTTTTAATTAGATACTTTTTTTTATATTGAGTTGTATGAGCTGTTTATAAATTTTAGATATTAACCCTTTATTGGTCATATCATTTGCAAACATTTTCTCACATTTAGTAGGTTGTTTTTTTGTTTTGTCAACTGAACCACTTTTTAAAGGATAGTGATCTGGTAAACACAGAGCCAAACTTAAAAGACACTGGCAGTTTCAAATCCTTCTATGTAAAAATCACTATATATATATATATATATATATTTTAGAAAGCCATCAAATTCACAGCTGAAAGATTTCTTAGTGCATGGCATTACACAGTGATTGTTGGAAGTCAGTTTTAAAGATTAAATCAAATATTTTTTCAGGTGGTAGGTAAAAAGCATTTTCCTTATTTTAAAAGTAGCCTTTATGTTCATGGTAAACACTATCAATAATATAAAAGGGTATAAGTTTTTTTAAACAGCTTCTTGTGAATTCTTCAGAAATGTTACATGTTACATGTGTATATAAATATTCTATAATACATATATGATAGCAATTCTATGCTATATGTAATCTCTGTCTATATCCTATGAATGGCATCACAGATTTCAGACATGCCTGCTGTCACCTGCATCACTCACAGAGATGTCACCTCTTTGCAGACAAGCTGTCCTTCCCCAGACCTCTTAGTCTTTAGACCTTTGACTAGCTCATGCCCAGGGACCTCTTCTCTTCAACATTATCCCCCTCCTCCAAATCATTTCTTTGAACCCCACACTCTGACTACAACTGAGCTGCCTTCTACCTTTAGTTGCTATTTCTCTTTTCTGTTCACATCTCTCCGGATGTTGTGAAGCTCTGGATTCATCCACTCTTGTTTCTTCTCTTGCTTTCTTTGTGCGGCTTTATACTTGTTTTATTCTTTTATTGCATTTTTGGTAGAGTTTCAGGAGCGTTCATGTGGTCAGAGCATTCCTCCTTTCATAATATTTTCTCTTCTCCTGGGTATTTTCCTGTTTTCTGCCTTCTTTGCCAGCCTCTTCGATTCCATGTGCCCTCTAAGGGCTCCTTGGGGCTCCATCCCTGATCTGCTTCTTTCGTTTCCCCAGGTGATGCCATCCTTTTCCAGTAGCATCTGCAGTTGAAAACTCTTAAATCCATAGCTCAATCTCAGACCCCTCCTGAGAGCCTTACCTTTTAGTGACTCAAATATATCTCAAATGCAACATATCAAAAATGAATCTTCGATTTTCTTGCTTTCACATTAGGCAGCACTGCCCTCTTCCCACATGTTCAAGCCAGAAACCTGGGAGTTTTCATCCTTGGTTCCTACTTCTCTCGTACCTCCTACATCCAAGCCCTCAGCAAGTCCTGTTGGAAATCCCTCCACAATATATCTAAGATCAGAGCACTTCTTTCCATTTCTACCTCCCGACTCCAGTCCAGATCACTGTCACCTCTCCCCTGCACCCATAGAATGCAGCCTTTTATGACTGTACCTATGAGAAAAAAAAATTAGAGCATGCAGCACCACTGTGTTTTTATTTGTATATAATTTTTATGTTTAATATTTTATGGTATATTTATATTTTGTGTTATTTTATATTTTATGCATTAATATTTTAATATAATATTTATTATATGTGTGCTACTATGCTAATATATATGTACATTATAAAACATGGACAAAAAGATATTTTAAAGAATAAGATTATAACATAACATCTTAAAAGTAATTTTTTAAATGTGATAATTATATAAAAACTTCTGCTCCATGAGAGGAAGGTTATTGAATAGCATACTTTATTGTTGGAAATGTTGGCTTAACACTTGGAGATAAAGCAATTTGAAGGATTGGTTCTAAGTTGAGTGTGTCTCAGCAGTGTACTTGAATGCCCGTCATGCTGAGAAGATACCCCACAAGGCTCAATGCTGGGTATCCAGTATCCACATATGGTGAGGTTTGATGTTATTCACAGTGGACATAAATGCTTATTTCAATCGTCTGCTGTCATTTTGAATTTTTTGGCTTACTCCAAATAAGACTGATTAGGCCACCATTGTTTTTGCCTCCTTATGTGGCTGATTAAGAGCTCATACCGGGTACAGGAGAAGCACTTTGGCATTTTCTCCTTCCCTTGTGCTTGTGCTGAGTATTGTCCTCAATCAGAGGTTCTTTTGCAGGATTTTCTTTTAAAGCCATTTGTCTGTTTTGTGAGGATTGGTTTTGAAAAGCTGCTAAAACAATCTGAGAAGCTCCTTGACAGGGAACACACAGCCTGAGACCCACAGCCACAAACTCCATGTGAAAAGGAAAGTCCTGTCCCAGAATGGCACCGGCTGTCTGGGCACTGAGCTGTGTGAAGAGCCAGGGACAATCCACACATTGAATTTTGGTAACTCTTTTTTTCTTTTTGTAAACATAATTAGTAGAAATTTTCTCATAGTCATTTCTTTCCACACCAAATGGGGCATCCTGCTCTCCTCCTCCCCCGGGTGTGCCTCCTACTTTGGAAATACTGATCCGGGTTCCCACTTCCTCTCTTGCCGAGGTCAACCAGCATGGCTGGAGTAGAGTGATTGTAAGGATGGGGTCACCAAGGCAAGTAGGACAGAGAAGAAAGAGCCACTTGATCTAAGTCAAGGAGCACAAATGACGCGTATCATCAAACTTGCTGATAAGCTTAGTTTACAAAGGGGCAGGGAGGGTGGACCGAGCTCCCCAGTCCACCACTTCCCCGTGTCCAAGTGGTACTTAGGGGTCTGAGCAAGAAATAAGGGGATGCCTTGGCTGTCAGTCAAGGTCAGAGTGCTTTGTAATGTGAACTAGTGGGGGAGGGGTGAATATTAGGTAATGAGGCAAGAAAATATGTTAATAGGAATAAAGTTTGCGTTGATCAGATGTGGGGCTTCAGAAGAACAAGCATTCTTTGGTGCAGAAGTGTGTTTGGTTTTATGCTCTGGGAGAAAGCATCCCAGAGTGGAATGGAAATCTCACTGGCATTCTAGGATTCAGACCTTATCCGTCCTCAAGAGGTGGGGGTTGAGGAGGCAAGCAAGGTCTGGGTTTACCTTTCCTCTTTGTGGAGCCAGCAGAAATGGGGCGAAGGACTCAGCAGAAGATGCTGACTTCCCAGTAGAAGCCCAAGTGCATAAAATTTGCAAGACACAAGAAAGAAGGGGTTAAGAGTTCCCTTATTTTTGTTGGGAAGATTGGTCTGCCCTGGGTAAAGGAAGGTGTCGTGGGGAAGGAGGGACAGAAAATAGGAAGAAGTTAAAGAGGGGACTCTGGGAAATAAAGGAGACAAGAGTTGGAGGAGAACCTTGCCTTTGTGCATCCAAGAGAGTGGGCCTAGGGCCTGATTTTCCACTTCCTGCTCTCGTTTGCTCAGAAAATAACTTTAAAAACCTTTTCAGGGCTGTGTGTGTGTGTGTTTTTTTTTCCAATTACTTAATTAAGCTGAATTCAGTTCTTTCTCTTTAAAAAAAAAAAATAATATGGTAGAATTTTCAGGACAGCATGAGACCTAGAAATCAATCAAACAATTATGCAGTTGCCCTGCCTTCTCTCTACAAAATATATTATATAACATTCAGATACCACCACCCGGTTTCCACCCTCTGCAGTAAGATCTTTTTATCCTCAAATGTCCAAGCAGATGTAGCTTCTCACCTTTGCAGACACACACCTTTCAGAGGGCAGGCCCAGCAAAGCCTCCACAAATCGTGCAACCTCGTGTCTCTGTGGTGGGTGCCCCGCCCCCAGCCTGGAGCTCCTCCTTCTCCCCCTTCTCTGTTCATCTTCCCTCCTGTCACTCATACCAGGGGTCTTTCTGGGCCCCTCCAGGGTTGAAAGGTCCAGGAGACGAGTCAGCAAGGGACGCTGACGAGGAGCAGCAAGCAAGATCCTGGGGACCATGGTGTCTTGGAGACCAAGGGTGATGAACCATGACAGAGCGTTCCCTTTACTCACCATGAACAGTGCTGTGGGGTCATGGCTCCACCTGGGTCAGCATTTGATATTCATCTTGACTGTTTTCTCATTAATTCACTTATAAGAATCATTTTACAACTCAAAGGCAGAGGTAAGTCAAATATTTACCATCAGGTGGGTCTGTAAACATGGAAGGAACTGAGAAGGGAGCCAGGAAGAGGCGACAGCCCACAGACTCAACTCACTGACGAGTTTAACCAGCCTCTGCAGCCCCGGGAAGCTTCTCAGGATTTTTATACAGTTTAGACCTTTTAAACAGTCCCTGGGGTTGGCCAAAAATGCATGTGAATTTGTAACCTGGCACATTCGAGGTATAGGCATGGGGAGTTCTCCTTTCTTTTTTGCATTTTCGAGCAGTGAGAGAAAAGACACAAGGAACAGATATATTTTGAAACCATATAGTACAATCTATGCCATGCATGTAATTGAAAAACTAAATCTATAATTAAACAACAACAAAAAACTTCCTTTAATAAGTATTCTGTCATTCTCATATTGTCACTTTTTCCTTTTCCTAAATTTTTCCCCCTTATTCTTTATTTTCTCAAGTTGGGGTTTCAAGAGTTTCATTGCAAGAACTAACTTGCTTTGCTTAGTTTTTGTCCTCTGGGCTTTGGTTACCTCATTAGCTTAAGTGCTTTCAGGAGGAAATTTAATGCTTCAACTTCAATTAGCAAGCTCTCCTGGAAGAAAGAACATGCCACTGTAATTTCTAAATTCTACAACCTCACGAAAATTGATTCCCATAAAAGAACATGAAAAATCATCTTAGATAATTTAGGCAACAATTTCATCTGACAAATGTGAAAATTGATTCTTTCAAATAAAGACATGGAAGGTAAAATTGCTTTCGTGTGGAAAATACACATGACTTAATTTTTTTACTATAAATTACTAATAACAATTTCTTTCCTTAGATTTACCTCTAAATAAAAGCTGAGACCTAGTATTAAAATTTCAAGACCACTAGTATTTTACCTGATTTTAAGGCATAGTTCATGTTCCCATCCCCTGAGTGTTTAAAATGAAGATTTCACAATGACAGTGATAGAATAATAGGGAGTAACTGCAGTTACTGCCACATTTGAAGCCTGTTCTGTAAAGTCATTCCAGCTAAAAATAATGTGAGTTTTAAAACAGAAGCTCAACATGCATTTAAGAAGTGATGGCTCCTTCAAAAGAATGGTTCTCAATATATTTTGAGCCACCATGGATCAAAACATACTTAGAACCATCATTCTGGACTGAAATTGATTTCTGAGCCTAGGGTGTATTCTTTGGAGTATCTCAACAGTCCAAATACTTCTTTGAGAACAAGTTAATCTTTTAAAAAACTGACAGAAGTCATTTGATAACAAGTCTAGTGAATAAGATAGATAGTCAAACTAGTGCTATTGGTTTCGCAAAAATTCCAGCAGTAAAATAACGAGACTGATGTTCTTGCCTTGCTCAGAAATTGCCTCTGAGGCGGGTCTGTACGTGTTTGGGCATTGAGCAGCACTGCTGGCAGCTGAGGCCCCACGAGGGCCAGGCCTGTGACCATTTTGCCAATTACTGACCCCCAGCACCTACTATAATGCCTAGTGCATGGTGGATGCTCGATAAACGTAGGTTGAACAACCGAATGAATAAATACATAAACTGACAATGGTACTAATTCTATGGTACTCACTGAATATATATATTTGAAATAGTTGTTTCCAAAAGAAAATAGCTTCCGTAATTTGCAAATTCAGCAATAATCTAATGGTTTATAGGTAATGCCCCAAGTGACTCAGTTGTCTTTCTTTTGACATACTACCATCTTCTGGGTATAGCCCATTTTGTAAAATAAAAAAGCGTTTTTGCAGTGATGATGTTGGGTGGATAGGGCAGACAGAATCACCCCCATTTTATAGATTAGGCCACTGGGATGCTGGATACTTAAGTAATTTGTACAACATTTGTGTGATTATTTAGAATATTTTTTTGCCAGTAGTAATGGAAATCCTAATTTATACTGACTAATGCGCATTCCTGACAAAACCACTGGGAAAGGGGAGTGGATTACCCAGGTACTGGGGATAGAGTTGGCTTCTCCTAAAGTGCTGGGGCTGTGTGGGGCAGGGTGGATGCCTCAGCAAGACTGGGATGTTATTGGGAAGGAGGAAGGTGGGAGTGGATCCTGGGTAGATACTGTGCCCCCACCAGTCACCAACTAATAACTAGAAGAACGGGCACTCAAACGTAGCTCTCCTGAAATCAGATGCAGTACTTTTTTTATTTTGGGGGGATAATTTATTCCATTAATTTTTAGTGGAGCTACAGGGGATTGAACCCAAGACCTCGTGCATGCTAAGCCCACGCTCTAGCACATGAGCTATACCCTCCCTGCCAAATGTAGTGCTTTGTTTTAAGAAGAATGTGCTATAGCAAACAATTATTCTGAAAGCAAGTTTTTAGGGATTCATAAATTTACCCAGAGACTATATCAGTAATTTTATTCTGGCTGAAAGTAAAATTTATGTGTCTTATGTGTTTTCAATTCAGTTTAATACATTTCACAAAAAGAGTTGTGGAGAGAATGGAAATTGTACACTTTTCTGTCTGTTTGTTGTTTTGTTTCTTAATTTAAAGTTGTATGACATTCCTAGAGCCCTTCTGGTAGCATTATTTGAAGTCCTTTATTAACGACATTTAAGGGTCTGCAGGATGTATTCCAGTAATTTGTGAAGTGGTGGTCTTTAATATTTTCCCCACAGAGAAGAATTAATGTTTCCTGTGAGCTTCTACACTAAGTCCTCCTAAGAAATTCCAGAGTTCAAAAAGCATCAGATTTTTAATTAGCATCCTTAAGGTACATACTATGCCAGTTTCACAGACCTTGCATGTGGCTTGCCCAGTAGCCATTCCCCCTGTTGTCTCTACTCACAGAATCCAATTCCATTCTGGGCACAGAGTGGCCAGTTAAAATATTGAACTCTCAGCCTCTCTTGCAGTCGTGGGTACCATATAAAATAGTTCTGGCCAATTCTCAGTTCTGTAAACAGTGGGTGGTGGGGTTCTGCCCAATGCGCTTCCCTTCCCCACTTCTTTCTGCCTGACTCACGGATGTGATGCTTGATGGTGGAGGAGCCATCTTATTATGAAGAGGAAAGAAACATCCAAAGGATGGAGGCTGGGGAGCTAGGAGGAACCTGAGCCCTTGATGACTTCCTTGAGCAACTGCAGCAGCCTTGACTGTCCACCTTTCAACTCCTACCACATGAAAAACAAAGCCATATTTGGTAAAGCCATCGTAGCTCGAATGCATCCCAACTACATGCATCTGGATGCAATGCCTGACGGACACATTCAGACATTTTCTTTTTTTGCAGTCTTTAAAGCTCCAAGAAGACCAATATAGGACAAGCACTATACAAAATCCTCCCCTACCTAACCTACTAAATACAACTTATTCTTCTATGACATGTGTTTCTGTGACAATGGTTAGCTCACATGCAATTGGCATATCGGGTTATGAAGACAGCATAACATGGAAGTTGCATTGGTCTATATGCTATTTTTCATAGCACATTAATATTTTGAAACACTATCTGAAGATTCTTAGAGGAAAATCCTGCAGAAATGCATAGGTAGTGGTGATTTAGTGGCTTCAAGAACTACCAGCCTTCCCCCAATGTTAAGTTATCTGGTAAAAATCTACTGAAGGGCAGCTGAAGAAGTTGGGTACACATATGATTCATTTAATTCATTTTTCCTCCAGTGAAGATGATCTGTAATTCTGCCACGTATCTACATCTCCAAGGAAGTGGTGTGAGCCCTACATCTTGGTGGTGTCAAGACTGATGCTATGAAGACGGGTGCAGATGTATGTGCAGATCTAATATGCTAATGTTTTTATCAGATTTATTATTGTTTTCATTAGTGCTCTGGTTACAACATTGCATAGAATTTAAGCAGTTTGCACCAGGCCTGTTTCCTCCTAAGTCCAGTTGATTTTAGAACACGATTTTGCAAAACTCAATTTTTCAAAAAGGAATGCATATATCCACTACAGCAGAAATGTCTGATTCTTAGAAACAGAAATTAACCCTTGCCAGGACCACCATTTAGAGCCTGGGCAAATTAAAAAGAGCTGTCTCATTAGAATTTTTAAAAAATTTATTGAGTAATGAAAATAATACTATGACACAAGAGGCCTAGCCAATGAGAAAAGTCTTGTGCATGGTCGTGTTTTCTATATAAAGGAAGTTATTTTAATCTTTGCAAGTAACCATGTATTCTATTGACAATGAATTCTGGAAACCATTTATTCCACAGGGCAAGTCTTTTCTAGTTCCCGTCTCACCAAGTATGATCTGAGCAGAATCTTTCACGCACCTTTAACATGCCATGATGAATAACAGTGCTACTCATTTAAAGACAATACCACCAACAGCCTTTGTAAATCCAACCTCTGCTCCCACTGGAAGAGACAACCTAGATTCACCATCAACCTATTAAACCAAACACGCTAAAAAATTAGAGCCTGGAAGAAGAAAAGGATGAGGAGAAAGGTAGATATGTGAAAACTCTCTTTTCCTCTTAACTAGTTTAAGTTCAGAAAATTAAGATCACCTATAAATTCTTTGTAGAGAGCTAGGTATAGTTTTTTTTCCCCTCCTACTTCAGCCACATCTTAACCAAAAATGTCTCTTATGATGTGGCTCCTGCCCCGCCCACCTCTTTGATCTAATTTCCCAGAGTCCCACTGTTACACATTCCACTCCAAAGCCACACTGGCAGTTTTCCTGGTCCTCCTGTTTCTCCAACACACCAAGCCCCCTTCCACCACAGGGCCTTTGCACATGCCTTTCCCTCCATCTAGCACACTCTTTCCCCAAATAGTCACCAGTCTCACTCTCTCTTCTCATTCAGGCCTATGTTCAAATGTCACCTCCTCAGAGAACCCTTTCCTAACTCCCATATCTAAAAAGGCACCACCTCAGATTCCCAGTCTCTCTTACTCTGCTTTTCCCACATAGCATCAATCATTACTAGGCATTATGTAATATATTTACTTGCTTACTTATTGTCTCTTCTCCACTGGAATGTAAGCTCCCTCAGTACAGAGACATCATCTATATCACTCACTGCTGTACTCTCAGGCCTAGAGGAGAGGCTAGCAAGTATCATTCATAAATATTTACTGAGCATCTGCTGTGTGCCAAGCACCGTTCTAGATACTGAGCAGAAAGATCTTTGCCCCATGGGGCTTATATTCCAGTGACACATAGTAAGTGTTTGATAAATATTTGTTGAATGAATCCTCAGGATTATAATCAAAATCCACTAAAATAAACATTTTGCCCCATGAGCTCATTAAAATGGATGTTAATGTAACTCTAGTTGTATCAGTTTCCTATGACTGTGTCACAAATTACCACAAACTAGCTGGCTTAAAAACCCCAAAATTTATTCTCACAGTTCTGGAGGCCAGAAGTGTGAAATCAGTGTCACTGGGTCAAAATCAAGGTGTCAGCTGGGACTTCTGGCTCTGGCAGCACTAGGAGAGACTCGATTCCTGGCCTCTTCCAACTTCTGGTGGCTGCTAGACTTCCTTGCTTGTGGTGACATGAGTCTAGTCTCTACCTCCATCTTCACATCACTTTCTCCTCTGTGTCTCTTTCAAATCTCTGCCTGCCTCCCTCTTGCAAGATTGTATGTGATGGCATTATGGCCCACCAGACAATCCAGGATAATCTCCCCATCTGAAAAGAAATCTGAAAAAAATCACGGCTGTAAATATCCTTTTTCCAGATAAGGAAACACATGCAGGTTCCAGGAATTAGACCTGATTATCTCTGGGGCCGTCGCGCAGCCCACTATACTGATGTTCTGGTGGCTGGAGGGAAGTTCCCATATATCAGGAGAATACCAGGAGGTATCTTTTTCTTTCTGCTTTTGTCCTTTTCCCTCCTTGGAAAAAAACACATTTATTTCTGGAAAACGAAGAAAGGCAATGACTATTTTCTTTTTCTTTTTTCTTAGTTTTATTAATTAACTTATTTTGTTGTTGTTTATTTGAGGTGGGAGGTAATTAGGTTTATTTATTTACTTATTTATTTTAATGGAGGTACTGAGGATTGAGCCCGGGACCTCGTGCGTGCTAAGCTCCACTGCTGAGCTATACCCTCCTCCCGGCAATGGCTATTTTCATACATGACTATCGAATTACATTTTCCAAAGAATTAGTGTAATAGTATTTGTGACTCATTCATAGAAGTGTTTGATTGTCTTCCATCAAGAAACTCCCACAAAATTAAGTTAATGAGCAGTGGAGGTGGCAAAGCAATATTTGAGAACAAAATGTTTTATATCTTGTACGATGAGATCCCGTCATGATTTGCAGGCAGAATATCAGATCCTTACCATTTATCACTTAGAGTCATTATCTTCACATCATGGAACAGGCTGTAACCTCAGGGTCCCTGCCATGTGTCAATGCACAGAGTCGTGCCAGTTTCATAGGTAGAGCTGGAGCCGCACAGCCTTTGAGGTGTTTGGCAGCCCCTACAACAAGGGACAAATAGGAGTCACTAACCATAGGTCATTTTGATATAATTAAGCCTTTCTGAAATTTGGTTTGGAGGCCCAGAATTTAAACTTGTCCTGTTTTTTAGCCTCTTAAAAAGAAACAAATATTCTACAACTTTGTTCCAACAAAGTATTTTCACCTTTTCTTTGGTGGTAAAGAATATTATGAATTATACAAACATGGCCAAATTTAATCAATGTGTAAAGTCACACTTATTTTTCATAATAGTATTTTAGTCTTGTAAAAAAAATCCCATTCTTAAGTAATATAGTCTACTGAGAAAGTAAGGTGTAAGGAAAGAAAGATTTGAATGATTCTCATGAGTCTTTTTTCATTTACAACGGATTCAAGGGTATATTTTTATTTCTTGCATCGGTATTTTTTAAGTAAAATTATGAGAGTAAATTGTTAATTTCTCTTTTTATCAGAAAACCTAATTCTAAAGAAAGGCTCTGATTCTGATTTACTCCATGAAATTGACAGCATGCATATTAGGGGGAGGGGAATTAAAGTGCTTCAAGTATGCTATTTCATTTATTCATGCAAGACTTATTATTTGCACACCTATTATGTGCCAGGCACAGTACTAGGCCCTGGGTATACAAAAGCAAACACGACCCAGCCCCTGCCCTCAGCAAGCCTGTAGTGTGAAGGCGATGGTGGCAAGGACACGGTTTCTCACAGACAGTGTCGTGGTGCTTCGCTGGGGCTGGTGATGGGTGCAGAGGGGGAGCAGAGCCCTGCTGGCCTTTGGGAGGCCAAAGTCCTCTTGTGAAAGGAATCTGAGGCCTGAGAATGAGTAAAAGTCAGCCAGTTGCTCAAACAGCGAAACTTCAGCGTACGTGTGTGAGAAAGCCCAGAAACGAAAGGCTAGTGTTTGGGAAATGGAGGTGGGTTAATATGGTAAGAACTGAGGCTGACAGGAAAGGGTTCAGAGAAGAGTCTGGAGAAGCCCCTGTGTGGCCCCCAAACTTATTAGAGTCTGGACTTCAAAAACCATTGAAGGATTCTAAAGAAGGGCTCAGATCTGCATTTTATAAGGGTAGTTCCAGCTGCAGTGAGAGAATGGTCTAGAGGTTGCCAAGAAGAGAGGCAGACACCTGTCAGTCTGGGTAAGAGAGATTCCAGGGACAGCCTGTGGTTACTTGAACTGGAGCTCAGTGGGGAAGTTGACAGATTTGAAAAATTATTTCCATCAGTAATTTTCTTGAAACAAAAAGTTAAGTATTTTCATGGAGCCATGAAAACTTTTAGTGGTCTGTGATGAACGAGTTTTCAAATCTCTTGTTTATAAGCCTAATTTTGTAGCTATAAGAACAGGCCTGAAAATAGCTTTCTCTAGTTTTTATTCCTAAGGTTGTCTGACATTAGCTAGATAAGTAAACCTAACCTGTCCACGGAGTAGGGAACCATATCAAAGCTGCTCTGATCCCGATAGCTGTAGGTATGGAAGCAGCCAATGTTATCACTGCTGGCACTTCTCTTGGCTCTCAGGACCTGTGGGTGAATTCACCTGTGTTATCCCAGCTCAGTGCATTGCCCACAACCATCCCCTGAGGTAAAGGGACGTATGCAGGTTGCAGGACACACTCAGGAATGGAAAGGTCAATGAACCGCCTTCTTTCCGAGTCCACACCACACACATTCCTCTGCCTTCTCCTGGGACAATAAGGGGAGACTTCTTTGAGGACATGGTATGATTTCCACAGTTGAGTGAGGCCAACAGGTCTATTACCTGAAAGGCTAGTGTTCAACTGCACTTCTTCTCTTTTCCAGCAGGTGGCAATAAGTAAGTAACAAAACTCCAAGGAGAACTATTCATAGCCAAAGCCAGAAGGGCGGGGAATATTTTACATTCTTAATTAAATGCCAACTTTTAAAATATTTTAAATTTGTTTTGTTTAAATTGGCATAAAATGGAAGGCCTACAAAAGGTTCTCAAAATTACAAACAAGTGTGGCAGAAACAAGCATTTTAAATTTTTAATAAAAACAGAACCCTAAATTCTATGTCTTTTTATGTAAAACGATGATGTCTGACCTGTACCGCAGTGAAACAGACAGAATAGTCTGCAGATGACCCCAGGAGATCACTCTGGGTTGCGTGGACTGTAGACCAGCTGTGACCAACAGCCTCCCTATTTCTTCCAATTTCCCCTTTCTATGGCTTCCATGGTGGCTTCCTCCCTCCCAGCAAGAGGGGTCGACACTTCCCATGGACACCCAAGGAGTCCAGATACAGGCAGCTGGCTCTCTCAGACAATGCTTGACAGTTGACATCCAAACAGTCTGATACCAAGTAGTCTATGTGAACCCCACTGACAAGGATGTTCACGACTTTGGTCTTGAAGGAGAGAGAGCACAGGAGAGAGGAAGTTCCTTCACTAGAATGCTCACTTATGACATGCCCAACAGAGCACCCGGCCCCCAGTGCCCTCTCTTGTAGACTTTGGCTTGCGAACTTCCAAGTTAAACCTTTGTGTATGACGCTGTGAATCTGCTGAGCTCTGTTGCATGACAACCTATGCTTCAACCTAAGCTTTCCAGATGATGAGCATTCCTTGTGCCTTCCATGAGCTCATCAGTGTAATCTCTCTGTGGATCAACAGTGTATAAAGTGAGACAGCGATCATTCTATTTAGAAGAAGGCAAGTAAAGTCACGATCTGTTTTCTTTTTTTTTTTTTTTCAAATTGTATTTTAAAATTTTTTATTTTTTATTAATAGACTTGATTTTTTAGAGCACTCTTAGGTTCACAACTAATAGAGCAGAAAGTATGCATAGTCCCATAGACCTCCTGCTTCCGCACATGCATAACGTCTCCCATTAATGATCTGTTTTCCAGTGGATTGTCTTTAAAGTGCTTAAAAAGGATTTGGAATGAGACTTCATGGAAGTCTTTATAATGGAAGATGTAAAGTAATAGCTATCTATTTGCATATGGGAAGGCAATGTTTTTCTTTTATTTGTTGACATTATTTGACTTACAAATAGAATCATACTGTTTTATAACTTGCTTAATGTATCGGACATCTTTCCATCATTTTTTAAAAAGACTTGTAGTATCCCAGAACATGAATATCATTATGCTAACCAATTGCATATTTATAAATATTTGCATTGTTTTCCATCTTTTGTTATTTTGAACAATGCTGCAATCAATATCCTATACATGTATCTTTTTGCCCTTGAATGATTATTTGTGTAGGATCAATTGCTAGAGGTAAAATTGCTGAGTCAAACAGTATGAATACTTAATTTTTTTTTTTAGTTTTATTTGTTATTGAAGTGTAGTTGATTTACAATGTTAGTTTCAGTTGTACAGCAAAGCAATTCAGTTATACATATACATACACGTATATACATATATTTTCAGATTTTTTTCCATTATAGCTTATTACAAGAAATTGAATATGGTTCCCTGTATTACATAGTAAGTCCTTGTTGTTTATCTATTTTACATTTGATAATGTGTATCTGTTAATCCCAAACTCCCAATTTATCCCTCCCCAGTGAATGCTTATATGTTAATAGATATTGCCAAGCAGTCCCTCCAGGAAATTGAACTACTGTATGTTCCCTATGTGTGTGTGTGTGTGTGTGTGTGTTTAAGTACTGGAGATTGAACCCACTCTACCACTGAGCTGTACCCACCCCCACAGTGTTCTTATATAAACACTGTATCAGGATAAGGCAGTGATTTTCAGACTCCTGTTGCATGGGAACTCTTTCTTTGAAAGAAATCCTTTTCAGAATCCAAAATGTAAAACAGAAAAAGAGCTTCATTTGGGCAGAAGCTGATACAGAGGTGGGAGGCCTGCAGCTCTGCCTCCCTTAGACCTCTGAGGCATGTCCATGTGGCCTCCTGGAACACAAAACAACACAGTACAGTTCTTTCTTTCTTTCTGTCCTCAAATATTACTTGGCTGAAAGTAGGACTAACGTGATATAAGACCTAAAAATTATTATAAAATCCCTAATTACATCTCAATTTCAGACAAAATTTTCGGTAATTTAGTTCCAGCACTTTCATTAGTTTCTTTTCCTTTACAATGAGCATCTGATTGTGGCTAAGTTCTGGTCCTTTTGGATTGTCAGATAATTTCCATCGTTGTCTAAATTGTACTAAATGTATGAAACCTAAAGTTGCTCTCACTGGGATCAGCACTTTCATTTTGGGGTTCTCCTCATTTTAATAAAAAATAAACAAATATTCAAATATTGGTTTTCAAAAGTCAAATATTTGAATAAAATATTCAAATAATTACATAAATAAGCTCATCAACAAAAGCAGTGACCGCCAAAACCAAACTGAAACTCTTGATTGTTATCACCATATATTTCAAATTATTAATTCACTAACTGATACAGAAAAACCTGAACTGAGGGAAGGTGGGTTGGAGTCTGAGCATAGAAGGGCAGGTAGTAAAGATCCGAAGAACCACCTGGATGTTAGTATAATCAGTGACTCTATTCAGTCGTTTAGAAGACTATTTGCAATTTTCCAGGAAAATAATGAAAGAAGAGTGCACTAAGTAAAGAAAATATAAATGTCCACTTAGGCTAGGGAGCCACTCTGGATCCAAGCTTCTGCAAGAGTCTTCATAATGGAGGTCTCTGCTTCCCCTGATTTTCCAGGAGAATACTCGTCTCTATTTCTCTCTCTTTTTTTTTTTTCTAAACCTTTTCACTTTTATTCTGATTTTTGTCAGATTGAAGAGAAATCATCCAAGGTTTATTTCAAGTTGCTTCACACAGGTATAATTAGGCTTATTATTTTTAGCCAACCAGATATTGTCCCCCTTTTCATCATTATAAAATGCTTCTTAAAAGCATCCAGAAATCCTGGCTCTTAGAGACAAGGCTGAAACACTTTCATCTATCTAAAAGGAGCAGATCTTTAGCCTCAATCAGATGCTTATTGTGAAGGAGGAAGAAACTCAGTAGAAAACACACAGAATACTAGAATGATTTTATTCATTGATTCAACAGATGTATGAGTTCCTGCGAAGCAATGTGCTAGTTGCTAAGGGAGTAAAAAATGTATAAACCATGTCACTACTCTGAGATTATGATATCACCAGGGCAACTAGGCTCACACACCAAGAAAGTTATATGATAATTTAAGTAGTTTTTGAATAAAATATGAAATGAGTGATACAGATTGTAGTTGCTATAGAAGACCCACTCTTTCATAGTCTCAGTTCATTAACCATCTTATAGTTTCTCATGCCCTTGTACCTGCTCTAGACTTCATGCCCAGCCACTTTAATGAGAGCAGCATCTTAGAATCCTTTGCCCACTTGATCTTTCGTATATGCCTTATTAATCCTCGGTCTTCGGTAGTTTACTTTCCCAGATTGCTGAACAGGGGTGGAGAGAATTATATTCTTTACTCTACTTGACTCTCTGGGTGTTATCTCACGGTAGCTCTTCCCATTCTTCCTACTCTCCTGGAGCTCCTGATCCCAGAGTGTTCTTCATCTCAGAGGCTGACCTGACCTCCTTTGCTGCAGGAATCAGGGACATCTGGCTTGATTTCACCTTCCATCCTTCCAATCTGAAATTGTTTCTGAACCTCACTCTTCCTTTGCAAAAATAATTTCACCCTTTCCTAATGATTCTCTCCCCTACAAACGTCCTCCAGAATTTGACCTAGCCATGATTCTCCCTCTCCTGTGGGAGCTGCACTTCCTCAGTCTCTGTTGGCTTCTTCTCAACCCGCAAACATGTTTAAGATTCTTCTATTCCCACACCTCCTGCATTAGCTATCTATTGCCCCATAACAAATTATCTCAATATTTAGCAGATTAAAACAACAAGCACTTATTATCTCACAGTTTCTGAAGGTCAGGAATATAAGAGAAGATCAGCCACTTAGTTGGTGGTCATTCTGCCCCTGGGACTCTCAGGAGGCTGCAATCAAGATGTCAACCAGAGCTTGACTGGGCTGCAGAATCCACTTCCAAGGTTGAGTTCCCTCACAACAGGACAGCTGGCTTCCCCCAGAGCAAGCAATCCCAGAAAGCAAGTGACCTGAGAAGGAAGCCCCAATGCCTTTTTTGACCTAACCTCAGAAATGGCACAAGATCACTTCTGCCTACAAGCAAGTTACCAAATTCAGCCCATACTCAACAGAGCCAAATTAGTCTCCACCTCTTAAAGAAAGAAATTCCAAAAAATGTGTGGACATATTTTAAGGCTACCATAGCTCTCAAACTTTTTCACGCCTGCTAGTTCTTCAGGCTACTTTGTGGCTCCTAATCCTTCAGTGCCACTCTTCTCAAAACAGGGGTCTACTCCCTTCCTTACTTTCTCATTACCCAATATTCAATGTTGACAATCCAGATTATCATCACCTAGATGAACACTACAGCTAATGAGCATAATACTCAAATTAGCATGGCATTCAAGGCCCTGCAAAAGCTAGCCACAGCTTCCCTTTTCATTTGAGCTCCCCGTTCCTTTTAAACCTCAGCCAGTTGGACTTACCATTCCCCAAACATGCCCTCTTCTCTGCCACCTCTGTGCCTTTGCTCAGATGGCTTCCCTTACCAGGAAGACCCTCTCCTTACTTTCTCATTTGTCAAGACCCAGTTCAAATGCCATTTCATCCGAGAAGATTTCCTTGATTTTCCCCAACCAAAAACATCCCCTCCCTCCTCTGCACACGAGAGCACAGTGTCAACTTGAGTGCAGTCACCTCATTTCATACCATACTGTGTTGTATACATCTTTGCATTCCTTTCAGCACCCCAACAATACCTTGCTCATACTAAGTCTTTAATCTATTTTGAATGAATTCATTTTCCTAAATCATTAAAATTTAATTTTACTCCCATCAAAAGACAAATTAAAGTCCTTATAATCTCCAACTCTATTACACTAATATATTGAGGAGAATTGCAGAATGGTCTCTGCTAAAGAGAAAAATAGTCTTTTCTATTATTTGAACAATTTTAATGCAGTGACTCAAATCATGATTATTCTCCAAAATGATTTGCTTCTGAGATATGTTTGCCTATAGTATTTTTACAATTCCTGGTCAACGTGAAATTTCCATGGAAACAGATCACACACGCTGGAGAAGAAAGGAATTGAATTGTGTTTGAGCTGCATTTTGTCATCTCCATGGAGCTATTTGTGCTAAATATTCGAGTGCACAGGCGAAGTATCTTAAAATCACCTAAGTGAGGATATAATATTTAATGCTTTCAAAAATGACAATATCTGCAATGAGTTATAAAGATTTTTATTAATACGTGAAGATAATATGAAGTTTGAATATTTTTTGACTCATACATTAGTAACACCAAATCAAATACTCTTTTGCCTCTTTGCTAGTGCATAAAAGGGAAAGAGACTAAATGTACAGCATGGAAAGGGAGATGTAGCTGTTTTGGGCCTCTAGATAAAATGATTTCTTCCAGCTATCATTCAGCTGCTTATACAAAAATCTTCTCATCTAGATTCACTGTCTAGCAAAGAGCTATCTAACAATTTTGATTTTAAATATGACTAATCAAATAGTGACAGTTTGTTTAAAACACATGTATGAAAATATCTTTTACTCCCTAAATAGTGCTATAAACTTTCTGATTTATGATTTGAGAAATGTGTTCTTTTCCTCAGCACTGCAAAAACTTACCATTATTTAAACTTACTTAAATTAACTAGAAAGACTGTATCTTAAAGGTTATCTTTTTCTAATCTGTCTTTGGAATATTAATCTATCTTTGTAAATTGAAATTCTTAGGCATCTTTACAAACAACTCAAAATGTTCAAGTGGCATCAGAAGCAATTTTCCTTAAATTCTCATGTACGTGTATCAACTGTTGACTTTTATTTTTACATTTTGATAAATGTAATCAGAACAAAAATAGCATAGAAAAAAGGAAAAGAATTACAAAAGCTGTACATTCTGTTCATTGAAAATGTGCATATATGCCATTAATATAAAGAAATTGCATCATACTTGTATTACTTGCTCCATAATCATGACAATTATTGATTTTTAATGTTGATGAAAGAAGGCATTGGTAAAGGCAATTGAAATGTACTAGTACATACTTAACTTGTTCTTTATGGACAAACTCTGTATACCAAAATTTATCTTGCAAAAAAGAATTACATCTTTTATTAAAAAACAAAACAAAACAAAACAGCAGAAAGCTAACAGATAAACAAGTTTATGCTGTATAGCACAGGAAACTATATTCAATATCTTGTAGTAACCTATAATGAAAAAGAATATGAAAATGAATATATGTATGTATGACCGAACTATTATGCTATACACCAGAAACTGACACATTGTAAACTGACTATACTTCAATTTTAAAAAATAATAATAAAAAGTTTTTTTAATTAAAAAAAATTTTTTTAACAGTAGAATGTTGCCAATGGAGTATCACTTCCATTTGGCTAATTTTAATTATTTTCTGATAGTTATGCCCCAGTGGCAATTTGAATGAAGCCCCTACCTAGTTGGGCAGAATAAGGCTGAGTGATAACAACCCCTTCAGAGAGGCTGGCTGCATGCTCAGCCACTTTCTCCAGCTGGGGGAGGGGCTGCCTCCTAGGGCTTTGCTTCTGTTCCCTCACGGGTCTTTGTAGGGCTGCCTGTATTTTCAACTAAATTACAGCCAACCATGCTTAAAGGAGTCAGCGCTCCAGTTATACGATTCGTCCCACTTATAGGAATCAGCTTTCTTTTTCTGGGGCAGCTGTGGCTATTATTGAAATAAATAGCAGCTCAGAGACTCTGAGATGGTTACACTTTGACCCTTCCAGAGGGTGTGACTTGGATGGACAGAGGGCCATGTGCTCAAAAGAAAGGTAAGCCTAAAATCCAAGATGTGACAACAGAGGCAAAAAAGGATGAAAAAACCAAAATACTCAGGTCTGGAAAGTGATAGTTTGATTACATTTAATGAAAATTTACACAGCATAATCTCTTTTTCCCTTCAGAGTCATTCTCCAGCCTACTTTGTGTCCAGAGAGGCTGACCTATATGGGCTGCATCACTGGGCCCCCTCGCCCTCTGGCTGCCACTTGGTTTCAGCCAATCTGGAAGGGGGCTGATACTGCTAGGAAATTGGTTAGAGAACAAGGAAGGGATATTTACTTTTCTGGCTCCCTCCCTACCACATAGGTTGGCTGTTTCCCTCTGTCAAAATTACCACTCCTTGCAGGTGGCCCTCACAACATAGCTCTCCCTCAAGGGTTTAGAAACCATCCCCTCCCCTTACTTCTTCACGTTTAAGGGTGGAAATAGGTCTCTGCTGTTACAGCACCCATCCTTATTTTTTCTAAACTTTGCCTTTATAAAACGCTCCTTAATAACCCAGTTTGTAGGTGCCATCTGTTTCCTGGATCCTGACTGATACAGATGGTATTGATTTTCAACAAGAAATCTCAGAAACGTATTTCTACATTGCAATTCAACTACACAATGACATTCATATAATGGAGGCATTTCCTTGGTCATGGCATAGTTTGTAACCAAAACCTTCCCAACCCTTCAAGCTGATCCTGGAGGTACATTGTTTTCTCCCTCTGCACTAGTGAAAGGGAGACAGAGCAGTCCTTCCTTCCATCCTGTGGATAAACTGAAATACTGGGCACATCATGAACAATAAGCCTATAGTTTTCCTTCATTTGTGGCCAATCTGTCTGACTAATCTTCAGTCCTGGTTACTGGTTTTCAAGTTTGGCTCTCTGCTGAGGCTGGAGCCTGACTTTGAACTCCAGATTGTAAATCTTGCCAACATTTTCCCCAGTAATTTTTTTCCCCATTGTCTGTCAGTGGCTTGTTGCTTCCTACATTACCAAGATGGACTTCCTTGTCACTGTTATCTCTGGGCTGCTTCTAAACCTGAGAACTATCTGTCTTGAAAATCCCTTCTATTACACTACCCCTGTTCCTCAGATTGGAATCATGTTTACTGAAACTCCTGATTTTCTATTTGGACTGCTAACCCCTCCTTGGAGGTTATGCCTATAGGATAATTTATCCCCCAGCTCCCATGCTTCCTACCTGGGCTACTGGCTTGGCGATTCTGGACTAGTTGATGACCAAGGTTACATCACTCATGATCAATGCAAACAGAAGGGGAATGGATAATACAGTATTTAAAACAAACAGAAAGCAAGAACCAGGAAGTGTGCTTTCAGCAAAATACTAAAAATAATGTAATACAAGTATTGCTCAGTTTATTCACGAACTGACATTTTGGCATTTGATATACAAATCAGCACTTGTAAGTTAATTCTCTAAGGCTTAATCATACTAGATGAGCTTCAAAATAATATTTTCAGATTTAAAAGCCTGAAAATCAAAATCCTGAAAAAGGGAGTGATAACAATTCTCAGACTCCAGAATAAAGAATCTGCCAAGAAACAATCTTAAATGTCCAAAAATAGGAGGAAGATTAAAATTATAGTATTAATAACAAACTGGGTTATTAAATGTCTAAAAATAGGAGAAAGATTAAAATTATAGTGTTAATTAATACTATAATTAATAAAATTATAGTATTAGTACCCAATACCCAAATTATAGCATTAATACCTACCATGTATCAGGCATTGTACACATATTATGTTCTTCAACAGTGCTGAAAACTTGGCATTTTACCATGACTGAGGCTGAGAAAGGTTACCTGTCTCTAATCACACTGCTAGTATTTGGGAAAATAAAATTTGAATTCAGACTTGTTTAAAAAGCTCACATTCTTGCTATGTTATGTTACTATATCAATATGATAAAATATTGGGCAGCCCTTAAAATAATATGATGACTGTATCAATTTAGAAGAAAATGTATATGAAAAATGTAAGTGTAATATAATATAAAAACATGAACATTCAATGATCCTAAAATCATTTATACAAGGGAACTTAGACAAATTAAAATAGTTGCCACTTTAGAGCAATAATGTATTGCTAAATTTATAATACTTCATTTTGGGGGAGCTATTATAAATAATTTTTTTAATTTTGGTTTTCAATTCATCATTAGTATATAGAAATACAACTGATTTTGTGTGTGTGTGTTGACTTTATAACCTTGCTAAACTCACTTACTAATTCTAGCAGATTTTTTTTGCGGGGTTTGGGGGGGATAGATCCCTTGGGATTTTCTTTGTAGACAGTTAAGTCATCTTCAGATTTCTTCCTTTCTACTCTGCATACCTTTTATTTATTTTTCTTGTTTCCACTGGCTAGGACTTCCAGTATGATGTTGAATAGGAGAGAGATAGCCTTGCCTTGTTCTTGATCTTAGGGGGAAGTGGTCAGCCTTTAATTATGAAGTGTAATGTCAGCTGTAGGCTTTTTGTAGATGCCCTTTATCATGCAGAGGAAAGTCACTTCTATCCCTTGTTTGCTGAGGGGTCCTTTTTTTAATCATGAATTGGCACTTAATTTTTTCAAATTATTTTTCTGCATTAATTAAACAGTCATGTGGTTTTCTTCTTTAGTAAGTTGGTAATTACATTAACTTTTCAATACTGAATCAGCCCTGTGTTCCCAGAATAAACTCCACTTGGTCATGATGTATTATTATTTTTTTATATTACTTAAGTAAATTTGATTTTGAAGTCAATTGAAGATTTTTCTGTCTATGTTCATGAGGGACACATACGTAGTTTTCTTTTCTTGTAATGTCTTTGGTTTTAGCATCAGGGTAATGATGGCCTCATAAGTTCAGGATTGTTCCCTCCTCATCCCTCTCTATTTTATCTTGGATGAGTTTTGGTACATTTCATCTAAGTTGTTGAGTTTATGTGTATAGAGTTGTTTACATTATTCTCTTATTATCCTTTTTTATGTGATTAAATCTGCTTTTTATTTATTTATTTATTTTAGTCTTTTAATTAAAATTTTTTTTCTTTTTGTCGGGGGGAGGTAATTAGGTTTTTTTCATTATTTTTATATTTTATTTTATTATTTTTTAACAGAGGTACTGGGGATTGAACCCAGGACCTTGTGCCTACTAAGCATGCACTCCACAGCTTATTATCCTTTTGATGTCTGTAGAGTATGTAGTGACATCCCTTCCTTCAGTCAGGATAGGGTTTCTGACTCCCACATTCAATGTATTAGAAGAAAAATATATTCATACTCATCCCTCCTTCCATTTTTTTTGTGTGTGTTTTACTGTTTGCAATGTAACACATTTTCTAGGAATACTTATTTATCTCATCAAAAATGTCCCATGAAAATTTAAGTAACTCAGAACTTTGGTGTGGGATTCATTTATGATTCTTAGCTCACCTAGTAGAATTTGACATATAAGGAAATACATAGTGAAACATATATAAGGTTTAGTGTTAGTTAGGATTTGGTTCAGCTATGAATGACAAAAACAAAAATAACAGTAGGTTACATAATATGTATCTATTTTTCTCTCACATAAAGTGGGAAGTAAAAGGTTCAAGGTTGATACGGTGCTTCTTGTGTCAGGAATTCACATTCTTTGTTTCTTGATGCTCTGCCGTGCATGACTTTGATTACTTCATGATTATCTCATGATCCAAAATGATTGTAACAGCTCCAGCCATCTCAGGAATAAGGGAAGGTAATGGCTCCTCTCTTTTAAGGACACTTCCTGAACGTTGCACATAGCACTTAAGCTTACAACTTTTGGGCTAGAACATAGTCGCAGTGCCATATCTTGTAATAAGAAAGGTTGAGAAATATAGTTATATTCTGGGCAGCTATACCCACCTAGAAAATAAGAGTTGTTACCATTGAAAGGGGAAGAATGAATGAGGGCCAACAAGCATTCTCTGACAGGACTGTATTCTTAGGAAATCCTTATTTTGTAAAAAAAAAAAAAAAAAACAGAAACTGAAATCAAATTAGCATAAACAATAAAAGAGATATATTGGCTTATGTAACTGGAAAGACCAGAGTTAGAAGGAGCTTTAGTGTTTGTTTGATTCAGGAGAATTTTGATGTCGTCATGGACACAACTTCCTTCCATTTTTCTGGTTAGCCTCCCTCTCTGTCAACTTCATTATAAGGTTAGCTTAGTTATGGCAAAAAGTCTTCAGAAGTTATAAGCTTCACATCCTCAGAGTGTCCAGAAGGAAACAAAGCATTGTCTTCTGGTAACTATAGTGAATAACTGTCACAATTTGTCAAGGACTATCCCAGGTATAGCACTGAAATTCTAAGTTCAGGGAAACCCCTCAGTCCCAGACAAACCAAGATGGTGGTCATTTACCTGGTAACTCTCTCAGAAGGATTCAGGATCCCCCAGGTCTCTTCTCAGCCTACTGCACCAAATGCTAATCTCTTCCATAAACACCCTCACAGACACATCCAGAAGTAATGTTTTACCAGCTATCTGGGCATCTCTTGGGCAAGACAAGTTAACACATTAAAATGAGCCATAACAGTCCTTAACCTCTGGGATCTGGTGCTGTCTCCAGGTGGATAGTGTCAGAATTGAGTTAAATTTGTAGGCCATCTAGTCAGTGTCTGCCTAGAATTGGAGAATTGCTTGATGTGAGATAAACTACCACACATCTGGTGTCAGAAGTACTGGGAATAGAGAGAAATAGAATTTTCCTTTACAGAGAATTTCTGGAGTTCTGAGGTATGAATTACAGGTGTTCCCCTCCACCCCCCACACCTATCGAAAGGAGAGCATTCCTATGAAAAATTTCCTGAGCCAAACGGCATAAAGCGAAGACACAATTACCTTAGGACACATCGTGCTAACGGATACACAAAATAAACTGAGATGTTCAAAGACACAGTTCAAAGCTGTGGCAGCTTGATGCTGAGATTCTGAGTATAGTTCCTCAGGGAAAGAGTTAAGCAGTGCCACTCTTGCGGCTTGGGATACACTCTGCCTCTGTAACAGCTCACTGCAAAACACATAATGAATGCTACTTTCGGTTTTCACCTTTTTTTCCCCAATAAAAAATGAAAATCCTCTTCGGATTTCTCTCATTTAGTGAAAATAGGCACTGATGCAGGTTTTTCATAAAAGTGAACTTTTGAAATGTGGGAGTTGCCTGTACTTTACTTCTAATTGGCATTCTCCTCTGCATTCAGCTTTCTTAGCTCCAACAGTTTCTTTATTCCCTTTCCTTCTCCCAATAAGAACACACATCTCTCATCCTGTATTGTCTGTTTTGCACAATTAGTCTTTGTGGGTTCTACATTTCCTCATTTCAGTGGGGTTTCAAAGAGAAACAAAATAAACACGTTCAATCTCAAGTTAAATCAAGTTACTTTGCAGAATATTTTTTTCTAAAACTATGAATTTTTAAAATCAATGATGCAGTCATAAAATATTTGAGTAATATGAACAAAAGATTCATGATATATCCGTATTTCTTTTCAATTTCTTGTTTTTTTCTGATTAGAAAAGTAATGCTTGCTCATTATAATAATCCAAATGATACAGAAATATCTAACAAAGGGAGGGACTGAGAGACTCTCATAGTCCTAACCCCCTAGCCAAAGTCATAGATTGGTCTTTAACAAATACACTGTTCATTGATTCTACATTGGCAAAATATATGATAGGAAAAAAACAAGAGAAAGATAACATTAAAATATTAACAAGTTAACTCTGGATAGTGGGATTAATGGATTTTCCCCTTCCTTTAATGTACCTAAATAAATCTAATTATTCATTCTTGATTATTTTTTAGTTAAGAAAGTGTAGTGTTAAATATAAGCACCTGTTCCTTAAAATACGTGTAATTATATTCAAACTCTTTTTGCAATTTTTTAAATAAAAACTTTCATTTAAAACAACATTCCAGGAATAAAACAGCAAAAGGCTCTTTGATATCTACAAATTAAATAAAATTAATTATAATAAATAGTAGGCAATGGGTCAGTATAATCATGAAGTTTCCATCACTTAATTTTGTAATGTGTTTATGACAAACAGGTACTTCAGCCTGAAGAGTTTCACAGACGAGCATTACACTTAATTTTTCCTTTGAACACCATTCACCAGATGGTCTGGAAATCTGGAAGCCTCACTCGATTTCCAGGCCCCCAGTGGAGGTATTACTCTCCCCAAACGTGATTTCCTGTTCACTCTCTGGGACTTTAAACGCTATAGACTATTACAGCACAGCTACTAATTAATCACCATAAAATTAGACAGGTAGCCAAAAGGTACAGAATCAATTTTACAACACTGTTTATCGATTGTTTTCAATATTCGAACGTAACACATCAGGCATCCACTTTCCACAGGGAATTCACAAAGACTGCCTTAAAATACCTCAAGTCAACATTTCTACCTACACGCCCTATTGATACCTCAAACCCAAAGTCCATTTATTTTGAATGATAATCATTCAAAACTTGGGTTTTATCAACCCCCACCCCAAGCACAAGCATAGTCAGGTCTATCTAGTTCCCAATAACCAGGACAGTGACCCTCACGAGTACCGGGAGGGTGTGAGCCTGATCACGTCCCAGGCTTCCCCATCTCCTAACAGTCTCCCTTGGCCGCTTCGCAGCTCCAGCGAGGTCTACTGCGGGGTGTTCGGGACAGTCGGTCCCTCCACTCCTGCTTCCCCGCACAGGCCTTCCCCTGCCCTTAGCTACGCAGGTAGAGGCCAGCATGCGAGCCGACCTTTCATCCTGGGCCCTGGCCTCTCCCTTCTCCTCTGTCTCACGCCCGCCGCAGGCCCGGCCTCGGCGGAAAGCCTCGCTTGACTCATGCGCCCCCTTAATTATGCGTGTGAGGAAGATTAACCCGCTTCATCCCTCCAGCCAGGCCTTAATCAAAACCCTCGCTCCGCCCAGTCCCGCGGCGGGCGCACCCACACAGACAGAGCGGGACAGACAGGCCCACCGGTGCGCCTCTGCGCACGCGCGCGGCCCCACCCCGCCGCCCGCGGCGCGCCCGGCCTGAGGAACAGCGACCCAATCAGAGCGCGCCTCGCCTCTACGCCCCCGGCTCCGGCGCGCGCCCGCCCTCCTTTCAGGGCTGCCTTAAGACACAATAGTCGGCTAGCGCACGTTCCCCTCGCAGCCTTCCCGTAAGTCGTCCCTCATAGGAATGGCCTTCCCAGGGATGACGTCAAGCCCCTCCGGAGTGAAGGGAAGCGGCGGGTGCAAGGGAGAGGGAGACGAGGAAGACTTTGATTTTCGATAAAAAAAATTTCACCTTCTCCATCTCCCCCGCATACATCTGAGGATAGAATGGCTGTAGGCCGCGCCAATAGTTGATGCTGTGGTAAAGGGAAGAGATTAGTTTTTATTTTGAATAGTAACAGTTTCTTCATCCTGAGGTAGTGCGCGGTCCGTGCGTTACCCAGAATCCTCCAGGGCCCGCGCGTCGTGTTTCCGGTCGCTCCCCCGGGAGCTGCAGGGCGGGGCTCGGGCTTCCGGGAGCGTCTTTTCCCAGCCCCCGTCCCAGCGGGATCTTCTCCCGGTCCCCGTTTCCCGCCGCAAATTAAGTTTCTTTGTATTTTGTGATTGTCAGAAGAACACTGCTTTTTAAAAAATGCCTGCTCCCTGCAAAACTGTCCAATAGTAAGTACATAAACGTATATAAAAGAAAGTTAAACTCACCCACAGTCTCATCACCCAAAAGTAACGGGAGTGACATAGTGCTGCATAAACTTGGAGACTTCTCATATATACACGTAAAACTTTGTAACTTTTTATTTATTATTTCTGGGGGGGAGGCAATGTTTTTTATTTGCTAATTTTTAATGGAGGTACTGGGGATTGAACCCAGGACCTTGTGCTTGTAAGGCACGAGGTCTATCACTGAGCTATACTCTCCCCGCCCCCAAACTTTTTTTTTAATAGAAAAATGTGAGCGTGTTATGTTTCCCAATAATGTCTCATATCTTTCCAGATAAAATAGATTACATAATCATTTTTATGGCTGTATGGTTGTAATGGCATTTAATGGTTGTATGGATATAATTTGTTCAACCAATCCCTAAATTATTGGACTTTTAGGGTGTTTACAGTTTTTCACTTGTGCAAACAATACTAGATGACTATTCTTGTTTGGATTTTTTTAGGGTGGGGAGGTAATTACGTTTATTTATTCATTTTTAATGGCAGTGCTGGGGATTGAACTCAGGACGTCGTGCGTGCTAGGCATGGGCTCTACCAGTGAGCTACACCGTCCCCTCTTAGATGACTATTCTTACAGATAAATTTGCACATATCCCTGATTTATTTCCTTACCATAAATTCATAGAAATACAATGACTGGATCAAAGGGAATGTACACTTGTAAAGTTCTAGGTTTTGTTTCCAGACTTTTCCCTTGAAAAATACTTTTCCACCAACATACTATGTGAATGACAGCTGTCTTCCTTTCTTTGCTAATCTTAAGTATTGTTAATCTTTGTGATCCTTATCACCTTTAAAAATGTCTGAAACATAATCACAAATATTTTCTCTATTTTTTAATTCATATTTTAACATGGCCTGTGGTGTTTATTTGCTGAGTGAAGTTTTTGTTTATTTTTTTTTTCTTTTTATAGCTTCCACCCAATAAAACTTTTATTGGAGGGGTTAAAGGGAAGTATAGTAAGAGAACATATGATGCCAGATGGACTAAAATGGCAAAGAATACAATTCATGGTGAAGTTATTTTATGTTATCAGTTTCAAGTAAAATGAAAAAAAAGATTCTTTGTAGATCTCAAGAAAACAATACTAAAATTCACTTGAAAAAAAGTAAATAGTCACAACTTTTAAAGAAAGTTATTTAAAAAGGGGAGAGAAGCAGAGTGGAGGAGAATGGACTATGCTGGCATAATGTGTGGACTGAATAGAAAGAATAAGGAGTACAAGAAAAACACATGATAAGGTTATATAAAATGTATACCATAAATTTATGTATGTACAATTTTGTGTTATGTGAAAACTTTATATAGAATTAATCAGAATCAGAACCCATAAATAAGTGCAAATGAGTAGAAGTTTAAAGAGATGGGATCGTCATTGTGAAGTTTTTCATTTCATGTAGGTCTTTTCCTTTATGTGTGTTTCCAACTTTGATGTCATGCTTACCTGTACGTGTTTTCTTCTAACATTTTTAGGCATCCTTTAAAAATTTTTTTCAATATTTAATCCTTCTGAAATGTACTTATGAGGAGGAAAGGACGAATTTAGCTTGATTTTTATTTTTTCCCCTAAACGACTTGCTGGTTGCCTTACACCATTTGTTGAATATTCAGTCTTCCGTGTAGATTTAAAATTCTACCTTTATCCAGTACTAAATTTCCATGTGTACTTTATTTTCTGTTCCATTGATTTGTTATTGGACAATAATATTACTGTTTTAATATACTTTTAAATTATTTTTAAATTTCTGGTAGGGAGCTCCCTCTTTAATAGTCTTCCTTTTCAGAGTTGTTTTTTTTTTTAAGAATTGTCTTTTTAAAATATATTTGATATGTATAGAAGAAAAATTTGTACTATATGTATGTTAAAAAACATAGTATGAAACAAACTGCCAATATAAGATCTGGAACGTGACCAATAACTTGCATCAGTTTATGTGCTCTTCCCATTCTACCTGTAAGCCATCTTCTCCATAGATACGTTTCTTCCGTAGTAGCTTTAAAATTATTTTGTCAAATTTATACAGTTGTGATTTTGATTGAAATTGCCTTAATTTTACAGATTAATTTAGGGGAAATGGCCACTCATTTTGCCTGTACCACTCCCTCATGTGCCAGTCTGTATCCTTATTCCTTATTAGTGAGCAAATACCCACTTAACCCTCCCCTCACCTCTGTAGCTGATTAGACCAAGAGTAGGTGGAAAACTGATTCAGGCTGGTTCATTCAGATTCTCTCTCCCAGAAATTTGCAATTAGTCTTACCTAATCTCTTGACCTAGAAAGTGATGATACAAGGGTAAAGCAGGGAGAGATGTTTGACCCACGTGCACATAGTAAGGAGAAAGCAGGCCTGCAGAGTGGCAGACGCACAGAGAAGCAGAGTTAGGAAGCCATGTGGTCCTAGAAGACAGTGATGGGATAGTTGCCTGGGGTTCTGGGGCCTTCCAGGTCCTAGTTTGCCCTGCTAAGGTCCTACTGCCCTTTCTGCTCTTGGGGATCTACACAAGGTACCTCTCTTCAAATAAATTTCTCTCTCAGTTTAAGCTCACCTGAATGATTTCTCTTCCTTTTGAAACCAAACATGCTGTCTAAAAATATATGGCTATTTACCCAAGTTTTTAAAAGTTTCCCAGTAGCATTTTCTTCACATAGACCCTGTACATTTCTTGTCCAGTTCATTCCTAAATATATTTTACATGTTTTTTTTTTTGCTCTTCACAGTGATAATAGCTGTTACTGTTGTCCCCTTTACATTTTAATCTACAAGAATTCTACTTTCGTCAGTTGAGTCTGCCAAATGTCAATGGCTTGTAAATGTGACATTAGTCTTTCAGATGTGTTTCAAAATGATACATTTCCCACTCGAAATTTTTTTTAGTTCTATACTTTGAGCTCTTCTGCTGATGATTCATTGGAGGATGATGATGATTCATCTGATGGAAACGAGCCACAAGGATCCCAAAGAAGCACAGAATTTCCTATAACCTGATTTAAAAAGAAAGTATCATATATGAATAGAAACACTGAGTTGCTAGCAATATTTAGCTAATGTTAAAACAGATAAAATCTATTTTATCTTACTCTTTTATCTTATTCTCAATATAGGCACATAATCCTTTATCCAAACCCTTTGGGCCAAATGTGTTTGAGAACTCAGCATTGTTGGGATTTTAGCCAGGAATGTATTGCATATACCGTATTTTCTGTAACATCTCCTTGGGGTCTGGAGCAGCATTTTAGAATCAAATGTGTTAATATTTGTGCCACAAAAATGCACTAGTATTAACAGTAATTTGGATAAATAATGGCTGTATAACCTATATAATAGTCATACATCTGTTTGAGTCAGACTTCGCTGCTAAATGGGTTTGCCTTAAACCTGTGAAAAGCTTTAGGTTTCTAGAGCTTTTTTGGATTTTGGAATTTTAGATAATGGCTTATAGACCTGTGCAAGCAAATGTGTTCAGATTTCAACATCTGGACATCACTGAGGGTCAGTTAAAGAGTTCTTTGAAGTCCTGGCTGTGTTAGATAGTTTTGTGGTTTGGGGTGTTTAGTCTGAAGGCAAAACAGTACACTTTTAGAAGAACAAAATACAGACTTTGAAGTAATTGTTGAAAAAATAAGGGGTAAAGTATCTTAACTTACATTCTTGACCTACATCATCAGTCATTATTTCAGTATGTGGTGTTTTGGTTGAAAAGAATTGCAGTAAACACTAACACTTCCTAGGAAATCATAACATAAAAAATTGCCATGTTTTTCCTTAAGCCTATTGATGAAGGAATCCTTGGTGTTTTCATCTTTTATTTATAGCACATAGAAGTACTTCCTTCTAAATATCCTGTGACTGTAAAAAAATAATGTTTCAGTTGAGCCTCTTAACATATCATAATTAAGGAACCTATCCACTCAGATTCATTGAGTGCTTATTCTGTGTCAGCCTGTGCTAAGTGCTGAGGATATAGTTTGGTGGGAGAGAAGCACACATAAATAGGACATTTATAATATTATGTGATAAGTGATGTGATAGGAGATGTACAATGTGCCATGGAACTCCATGTTCTGGGGGAGGGAAGGACTGAAGGTTAAATACGAAATTAGGCAAGTGAAGTGGGGAGGGAAATAAAAAAATGTTCTCACGCAGTGATTTTCCAAGTGTGGCTCAGGGACCAGTAGTATCAATATCATCTGGGAATTTGTCAGAAATACAGATTCTCAGGCCTTATCACAGACCTGCTGAATTGAAAACTCTAGGGGTAGAGCCTAGCAATTTGTTTTAATAAACCTGATCATCTGGGTGATTCCAATGCACACTAAAGTTTAAGAACCACTGTTCTAAATGGCAACCATGAAAAAAATCAGAGCGCATAGGCAATCTGCTATAAATGACAAGATGTTCAGTGTAACTGAATGGTGTTCACTGTTTTGTGTATCTGGATGGGAGTGGTATGGCAGGGTTGGGTGGGTCAGGGAAGTGAAAGGCGAGGCTGGAAAGGTAAGCATGCTTCATTTAGTATTATAGGTCATGTTAAAGAGTTTGGACTTACTTTATTCAACAAATGTTTATTGTGTGTCTACATTACAAGTAGAGTGTACAAAATAGATTCCCTGCTCTCAGGGAACTTTGCCTAATAAGCAAAAAAATGCTTTGACACCACTTGGATGAATCGCCAAGGAATTATGCTGAGTGAAAAAGGCCAATCCCAAAAGGTTAACACTGTATGATTACATTTATTTAACATTCTTGAAATAACAAAACTATAGAAATGGAGAACAGATTAGTAGTTGCCAGGGGTTAAGGAGGGAGTGGAGGTTGGAGCGTGGTTGATGTGGATGTAAAATCACAACATGAATCCCTGTGGTGATGGAATTGTGGAAATATTCTGTATCTTGATTGCATTGGTGTCAGTATCCTAGTTGTGATATTGTACTGTAGTTTTGTAAAATGTGACCATTGGGGGAAACTGAGTAGAGGGTACATAAGATTTCTCTGTTACTTCTTTCAAGTACATATGAATCTACAGTTATTTCAAAATAAAAAAAATTTTAGTGCTATGAATAATAAATAAATTATTTTATGTCGGATAATTAGGGAAGGACTAACTGATAAAGAAGTTAAGGCATTACATAGGAATAGCTGGAAAATACTAGAAGTACAAAGGCCCTAAGGTAGAGTGTGCTTGGTGTGTGTGAGAAATAGCAAGGACTGCATTGTGGATACAGTTGGTTGAGCAAGAGAGAACAGTAGGAAATGAAATCAGAGAGTTGCTGGGGATGGTGGTGGTGGAAACGCTATATAGGGGCTGATAGGTCACAAGGACTTTTCATTTCATTCTGAGTAAAATGGGAAGCCACAGGATACTTTTAAGCAGAAAAAGTAATAATCTAACTTACATTTTAGAAGTGTTGCTTCAACGGGTAAAAAAATGACTGAGTGAAAGGGGCATGAGATTACTGCAGCGGCAGAGGAGGAGGTAACAAGAAATAGTGTGATTGGTAGTATAGCTGATTGGATGGTCTCATGAATTGGATGCATGATGTGAGAGAAGGAGGAGTCAAGAGTGATTCCAAAGCTTGTGCCTGAGCTAGTGGAAGAATGGTGTTACTACTTTTATGAAATGGAGAAGATGAAGGAAGAGTAACATAGGGCAAAAGATAAGCAGTTTAGTTTTGGGCTTGTTTAAATGCCTATAGACATCCAAATAGAGATGTCAGATACCCTGTTGGATATGTATACATGTCTGCAGTTTGGGTGGGTGTTGGGCTAGATTCATGAATTTGGGAGATAATAACATATAGATGACATTTAAAGTCATGGACTGAATGGGAACTTCAGTGAGTGAATGTATGTGGATCAGGAAGAAAAGAAGCTTATGCAGTGACACTCCAATTTTTAGAGATTAAGAAGATAAAGGAGAACTCAAAAATATGTAGAGAAAGAATGCCCACTGAGGCAGAAGGAGAACCAAGGAGTGGGGTGTCTTGGGGATCTAGTGATAAAACTTTTTCAGGAAGAAGAAACCAACTAGTAAGTCAGTTGCTGCTGATAGGTGGAATGAGGTAAGAGCTGAGATTTGTCCTTGAGATTTGACTGCATGGAGGTCGTTGGTGATTCGCGTAAGTACAGTTTTGATGACACAGTGGGAGGAAGAACTGATTGGAGTGGGCTCAAGAGAGAAAGGAGAGTCAGTGGAAAGTAAGTATAGACAATTCTTTGGAAGAGCTTTGATCAGGGGAGAGGAGGTGCAAAAAGAGGCAGTAGCTCTATCCGAAGAACAATGGGAAGTCCATGAAGAACTCTTGGTGTCTACCCTTTCAAGGACAGTTTAAAATACATGATATGAATGCTTTGTTAATGTGTCTCCATTAGCTATTACATGCCAAAAAGAGTAATTGTGTTATCTAGCGTCTTAATTTTATGTGAAAGAAACATGAAATAATGTCATTGAAAATGAATAACAACTATTTAAAGAATATTGGCTATCAGATTTTGATTATCTGCTTTAAGTAATAAGAGATTTGTTCTGTGCCTTTGTGTGCATTGTATGTGTGTGTGTGTATGTGTGTATATACGGTTAACTCTTGAACAACTTGGGTTTGAACTGTGAGGGCCATTTATACATGTATTTTTTTCAATAAACACACTGGAAAAATTTTTTGGAGATTTGTGAAATTTGAAAATAACTCGCAAAGTGCATAGCCTAGAAATATCAAAAAAAAAAGATAAAGGTAAGTCATGAATGCATAAAATATATATAGATACTAGTCTATTTTATCATTTACTACCATCAAATATATACATGTCTGTTATAAAAAATTGAAATTTATCAAAACTTACACAAACACTTATACTATACATGGCACTATTCCCAGACCAGAGAAAGTTAAACAAATGTGAAAATGCAGTCTTAAATCATAACTGTATAAAATTAACTGTAGCACATAGCGTACTACTGTAATAATTTTGTGGCCACCTCCTGTTGCTATAGTGAGCTCAAGTGTTGCAAGCATCCGCTTAAAATGCTGTGTGACGCTGTGTGGTGCTAATCATCTTCATGTGAGCAGTTGTCTAGTAAACTGCATTTTGCAGTAAAAAGTGGTTTTTGAGTATTTTTCATCATGTTTATAGCAATACCATAAGCCTTGAATAACACTAGCGACCGTACAAAGTGCCTCTAGTGATCCTGGAAGTGTTCCCAAGAAGCACAGAAAAGTCATGACACTACAAGAAAAAGTTGAATTGCTTGATACGCAGCATAAATTGAGGTCTGCAGCTGTGGTTACCCATCATTTCAAGTTAAATGAATCCAGTGTAAAGACCACTGTGAAAAAGAAAAGGAAAGGAAATTCATGAAGCAGTTGCTGCAGCTATAAAAAACATTTGTAGCTGATACAAAACCTTGCACTTTTTGTGAAACATCTTTTTGTCTCGTATTGAAAATGCAGCTTTTATGTGGGTGCAGGATTGCTCTAAGAAAGGCATCCCTATGGACTCTAATATGATTGAAGAAAAAGTGAAGTCATGGGATAACTTAAAGCAAAAGCAAGGTGAAGGATCTAAAGCTGGAGAATTCAATGCCAGCAAAGGATGGTTTGATAATTTTAAAAAGAAGTTTGCGTTTAACATGTCAAAATAACGTATACGAGAAGTAGCTTTTGCCCACTGAAAGACAGCAGACGAGTTCCCAGATACCATTAGGAAAATCATTAAGGAGAAAGGCTATCTGCCTGAACAGGTTTTTAAAGCAGTCAAAAGTGCCCTATTCCTAAAGGGGAAAAAATGGACATTTATTAGTAAAGAAGAGACATTTATTAGTAAGGAAGAGAAGTGAGCACCAGCATTTAAGGCAGGAAGGGATTGGCCAGCTCTACTGTTTTGTGCACAGGTCTATGATTAGGACTGCCCTTATCTATAAAGCTGCTAACTCCTGAGCCCTGAAGGGAGGAGATAAACACCAGCTGCCGGTCTTTTGGTTGTACAACAAGAAAGCCTGGACAACCAGAACCCCTTTTCTGGATTGGTTCCATCAATACTTTGTCCTTGATTTCAGGAAGTGCCTTGCCAGTAAGTGGCTGCTTTTTAAAGTTCTTTTGATATTGGACAATGTCCCTGGCTACCCACAACCCCACGAGTTCAACACCAAAGACCTTGAAATGGTCACTTGCCCCCAAACACAACGTGTCTAATTCAGCCTCTAGATCGGGGGGGTCTTAAAGACCTTTAAGGCTCATTATACATAGTACTTTATGGAAAGGATTGTTAATGCTATGGAAGAGAACCCCAATAAAGAGAACATCATGAAGGTCTGGAAGGTTACACCAGTGAAGAGGCCATTGTTGTTACAGAAAAAGCCATGATAGCCATCAAGCCCGAAACAAATTCCTCCTGGAGAAAACCACGTCCAGATGTTGTGCATGATTTCACAGGATGTACGACAGAGGCAATCAAGGAAATCATGAAAGAGACTGGATGCAGGGAAAAAAAAAAGGTGGAATGAGGGGTGAAGAGTTTCACAGTACGGATCTGGGGAATTAACAGAAGACAACTTGATGGAGATGACTGCTTCTGATCCAGTGCCAATGAGGAAGAAGATGTAGAAGAAACTGTGCCAGACAACAAATTGACATTAGATAATCTGGCAGAAGGGTTCCCATTACTCAGGACTGCTTTTGACTTCCTTTATGACCTGGATCCTTGTATGATACAGATACTGAAACTAAAGCAAATGGTAGTTGATAACCACATAGAAACATTTTTAGAGAAAAATGAAAAAGCAAAAAGTCAGACAGAAATTAGTGTATTTTCTTAAAGTTACACTGGGTGTGCCTGCCTCTCTTGCCTCCCCTTCATCTCCAAGTCTTCCACCTCTGCCGCCCAAGACAGCAAGAACATTCCCTTCGCTTCCTCCCATCCCCCTTCCCCCAGCCTACTCGACATGGACAAGGATAGAGACCTTTATGATGATTTACTTCTACTTAATGAAAAGTAAATAATCATTATGCTAATAGTAAGTTGTCATTAAGATAATAAACTTACCTTTTGTGTATGTGTGTGTGTTCATCTGAAAATGTATTAACTGTAGGGCAAGAATTATATGAGACTTTTGTGTCATTATCATCATAGTATTCATTGTATAGAATATTGTGTGCAAAGCGTATACTGGATAGCCTATCCTTACATAAGCATGGTGAGTGATGTTTAATGCAAAATTAATAATGTATTACTTTTTTTTTACTGTTTTATAACTTTGCTTTCAGAGAATTACATTGCATGTAGCCTCTGTCTCCCTCTCTTTCTCTCTCTCTCTCTCTCTGGTAATTGGAGAAACCATGTATCAGCCTATCATAACAGGTAAGTGGTTTTTTTAAAATGTCACACTGTTTCCAATACTGTATTATGAATATGACTATAATACTGTATGCCATAAAATTTGCATAATGGTTTATTCATTAGTGTTATGCTAGGCTACTGTGAGTCAATCGTATTGATTACACTAGGCTACCATGAAGTTATCGTATTACTTCTTCATTATTCAATGCATGAATTGTTATACCTGTGAATAAATATGAATTTTTTTCATATTTTATTTTTATTTTTGATATATAATATTAGTAATGTGTATAACATCTACAGTGTTTTGATTCATATGAAACAATATGATGTAGGTACTGACAATGCTTATAAACAGACATAATTTACAGTATTGGTAAACAGAGTACAGTACTGTAAGTGTATTTTCTCTTCCTTATGATTTTCTTAATAGCATTTTGTTTTCTCTAGCTTACTTTAGTGTAAGAATACAGTATATAATACATATAACATACAAAAAATGTGTTAATTGACTTTTTATGTTATCTGTAAGGCTTCAGGTCAACAGTAGGCTATTAGTAGTTAAGTTTTGGGGAAGTCAAAAGTTATATGTGGATTTTCTACTGCATGAGGGGTTGGTGTCCCTAACCCTTGAATTGTTTAAGGGTCAAATATATTTTTGTATGTATAATATAATATAGTATATATATATGCAAAAAGAAACCCTTTAATGTAGATTTACATTAAAATATTCCTTGGTTCCGGAAAGAAATACAGAAGTGAAATCAGTTTTAGTAATTGTTTTCCAGTCTAGACCATTATGTTAGCTGGAATTCTGCTTTTAATGGACTAGTCTCTTAAAAGATACAGATGTAAAAACTAGAGATGTGGGAGAGGGAGATCCTGAGAGATAGGAGTTTTGGACATTTCTGCCATTTGGGCTTAATAGTATATAAGCCAGTTTTCAGGGAAAATAGTTACATGTAACATTTGCCAAGAATTTACTGTCTAACTACCAGGTTCTGTGTGGAGAGGTAACCTGCACAAAGCTCTGTTAAGTATATAAGTGGAAGAGGTGGGATTTGAACCCAGGCAGTCTGCCTCCGGAGCCCAGGAGCTTCCCCACCACCCTCAGCAGATAAAGAATAAGCAATTGAGAGAACAAATGGCATGAGTACTGTTTAAAGTTGCTTAGCAGAATGCAAAAAAGGGAAGCCATTATAAGACAAAACAAAGCTGGTTGCCTCCCAGAACCCAAGGGCAAGATCTCTGGAAGGACTATGAATTGGTGATTCATCAGGGGCAGGGTGTTCTCATTCCCAAATGGCAGACTTTATATAGAGTAGCAGTATATGTTTGGGGCTTCTACAGATAAAATGTTTTCTCTTCAATTATGTTCTTTTCCATAAATATACAACAGTATACAACAGGGACGAATAACATACAAAAGTATAAACTTTCTTCAAGTATAAGAGAAGCAGCACCAGCATAGGAGTCTGAATATTTGGTTTTTGTTCACGCATAAACGTTCATGGGGGCTTTGGGAGTGATGGATGTGTTCCCAAAGATATGTTTAATATCTTGATGGTGGTGTTGGTTTCACAGTTGTATACATATGTCAGAACTTTAACAAAGTGTACACTTAAAACAAATGCAATTTATTATGAGTCATTTATGCCTCAGTAGAGCTGCTTAAAGTGTTTATATGGAGTGACTACAGAGTTGCTGGCATTGGGTTAGCCTTCCAGACACAAAGAGGACATAGCCAGGACCCCAGCCCTCAAAGGGCTTTTAGCTGAGTGTAGGGCCCAGATGTGGAAGCACACAGAGAAATAGGGAGGGGCATGACATAGAGACCATGTTGCTGTATCTCAATTTCCTTTTCTATCACATCTGCCTGCCTACCTCAAAGGACATGGTAAGAGTCAAGAAAACACTTCGTGACAAATGCTATGCAAATATATAGGGGTTGTTTTCAGAACAAGATGGTTACTGTTAAATAACCTATTTAGAATCCTTGCTGAGCTACTTTCAAGTAATGTGGATGTGAAATAATTACTGAAGATGTTATGCCTATATACAGAGTGATGAAAATCAGACCTCGGTTTGAATCTGACTTTGCCATTATCATAGTAATGTCATTTGTGTGACCTTGGGTAACTTGACCTCTCTAATACCTCTCCATAAAATGGAAAAATTAAAATTGATCTCAAGTGTTTGAAGATTAAATGAAATGATATATATTAAGTGTTTATTACAGAGCAATAACAAAAAGTACATTTGATTTTTTTAAAAGCAGACTTAATTCCTTTGCAACTAACTAGTTCACATCTGATGATTCCTTTTATCTCCTCTTAAGCTATTTTTACACATCGACAGTTTTAATAATAATATCCACTGCTATAACAATTGTAACAATAATTCCAAATTGTGTCCCTGTTTTATTGTAGGAGGATTTTAGGTTGTGGGTAGGAGGATGGAAAAAAGACAAAGCATCAGATAAGGCTGGTTGTCACCTTGCAGTCTTTGACTAATTCATCCTGCTCTTATCCCACTTTGATGGCCCCAGATCTTTCTGGGAATAATAGTTTTACCTATCCTGTAAGAGCCTTATTTGTTTCCTTTGTTGCCTTTGATAGTGGAAGAAATACAGAAGGTCCCTAGGGGTGAAGAAAATGAGGTATACTCAACCCGTGCAGTTCTTCCTACTTCAGTGTTGATCCATAAACTGAGGTAGGGAATGCAATTTTAGGATATTTACTGAACATTATTTTAGTGGATGGCTCTATACAGAGCCCCTAAAAGCAACTGAAGAGAGAGAATTACTTCATTTCCACAGTCGAAACCCTGAGGACCTTATTATCTTACTTCCTTTTTGATTTGTGAAAGTTGTTTAAATCTATGCAGAACATAGTTTACTTTTCTAGTGCTGGTGCCAATTTAACAAGAATGCTTCAAAAATTTCCCAAAATAAAGCCTTGAGTTTTATTTCCATTTTAAAATCTAAGAACTATGCTAACATGCTGGGGGTCTTATCAAAGGCACCTTCATGATCCTTCTCTTGCCAGCTGTAGGCATCAAAGTCATAGAAATACAGTATCTGCTTGGCGGAGATAACTTCACTCTTGTTACACCATATTTTTACAGTTACTCTGTTCAAATTTTTAAATATCATATAAATGGCAAACTCCTTGCCACTGCTGCTGAGGCCCACATGAACTGGCTGGTGCTTGCCTATTTTTCCAAACTCATCTTACCCACTCTTCTCTTCTCCTTGATCACTTTACTCCAGCCACACTGGTCTCTTTCAGGTCCTCAAACACTCCAAGTTCACTGCCACTTTGGAACCTCTGTTCATGTTGTTTCCTCTGCCTGGAGTGTCCTTTTCTTTGTATGGTCAGGATCCTTGGGTTTCAGCTGATGTCTTATCGTTTATTTATTTGAGTGCTTTCTATATTGCAGGCATGTTCTAGATGCTTGAGACAGAACAGTGACCCATGCCCTGAGAGACCACCCTTAATGGCTCTAATGAAGAACATCTTTGCCTCCTCCCCTGTTACTTCCCACCTTTCATCCTTGTTTCTGTCTTCTTAGTGCTCATTGCAGTTTATAGTTACTTTGCTTCTTTACTTTTCTGCTGCTTCCCCTAGATGAAGTGTAAGCTCCATGATGGCTGGGGCCTTGTCTAATTTCTTCAGCATCTGAAGAAATTTAACATGTCATTTGTTAAAAACTATAGCTAAAGAAGAAATAAATTCTGTTTAGTGCAGATTCAACATAGAAAATGAGTAAATCTCTAACATAAAGTTTCTAGCTCATAATAAATGCCCATCATAATAGTTTTTGAATGTATAAATGAATGAATAAATTTGAATTTATTGCCATATGTCCTATATGGGTTGATTATAATGACTCATATATCAACCAGTAATTTTGGTTTTTTCATCTCACCTGATTCTATCTCAACTAAAGTTAAAAGGATCTGGGACATGAAATAATTTCCTTTAAAAAAGCCTTAAGCTTATTTTCTGTGTATTTTCTTAAAGAACTTCTGTCACACATACTAACAACAGATCTTATAAGTTCTGCAAAATGATGTTGTTATGGAATACTTAGATTAACGGAGTCTCTTATTTAAATAATATTGGAAAATATTTACATAACTGTAAACCTCAGTGTTGGAAGGAAACCCGTGTTAATTGAACACATACTACTCCCCTAAATTATCTCCATTAATCCTCACAATACTAGTTGAAAGAGAGATTATCCTCATTTTACAGCTACAGGAACTGAGAGTCTGGGAAGTTAAGTAAATTGCTCCAGGATAAATAGTAGATAGTGGCGTGAAGATTCCAGTCTTTGAATTCCATGAGCAAGGCTCTCTCTCTCTCTTTGTGCTTACCAAGACCCAGGCATTAGAAATACAAAGATGGATAAGGCACAGTACCTGTCTCCTAGAAGATTAGAAGCCAGCCAGTCAGTTAGAAATGTAAGCAGATAATTGAAATAAGTTCTAAACTTCTCTGTGTACTGGAGAGTTATTCATTCTCCCTGGAATAGCAGCCGCTTAAGGTAGATACCACATGCCAGGTCTCTTTCTCAGTTTAGTGTTTTATTTTTCAAGTACTTTTATTGTACTGTTAAGGTTTATTTCCTTTATAAAGATTAACTCATATAATTCCCATTTAACCACCCTATGAGGTAATTACTATGATATCCCCATTTTACAGATGAGAAAATAAGGTACAGATAGGTTGAATAACTTACCCAAAGCCACACAGCTAGTAAGTAGCAATGCTAGGATTCAAATCCAAGCAGTCTGGCTCAAGAGTCAATATTTCAGCCACTAGATTATGTTGCCGTTAAACCTTCCTAGACTCAGAAAATTCAATGTTAGCATCCACCACATCTGATTCTAGGGCTATCTTATTACTGATCCATTAGGTGCCACCTTACTGTTTAACAATGAACAATATAACTATCAAGTAGACCAAACACACTTGCTTATTACTCTCTTCCTGGACAATTCTACCTATGAAGGCAGTTTATAATGAGAGGCTTATTGGTGTGCATGGAATTAGATCAAGGGGAATTAGCTGGCTGATCTGAAGGATTCCACTATAGGGTTGTATCGGTGGCAACCGTTTCCCTGGACAATACTAAAAGCATCCTACTTTCCAGACTCTCTTTTTCTAAGCTTACAATGATGATCAATCCTCCTCAAAGTTTGAAATACACTTTCTTTAGACATTATATTAGTCAGAACTCCTCTGGTTTGAGTGTGGAGAGTCCCAACTGAAATAAACTTAATGGCAAATAGGAGTTATTTGACCCATGTCCCTGGAAAGTTAAGAGGTGGATGTACTTCACATAGCTTGACGCTAATGAAATCAGCCTCCAGATTTCTTTCTCTATCTGTGTCCCTCACCCTCCACAACTCTTGACTGTTTATCTTTGTGTATTGACCTCATTCATTCCTAGAGAAAGATACTTACAGGACCATGCTGGGTTACCTATCCTGTTTTGGATCAATGAATATGGTCTTGTTCAGTTAGGATTGGTTCATTTGTCTATCTCTGTGGCCCTGGGGGTCTGAGTTTACTTGATAATCCCATGAGAAGAATATGTTGGAGAGAAGGAAGATACATTCCTCAAAGGAAGTAGGGATGATGTACAAATGAAAACAATAGAATCAGTAAGCGGTTTGTAGCCTGAAGCAAAAGAAAACAATCATTAAAACCAATTCTTTTTTTAAAATCTTGATATTTTCATGATGGATTTTTTTTTTTGCATTTTTGAGTTTTTAAAATATTGCACTTAAATACTATTTTTCTTGTTTTTTTAGTTTTTGGCATCCCTTAAATTTTGCATTAGAGGCATCTCACTTGCCTGCCTTTCTCACCCTAGTCCTGGCTTGCCATGAGGTGTCAACTTATTTCAGAGGTTAGCCTGGTGTCTAGCTCAAGTAAGTACTCAATAAATGTTTGCAAAATGAATAGATTTATGAACAAATTGAATCAAGTTTAGTCAATGAGATAGATGATAAAGTTGCTTTCAATTCTATCATTTTTAATATACAAAAGTACGTATTTTATAAACTCATGTTAAACTCAAGAGACTGAATGATAAATCAGAGTGTCAGTTTAAATTTTTGCAATTAGAAATGTTAGACAGAGAGAAAGGTAGAGGGATAGAAGGTTTACTAATGTTTGTTGAACCCTTACACTGTGGATGTACTGTCCATTATATGAGGCATTTTGTTTGTGTCATTACATTTAATACAAGCCTGTGAGGTTGATATTTTTATATTATATGAAGCTCAGGATAACTTGATCAATAACTAATAAATGACAGAAAGAATTTTAATCTCGATCTTTCTGCCTATAATGGCCTTATTCTGGCCACTGTGTATATTGGAGGCAAGGTAAGCTAGAGGAGAAGAAAAAGATATTGAGAAAGATACAACTGTCACAGTGTCAAACTCATGTCTTACATATAAGTCTCAGATATGAAACACATGTATAATATATAAAATGTAACTTCCAGTTGGACTAGATAAATCAGTTATCTTGGCTAACGAAGCCATTCTCTTCTCAATAGGAAATTCTACTTTTTTTTCCCCATTTAAACACAAACAAGAAATAACTTGCCTCTTCTTCACACTCCCCAAATCTAAAAGTAATTCACAATTATGGATAGTGGACTGAGAACATGGTAGATCACCACCTCTCACCTAAAATCCAGAAAGGGTGTGTGTGTGTGTGTGTGTGTGTAACACAAAATACATACATGCATTCACTCTTTCATGCATGAAAAATATGCAGTATTCATTGGATACCTACTAGTTTTCTGTTTTCTGTTTCTACATGTTAACACACACACATGTGCACATGTATGCACATCAACTTATCACAGCTTGGAAAAACTAGAAAGTTTAATCAGAAACAGTGAGAAGTTCCTAAGAGTTCTCAAACAGGATGAGATATATCTAGGAACAAAGCTAAAAGAAACCACGGCCCAAAAACTTGGCAGGAGAAGAGGGCTACAGAGATAGGACTTAAGTGTCATATCAACTCCAGACTCAATGGATAAAGCAAGCAAGAGAGACAAACCCTGGACATTGATTCATCAAACTGATTAATTGAGGGGCTGTATAAGAAGTAACTGGCTGGTCGACCACTGACCTGTTTCCCACTCCCCCACTAAACAACAGCAGCAGCAGCAGCAGCAGCAGCAGCAATAGCAATAGCAATGCTTGTTCATTGGCTAAAGAAGGGTGGACACAAGCCAGAGAGAGCTGTGCTGCTCAGCCAGCTCCTGAACACCAGGAAGGACAGGAAACTCCATCTCAGAAAATAAGTCATTAAGACACTCTTCCTAGTAGCACAGACCTTCCCCTTAGTTAAAAAGGCAAGCTATTGTAATGTATATTGAATCTATTGAGCAGGAAACTAAGGATTAACAGATACAAGAATCATCAAATTTTGTGAAAAATCAACCCCATGTAAGAAAAGCACTGAACTCAAACAGAATAACTAAGCACTCAAGGAAAGAGCGTTAATAGATGATCTGTTAATAGAAGAGATATAGTTGAATAAATTAGTGAGTGGAAGGGAAGGAGGTAGAGCATGTACTTAGCATGCATGAGGTGTTGGGTTCAATCCCCAGTACCTCTATTAATATAAATAAATAAATACAATCTAATTACCTCCCCCCAAAACAAAACAAAAATGTTGAAAAAATTATGTAAAATAAATAAATTAGTGGAAGATAGAGCTGAGGAATTCTCCCTTAATGCATTTAAAAAGATGAAGAAAAGTTAATAGATCTAGAAGATTCAATATTCATGTAATAGAGGCATTAGAAAGAGAGAAAGAGTGAATGCAGAGGAAAAGTAATGATAAAAGTGGATTTCTCAGAGTTTAATAAAGGCATGTCTTTAAATTGAAAATGTTAACCAAGATGAATGAAACAGAACCAACACCCAGACTTGTCCTGGTGAAATTTTAGAACACTAGGGATAAAGATAAAATCCTAAAAGCTTCCAAAGGGAGAAACAGGTTAAGCTCAAAGGAATGAGAATCAGTGTGGCATCAAGATTTCTCACTGGTAACACTGCTGGAAGACAACAGAACAATATCTTCACAGATCTGAGGGGAGAAAAAAAACCAACTAGCTCTCAAGTGAGAGTACAGAATAGTTTTGCATACCCAAAGATTCAGAAACTTTACCCCCCCCCAACATACCCCAGATCTTTATTGAAATAATTACTTTGGAATATACCCTAGCAAAATGAACAAGGAATCCAAGAAAAAGGAAGATGTAAGATTTAGGAACTAATGTGAGGGGGAGATTGGGTAGGCTTGAGGTACAGTGTATTCTGGATTACTACTAATTACCTTGTATGCTTGACCTCCAAGACCCATTCCAATTCTAGATGGTACTTAAGATTTTCATCAGCAACAAGCTTCTATTCAAGAAATATAATCAGAAATTTTGTTGACTATAAGGGACTCTTCTAACTCAGAACTAAACTCTGGAATATGGCTCTATTGTTTCTTACACGATTAGAGTTGAGAAAATCATGTTTGCAATGAAAATAATTACATGATATTTTACTCATCACTGCATTTTGCCAATTGCAAAAGTTTGGATTGAAAGATTGTTCTCTCTCATAGAGGCATATAAAGATGGAGGATGTCATAGACAGAGAATACAGACTTGTGGTTGCCAGGGGGGTGGAGGGTGGAAGGGATAGACTGGGATTTCAAAATTGTAGAATAGATAAACAAGATTACACTGTATAGCACAGGGAAATATACACAAAATGTTATGATAACTCACAGAGAAAAAAATGTGACAATGAGTGTGTATATGTCCATGAATGACTGAAAAATTGTGCTGAACACTGGAATTTGACACAACATTGTAAAATGATTATAAATCAATAAAAAATGTTAAAAAAAAAAAAGATGGGAGATGGTAAAGCAAAGTGTTCTGTGATGTCATACTGATCTGGGTTTGAATTATGACTCTGAGATTTGATCTTGAGTGAAATATTTAACTTCTCTGAACCTCAGTTTATTCACACATGGGGATAATAAGACCTACCTCTTAGGTTTGTGTAAAGATTTAAGAAGTTAACATATGTAAAGTAGCATAGTGCACCAAGAGTTTGAACCCTGGTTGCACATTAGAATCATTCAGGGGGCTTTAAAAAACTATAGTTACTCAAGTCCCAGCCCTAGAGATCTGGTTTCAGTTGGTTCCAGGTTGGTATATTTTAAAAGTTTCCCAGGTGATTCTAATGTATGTACAAGGTTGAGAAAAACTGACTAAACATATATATGGCTGGCACAAAGTAAGTACCCAATAAATGGTAACTTCAAAAAATTGAAGGGAAAATGTAATAGAAAGCTTCTAGATAGAGATGGATTTAACTTGAAGCAAATGAGGCTTAAGTTTCAGGACCCTTCTAAGGCTCAGTGAGGCTTCCTTCAAGTGAGGGGAGGAGGTTAGCAGCCCGTGCCCAGTGCCAGAGTACTGCCCCACCTGGGGTCACCTGCCTGTGCCACCTAATTCTCTTTTTCTTCCCTATTTCTCGTTCTTCTAACTGCAAAAGGAATTTTAGATATTAGAAGAATCAGCCAGATTTTGTAACAAGGATAAAAATTATTTCCGTGGGAAAGTCTCAGTATACTCCACAAATAGGTAATTCTTGTTATCCTGTTTTACTAGTGTTGAAATCAACACCTAGAGATTATATGACTGCCTCAAGTCACAAATCAGCAAATAGTAGCCGCAGCAGCACAGTAACAGAATCCACGAGTCTTATCTTACACTCCTGTGTCTAAGCACACTGGTATATCTCCTGGGCAATTACACAGGTCTGTGCTGGGTGATCATGCATCAACTCTGGAGGATGGTGCCATTGACCTTTTGAAACTTGCCCCATTCCTTGAGTAATTGATATGTCCTCAGGCCTTACTGGCATGTGACCTCAGAATAAGGCCACACAGCTTAATATCCAGACCACAGCTCTGAGCCCCTGGAGCTTGGAAGTCTGTATCTCTGCTGGATCCACACACTCCTCCCCACTGCCCCCAAGTCCAAGGAGTGTTTAGGAGTTGCTTATCATCTCTGTCAATCCCTTACTTGGACGGGCATCCTCCAAGGCCCTGGGAGAAATCCTGGCAGTGTATTCAAATGAGTGTATGTTTTTATAAAATTTGGAATTATTTAAATCTCAATCAGTTGACTTCTGTATTTTTCTATTACTACTTCCACTCCTTTACATTCTCCTGTCCAGGGTGGTACTGGATTGGCTGTGGGCCTTTTTATAGGATCTAGCAAAGAGGAAGGTACATACTATATGTATATGTTCCTAAAAAATATTTCTTTAAAGAGAAAGCTAAGTTGGAAATATGCTGTTTTTAGCAGGTTTAATATTGGCTATTGTTGACATACAACAAAGGTACATATTTAGAGTATACAACTTGATAGTTTTGACTTATATATAGCCTGAGAAACCATCACCAAATCAGATAATGACCAGACCCATCACCCTCAAAGTTTTCTCATGCCTCTTGGAATTCCTCCCTCCTGCCTTCACTTCCATCCCCAGGAAACCACTTATCTGCTTTCTGTCAGTATAGATTAGTTTGCATTTTCTATAATACTCTATAAATGGAATCATACAGTATGTATTCTTTTTTGTCTGGTTTTTTTTCACTTAACATAGTTACTTGGGGATTCAGCTATGTTGTGTGTATCTGTAGTTTGTTATCTTTTATTGCTAAATAGTATTCCATTTTATGAATATACAGCGATTTCCTTATCCATTCTACTGGTGGGAGATGTTTGGATTGTTTCCAGTTTGGGGCAATTACAAACAAAGTTACTATGAACATTTGTGTAATAGTCTTTGTATGAACATATGCTTTCATTTCTCTTGACTGAATACCTGGAAGTAGAAAGGCTGTGTCAGATGGTAGATATATATTTAATTTTTAAGAAATTGCCAGATCTTCCAAAGTGGTTGTATCATTTTACATTCCCACTGGCAAGGTATAAAAGTTCTAGTTGATCCATACCCTTGCTAATACTTAGTATGGTCAGCCTTTTTTCTTTTTTTTTTCTTAGCCATTCTAATAAGGGTAGTGGAATCTCACTATGATTTTAATTTATATTTCCCTAATGGCTAATGATGTAGAATATCTTTTCATGTGCTTATCTGGCATCTTTATAGCTTCTCTATGAAGTATCCTTTCAAGTCTTTTGCCCATTTTTAAAATGTTTTTGGTGTTTGTTTTCCTATTGTTGAGTTTTGAGAGTTCTTTATAGATTCTAGATATTCTTAGATGTGGTCTGGCTCCAGATGGCCAGGATAAGCCAATGACCGTGGATGACAGAATATTTCCAAATCTGATTACTGAGTCTTGAATAATGCTACCTGTGGGGCATCTTCTATGCCACCCTGCAACTACCACATTTCACTTCATTTCTGCCACCAGATGTGTGGGTTTTCCAAACATCTAGCAATTCTCTGACACAGCTGGATGTCGCACACTTCAACTCAATTCTGACACTACCTATTTAGAGATAGTATCAGATCTCATAGATCAAGGGCTCAGTCCCACAAGACACCCTCCCCTCCCATCTTCAGATGTCAATCGCAAGTCTCTGGTTGTCACCTGTACTTCTGACTGATCAGCTATACATCCCATGCCTCACTCCTTGGGCTTTATAATTTGCTAGAATGACTCACAGAACTCAGGGAAATACTTAACTCATGTTTATCTGTTTATTATAAAAGGATAAGATAAAGGCTACAGATGAACATCCAGATAGAAGATATGCATAAGGCAAGGTATGAAGGAAGGGGCACAGAGCTTCCATATCCTTGCCGGGCATGCCACCCTCCTGGTACTTCCATCCTCCGTGTGTTCAGCAATCTACAAGCTCCCTTTACTTTTGGGATTTCTGGAGGCTTCATCACCTAGACAAGACTGATCATTAACTCAGTTTCTGGCCTCTCTCCCCTTCCTGCATGCTAGAGGGTGGAGCTGAAATTTCCAAGCTTCTAATCATGATTTGGTCTTTCTAGTGACTAGCCCCCATCCAGGAGCCTACCAACCATTGCCTCGTTAGAACAGGACACTCCTGTCACTTAGAAAATTACAAGGATTTTAGGAGATTTGTGTCAGGAACCATGGGCAGATACCAATACATACATTTTCTATTATTTCACACACTCAAAGTGTTTTTCATAGCTTTTCTTCAAGCATGGGGAGAAGACAAGTTCAGACCTGCATGTTAACCTGCCTGCAATCTAGCCTTACAATCTCCCGTGTGCAAAAGCTTTAACAAAAATTTACACACTTCTTCCAAGAACCATCACTTTCACAGATACTCCAGTCTACAGTTGCAATGAGAAAGACAAAAAACAAAACCAGCTCCCTTAGGGGGTGGGTAATAGCTCAGTGGTAGAGTGCATGCTTAGCATGCACAAGGTCCTGGGTTCAGTCCCCAGTACCACCATTAAAAAACAAAAACAAAAACCCCAGGTCTCTTACTCAAAAAGCATATAGCCCTGCTATATTTGTACTTGAATGAAAAGCTTAGCATTTTAAGGTTTTGGACCCTTTACAGCTTGCAGATTGTCTTCACAGTGTCTCTAAGAACAATTGATGGGTTCCTGCTTGCCATTTGCATTTTGCAGGTTCCATTTTGGCAACTTTCCTCCAAAGCAAAGATTTCCATCTCTGTTTCTAGAGACAGAACATTTATAATAAATAGCACTTCTTCAGCTTCTCAAAACATTAAACTTGCTTATGTGCTGGATGCTGAAATAAATAAATAAATACACACACACACACACATACATACACATATGTATGAGTGTTGCAGATGTTCCATATAGTTGTGTGTATATATATATGTAACTCTTTCTTCTAAAGAACTTTTGATTGAGGTGGGTTGGGGAGTCTCGGGACCAATGGAAGCATTTTGGAGGTTCCTAATGCTCCCAGATATGTGAGCCTAGCATCTAGCCATTTCCAAACACTGATAAAATTCTGATGGAAAAGTAAGGGGGTGACCCTAAATGGAGCCAAGAGGTGGATGGCAGAATGTTTTTCCATCCTAAACTGCTCTCTGCTGCTATAAACTTGAGTCATGCAAAAACAAAGGTTTTACAGAGGGGCATGGAATAGGAAAACTCTTGGAAATTACAGTTAAAATTGTGCAAAGAACAACTGTAGCTGATCCAAGACAATACGAGGCCACAGAGTAGAGAGGGAGGTGAGGGAATTCAAGGGTCCTGGAATAAACTGACAGTAGTATGAAAATTAGTTATATTTCTGGATCCCAGGAATATTAAAATATTTCCCAAAGTTTTGCCATTTTTTCTGCCTTAACTTTCTTTTTGTTTATGCTCCTTCTCAGCTTAAATTAGAAAATTCTTTAAGTCATTTTTCACCAGATTTTATTGTGGAATCTTGAAAAACTTTGGAAACTAAAACCAAGTCAACCAAAGGAATTTAAAAAATCACAGTTGTTTGGGAAACATTTATTATAGAATCAAACTGGAACATTGTGCTGTACACTAGAAATTGACACATTGTAACTGACTATACTTCAATTAAAAAAAAAAGCATTATACCTCTCAACATCCTCTGATCATCTTATCATAGTCAATATTATCATATCATCATCATTATTACATGACTATTAAGCTTATTTATCAGCATTAACTATCTGCCAGGCACCAAACTATGTATTTTATACATTGTATCTTTCAATATCTCAGAATTGTCTTATGTGTTAGATTGAAAAACAGAGGCACAGAGAAATTAAATAATTCACTCTCAGTTACAAACTAGTGAACAGTGAACAGTGAAGTTAAAAATCAAGCACTGACCCATTTAACCCCAGAGTCATGCTCATAACTGGCTCACCATATTCACTCTTTCGCTCAGTGACTGATGTTTGTGGAAGCAGATTTACCATGAACTAGTGAAGCTTAAGTTTCAGGACCTCTCATCAGTACAAGCGCCTTTCAAAGCCTTGGGAGTTGGGGGAGGGATCCCTAATGTGTTCACATGGCCACATATTTTTGTAAAATAAACAGTTAAGACTGCTGTCCCTTCAGTCCAAGTCCTCCATCTCACATGGGGCATTGGAGTGGCCATAGACACTTTGAGGATCACGCTGAATTGGGGTTTGGGGGATACATTTAATTTGGGTTTTATGTGGTATTTTATGTAGTTCATAACCACTTTTGTGTACAGTTAAGCATTTGCTATCTATATTGATATAGGAATGGCTTTTAGTGATTCTTTTTTTTAATTAACTGCAAAATTGTTTTTTATCTTTATTTTTTAATTGAAGTATAGTTGATTTACAATGTTGTATTAGTTTCCAGTAAACAGCATAGTGATTCAGTTATATATACATGTCTTCATTATAGGTTACTACAAGACATTGAATACAGTTCCCTGTGCTATATAATAGTACCTTATTGCTTATCTATTATGTATAAAGTAGTTTGTATCTGCTAATCTCAAACTCCTAATTTATCCCTCCCCCACATTTCCCCTTTGGTTACCATGAGTTTATTTTCTATGTCTGTGAGTCTGTTTCTGTTTTGTAAATAAGTTCATTTGTATCATTTTTTTAGATTCCACATATAAGTGATATCATGCAATATTTGTCTTTCTGTCTGACTCAGTTCACTTAGTGTGACGATCTCCAGGTCCATCCATGTTGCTGCAAATGGCATTATTTTATTCTTTTTTATGGCTGAGTAGTATTCCATTATATATGTGTATGTATGTATAAATATAAATATAAATATATACACACACACATCACAATTTCTTCATCCATTCATCTGTCAATGGACATTTAGTTTGCTTCCACGTCTTGGCTATTGTAAATAGTGGTGCTATGAACACTGGGGTCCATGTATCTTTTCGAATTAGAGTTTCCTCCAGATATATTCCCAGGAGTGGGATTGCTAGATCATATGGCAACTCTATTTTTAGTTATTCAAGGAACCTCTATACTGTTTTCCATAATGGCTGCACCAATTTACATTCCCACCAAGAGTGTAGGAGGGTTCCCTTTTCTCCACACCCTCTCCAGCATTTATTGTTTGTGGACTTTTTAATGATGGCCTTTCTGACTGGTGTGAGGTGATACCTCACGGTAGTTTTGATTTGCATTTCTCTGATAATTAGCAGTATTGAGCATCTTTTCATGTGCCCATTGGCTGACTGTGCTAACTCACCTGGTGTTGTGACAGTTAAACTAAAAGTGTTAAAAGATGGTAGGAGAAAAAAAGAAAAGAAGGAATTAGAGCAAATATTACATTTTTGACATTTTAAGTTCAATTTGTATAAGAATTCATAAATCTTAAAATTAAGCTCCTTACTGTTAGAATTAACCAAGCCATTAATGAAATTAGGTATAGTATAATCTTTAATACATTTTAGAGAGATTTTATTAAGTGGTTTATACAAATGATCATCATTTTTCTGGGTAATGTGCTTTCATGAAGCAGCTCATTCCCCTGTGGTGCCTGATGAAGCATAAATTTGATGAGAAAGAGCCCTGGCATATGATCACATGTGATGTGTGATAAATTTATAACATTGGCCCTCCCAGCTTGAATTGTCAGATAAGCAGTGAGAGACCTACCTGGCACACACTTAATGAAGCATTTGTCGAATGAATGAGCAAATGAATGAGTGAATGAATCATTAAATTTATAGGGTTTATATATCATCAGATTTACATATCATTCTCTAGATCAAGACACACTGGTTCAGAGAGGTTGAGTGATTTACCTCCTACCACTCAATGGCAGAGTAAAACAAGGACTCAGGTTGCCTGACTTTCAATCATGTGCTCTCTAATAAGATTTCAGATTGTGGATATTTTCTAGAAGGCTTTAAATAAATCTCCACCATTTCCAGCAACTACAAGTACCTTTTTTTATATCCTAGGACTGTTGTCCTTCTATGGAAAAGGATTCTTCCTTAGAAAATCCAGGAAACAAGGCAATGATTGTTTTAAATATGGCTTCATGTTATCTGATCTGATTCTGATAAACAAGATGCTGAAAGAATCTTGTGGGAATGAGGGGATGGTGAGCCTCTTTTAGATCAAGAGTTTTCAAACTGAAAGTCTTGACCCATTAGTGGTTAGTGAAATCAATTTAGTGGCTGAATTTTTTTAATAGACTGAAGAAGAAAATATGACATTCTGTTGCCACGTGATAAGGAAATAGTATTGTTTAGGGAAAACTTTGTATTATGCACCTTGTCACAATATAAAATGCATTTTTTTTTACTGTAGATCATTATCAAAAAAAATTTATTTAACTAAATTTAGTGACCAAGTGTCTAAAACTGAGTAAGAATGTAACATTCAGCATAATATGTATTTAGGAGGAATAAGCCCTGAAAGTGGGGGAGGTAAATGTAATTGTTTTAGGTTGAGGGGAAAAGGAGGTAGGAGGACCAACACAGTTGGGCCAGCTATGAAATGATGCACAGAGGAGGGAAAGCCCAGAGCCTGTGTGGTAAGGCCAGAGGTCGAGTCCTGGCGGTCTCTACAGAATGGGTTGGCGATCCAGGACCCTGGGAAGCCTTTCAATGGGTGGAGATTCAGCCTGAGTTTGAACCTGTGTTGGAATCTGATATGGACAGGCTTGCAAGAGGCCAAGTTGAGGCAGAGATATCACTGGGCTTGGGGCAAGATCAAGATTGCTGATTTTGAAGTTGGTTGAGCTCCAGGTACAGGTGTAGTTGGTTTATTTAGTGCTGCATTTTGAAGGAGCAGCATGACGGGATATGTCTAGAGTTCATTGGGAGTGGGTATAAAAACACTGGGGAAACTGGAACTGGGCACCTAATGAGTTGTGGGAGACCCAACAGGCAATGGGGTGGGGTAGGCGAGGACGATAGAATGGGATTAAGAAGTCATAGCTTTTACCTGTTTTTCTTCAGACTGCCTAGTACATGAACAGTTATATATTTACAATACTGCAGTGCTATACCGATTAATATCCAAGTAGACTCATGGGTATAGAAGTGTTACACCCACCTTTTCATTAGCATTTTCCTAGTAAATCTTTTTCTATTCCTTTTATTTCTAACTTTGACATGTTGTTTTAAGTGTGTCTCTTATAAATAGAAGATAGTTATTTTTGTTTAATTAAAAATTTATCAGGCCCTTTGCACTCTCTCTTCCCTTTGGAGACGGCCCGCACTCTGTCTATGGAGTGTGTACCTACTTTACTTTAACCTGAGCACCCAATTCCCACACTTCTTTCCTTGCCTTTCTCTTGCCTTGCCTTTTCTCTTGCCTTACCCTCTATGCAGTATGTATCTCTCTAAATAAATCTACCTTTACTCAAAAAAAAAAAAAATCAGAATGAAAACAGTGTTTTGATTAAGAAGATGAACAACTGTCAAGATTCAAATATCTTAAAGAAGCAATTATAAGAAGTACTAAAAAATATTAATTATATAACTAGATGAGTTAAAAGAAGTAGTTCACCAAGTAGTTTGACAATCACTCAGTAATTCTAAATCTGTAAAACTGTAATTACTTTAGAATAAGTGACTAAAAGAAAAGGAGGGGTGGGAGCAAATAATACTATCAGATCATACTGAACCAATTCCAGATTACTGGGGATTTGCCGTCCAACTATAACTGAAAGAAAAAAATGATTTTAAAAAAAGTGATCAATCTATTTTAAAAACCATTTGAGGCCTTGGAAAAGAGTCTGAATCTAACTTGAAATTTTTATATAAGAAAAAAATCTCTAATAAATCTACATCTCAATGAGGTTTTTGTCTTCTGGTTGTAAGGGGGGAAATACTTCAATTTTTAAATTCCTGGGGAAAAAATCTTGAATTACATTTATAAGTTCATATAAAAATACAATATTATGGCTCCACTCAAGAATGCAAAGAGTTGAGTGTAGTTTTATTGTTATTGTCTTTATTTGCTTTATCCAGTAGCAGGATAGGTTTTGGTTGAAATGTTCCTGCTCTTACCTGATCCAATTTGTCACGTCATGAAAAAGGCTGGCTAAAGATCAGAACCAGGAAAGTCAACCAGCCCACACTGGCATCAAACTTGTGAGACGATAAGCATCAGGTGACTCTGAGTGGACCCATACAAATGGCTGTGAATTGCATTGTGCCCACTGCCATTATTCAGGCAGCTGCATTTTCTATGCTGATTATCTTTGCATAGGAAACTTTTTTTTTTCTGTTTCTTTGTTTTCAGAGAGTTAAGATTGGATGGTTAGTGTGGGAAACAGGGACCAACCCAATGGGACCAACAGATACCAAATTCATTTTTACAGCCAACCTAAGCCAAAATTTAAAACTCAAAACAATCATGTTCCCAGGTAAGACAGAAATACCTTGTGAACCACAGTGAGCTGACTTCAACAATAGCATTTAATAATATATCAAAGATCCCCTACATTAGCCATAATTAATTAGTATTAGGCAGTAATTATACCAATGATGTAGAAACACTAAGATATTATCTGAAGTAGTAGATCAGAAAAGATTTAAGAGATAACTATCAGAAATCATGTCATCAAACTTATTGGAAAAATAATCATTGTTGAAGCTGAGTGATGTTGGAGGTTCTATTTTCTCCACTTTTGTATAGCTTTGAAATTTTCCATTAAATAAGTGATAAGAAAATAAATAAAAGTGTAGGAACAAATAAAAGTGGTAAGAAAACAAAAGTGACTTTTAAAATATTTATTTATTTATTTTCTTGGGGGAGGTAATTAGGTTTCCTTATTTATTTATTTATTTATTTATTTATTTATTTATTTATTTTTTATTGATGGAGTTACTGGAGATTGAACCCATACTAGGCATGCACTCTACCACTGAGCTATACCCTCCTCTAAACCTAAATGACTTTTTAAAACTTCTCTAGAAGTAAAAATAAAGTTTTAAGTGACAGTTATGGAATAAGTGAATGTTACAATGAGTATAACTAGACTTTACCACCAAACTGAGTCCATATTCATTAAAAATTTTACATTGATTTTTGTGTGTATGGATGTGTGAGCTTCAGTGCTTGTAATATATGTGGTAAGTCGGAGTAAAATGTTTTGTAAGCAATATAAATGTCAGGTATTCTTGTTCATTCTCAAAAATTACCAGTAGGCAATGTCACTGAAGCTGATAGAGGGCAGCATGGTCTTGTGATTTTAGCAACAGATCCTGAGAAATGGACTGTGACCCCAGTGTTGCTTACTAAAGAAGCAGACCAACTCAATCATTATTTAAGAGACATTCATTAAGGGTTCAACACTGTACTAGAACATGTGACATTAACAGTTATGGCATAATGGTAGGTTTGGAGTCACACGTGGGCTAGAATCCTGGCTTGGCATTTATAGCCATGTGATCTTGGGTAAATTAACCTAAACTTACTGGACCAGGCTCAGCTTCCTCTTTTGTAAATGGGAGTAATAATAGCTAACTTAGAGGGATGTTCTAAGGATAAAATGAGATGCATCTCATTATATATTTAGAACCGTGTCTGGCATGTAGCATGTGCAACAAATGGTAGTTGTTATTATTACTGTCTGCCCCATTGAGTATGATATATTCTCTCCATAGTGATAAGTAGAATGTAGAAATAGTCATAGTGGTAAGTAGAATATAGAAATGAAAATATTCTGTTGCACTAGGCATTCTAAGATAGACACGTATGCAGAATAGCCTAGCTCTTGACATGGGCATCATTACTCAGATGCAATTTCCTTGAGTTAGTCTATCAGGCTCCTTCACTTTTGGGGATCCAACATGTAGGTTCCTGCAGCCTCCTATGGCTGGCATTTTGGGGAATCAGCCAACAATGAAGCAGCCTGCTGAAACCTATTTCACTCTCTAAATTTGCATCCAGTATCTTCACAGCTGGACTTTTCTTCCAAGTGACCTTATTTTCAATTGATCTAACTCTAGGTCTGCCTTTTACCCAGAGCATCTAAAGTCAGATGCCACCACTCCCATCTTATGTCTCAGATCAGACCGCCCTCTGGATGCCATTGCCTGGGTGGAGTTTAGCCACTCTCCTTGGGCCTTGATGTTAAGACTTCTATACATCTCCCCAGTTAAGAGAGGGTCCACCTTTTTTAACAATTGCTTTCCCACTGCTACCTTCTCCCTGGCTCTATTTTCCACCCACCCCAACTCCTGCATGCTGTGTGACACGCATAAGTATCTAGCATGTAGAAGATATTCACTAAATATTTGTTGAGTAAATGTTGTTTATGTAAATGATGGGAATGGGAGGATATTCAGCTGGAATGGGTGTGGGTAGGTCTATAAGTCATTGTATATTAATACTGAACATCAGGTCTTATGTTGATGTCTTTCTAATCATTCTGATTGTCTGAAGCTCATTCTCTAACATATTTCTCAGGAAAGGAACATGAGAACAACATTCTCTGATAGCACGTTGTTTGTGTCCTCAGGTATACTTGAATCAGTTTTGCTCTAAAATAGGTATTTCAAACTTGAACGTCTCAAACTTCTCAAAACTGTGGTCATTCCCTTCTATCCTTTCCTTGGCAGTAGCTAATCTCACCTCCTACATTATAGAGGAAACAGAAGCCCCATTTCTTAGTATAAAATGTATAAGCCTACTTTCCTCCTTCCTGTCATTACTACAGAGAGCATATCTTTATTGCTCTTTAATGTTAATCCCTCTTCTCATTTAGAGCCCATTCCCTCCCTCTTTCTAAGAAATATTACACTGTCAATTATCTGTTTTTGTTCTTGTATATTTAAACTCTCCCTTCTCGATTAGACCCTTCTCATCAAGTTTTAAATACATTCCAGTCATTCCCGTTTTTTAAAAAAAGTCACTCAATCCCACGTGTCCCTCTAACTATCATCTTATTATCTCCTTCCCTTTATGGACACAAATTTTGAATGTGTGACTTGTAAGTGCTGTGTAGCTGCAGTGGTTGCCTTAACAATATCCATCTTCTTCCCACAGAAGCTGATTCTGTTAGAGTAGCAATGGGTCAAGCGAAAGAGCTACATTTCACAGCCTCCCTTGCAGCTAGGAGTGGCCATATGACACAGTTCTGACCAATGATGCATAAGCTGAAATCAGCTGGGAATTTATAGAAAATGTTTGCTTTCCTGGTATAGGCACCTAACCTTTCCCCTTGATGTTTCTTTCCTCTTTCTGTATAGCACTGGCTTGAGAGTGAGCAGCCATCTTGCATTCACGATTGAAAAAAAAAAAGCCACATACTGAGGATGACAGAGCAGAAAGAGGATTCTAGGACATTGATGATATCATGGAGCCACTGTACCAGCCTGAACTGTCACCCTCTGTCATTCTTGTTATGCGGGGAAAAAAAAGAAAAAAAACCCTGTTTAGGTAAGCTGCTGTCATCAGGTTCCATTACATATGACCAGTGCAGTTCCTCATCTATACTCTTGCTCCCTACATTTCCCTGCCTTTGACTCACTCTCAAACCATTCCATTCTGGCTTCTGGCCCATCATTCCACTGGACTCACTAATATCATGCATGTTGTGAAATCCAGGGGACATTTTCAATTCTCGTATTACTTAACCTCTCAGCAGCATTTGACTCTCTTGTCCATGGCCTCCTTTTTGAAACACTCTTCGCATGGCTTCCATGACTAGTACTCTTTGGATTTTCTCCTTCCCCTCCAGCTGCTCCCTCTTTGTCTCCTTCATGGGTTAATCTTCATCTTCTTGCCAAATTTACCATCTTTTAGCCTCTTCAACACACCATGGCCTCAGCAACATGCTTTTCCTTCTTTCTGGAATGCCCTCTCCTCCCTCCTTTTGCCAGCTTACTCTTCCTCATCCTTCAGTTCTCCATCCATTCTTTACTTCCTCAGAGAAGCCTCCCTTGACCACCTTGTGAGGTCAGACTTCCTTATTGTATATTCCTTTACAGCTCTTACACAGTTAAAACTTTACCTTCTTTAGTGTGACTCTGAGTAAGTTGTCTCTCCCCTCAGAGTGTAGACTCCATGAAGACAGGAACCAGTGTATTTTTGCTCATCATTGTTTCTCCAGAACACGGACTATTTCCCAACACATAATATGTGCTCAGGAATAGTCCTTGGAATAAATGGATGAATGTGTAATTATTTAGTGATATTTTATTGTCTGTCTTCTTCCAGCTCCATGAGAGAAGGAAAGGAAATATATCTGTTTTGTTCATGACTATATTTGTAGTACCTAACACATACTGCATGGAACATAGAAGGAAACATAATAAGTTAATTTTTAATGAGTAAAAGAGTGAATGAATGAGTAGGCTTCCAAGAGAAACATTCCAGTATTCTACTAGTACCATGTCAATGTTTGGGTGTTGGGTTTTTTTTTTGTTTGTTTGTTTGTTTTTTTTTTTTTACTATCTTTTGATAAAGTTTCTGGTTAAAATAGAGCACCAGATATCTTTATTGTCTCTAGAGAAGAGTCTTTTGGAAAATATTATCTACTAGCTTGTTCTCCTTACAATATAGCATGTCTAGAATAGGCTGTCTATAAAGATCTTGAATCTATACACTCCTCCCCTCTTCATTGCCATCACTCTCATCAAACTCACTATCATAATTCCCCTAGACTAAGCTGGACCACACACTTTTCCCTAAGATGATTTATTAAACAGTATATAGACTTGGATACTCCAGAATTTTTATTGTCTCTCGGAGCCAAGGGTAATAGATCTGTTTTTTTTAATTGAAGTACAGTCAGTTTACAATGTTGTGTTAATTTATGGTGTACATCATAGTGATTCAGTATAGTGAATACATATATATGTATATATAGTGATAAATATATAAATTCTTTTTCATTATAGGTTATTACAAGGTACAGAATATAGTTCCCTGTTTATCTATTTTACATATAGTAGTTTGTATCTGTAAATCCCAAACTCCCAATTTATCTCTTCTCACCCTCTTTGCCCCCTGGTAACCATAAGTTTGTTCTCTATGTCTGTGAGTCTGGTTCTATTTTGTAAATAATTCATTTGTCTCATTTTTTTTTTTAGACTCCACATATAAGTGATATCATATAGTATTTTTCTTTCTCTTTCTGGCTTATTTCACTTAGTATGACAATCTCCAGGTCCATGCATGTTGCTGCAAATGGCATTACTTTATTCTTTTTCATGCCTGAGTAGTATACCATTATATATATATATATATATATATATATATATATATGTATATATATATATGTATATATGTATATGTATATATCACAACTTCTTTATCCAGAATATGTGATATTCTTTATCATATATATCTGTTTATGTTATTGCCAAAGAAAGGCAGGCATGTATAATATTTTTACTATATAAAATAGTATAAGTAATTTTTTGTTTTGTTGTTGCAGATTATTTCTCTTCTTCATGCTACAAAATATTTCCTTTACTTAAGGAAAAGAAGTATTTTTAAGCTAGCAACAAATCTTTGTTTTCAAATGACCAAACTGAAAACATTCATTTGAAAAAAAAAAAAAAACAGCCAAAGACCTTTTAAGTCCCTACCTCCCACCCTAGCCCCATGAATTTTTAGCCTTTGAGGCACCTGAGATGTTCAAGGAGGTTGACAAGAAGAGTCAGTTATGCAGTTGTGACAGCCCTGGGAATACTCTGGCCTTGTAGTCTGCATATCTGGATACTGCCCTTCCTCGAAGGCCAAACTCCTGTCTTTCTTCCTCAACAAAGCTTCCCTTCACCCACTCATAGCTGTGTATCTCAGCTTATTATGCATGTCTAATAAACATATGTATGTATGTGTCCCTTCTCTCCAATTAGCCTGGGAAGGATGGAACATATCTTACACATTGTTGTATCCTCGAAACCTAGTACAAAATCTTGTAGCTGTAATGTTTTGCTGATTATTCTTATTCTTATTCTTATTATTACTAATAAGATCAACCAAGCACTTTCTATTGTGCCAGGCACTGTATTATGCTCAGTAGATAGTATTACTGTTCCATTTTAAGTAATGAGCATTTAAGTAACTTGCACAAGTCTCATAACTAGTGAGCAGTGGACCCAGAACACAAATCCAGCTAATTAGATTCCAGAGCTGGTGCTTTTTAACCACTAGGATAACTTGCCCTTCATAAATATTCATAGGTCCCAAAGTCCAACCAGGCTGCATTTGCTCCTGACTAATGTTGAGAGGGTATCAGGTGACCAGTTTTGCTCATAACTAGTCAGGGGTCTTTCATATTGTTTTCAAATGAAGTTGTAAGTCTGCAAATAATTAAGAAAGAAACCATTTTTAAAACAGCAGGAAGAGGTGATGTGTGGAAGCCAACTTTGACATTTTGATGTGCGTTTAAACACACAGCTCAGGACTATAAAAAGTCACTACACTAAGATTGCAGAGCATTAAAAATCAAATTGCCTTATTAATTTTTTAGAGAACTGTAAATGACTTTCTATCATCTCTGGGGAAATCTTTCCCTGAAGCTGCAAGTCTCTTGATGATCAGGATGAGTAATTTGGCCTCCTTCCTTTTTGTTTCTCCATTCTCTGCCCCAAAGGGTCCAAAGGAAACCATCTCATATTAAGATTCAGGCTTTATTTGTTGAAGTTTCTGGCTAGTTAAACTGGAAGCAAGGAAACCCATTTCACGTTGGCATGACAGTAGAAAGCATTTAGCCGTACTGCAGCTTAACAATGGAAGATTAGCCAAGGTTATTATTAAGTTTTAGTCTCTTCATTTGACTAATAAGATTGATTAATACCTTTCCTGTCAAGAAAAAAAAAAAGCTTTACAAAGTTTTGACTATTGATATTTTAGCCAGCTTACCCTTTTGTGTTTTGAGTGAAAGGCACTATATCATGGACCACTGAGTTTCCTCAAAAGCTCCAGAGAAACAAACAGATGGGGAAAAGTCCAGGGTAAGATAACCCTGAGACTTGAACCTGCAGCAAAATGGAGTTTCTCCAAATTAGGCATCAGGAGAAGCAGCAGATAAAAGCAACTGGCAACTGAAGATATCGTTGTTATTCTCTGGGCTAGAGTCATGCTGGCAGAAGCTTTAACTAACTAAATTTACTTGCAAGTTCTCCGAAGGGAGTGATCATATTGCACCAGAGTCACTTTTCATAACACACTATTTTGCAAACAAGTTCCTAGGACCTTGTAAAATATTTGACTTCTAAACCTCAACATAAGTATTAAAATATCGGCATGTCTATTATGTGTCTCAGCTATAGAAAAAAATGAGTTTAACTATCCACTGAAAATGGAAATTCCAATAATATTTATGACTTCTTAGAGCATACAATCTTTATTTTGAAAGACTTAAAGACTCCAGGAGGTATTTATCCAAAATTAGCATCCAGTAACAACACCTTGGGATATCCCTGTTTTGGCAGCACCTGAAGCCAGATCTGGTTACAGTTATTAAATTTAATGCTGGAGCTGCTGACCTCAGGAAGAGAGGCGTCATCTCCAATAGCGGGTCCCTATTCTAGTCAATAAGAAATGTGCCCTATTAAATTGTCTTTAGCCTGGTCTGTTTGCTTAGGTATCTGGCCAGCATAGTAGCCCTGTCACAAAGACTTAATGGAGTTTTTATTTCTTCCCCAAATAAGTTGCTCTAAAATTAATAGAGCATTACATTTTCTAAAAAATGCTCAGTGGCTAAATACACAATGGTATTCATCAATTTATTTATTAATTAATCCAATATTTATTGAATACCTATTATGTGCCAAACATTGGACGGTTATGAAGATAAAAAAATTAATGACAAGAAATCTCTTTCATCAATAAGCTCAGCTTAGTAGCCCAATAATTACAGGAAGGATTCAGATTAGATCCTCTGTCTGTATGTTATCCACCAGCACAAACTTCAAAGCCCATTTCAGGCCTTATCTCTTCATTCATTCACTTAGGAAAAATTTATTATATTAGAATGACGAAGAAGAGAATACAGTCCCCACCACCAGGAACTCCCACCCTTGTGGGGAAATAAGTAAGGTAGACAGGACCTGATCGTGGAAGACATTATAAGCCAGTCTAACCAAGGAGGATGGGTTTTATCTTTCAGCAGCAAGGAGCTATTAGACAGTCTTAAGGAAGAGAGAAGCATGATTAAATTTGCAGTTTAGAAAAATCAGTTTGACAATCACAAAGCAGATGGATAGTAAGGAAGAGTGGCAGGAGGGAAGAAACCAAAGAGGAAGAAAAACCAAATTCCAAATTTATTTTAAAAAATAGAAATAACAAGATTTTAGTAACAAGCTGAATGTGAAGACTGAGGGAGAGGATGATGTCCAAGATAACCTAAGATTCTGGTCTGAGTGACATGAGCAGCAGGAGAAGGAGGAACAGGGTGAGTGGGAAAATGAGTTCAATTTTGAATGTGTTTTGTTGCAGGTGCCTTTGGAACACCCAGGTGTCAACATCAAAGTTAGCTGTTGTAAATGTTTGTCTGAAGTTCATGAAAAAGGTAAGGATGGGAGGTAGAGATTCGGGAGTCATCACCTTATAGATTGTAGCTGATACATGATTATGAATGACATTGCCAGTTCTGTACCCATCACAAACTACTTCCTAGTCCCAAATGTCTTATACTGTTCCACCATTCAGTTTTAAAATTAATTTATTATTAATTAATTCCTTCATTTGGTTGCATAATACATGTGGAACTCCAATATCATATGCTAGGTGACGTGAAAGACCCTGGGTGTACATAGATGAATAAGCTTTGATTCCCTACCCTAAAGGATATCATAATGTGGCTCTTGACTACAAACTAATTGTCTAGTTCTGTGTGTCTAAGTCTTATATCTCTAAGAAGAAGATAAACTCCCAAAGTTTATCCTCTTAGGCTCTTTTTAAAAAATCCCTGCAAATACCTAGCACAAAGTTCTGCTCTTTGTAGATGCTCAGAATGAACCTTGAGTGATAAATTACTTCTTTAAAAATACAAGCCAATTTATTTATTTTTAAATAGTTTTTTGGAGGAAGAGTTCTGACTAGAAAAGTATTAAAATTTCATTGTAAAAAAATCTAGAAACTACATTTAAAAAGATAAAGAAACTAATAATCATTTTAAAAACACTGTCCAAAGATAACCACGATTAATATTTTACATAAAATACTCATAATCCTTTTTCTAGTGTAAAAATATGCCTTATTACATTTTTGGTAAAACAGATCATATTGAACATATTTTTGTGTCACTTTTTCCCATTTACATGTGCTGTATCATGAACATACTCTTATGCCATTAAATACAGATTTTCATCATTAGTTTTAAACCATTTCATTATTTTGCATTGTATGGCTGTACCATAATTTATTTAGCAGGTCCTGCAGTGATGGAAACTTAGGTTACTTCCAAATGTTTACTACTATAAACAGTGTAATGGTGAATATCTTTGTACTTAAGACTTTATATATTGTGTGATCTTTTTTGTACAATAGATGTCTAGAATTGGGTTTGTGAGACTTTATGGGTCTCACCAAATTGTTTTTCAAGTACAAGACTATCCCCATCTAGGGTTTTAATTTCAAAATTCTAATTAAAGTTCTTTTTGGAGACTATTTAGAAGCCAAATACAGAGACCTAAGACTTTTTAAAAATAGAAATATAGCATATATACATAAAATTCACAAATCAAAACTGAGCTTCATAAAATTTTATAAAATGACCACACACATGAAACAGATCACCAAAACCTCAGAAGCCCTCTTCTGCCTTCCAGTTACTGCACACCATGACCACTTTCTTCCCAGCAAGCTCTCAGCCAGTGACGGCATGGCATAGTCCTAGTACCTGGACATTTCTGCCAACATTGACCCCCTCTGTGGGCTGGCCAATATTCTGTCAGAGCTACACCTCAGTCTAAGGCTCTTCCTACTCAGTCCTTCTTCCTTTCCCCTCTCCTTTCCCAGGTGTCAGACCTGCATCATGGTCTAAAATTTTACCCTGGCTACTCCTGCTCCTTTTCCCTTTTGTCCTTAAATACATGTTACCAGCAATAAATCTCTTGCATTTCTAACTCTGCCTTGATGTCTGCTGCCCAGAGGATCCACCAACACAAATGGTACTGGACGTGGGCTGAAATGACAAACTCAGTTTGAGGACTGCACCACGTACCTCCCAGCTGTCAAGGAGGACCCCATCCAAGTAGTATGTGGGCACTGATACTCACAGCCACAAGTGGTAGCCCAATTGCTAAAAATATCACCAGTGGTGACTTGAGAGTGACATCCCAGTGCAGAATGCCCTGGCTGGTGAGATGATTCAAGCCTTCTTAAATGCACGTGGTCAGGCATAAGGATAATGGAATTGGCTGGGTATTAAAAAGTCACATTGACATCCTACAGAGGAATAATTTGACATCCTACAGAGGAATAATTGGAAATGAAGGGCAATTAACAAAAAGTTACAGCTAAATATGAGAGCCAGAGGGTCTCTTTGGTAGCTTATAAAGTAGAGGAGTTAGCACAACCTAGGAGTAAACTCAGGAACTGTTATTTAGGGGCCCCTAAAACAGTTGAATGCTGGCCATGGCAGGTCCACTATACCCTGGAGTTGAATGCTGGCCATGGCAGGTCCACTATACCCTGGATGAGAGAACCAGGGGCCCCAAAACAGGGGATGGGATCATCTCAGTGGATACCCTCAAAGAATTTGGGTCTGCAGTTTCCCCTGAACCCTTAGAATCTACAGAGGTGGCCCACCTCTCTTTATTCAGGAAGACACTGCAGAGGCCTCTCTCCAAGGCAACAGATGCCCACCTCAGGAGCTATGCCACCCCCTCTCCTGACCGCCAGGTTGATAGTTATGGTTAAATCCCCATATGACTTGACTGGGACATACTGGACCTGATAAGGGTAATAGTGTCCCTCCCTCAGCTCACACCTATAGGGGGCATCCAGTATGACCAGCTAAATAAAGGAGGAGGAAAATAGGCCAAGCTTGGTTTATAGATGGGTCAGCTCAATTGTGGGCAGAAACTTTGTCATTCGAACCGGCACGATGGGCACATGAATGGAGTGGCCACGGTGGCAGAGACAGAGACTGCATATAGGCCCAACAGCGTGGACACCCACTTATCAAAGCCAGCCTCACAATTACTGCCACTGAATATCCAACCTGCCAGAGACCAATGCTCAGCCTCTTAAATGGCCCTATTCCTTGAAGAGACTCACATGTAGTAAGTAGAATAATTGGGCCCCTTGCATCCTGGAAGACAGAGACCCATTTTCACATAAATGGACATTTATTTGAATATGGATTTGCTTTTCCTTTTCTCAGAGCTGCAGCCATTACCACTATCCAGGTATTCAGGGGCTTACAGAGTCTTTGATCCATAGGCATGGAATCTCATACAACATGGATTCTGACCAAGGGACCATGTTCTGAACAAAAGAGGTGTGGGTGTGGGCCCATGGCCCTGGTATTCACTGCAGCATCAGAAGCTGCCAACCCGAAAGAGTGGTGGAATGACCTGCTGAAAGCATAGCTGAAATACCATCTTGGGCACTCCTCTGGGATACAGTATATGCACTGAATCAGAGGCCTTTGTATGGTGCTGTCTCCAGTAGGAAGAAAATATGGGCCTAGGAGCCAATAAGTGGAAGCAGGAGTGGCTCCACTTGCCATCACTCCCCTGGAGGATTTTGTTTCACATCCTGCAACTCTGGGATATGCGTGGCTGGAGGGCCTGGTAGGGAACTGCACTGTTGCCACTGAACACGGTGAATGACAAACTGTGGCTGCTGCCTGGACACTTTGAATTCCTGTGTCTGGGGACCAACAGGCAGGAAGAAGAGTCATCATTTTGGCAGAGGTCAAAGTCACCTTATCCCTGATCAGCAAGAAGAGGCAGGGCTCCTGTTATACAGTGGGGGCAAGGAGGAATATGTGTGGAACTCAAGTGGGACTCACTTGGGTGCCTCTTAGCACTTCAGTGTTGAACTGCAACCTTGAATGGACAAGTGCAGTAATCCCAGCACAAGAAGGGCATGGTTAACAAAAGCTCACACCTCTCAGAATGGAGGAACATGGAGGAGCTGCTTCCTGAACCTGTGCAGAGAAGTAAGTCTGTGCAGCACAAGGGGTGAACCATGGTGACATGGATAGGTGTGCTGTCCAAACATTCCTTCAAGAAAGAACTTAGTGATGAGCTGCAAGGGGAGCAGTTCGCTGAGAGGCTCAGATTGCGACACTGCAGGCCAGGCTTTTTCCCAGCAGTCCCCAGCCCACGACTGAGCATAGCAAGGGTCTGCCCAGCACTGTCCCTCATGTATGGGAACTTCTGTACCCAAACCTCAATCACAGGTTTCCAACAGGAACACATAGGCTCTTATATGTCCCCGCTCTGACCACCAAAGTTGATTGGTCTAAGGATGGGCACCTGACCCAAGTTAGGCCATTCCATTCTTCCCTTGGATCTTTTTTTACTTTGAAACTATAATTCAGAAGGGGCTCTCTCCTCTTCAGAAACTTCATGGTTTCTGGCCATGTGACGAAGCACATCTGCAGTGAACAAGAATAAAGTCAACACACACAGAAGCACAAAGGCAGGAGACAGAGTGCCTGAGACATTCAAGTCTTGAGGTCCAGCTGTACCCAGCTCTTCTGGGGTCTGACTCTTCTAACCTTTTCCTTCTATTAGGTAAGATAGTCTAATGTGTTTCCAATAAATAACTAAATTGAAATCGGATGTTGATCACATGTGACCACATAAATTATGGCACACATTTAGAAATATCCTATGCCTATTTCATATTAATAGTTAACACTGATCGAGTTGAGGGTTTATTATATTCCAGACACTGGTTTAAGTACTTTACATATATGAATTCATTTAGTCATCTCAGCAATGAGTCCACCCAAATGCCCTCTCTCTACTGTTTTTCCCAAGGAAACTTTATTTTAAAATAAAAAATACTCCTAGAGGAAAACATGGGCAAAACACTCTGACATAAATTGCAGCAATATTTTTTTGGATCCACCTTCTAAAGCAAAGGAAACAAAACCAAAAATAAATGAACGGGACCTAATTCAACGTAAAAGCCTTTGCACAGCAAAGGAAACCACTGACAAAACGAAAAGGCAACCTACTGAATGGGAGACAATATTTGCAAATGGTATAACTGATAAGGGGTTAATATCCAACAGCTCATATAACTCAACATCAAGAAAACAAGCAACCTGATTAAAAAATAGGCGTAAGAACTGAATAGACATTTTTCCAAGGAGGAAATGCAGATGGCCAACATGCACGTGCAAAGTTGTTCAAAATCGCTAATCATCAGGGGAATGCAAGTCAAAACTGCAATGAGATATCACTTCACACCCGTCAGAATGGCTATCGCCAAAGAACTCGAATAACAAGTGTTGGCGAGGATGTGAAGAAAAGGGAACCCTCCTACACTGTTGGTAGGAATGTAAATTGGTACAGCCGCTGTGGAAGACAGTATGGAGGTTTCTAAAAAGCTAAAAATAGAACTACCATATAACCCAGCAATGCCACTCCTGGGTATATATACCCAAAAAAGACAAAAACACTAATTTGAAAAGATACATGCACCCCAGTATTCATATCAGCATTATTTACAGTTGCCAAGGTATGGAAGCAATCTAAGTGTCTATCAACAAATGAATGGATAAAGATGATGTGGTATATATATATATATATATATATATATATATGCAGCAACATGAATGGACTTGGAGGGCATTATGCTAATTGAAATAAGTCGGACAGAGAAAGACAAATACTGTATGGTACCACTTACATGTGGAATCTAAAAAAATACAACAAACTAGAGGGTAGGTATAGCTCAGTGATAGAGCACATGCTTAGCATGCAGGAGGTCCTGGGTTCAATCTCCAGTACCTCCATTAATAAAATAAAATAGTAATAAGAAAATAAAAAAGAACTATAAAATTAAAAAAAATACAACTAGTGAATAAAACAAAAAAGAAGCATATTCACAGATATAGAGGACAAATTAGTGGTTACCAGTGGGGAGCTAGAAGTGGGGAGGGGCAATATAGGGGTAAGGGATAAAAGAAAGGGGTTATTATGGGATTATATGAAATCGTGCGAATCTTTTGAAAATTGTAAAGCACTACAGAATTTAAAGAATCTTTCATTCAATTAAAATTTTGTAATTTAAAAAAGAAACAAACAAACAAATAAATAAGAGATTCTAATACATGTCCTATTAGGGGCTCCAAAGAGCCAACTTTGGAGATGTGCAATCTTAGCATTTTAGTCAGTGATAACAGCTCTGATTTGTGGCTTGAGCAACACAGGTTTGCGGGTGGAGGTATCAACTCCTCAGAGAGGCCTATTTTTAATAATAGGGAAGGTAGTGTTATATATAAGCAGAATTGATAATATACATCTTGTTATTTTAAACTGGGATTTAAGGTTTGACAAGTATGAATGCTTACATAGTCAGAACATGTAAGATGGGACAATCTTGAAAGTCCAAAAAGGATGCCACTGAAGGGGAGCAGGACCCTGTACCCCATCCCCCAAAACCTGCCTCTTATTTATAGAAAAACTGAAGTCTCCCAGGCCTCCCTGAGTCCTAGAAGAACAGGCTCAAGCAGTTGATTAGGACAAGCCTGCAGGCATTGGAGGATGGCAATGACTCTGACCACCTAGCTCAGCGATTAGCTGAGATTACTCCCCCATTTCCCTTTAAAACTTTCATGGCTCTTTGGAGATTTTTTTTTTTTTTTTACAGGGGATGCTGGGTCCACTAGATTGCAGGCATTCTGATTAAAAGCAACTCCTTTTTGTTACCAATGCTGTTGCCCCCAGGATCACACGTTTACCCCTCCCTCAAATAGAAACCAATTACTAAGTCTCAGGAGGCAGCTGCATAGAAGAAACAAAAACTGACCCAACATTCCCCCCTGAGTGACTGGCAGTGACAAATCTTTGGAACAGGGGCGAAGGTCTCTTCTTCTGTGTCTACTTCCTGCTGAACTGTGGGTGCCGTGCTGTCCCTGCCTATGGTGCCAATCTGTCCAGGGTTATGGGGTCCCAAAATCCCTGCAGCCTTAAAGGTAGGAGTAGAGGGAGACCCCAGCGGCGTCCAATGGCTGTGTCACCAGTATGTTGTTTTTATTCATGGCAGCAGTCTTGGTAGGAGGGGTGTATTTGTTCCTAAGTTCTTGGACCTGGCACGGTGATTGAAGGCAGGAAGCATGGCAAATCTGGAGGAGTGATCCGCAAAAGCAGAGAGAAGGGGCAAAGGTGCACCATGTGGGCCGGAGAACCAAGGAGTGTCTCAAGGGCCAGAGTCAGAGGAGGGGAGAGATAGAGGAAGAGGGAGATGGAGAGAAGAGTATTTAGAAAAGAAAAGATGCCTTTCCCATGAGCATTCACCACTACAGGTGGCAGTCATTTCCATCTGTCAGACCGAGTTTCAGAGCCCGCTGAGAGTAGCCCAGCCAGGGTTCCTCAATCCTGGGCAAGACTTCAGGGAATTTCCAAATGAATGCTAGGGAGCGGCAGAAGGTATGAGAGAGCAAAGGAAAGCAGAAGGAAGTCTGCCCTGATCATTCTGGCCTCCAGAAAGGAGCCTCCGATCAAGCCCGGGGGAGACTCCTGTAGGGAGGGGGAGAAAGAGATAAGCCCAAAGGGCTACCCCAGAGTTGTACCACGTACAGGCCACCAAATGTTGTGGGCACAACAGGGCGGCCCATACAGGGACATGGTGACATGCATGGGTTCGGTAAAAGAATTTACCAGAGGTAAAGTATGGGAATAGAAAAGAGTTTATTAGGGTACACTGCCATAGACAACAGCAAGCTACACAGAGGAGAGATGCCTGTGTGAGCACCAAGGTGAAGAATATGGGAAAAGTTTAGTAGTTACGCTGCTATAGGCAACAGCGGGCTATACAAGCGAGGGGTGCCTGCGTGGGCCATTCCTTGGTATTCTTAAGTGGAGCAGGAGTCAGTGAGGGTAGGGGAGAGAGGCAGGGAAGGGCCCTGGCATCTGGGCACTGGTGTGCACCCCCAACTCAGCTGTGTGGTTAATTTGTGAACAGTTTTTGCTGCTACTGTTATCTTCAGCTCTTCCTTCCCTGTTTATCAGTTCAGTTGGCTTTTGCTCTGGAACTCCACGTCCCACATGGCCCTTCTCTTTCTGCTCTGAACTAGAACAAATGATTAACCACACAAAATAGCCATCAACACTCTTTCCAAGGACATCAATGACCTCATCAAGTCCAAACCCAGGGACACTTTCTCCTCAACCTCTCGGCGGTGTGTGACACTGTTGCTTCTCCCTCCTCATCCTTGTTCTCCTCTGCCATCCCTCAGACCATTTGTCCTCCTTTTGCAAAGACAAACCTCTTTGCTGCTCCCTGGGCCTGCACGGTCCCATTTATTCTTAGGCCCCAGCACAGTGCCCTTAAACTGATGGCTCCTAACCTGTACCTCCCACTTCAGCCTCAGGCCCAACTCACTGTTCTCCACCTGCGTGACCCACCTCTGAGTTCATCCTTGTTCTCCTCAAACCAGGTTCCAGGTTGCTCTGAGTGGGGAAAGGGAACCCACACTGACCCCAAGCTCTTGGGTGCCACATCCTGGTCTAGGCTCCTCATTTCATCTTCACAATGGCTCTGCGAGGAAGGGGCTGTGATCTGCATTTTATAGCCGAAAAAATGCAAGAGGAAGAAACCAAAATTGAGGTCTGTCTGAATCCAGACTCCATGTTCTTTCTAATGCTTAGAACCACCTCCCATAATTCATTCAATGGATTGATGCTCTCAGCCAGGATGGCTAAAGTGCCATCTAACCCCTACAGGTTTGCAATTTAGTGAGAGAAACAGAGAAGATACAGGTAAATATGGTGGTGTGGTCAGTGATATGATAGGGCTCTTTGGGAACGCACAGAAAGAGCACCTGACTCAGCCTTTGTGGTCAGAAAAAGCCTCCACCAAAGAGAAAACATCTGTGCTGAATCAAGAACAACTAGTAGGAATTACAAAGGAAGAGAAGGGGGTCGGAGGGGTGACATCAGGCAGACGGAGCAGTGAGTGCAAATGCCTGAAATTAGGGGAGAGAGAGTTGGGAGGCTGCAAGCAGTTCAGTGTGGCCTGAGATAATGATGAGCAGCAGCCAGCTAGAATCTAGGTTGAGGGTATGGGAAACCACTGACTGCTTTTAGCCAAGGAGAGGCTGGTTCAGATTTGCATATGAAAAAGAACGACTCTGGCTGCAAGTAGAGCATGGACTCCAGAGGGGCCCAAAGTGGGAGGGCAGGGAGACCTATTAGCAGGCCACTGTCACAGTGCAGATAAGATATGATGATAGGCAAACTAAGGTCGTGGCCCCCTAGATGAGGAGGAATAAAGAGAAATCCAGAAGGAAGAGTGCATGGGACTCAGTGGTTGATTAGATGTTATTAGATGTGGAGGGCAGCCAAGGAATCGGGGTAATGTTCACAGTTAGAAGTGGACGACTGTGTGGATGGTGGTAGAGTCACTGAGAGAGAGACGCAGAAGAAGGGGCAAGTATGGGGGGATGCTGATAAATTTCACTTGGGATGTGTTGAGTTTACGTGCCAGTGGGACACCCAGATCAGGATGTCAGGTAGACAGCAGTCTGTGGGCTTGTAGTTCAGGAGAAAGAACTGTTGGGATAGAGACGGAGGTTTGAGTTTCATCAATGGTAACTTAATAGGAGTCTATGAATATTCCAAAGGGATGTAAAGTGGGAGGGAAAGCAGGCTGAAGAAGGAGCTCTGAGGCATACCCACATTTAGGAGGTGAGGAGAAGAAAGACCTTAAGGGAGCCTGAGGAGAAGCCAGAGAAGCAGGAGGAAAACCAAAACAGTGTGATGTTGTGGAAGCAAAGGGAGGGAAGGAGTGGAATTTAAGACGCTAGAAGCGTAACCAGTTTCAGCAATAGGGAAGTTATGGGTGCCCTTACTGAGAGCGGTCTCGGCTGAGTTTGGGTGGCAAAAGCCAGTCTGTAGTGGGATGAAGAGAGACTGGATTGTAAGCAAATGTGGATGGTGAGCATGGACAACTTTTTCAAGATGCCTAGTTGCAGTAAGTTCACTGTGAAAATCAAATGAGACAATAAAAATAAAGCAATCAACACACTGCACAGCACATAACAATAATTCAATAAATGTTAGCTATTATTATATATTAAGGAATATATTTTAAGGAAAAAGAGAGCCAATGGTAGCTATAAGTAAATGTGAGTTTAGGGAGGAGTTTTTAAAAGACCTCTATCCTTACCATATTGAAAAAGAAAAAAAAGAAAAAAGCTTCAAAAACCACATCAAAGAAATACATGCAAATGGTTCAAAAAAGCAACAATCCTCTGAGCCACCCTCCCCAGCCCAGAGGCAACCACTTTGAACTATTTCTGTGTTGTGGTAGATTCCATATTGCTAATTAATCTCCTAATATGACTGTTTCTTGATTTATCCACCTTAGACATTATCTGTTAACTTCCTCATATGCTGAATGAGAATTTAGTTCTCTTATACTTCTCTCATCTGAAGTGGTTGTATCACCATTCTCAGTTTCTCTGCTGGCCACCTTTGCAACCCTCTCATGCTCTATTTTTCATTCCATTAATCATAGATAGCATCTCTTATCTCCCTGCATTTAAGATGAGGATGTCAGTAGCCTACTCTTCCCACCACCTCTCAGGGGAAAAGTTTTGTTTTTGTTTGTTTTGTTTTGTTTTGTTTTTAAAATATGGGAGACTCTTGAGTAGGCTTAAATGAAATCAATGAAAGTGAACAATTGAAGATAGATGACAAAACAGTTGTTGGCACAAGAAGATGAATTCAGTGCTCAGTGTGGGACATCTTCATGATGGCACCATCAATTTCCTAGTACAAGTCTTAGAATCTTCTAGAATATGTGGAACTCCTCTGCACCCTGGATCCAAACAGCCATAAAATTCCATAGATTCCACCTCTTCAGGTTCCATCTTTTTATTCTTTTCTCTCCTGTCCGTGGCTTTATTTCAGACTTTGATTATTTCTGACTTAAACAGTGAACTTCTAACTGATCTCTCTTTCTCCTCACTTTCTATCTTACATTGATCCCCATTATTCTTAAAGCAGAGCTCTCATCATCTTACTCCCTTGTTCAGAATCCACAGTCTGGCTTACAAGGTCTTCTACAATGTAGTCCCAGCCCAACATAAGGTAAGGGAAGGTTAAATCATGGAGGAGTGGGGTGGAGGTCAGAGGCAAGTGGAACATGTTCCTTATGTACAAGCATAGTCTCTCAGGCCCACCTATTTAACAAGAGCCTCAGGGGCCTTCTGGAAGAGGTAAAGGCTGGTAAACCACCAGAGGTGTGTCTATTGCCAAGTCCAATGACCACAGCCATGTGCTCTGGTTCAGAAATTATCTTAATATTTCCTTTGAAAATTCACAAAAGAAGAAATACAAACAGCCAATAAACATTTAAAAGTTCAACATCACTAGTTAGAATGTCAGCCATGAGAAAAGGTGTGTACCATTTTTTTGACAGAGCTTAGCCATTATTTCTAGTAGCGACAGTTTAGCTGGCATCTGCTTTCCCCTCCTTCTCTGGTCTGAGCCCTTTGCGGAACTGGATAGGCCTGGCATAGGGCACAACTGCGGAGAGCATGTGAGGCATGTACCTCTGTGTCACGGAAGCTCTGACACTGAGCGAGATTATTTTTAGAGGTGACCTTCTAGGTTCCAAGGAAAAGTAAACAGACACGCACATGATTTCCTCTGAGAGCCTCGTGGTAAACAAATTGGCATGCACAAGCTCACCCTTATCCCATGTTCTGAATCCAGGGCTTTTCAAGAGCAAGTTCAGGTGAAAAGCTTTCTTGAAAGCTGGAAGCCAGCCAGGTTGAAGAGACGGGTAAACTGAGTGAAAGTTCACAGCTTCTAGCTACCAGGTCAGAGAACTGCAGGTGAAACAATTTATTTATTCCAAATTCTTGGAAAACATGTTGTTTTAAATAAAGTTTCAAGACTTCTTCATGAAAATACTGCTAAAACTTACTATTTAATGTCTTGCCTTTTATTTTGTATTATCCCGTTTGTTTTACCTTCGTTGTTTTTCCTATGCAGTGTTTTAAGTGAATGTTATAAAAAAAAGTAGAGAAAAAAATCTCCATAATCCTGCCCCGTATTAATAGTTTGTTGTGTATCCTTCAGATATTTTTATGCATATACTTATATCTATATAGCAACAAAAGAAACATACTATCTTAAAAATTGTCATCTAGTCCTGCATCTAGGGCATCTTTTCATGTTGGTATATATAGGTCTCATTCTATTGATGGATATTTAGGTCATTTACACTGTTTCACTATTACAAGCAATGCATAAGTAAGCATCTTTGAATAGATACTTGAGTACTTGCATGAAAGTTTCTATTGGACAGCTTCTGGGAAGAATTTCTGGATCAAAACATGGACATATTTTTAAAGTCTTAACTTAGTTGTTTACAAATTGCTCTCCACCTGTCTCCTGGAAACATGAAAATGAATTAATTTCTCATGAACACTTATCAGCTAACACAGTCCCTGGCGCATAGTAGCTCTTCGTTAATTGCTGGCTAGATTAAAGCATCATTACTACTACTAATTGTTCTAGCTGTGAAAAAGTGATGCCTCTGACATGACTGAAGTGCATTGCCCTGCCTGCCTCACTCTTAATTATCCCAGACAGCTGAGGTATTTAAGTGTGGTAAAGTATTAGGTTCATAGTAGTAGTAAATATTTAAAAAAACAAACAAGAGTACATACCACAATACATAGCACTTCTGATTGTCTCCTCTGTGCAAGGTATTGTTGTCGCCTAAAATCATAGAATTCTAGAGTAGACAGGAACCTAGATGTCAAATAGTCTGTTTCTTTTTTCTATATGAAGAAGTGAAAGCCCAGAAAGTTAGTGATTGTCCAAAGTTTGAGAATTAGTAGATCCTACTTCAAGCACCTTTTATTTCTCACTTTCCTATCCTGACTTGAATACAGATTTATTATAATTTTATTTTATTTCAGTATATCATATAAACAAGGCATGTTATTGACTGAGATACGTGTCCTCAAGTCTTAGTTCTGTCAATTTACTTGCCTAGAGTTTCCTTCTTGTCCTTCTAATTTGCTACTTCAAGTTGGACAAGGATTGGAAAACCAGGTAACCAAACTTACTAGAACTATATATCAAGAGGTGGGATCTGAGAGTGAGTCTAAGATTTTCCAGAGTGAAACACAAGAGTCAATATTGTTTTGTCAGCTACTTTGGCTAGTCAGGACAGCTTGTGTGAGAGAGAGAGAGAGAGAGAGAGACTGTGTGTGTGTGTGCGTGCATGCAAGCCCTACCCTTACCAGCTTAGGAACATGTTGCCATGTTCTGGATAGATGGATGATTTTATATATACACCTTACATGGCAAAAGAGAATTTGCAAATATGATTAAATGAAGGATCTTAGGATGGGGAGATTATCCTGGGTCATCCAGGTGGGTCCAGTGTAATTATAAGTGTTCTTAGAAATGAAGGAGAGATGCAGGAGAGTCAGAGTCAGAGAAGGAGATATGATGACAAGAGCAGAGGTCAGAATGATACAGCTGCTTGAAGTAGAGACCATGAGCCAAGAAACACAGGTGCCTTCCAGAAGCTAGAAAAGGCAAAGAAACAGATTCTGCCTAAGAGCCTCCAGAAAGGAATGAAGCCCACTGCCAACACCAATCCTAGTCCAGTCAGACCATTTTAGATTTCTCTCTAGAACTGTAAGATAACAAATTTGTGTTATTTTAAGTCACTAAGTTTACAGTAATTTGTTATAACAGCAATAGGAAGGTAACACAGTGTCTTACGATAAGCCAGTGTAAGTTTGAGTTTTGATTGAAGGACAATTGTTCTTTTGCATTTTAATCAAATATTTAAAGAATGTAAAAGTGTTTAAAGAAAAGAAAGCTGCAAAAAGTAACCACATAATAATAGTAATACTTAACATTAATTGAGCACTTACTATATACCAGATATTGTGATTTACAGAATTTCATTTAAGGCTTACAATAATCCTATGATGTAGGACTATGACATTAATCTGTTTATTAGACATATAAGAAAGCAAATATAAAGAAAGTGAAGAATTTAACTGACTTTCATAGGCAAAGAGATTAGCTGAACTCTCTGGTGGTAAGGTGCAGAATTCCATCCTCTCAAATCAAACAAGGAAAAATTGAAGGTAGTTACTAAAAAAATTAGGCAAAGGTAAAGCTTGTAAGATTCCTAAGGGATAGGTAATGCCTTAGATTGGGAAAATAAATCCTACCTGAAATGCTTTGAGTTCCCAGTACATGGCAGGCAACTCCCACCTATTACAAGGGGCTCAGCTTGTTAACTGGCAGACCCGGTAGAATCTCCAGAAGGTGCAGCCCTTCCTCCCCCATCTGGAATCTTTGACCCATAACCCTGAATTCATAACTCCAATCTTGTCTTTGAATGACAATCCTGAATACGTGACATCAGATTAACAGTCTCAAAATAAATCTCTTTCCTTCCATTGGAATGTTATTGGAAATCCCAAATAACATACACATGATGAAAAAATTAATACAGCTCTAATGACATCTTACATTTATAAGATGTAGTAACACATTTTTAATTCTGCTGCTTGTGTATGTGTTCTTTGTATTTAAGATATTTGAAATGTTTTAGAGAATCTCACAAGTTAGATAAAAATCTGACATTTTAAATTGATTCTTCATTTAAATACTTAGGATCTGGCCAACTAGGGATGTAGGGAGTATTTTAATGCTTAAGTGAATTTGATTTAATGTACAGGTTTGATTTTTTTATGCTGCATAGATGCCTAAGAGAGTTTGATTTACTCGATTTACAGTCACACATTTGTTGAGTGCTTATTACTTGCCAAGATTGTTTTAAGTGCTTTGCATGCACTAACTCAGGTAAAGCTCGTAACAGCTCTATGAGTTTTGTACTATTGCTACCCCGACTTTCAGATGATAAAACGGAGGCACAAAGAGTTATGGGACTTAACCAAGATCACACAGCTGGTTGGTAGCAGAGCAATCTGGCTGGGAGTTCACTCTCCTAACCGATGCCCCCACCCCCCCACCCCCACCCCAGTGCTCAGGAAGACTCTTACAGGAGTACTCTGTTAATGCTCAGGACTCGGCAGAGAATGGGCCAAGGTGACTTACAGTGTGTAAATGTGCCTTATTAGGAGTGTGAAGTACCTAGACAATTAGATACAAAATGTGTGAATTTGACATATTTAAGGGAATTTAATAAATGAGGTTTATAAACAGTGTGTAAATGTGCAAGAGAATTTGATAGGTTTATTTGTAGGCTTTTGTGACTTTAACATGTAATGCTTAAGAAAATTCTATCCCATTTATAGTGTTTCAATGGGAAGTTTAGTAAGTCAAATTAATATGCTCACTGAGCATTAATCAAAGAACAGGTGAAAGTGGTTTATTTTAACATGAAATTGACAGATTTATAAGTGAATTTGACATTTGTGTTTAAATATGTAATAACAAGTAGGCTTAGATTTTACAACACTAATAAATGTCACTTAAAACACAGGCAACTTTATAGGCTCCTTCCCATGCATAAAAATTCCCCTCTGACATTTAAAATCTCAACTGATAACTGGTACAGCTGTAGCCCTGTTTTGCAGAGGGGGAAAATGAGGTGAAGAGAAATAACTTCCCAAGGTGACAGAACTGGGAAATAATGGATCCTGCGATCCAGGCCAGGTGACAACAGACTGCCAAAGGCACATTCAGCCACTCTGCTATACCACCTCCATTGTGTGGGGATGCCATTTCTATAGAACATTGTGTCAGTTGTGGATACATACATAACCTGGAGGAATCTACACCAGTACAACAACACTGGCCTTCCCTGGAGTGGGAATTATGGAGGACTGTTACTTTATTTGTAATATTTATGATTTGAGTAAAAGGAGTTCTCTATCCCTTCACCACATTTTCCAACTAATTTCTCTACTGACAATTTAAAATTAAAAGAATTCTGCACCTCTTTATATTTTACTTCTCTGTATTATCAATAGTCACTTATTAATATCTACCTAATGAGCTTTTTTCTTTTTTAACACTCCTGCTTATGCTTCAAATACCCACTCAGATGGGCATCATTCCTGGGTGAAATCTTTTATGCTCTCATCTCCATATACCCCATAGAATTAGTCACTCCTTTGATCAGGCTACTTTTGTACCTAATATATGCTTTTATTATTAACTATATAATACTGAATAGTTGTTTTTCTATTTAGCTGTCTTCCTATTAAAGTATCTGTGTTATCTATGACTTTTCCCAGTGCCCAGCACAGAATTTGGTTGGTTAAACCAAACATATTTTGCAGTTATGGAAGCTTAAGTATGCTTTGCAAAAGCAATTATTATAGTTTTTCCTTTCCTTAAAAGGCTTGCTCTCTTTTGGTCCTTTACTCCTTTGGTCTAGCACTGAGGTAGATGGACACAATCAAGGCTTAAGGCAAACTAAAAGTGGAGGAATTCAGTTAAGCTGTCACAGAACGAGAAAAGCTGAATTCTCAGAAAACACGAATCATTTGCAAGGAGGAGTTGAGAGTGGCCCTATGTCACATGAACAACTGGGAGAGGAGAATCTTCAGTTTGCTTCCCCTGAGGTGCTTCATTGTTCAGTTGCTCTCAGACTAGCCAGGCTGCCACATCTGTTGTGTATTTCTAAGGGTCCGGTTTTCTACTTAAAGAAAAAGCAGTTAACCCCTTAATCAGACAAATAGTTTTAGGTAGTTGGGGGCTGGGAATACTTGTTACTTATCATGACCCCAGTATATATGCATTTCATCCTGGATTGCTTCTATGGTGGGAATCTCGGGGCGGGGGGGTGGGGTAGTAAAGTTTTGGATTGTGCAGCCCTGCAGACCAGCTCTTACTCCAAAGCCCCTGTGCCCTCGCCGGCCGCGGTTAGGGGGCCGGCCCGGGTGGGGAGTCGGTGACACCAGAGCTGGCCCCCGCCACTTACTCCCCTACAAGTCCGCGGCCAGGGCAGGAAAGTGAAAATGAAAATAGAAGCTGCCCCGATTGCCCCCTCTTGGACTGGCGGCCCGCGCTGGTCAAATAGGATTGGAAAAGCCGCGACTCGCGGGCTGGCGACCAGGGTCTGTCTTCTCCTCTAGGAGAGGGGGTCTCTTTTCCCAACGTGAGCGGACTAGCGCCGCCGGACCGCGCATTTTCTGGAGGCCCTGCTGCCCGCGCGTCCGACTAGCGCCCGCCCCACAAGTCTCCGCCCCCACGAGGCCCCACCCGGTTCCTGCGCCTCCGTCCCGCCCTCCGCTTCTGTCCCTAAAGCTACGCACCCCTGGGGCCCCGAGACCGTGAGGCTCCACTAGGTCCCGCCAGCCTCCGGGAGGGTGCTTCCTTTTCTTTTCTTTCTCCCCACCCACCTCCTCTTCCTTCGGCCCCTCCTCCTTCTCCGCGCTGCGGCGGGTCGTCTGTTCACGAAGTCTTGGTGGAGACAAGGCCGAGGCGAAGCCAGGGTGCTTTCTCATTAGTGCTCTGGCCGGGCCTGGGGATCCGGCAGCGGTAGACTGCCTTGGGGTTGAGTTTCCTTCCTCCAGGCGCATCTCTGCCCTGAGAACCTGTTGCGGAGGGTGGGTCGTGAAGATCTGGTTAGGAATTTCTTCCTCCTGGCTCACCAGCCCCAAGCCCCCGAAGTGGAAGTGATAGGAAGGGGAGTAGGAAGGGGAGTGATAGGGGGAAGAAGTGGATTGTTGAAAGGTGAAGAATGCAGCTGAATTCTTATTCGAAGTGCTTGGCCAAAGAAAAATCCTGGAGCAACGACGTAAAGAGTGCTAAGGTTTGGGGCAGCGAATTCATTATCAGTTAAAAAAAATACAAGTGGCTGGAAACCGCATTCTAATTAATTATAACTCACAGGATGCCTGTTAATTACAAGAGACACCTGACCTCATACTTGCAGACCAAGTGCAGATGGCTATTTTTAGAGAAATGCAGGCACCGAGCAGGAAAATGGGGTGTTGGTGTTTTCAGAGTTCCCATCAGGTGTCTGAAAGATAGCTGGGGGTGGGGGTTAGATCTCCGACGAATATATATCCCAGACAAGAGTGACATAAAGCCTCTACCTTCTGCATTTCTCAATGTCTGATAGCAGATTGTAGTCATGGCAAGTTGTTCATTGGCTGGTGTAAACCTTTGTGATTGAAATGAAGTCATGATTTAATACATACAGTTGTTTGCCTGTGTTCTCAGACACTGAAGAACATTCCCTTCACACTTGCAGGGAGTTTAAAGGGGAAAAAAACACACCTGCTTCAAGTGCTTAGCATTGTACTGGAACAATTATAGAAGCCATTATTAGCTTCTGTGCATTTTTGCCTAAGGAAATGTAGTTGTGAGACTTAACTTCATAACTACCTATTCCTAGAGAAATTTTGCCCTTTAGAAATTATTCATCAGTGGTTGGTAGCAGAGTGAAAGGTACACACAACTGTATATGCATGTCAATGCTGACAAAGAATTGTCAAACGAGGTATATGATCATGCTGTTTCTCCAGGGTTCCTTCTGCCTCTGACTTAAAGAATAGGGGAGTATGGCTAACAGTCAGAAATGAGGAAGAAATAATGAGTTCATAGATTTCTATTTGAAAGACCTCAGGTAGAAATTTAGAAATATAAGGTTTCATTTTTAATCCTACCTAGTAATAAAAGGTGAATTGAGAACAGGCTGTCTGCTGGACACTTGCTGTTGGTTATTTCCCAGAACCTTCGCAACTCTGAGATCACCACTGTTCTCATTTCACAGAAAGCAGAATCAAGCTTTGAGAAGTTAAGGTAACTTGCCCAAGGTCACATGGTTAGTAAGTGACCAGTTTAGGACTGAACTCAGGTCACTCATCTCTCCAAATTAAAAACTATGTAGAATGTGGTTGTTTACATTTATCTAAGTGCATCATGTTTAAATGGGTGCATTTTATCTAAATCATATTCCAGTAAAGTTAATTTTAAAAATCATGCAGGATGAATGTGATGTTTTTGATAGAACTCATCAAAGAAACAGCATTATGATGATTTCACACCTGACAGTTTCTGGGGAAAAAGAGATGACGGTGATAAATATGTGTTATTAACATATACACCAAAAGACTGGTGACATCACCAGTCTAGACAGTCTAGGATTGTTCATTCAGGTGGTTTTTCCAGACTTCAGATACAGACACATAGAAATATCAACCAGGATGCTACCATGCATAAGAGGCATGCAAGTCTTGTGGAAATCAACCAAGCAAATACAAAATTGGAAAAGACATCTAAGTATGTGATATCAAAACTGTCTAACAAAAATATATTCCAACTACTAGGCATTAATAAGTTAGATACTTTTGCTAGTGATCCGCATTAAAGTCACATTTTCTGTGTATAAGATCTTATGTGCTATATTAAGCATTGTGATTATAAGCTGTGCAGTAGAATTCACACGTTTTTGTTTTCAATTAAAATTTGAACAGTCTGTCAAAACAAGCCAAGGCACCAGTTGTTAGTGCTTTTGTGTTTGAAGGCTGTGTTTGGCTGTTTATGGAGAATATATGGATTCCTTTTTCATTTTATAATGTTCCATTTTGATGTTTCACCAGTTTCAGAAACATTTTAATTTAAAGCTTTAATTGAAATTTATTAATCAAATGTTTTGTGAGTTGGGTATTCTGAATAATCATGGTTGCCCATACATATGTAAAAACAGGCCACAAAATAGATCAGTTCTTTTCCCAAATGCCCAAACTGGCTTTCTTAGGATGCATAAACTAATAGTTGCCGTCCTTACCTGATACAGATGTCTGTATTGGTCGGTTTAACAGCCCCAGTAATGACACAGTCCACAAGGCCTCAGAATCGGATATGAGTAGAGATTTCACTCTTAAGAATTCTGCACAACCTGAAGTTTTCCAAGAGAATATTTTCTTCAGTGGCAATCATAAAGACTGTGACATATCTTGAGTGAAAAATAAAACGATTGCGACAGAAAGCATGAGTCTCAGGGCAATTTGATCAGGATGCATACTTAGCACCCTTCTTGATGTGCAAGAGGAAACTCTGACCCAGCGTTCTTCATCAGGAGAGTCCTTTGCAAGGTCGAGCATGACAACAGAAAATCACTACTCTTGGTGATTAGATATAACCAGGGTGGTGGGGAACAGCACACAGCCTGAGATTAAATCTCTGAACACCTAAACTTCCTGCTGGTGGTTACTCTCTTCACTCTTTTACTTCTTTAACATTTGTTTACTATTAGTGCAGTTTGCTTGGCAATGAAAGCAGCTGTGTCTTCTCAGACATGCATAAGCCTGTAATTGGTGGACTACTAAAAATGTTTCTACTCCAGCTAATTTCTGGTATGGTTTTTTGTAATTTATTCATATAATTTATGATTTACTCCAGAAATGTACAGTTTACTAGAAACCATTCTAAATAGGTGGAAGCAATTTTATTATGCAGATCGTATAGATGTGTTATTCATAATAAATACACATTTTTTTCCTGTCCATAGCATATCACCTCTAGACCCTCTGGCTGCATGATAAAAATTGAAATACAATTTCAAAACTATACTTCAAGTTCTTAAGATACTTTTTAGCAAGATATATTAAGAGCCTTAAAAACGTATGTAACCTTTGATCTAATAATTGCTCTCTTAAAAATCTATTCAAAGAAAATAAAAATTCAAGCAAAGATTTTTATATAAAAGATGTTCACTGCAGTGTCATTTATAATGACAAACTTTGGAAAATCTAATCTAAATCAACAATAGTAAAATCTTTTAATACATTGATACATCAATATATGATTATTTTAAAATATGACCATTTATAATTTATGGAAATTTTAAAATATGTTTCAAGTTCATTTGATCTTATAGAGTATCATCCCAACTTAGTAAAAATACATGTATATGCGTAGAAAAAAGACAGAAGCAACTATATAAAAATGTTAATTGATTATTGCTGAATAGTAGGATTATGAGCCATTTTAATTTTCTTTACATCTTTAAATTTTTTTCATATTCCCTATAATGAACATTTTTTATGGCCAGGAAAATAATAAATGCTCCTTTAAAAAGTTCTTAGAAGGCTTAATAGACACTTGACTTCTTGATTCATAACTAACAGAATGAAATATTAGTGTTTATGCGTGGGAAATAGCCCAGAAATAACCACAATGACTACTTTAAACATCAACCATTCTCTCTCTGCCTCCTCCCTTCTTTCATTCTTATCCTCGACTAGTTGTTTAAAATGTTTCCTAAGGTTGAAAGCCTATTCCTGCCAAAGTAGAATAGTATAGAATGAATTAAGTCTAAAAGCTTACACCAAAGTAAACCTAAAATGTTAACATAGTAAAAAGAGACTAATAGCACAAGACCCAAAACAAATGTCATGTATAATGACATACTTCCTTCTTTCCAAAAAAGCCAAAGAGCCCCAGGGCCTGTGCTAAATACTTCACAAGTGCCATAACTGGAGATTTTTTCTATTAAAACAGTGTGTGTGTGTGTGTGTGTGTGTGTGTGTGTGTGTGTGTGTGTGTGTGTGTGTGTTTAAACATGTCCTAGGAAAATGTCTGGAAGGCTCCACCCAGATGTCAAGATAACAAGCCTCTAGGTTGGTAGAATTACAAATGTTTTCAGGAAATGTTTGCTTGTCAGTATTGTCATATTGTTCTGTGATGTACAAATATAGCCTTTTGTAAAAAGGAATAGCTGTTTTTAACATCATTTTGAGAAAAAAAAAAAAAAAGATGCTACCCAGAGCTAGTCAGAATTAGTCTCCTTGAGACCTTCCTAACTGGCAATTTGGAACAAATTACCAATTACTCACAGTATGGAGTTTTGACAGACGAAATAATACAGCTTTTTATTGGTATCTACCTTGGGAGATACTTGGGAGGAAAAAAATAAGTCCTATGAAGCAATTTAGGAAATCCTCTTGGAAAACTCAGTTGCACAACAACTATTTAAATAGATTAAATACACATCTTCCATTGGTTTACACATATTCCTTTGGCCCTTTGTATCAATGGCATTATACATTGACAAAACATTTAAAACAAGACAGGCAGTCCAATAGAAAATTAAGCAAACAAAATATCTTGTGGAAACAGACAAGCTTCCTAAAAGAACTGCATCAAGTTAATAACAGTTCATTAAATAACAACACTTGGGACATTTTCATGTGCCAGAGGTTTTTGATGAAATAGCACCAGTGGGTAGGTAACGTGGCCCATTTTACAAAGTATATTAGCACAGTGTTTTACCATAAAGTAAATGTTTAGTATCTTATAAAAATTTATTTTGATTCAAGCCTGTGCATTAGAAAATGAATGATTCTTAAGTTTGTTTTACGAATTAAATTTGATTATTCACTGGACAAAATATATGGTGCTAAGTTTTTCCCCTAAATGTGAGCATCTAGAGAAAAAATGTTTCAATTAGTTTGAGGACACATGTAAGAAAATGAAACAAAATCATCCAAGTGAGGCACTCTAATACACTAAAAAGCACTGTGAACACTGGAATGTACTTCCAACAGTGCAGGTAACTAGCTTGTAACCTTGGGGTTCACAGTCTTCTACTGCTAAATAAAGTAATTAAACAGGATCATCTCGCAGCAAGATTTCTTCTGAATTTAAAAGCCTAAGATCGGAAAACAAACAGGAAGATCATAAAAGATGGAGAGAAGGTAGACCAATTAGAGACCTCGGGACCCAAAGCACAACACAAAGGTGAGTCTTCTGGGTCATCTTTTTGCCTCATAAATCCTAGCCTCAGCACTGAAGAAGCTGGCAACCAACACAAATAAAGGAAAGCCCCAACAAAAGCCTATTCTTTTTAGCCAAAGGACCTGGAAAGGGGAAGCCTAGCAGGACAGAAAAACTTTAAGACTTTAAACTTTGCTATATTTTAGCCAAACATGACATAAAAAAACTGTGGCCCCAACTAGTAGAAGCTAAGTGGAGAGCTCAGACTTCCACTTTTGCCAGGCTGATGAAGTGCCCAACCCTGTCCTGACACCCACCACAGCAAGTTTGGTGTTAGAGGAAGTCTAGTGGAGAGTCAGGACTTTCATGACAACCTGGTAGTAATGAGACCAGAGGCTGCTCACCCCACCTCTTTGGCTTCAGTGGAGTCCACGTAGAGAGTAGTATTAAGGCCTCCCCTCTCCCTCCCTACCAGGGAGGTATCCATGGAGGCATAGTGAAGAGCTGGAACTCCCATCTCCACCTATAAGTAATGAAAAGCACCCACAGCCCAAATGCCAACAGATGCTGAGAAGAGGCTGAGAGAGTCCACTACCCATCTGGACTTCTACCCTCAACTGGCCACTCCCTCATCCCCTCTTTCCTTCTCCTGGAGCAGTGTCACAGGAAACCAGCTAAAACAGAATGTTTAAATAAGCAGCATATGGTTGCATTTGAGCTACAAAAGGTTTTAATTTTGATGAAGTCCAATTTATCAATTTTCTCTTTTGTTGCTCATGCTTTTGGTGTCGTATCTAAGAATCCTTTGCCAAATCCAAGGTAATAAAGATTTGACCCTATATTTCTTTATAAAAACTTTATAGTTTTACATCTTACATTTTGGTCTTTAATCCATTTTAAGCTAATTTTTATATGATGTGACATAAGGATTCAACTTCATCTTTTTGCCTTTGTGTATCCTACTGTCCTAGCATTTGTTGAAAAGAATATTCTTCTTTATTGAATGGTCTGGTACCCTTGTCAAAAATCTGTTGAACATAGGTGTATGAGTTTATTTCTAGGCTCTCAGTCCTACTGTTTTGATCTATACATCTTCCTTGTGCCATTATCACACTCTCTTAATTACTGTTGTTTGTAGTAAGTTTTGAAGCCAGTGTGAGTCCTCCAAATTTGTTCTCCTTTTTCAGGATCAGTTTGGTTAGTCTGGATCCCTTGTAATTCCATGTGAATTTTAGAATCAGCTTTCTATAAAGAAGTCGGTAGAGATCCTAATGGGATTGAGTTGAATCTGTAAGTCCATTTCAAGAGTACTGCATCTTAACAATGTTAAGTCTTCTGAGCCAAGAATATGGATTTTTCCATTTCCTTAGATAGTTAATTTCTTTCAACAGTGTTTCATAGTTTTCAGACTAGAAATTTTGACCCTATTTTGTTAAATTTATTCCTAAGTATTTTATTCTTTTTGATGCTATTGTTAATAAAATTGTTTTCTGAATTTTATTTTTTGATTGCTTATTGCAATTGTATAAAAATACAATTAATTTTTGTAAGTCAATCTTGTGTCTCATAATCTTGTGAAATTGTTTTCTAGTTCTAATAGTTTTTTAGTGGAGTCTTTAAGATTTTCTATGTAAAAGATCATGTCATCTGTAAATAGAGATAGTTTTATTTCTTCCTTTCCAAACTGGATGCCTTTTCTTCTTCTTGTCTAATTACCCTGACCAGAATCTCTAGTACAAGGTTGAATAGAAGTGGTAAGAGTGGACATTCTTGTCTGCTTCCTGATTATAAGGGAAAAGCACCTAGTCTTTCACCATTAAGTATGATGTTGCCTGTGGGTATTTTGTAGATGCCCTTTATTGAGGAAGTTATTTTCTATTCCTTGTTTGTTGAGTATTTTTTATCATGCAAGGGTGTTGGATTCTGTCAAGTGCTTTTTCTAAGTGTATCGAGATTACCTTAGTCTGCTTGGGCTGCCATAACAAAATACTATAGATTGAGTGGCATTAACAACATAAATTTATTTTATTACAGCTCTAGAGCCTGGAAGTCTGAGATCTGGGTGTCAGCATGGATAGATTCTGGTGAGAGCTCCCTTCCTGGCTTGCAGACAGCCACCTTCTCAGTATACCCTTACATAAGGGAGAGAGAGAAACCAAATTCTCTGGTATCTCTTTTTATAAGAACACTAATCCCTTCATGCAGGCCTTTCCCTTATGACCTTATCTAAAACAAATACAACGTAAAGGCCCCATCTCCAGATACCATCACGTTGGGTGTTAGGCCTTCAACATATGAATTTGGGGGTTACTCAATTCAGTCCATAGCAAAGATGATCATGTAATTTTTATTTTTTATTCTATTGAAATGATATATTACATTAATTGATTTTCAGATGTTGAACCAATATTGCATTAAAAAATCAACGTGTTTTTTAAACATTTTTTAATTGAGTTATAGTCATTTTACAATGTTGTGTCAAATTCCAGTGTAGAGCACAATTTTTCAGTTATACATGAACATACATACATTCATTGTCACATTCTCTTTAGTTGTGAGCCACCACAAGATCCTGTATATATTTCCCTATGCTACACAGTACAATCTTGTTTATCTGTTCTACATTTTGAAATCTCAGTCCCTTCCCACCCTGAAAAATCAATGTCATTTGCCATATAAACAGGCTAAAAGAGGAAAATTACATGATTATATCAGTCAATGAAGGAGAGCATTTGACAAAATTCAACACTCATTTATTATAAAACCTGTCAGAAAACTAGAAATAGAGGGAAACTTTCTCAACTTGAGAAAGAACATCTACAAAAAAACTCACCATTAACATTATACTTAATAATGAAAGACTGAATATTTTCCCCCTAAAATCCCAAAAAGGCAAGGTTGTTCAGTATCATCACTCAAGGTTTTTCAGTATCAACATAGTGCTAGAAGTCCTAGCCAATGCAATAAAGCAAAAAAAGAAAATAAAAAACACATAGATTAGAAAGGAAGAAATAAAATTCTTCCTATTTACGGATAGCACGATTGTCTACATAGAAAATCCCAAGGAATCTACAAAACCAAAACCAAAACCCTCCTAGAATGAATAAGCAAGTTCAGCAAGTTCACAGGATATAAATTAAGCACAAAAATTAATTGCGTTTCCATGTACTGGCAATGAATATGTGAACACCAAAATTTTAAATTCAATATTACTCATGATCATTTCCATAAAGATAAAATAAGATACAAGTCTAACAAAACATGTAGAGGCTATGTATGCTGAAAACTATAAAACACTGATTTAAAAATTAAGATTTAAAGAAATGGAGAAAAATACTATGTTTATAGATTGGAAGACTCACAAAGTAAAATTATCAGTTCTTTCTCAAATTGATATACAAGTTTAAGGCAAGTCCTAACAAAATTCCAGCAAAGTTTTTTGTAGACAGACAAGATTATTCCAAAATGTATATGGAAATGGAAAGGATCTAGAATTGCAAAAAGGATTCTGAAAAATAAAAATAAAACAGGAGGAATCAGTCTACTCTTATTTCAAGACTTCATTATGGGAAAGGGAGTGAGAAGGGATCAATTGGGAGTTCGAGATTTACAGATAATAACTACTATATATAAAATAGATAAACAACAAGTTTATACTGTATAGCACAGGGAACTATATTCAATATCTTGTAGTAACATAATTAAAAAGAATATGGAAACAACACTTTATTATATAGCGATGACAATCAGTACCATGTATCTATTGATACATAGATCAATAGAACAGAATAGAGAACCCAGAAACAGACACCCAAGTATGCTCAACTGAATTTTGACAAAGGTGCAAAAGCAATTCAACTGAAAATAGCCTTTCCAACAAAGACTGGAATAATTGTACATCCATAGGAAAAATAATAAATCTTTACCTAAGTCTCATATGTTATACAAAAATTAACTCAAAATGTATCTTAGACTTAAATGTAATACAAAAACACAGTAAAAACTTTTAGAAAAAAATAGGAGAAAATGTTTGGGATCTAAGGTGAGGCAAAGAGTTCTAAAGCCATGCCACAAAACTTTAAGATGTCCTGCAAAGAGTTCTCAATTCCCCCCACCAAAACCTGTCCCATCATTGGGTAGTCTCTACTTCAGTGAGTGGTGCCATCATTCACCTAGTTATTTAGGCCAAAAACTTAAAGACTTCTTGTTTCCCTGGCTTTTACTCTTAACCCACATCCTGGTCATCAGCAGATCCTGTTGTTTGTACCCTCATAATCTATCATGAATCTGACTTCACTTCCTCATCTCATCATCCTTGGGTGAGCCACCATCATCTCTTTCCAATTACTGCACTGTCCAGTGGTCTCCCTGCTTTCATTTTTGGTTTTGCTCCCCACAGATTATTCTCCAAACAGCAGGTTGAATGTTCCTTTTTATTTTATTTATTTATTTTTTGTTATATACATTTGTTTTATTTTTTAGATTCCACATATCCGTGATAACATAGAATATTTGTCTTTCTCTGTCTGACTTACTTCGCTAAGCATAATACCCTCTAGGACTATGCATGTTGTTGCAAATGGCAAGATTTCATTCTTTTTATGGCTGAGTAATATTCCATTGTATATATATACCACATCTTCTTTATCCACTCATCTGTTGGTGGACACTTAAGTTGCTTCCGTATCTTGGCTATTGTAAATAATGCTACTATGAACATTGAGGTGCATATATCTTTTCATATTGGTATTTTTGTTTTCTTCAGATATATACTCAAGAGTGGAATTGCTGGATCATATGGTTGAATGCCCCTTTTAAAATTTAAATTAGTCATGTAGCTCCCCTACTCTCAAGCCTGCAACGGATTCCTAGTGCTGTTATTGTGGACTATAGGCCTTCATGATCTGCTTTCCTGCTTCCCCTCCACCTTTTTTTCTAAACTCCTTTCCCATGAGGCTCCTTGGCTTCCTTGCTATTTTTTACACACCAAGCACATTCACATCTCACAGCCTTGCTGTTCCCTCTGTCCATAACACCCTTCCCCTAGATATCTGCAAAGTTTCCTCTTGCTTTCAGGTTTCTGATAAAATGTGATGACTTCTGAGGGACCTCATTACCTAACTGCCCTATCCACCTAGTCATTCTCTAGCCCCTGACCCTTTCTACATAGCACTTACCACCACCATTACATATCTGTTTGCTTATCATCTGCCTCCGTCTCTAGAACATAATCTCCATGAAGGCAGGCACTTAGCTCATTGCTGAATTCCCAGAACCCAGGTCAGCATTTGGAACATAGAAGATGCTCAAAAAAAATTTGCCAAATGAATGAATGAAGATAATAGGGGAAATGGAACACTAGATTTTCTATAGGGATTGCCAAGCAGAAAGATGTAAGTGAGAAGAACATGAAGGAATAGTCATACTAGTAGGCACTGAATATGCTTGTAGGGAACAGACTACTGACTGAGTAGCAGAGTCTCGTTCCTGCCCTGCTAAAGATCGGGAATTGACAAAGTAACAGCCTGCTGATACCTTTAATAGAAGTAAGACAATATACAGAACTAAGATAATTTTTTGAGACATTACAAGTATCCGTGTTCATCTTTTTACTAAGTATTTCTATGGAATTAAAAATAGAGAGGTATGGGGAGAAAGTTCATTTTGGGGTTTTATAATAGGTAAGACAGTTTTGAGTGATGGTTATGGCCATGGGTTGACATGAACTTTGGTCATGTTGTTTTGAGTAGCTTTGATTCCTCACTAAAGATTGTGAGAGCAAGTCTGGCCTGATTTAGCCAATGTGACACCAATTTCTTGAGGCAGCAGCAAGGCACCCACTTCATAACCTACTTTCAGATGCATTTCTAGACAGGTGGATGTCTATTGCTGGTGATTCTTGGATTTAGTTTATTTATTCCAGCTCAGAACTATTAGACTACCTCACAGTCTTATTAGTCAACATTCAATCAAGCAGTAAATGTCATAGAACCTGTGCCCAGTAGACCCAGGGCCAACTTGTTTCTGGCCCAGTTCAGAAGTGTAGACAACCCAGATGGTTCAGCAGCATCTCTGCTTGGAAAGAGGAATTTGATCCTGCCCTTATTGTATTATTCAACTTTCCAAACCTCCAGCTTTCACTACTGATAGGGTAAAGTATGAATTCCTCCAACATCAGGCTTGATTATACCTACTGTACCTATGTTTGATAGAATTCAGTAGTGAAGCCAACTGGGCCTGGGCTTTTCTTTGTGGGTAGTTTTTTCATTTCTAAATCAATCTATTTACTTAATATAGATCTATTCAGATTGCCTATTTCTTCATGAGTTAGTGTTGGTAGTTTGTGTCTTTCTAGGAATTTGTCTGTTTCATCTAAGCTATCTAATTTCTTGGCATACAATTGTTCATAGAATTCTTTCTCATTACTTATGGCTAAACTGAACCAAGTATTCCAAAACATGGCCCATGCTTTCCTGCCCTTTCACTTTTGCACTTGGAATGCCCTCATCTTACTTTCTGCCTATTGAATTGTACTAAATACCTACTGGGACCGAAACGTTCTTCAGAGTTTTCTAGGGAATACATAAACAAATACATATGATAAGATCTTGGCATTCAAAGAGCTTATTGTCTAGTATAATATTTCCTAAAGTGTGTTCTTCAGAAGTCCTACATGATACAACTCAAAAATGAGGTTCTGTGATCAAAGACATGAGGGAAACACATTTATTCTTTAGGTGACTCATAATTCTCATTGGCATGTTAATTGCTCTAAGAAGTTACTGTCATGGAGAAGCCCAGTGTTTTACCCCAGTGTTTTCCCAAAAGTATTTGACCACAGAACTTATTCTTTATATCACATCTGTCAGCAACCTAAAGAACTTCTGCCCCATGGAAACCATTTTAGGAAACAGTGGTCTAGATAAAACATACACCCAAGTTTATATATAAACTTTATGTGTAAACTTGAGTGTATGGTACAGTACAAGTTAGAATGTCATATCTGAGAGCAAGTCCTTAAAACATGAGTAGGAAGGACTGGAGAAAAGAATGGAAGAAAAGCAGAGAAGGAAACATAAATGCAGCATCCCAGGAAACAGAAAAGCAGAAGAGGTGATGATAACAAGAGTTAAGCTAAGGGACTAGAGAGCTGTCAAGAATGTCAAGTGCTGCAGAGAGGTCACAGAGACCAAGAAATGGCACTTGGATTTCACAATCTTGAAGTCAGTGTCAACTTTCAGAAGAACAATTCCAGGATAATGGTGGAAGCAAATAAGAAGGAAATAATGAGTAAGTAGAATAAGTATGTGACCTCCAAGGAAGCAGAAAATTTTCTCTCTTTTATTTACTGATGTTTTCCATCATGTAGAACCATGCCTGGTATATTGAAAGCTCTCCATAAATATTAGTTAAATATGTGAATGAATTAATGCATGAATAAGTGGTGGTAAAAAAAAAAGAAGGTAGGGGCAATGGGGGTAATAAGGAGAGACTAGAATAACGGTGTCATTGAGGAGGGGGCAACTTGAACGTGCTTTTAGGGAGAGAACTCCAGTGGAAAAATGGAAATCAAAGGTGTAAAATAGGAGAAACTGATGAAGCACTAACAAGTGAAGCAAGAAGGAATGAGAACAGTGTCACAAATAGAAGAATAGAAGGCAGATCCCACTTAGCATATAAAATGAACTCATTCACAACTGTCTTCAAAAGTTATTCCTCATTATGGGTTCCATATTCCCCTGTATGAAAATCCACTCAAGTACCCAAGCTAGAAACTCCAGACTTCTTTAATACCTCCTTGTCTGTCATCTGCTTGCCTGCTTAAACAGTTACCAAGGTATCTCAATTCCACTCCCGTAATGTTCCGTATCTCCATCCGTGTAATGCATCCCCACTGGCTCTACTCTCCGTAAGGCATTCATCATTTTCTTACCTGGAATATTTCAGTGATTTTCTGACTATACTCTGAATTCAGTAGCTTTCTACTCTTAATCCTTTCTCAAAACTGCCACTGAGTTTATGGTTTTAAACTCAGGTATGATCACACCATTTTCCTTTTCAAAAGAGCCACAATAGACTATTCCTATCTATTATGTGTCTTCATTTATTGAGTGCCTCGTCTCTGCTTGGTGCTGGAGATGCACTGGTGAGTTAGGATAAAGGGAGCATTTCAAATTAGGAGTGAAGAAATCAAATGGCCAAAACAAAATGAAAAGATGCTCAAGAATGAAATGTTACTTTCTCCTATGAGATTGGCAAAGATTAAGTAGAATGAAGATACTCATTGTTGGCATGTATGTGGGAAAATAAGCAACCTTATCCATTATTCGTGCAAGTATTAACAGACAGACTTTTTTGAAAGGCAGCTTAGCAATACTTGTTAAAATTTTAATAATACCCATTTGCCCTATGCATGGTTCTTTCTGGAGTTGGAATTATGAGAAGCTAACTTTCTACATTTCCCAGTGTTTTTCACTACTTTTCATAATATTTAATGTATATAATATGTATTTATTTTTCAATTTGATAAAATGAAGACATAAAAATGGAAAAAGTTATCTTTCTTTAATAGACTTCACACTTTTTAGGTCAACATCCAAGACTGTTCCAAATGGGTCCCTAGCCTGGTTCTAGCCCCATCTTCGAGGACTCCCTCAAGTAGTGCTTTTCATGCCTCTTTGCCACTGATGTTCCTCTAAGTGGAATGCCCCCTCTGCCTCCACTCCTCTATTCATCAAAACAGTACTTAACTTCTAGAACAACTCAGAATCGCTTCCCTTTCTCTGTGAAGCTTGTCCTCCCATCTGGTTTGCATTGCTCCTCCGTAGTGCTAAGAGAGGAGTTTGTTTATACCCCTAGCAGGGCACAGTTTGGCTTGCATTTGTTGTTACTTGTGAGTGGTGTCTCCTTTGCCATCATTTATTCTCCACTTTATCTGCCTTTTCTGTGAAATAAATGTTCATTTCAAAATATTTGTTCAGTCTTGTATATTCTATACCTAAATCCACCCTTAATTTATACAGCTCTTAAAGATACAGAGCTCAGCCATGTGGACTATTACCTTCAAGTCACAAAATGCTATTTTGTATTAGTTTGTATTTGAAGAGAGAGCAGGAATTAATTAAACATGTCTATAGATGCCTGGTGCTTATTCCCTGACAATGAGCTGGAATTATTACCTCACTTTAAGCCTTTCTCTGGTGATTTGTTTACAGAGAGTTGTGCTAAATAGCTGAATTGTTGTCATGACCTTTTGCCTAGATCTTTTCAAAACAGTCACTAGACTTGAGTTTTACATAACAAAAACACAGACACACAGAATCTCATAACCAGGAGAGAAACAAAAAACAATTCTTAGAATTTTGAGCTTGGACATGCTTTAATTTTGGGCTTACAGGGATAGGCATAGCCTGTGATTTTGTAACTCAACAATAATTAAATCTGACCACTTGAAAGTGCTGAAGTGTGTATGGTTGCCAAACTGTGACAACGTGTAGAATAAACTAATAACCTTAAGTGAACTTGATCAATAGGGCTCCTTTCAGTAAATCAAAGAATTAACCACATTTTGCTGCTTTGGTGACTACACGGTTTCAGGTCCCCAAGTGGGAGTAGCTCTTAAAGCAGAAGTGGCAGCCCCATTATCATTTGTAAATTTCCACTAACAAGCCAGCCTGGCAGCCTCTGTTGGCTGCGCGGGCTGTGACCTTTCTAACAGCATAGTATTCGTCATTTTGTTTATGAGCATCTATATATGCCATGGAAGTTCTGGGGAGAGAGTTTCAGAAAAAGAAACCTGAAGCTAAGAGGGAAATCGAAAAGCAAAAAGCCAGAAACTACTTCTTTAGCCCTTTCTTTGTGATCTCAGGACTTCAGGGACCTTGAAAGATTGATTTCCTCTCACTCAAGTTTCTTACAAAATTAGCTTTGGCTCATACATCTGTAACACAGTAGTTAATTTTACAAGATAAGCAGTCCAGGGGAAATGTATCTGAGGGGGGAAAATCCAGTGCTGGAAGCTCAAGAGACACTTAGAAGGTCACAGAACAAAGCTGGTAAGTGGAGTGGTCCTACTAGAGACCTGCAAATAGCAAAGGGTCTGCTTTGGGTTAATTTCAGTGTATCTTTCATCACATTTCACTTTTTTTCTCAGCCGGCCTTAAATGTAAGTGGGCCTTACTCAAACCTGTTCGGTGAGAGCCTTTGAATCACTCAGCCGAAGGGCAATCATGGTTTGAGTTGTGAAATTTGAACTATGTATGTTAGCATCCACTTCCCTGTAATAGTCCTAGAGGCTGTAGTAGCCGCAGCAATGACGGACTAATCAGTTCTTCATGTTCATCGCTCCTTCTGCTATTCCCAGAGACTCAGCGTGCTTTCAGATAAGCACCAGGGGCCATCCAAGCTGGAGGGCATATTACAATCTTTTTAATTCAATCTCTCACTTTATAGGAGGGGGTCCCCAAGGCTCAGAAAGGCTCCCAAAGATCAAGCAGATTCTTTGGGAGCGGAGCTGGAATTAGAACCAGGTGTCTCAACTAATCTAGATTCCTAAAATCTAGGGCTTTTTATACTCACAGTGACTCAACGCCAGAATAATTTCTCACTCAGTCAGAGAAAGTCTCTGTGAATTAATTAATCTTTTTATTTGGATATGTTAGTCTTTTAAAATATGCTGAAAACGCATTTAACTCCAATATATGTCAGTATTGGGAAAATGCTCACAAAGAAGCTTCCCTATGAAGTTTGCATCTTGGAGATGCCTTCTAAAACAGTTTGATGGGACTGGCCTGTAAAACTGCTTAATGATCCACGAACTATTAATTGTCAAGAGAACAGTAACTAGAACTATTCAGTTTCCACGTGATTATCAAAATGCTGTGTCAATCAATTTGTTTCAACAAAATTCCCTTCAGGTCAGTCAGATCATGGGGGTTTGTCTCTCTTGTGCTCCAAGCAGGTGCAGCAGCTCAGCAGGCAAGTTTAGAGGGGCACAGGACTCCTGTGGTGGAACACACAAGACTACTTATCCTCACCATCTGTGGATATTTTCCCTGATACATGGACTTGGCATCTTCCAAGTGTGTCCTTTAGAATGTTAACTTGGACTTGACAAAATGGCCCCATGGTCAAGTAAATTTTGAAAATATAGTTCACCTGGTTCTCTTCCTATACTAATTCGATTATTTATTCATTCAACAAATTTTTTTCAATCCCTACTATGTATCAGGCACTGTCCTAGGGGCTTAGGATACAGGGGTAAACAGAAAGAACATACATCTCTGTTTCATGGACCTTACAAACAATATGATGAATGTAGCATTTTCCTTTTTGTTGAATTAATTCTTAAGTTAATGCCTTCCTAAGAATAATTCTTAAGTTAAATTCCCAGGAATGGGACAATGAATTGCATTATTAATAATTTGCTAATAATAAGGGCTATGAAGGAATAACCCAAAGTGCTGTGGGAGGATAAATAAGTGGACTTATTAGGAGCTTGTTACCAGAATCTCTTGTGGAGGGTTGATCACCTTGATGAGGTTCTGAATCTGACTGTGGGTAGGGAGACAGCCTCTCCTGATGCTTCCAGTCCCTTCCACAGCCCTCCCTGTCTTTCAGGAGAACCCTACTCCACACCTCGGAGCTCTATTCCTGGGCAGAGAGAAAACCCAGCACAGCCAGGACTGTGGCCTTAGGCTCTGCCTCCCTCCTGGAGGAGTTCTCAACAAGCAACAGGCAGCAACTGGCAATGAAAGCAGGGCCAAGTGATGGAAATTTGGTCAGGAGGAAGTGACTCAAGGCTCTCACCATTAAAAACTCTGACATTTCCTTTAAACTTGACAACTAAGTAAACTTTTTCTGTCAAAAAACCATTTTTCTGTCAAAAACCAGAAAATTCATACTCTGATTCAGCAACCCCCACCCCCGGAATTTAACTTGAGTTTTCAACAGAAAAATAAAACCACATATACCAAGTCAGTCATTGTAATGTTAAGTATTATAACAAGGAGAAAAAAGCAATCTAAATATTTTACAGTTGAGAAGCTGTGAGATTGTGGTATATTAACTTGTTAGAATTATTAACTTGTGGCCATTATGTCAATTGTGGAGAAGTATGAAGTAACGGCAAGTGAAAAGGTAGAAGACAAAGTTGTACGCTAAGGAATACAAGCTATATAAAAATGGGTATGCAGAACACAGATGACAAGGTTAAATGGAAAAATGGAATCAATTTGCTAGGGTAGTAGGAAAACAGGATAGAAACCCATCATGAACTGGCTTAAGCAAAAGGGAAAAAATTCTTTAGCTCAAACAACCAAGCCTTGAGCAAAGCAGGGATGGCACTGGCCTGAAGGATGTCTTGAAAGAGGGACATGGATCGCTGTCAGGACTTTGCATGCCTCTCTCTTCACTTCCCTCTGCAGGGAAGCTTCTTTTCTCTCAAACAGCCTCTTCCCAAAATGAGGAGATCCTCACCTTTCCAAGATGAGTTTAGATCCCTCTAAACACATGATGAAAGTGCTTGCTCAGCTCTGGTTTAAGAACTATTCTGTGGAAGGGTTGTGACTGAACTGGCTTCAGTCATGTGCCCCTCCCTAGGCCAACAATGGCTGGGATACCATGATTAATACCCACCTTTCAACTAACCATGTGGTCAAGGAATATGAGTCATTTAAGAAGACAGTAACTTCCGTAGCATCCTGTATCTGGAAGAAGAGGGAAGCATCTCCCTAAAAGAAGAAAGGTGCTGCTCTGAATGGAAATTCAGTTGCCTGTTGTTCAATTTAACATTTTAGAAAGATGTCTTATTCTCTTAGTACCAGTCCCAATAGCATTGTGATCCCCTGATGCAACATGCTTTATTATAAATTCACGTGGTACAGTAGAAAAAGCACTACATTAAATGCCAGGAAAATGGATTCTTCTAGCTCTACCATGAATCAGCTGTGTGTCCTTAGGCTATTCTTTATACCTCTCTGATTTCAGTTTCTTCATCTCTACCAGAATAGAGTCAACTCCATGAGGATAGAAATGAAATCTGTCTGAAATGGAGATTTGCATTAGGGAATAGCTGTGGGGGGCTGGGTTAGGCAGAGAAAGAAATTAAAGAAGTTGGATTATGATGTGGTTGCCAAAAAGGCCTCAGCTGGTCCCATGGGAAACTCTGGGCTTAGGATGGCCTTTGAGAGTTGTCACAGCTTTCAGCAAGTGTGTCTACTTTATATGTCCATTTAGACTAGCTGTGTGCTATCCCTGGGGGGGCCATAAACTTGGGCAAAGCAGTTGCCTGAGTCTCAGGCAATTCCTGGAGAGGGATTCAGCTACGAGCTGTTGGCAGCCAACACCTGCAGCTCCTGGGAGAATAAATGCCTTGGTCCTAACGGAGCATACTACAGCATCCACTGCAGTCAACATAGGTACAATGCTTGGCACAGGGTAAGTGCTCATTAAATGTTTATAAAATGAATAAATTATATAAAAGTGAAGGTGTGGGTTAGATAATCCCTTTTAGTGATACTGTGTACATCTATTTGTCTCCTGGAGGATATGTGGAAACGATGGTAAATCAAAATCCTTGCAGTTTTTGCTATTATTGTTTTTAAATAAGGGAGTGGGGATAGGAATAGGAAAACAATATCTATTAAAATGAATGTTGACTGACCTGGTTAGCTAGAAAAAATAAAGCATTCTTTGAGTTAACAGTGGAAAGCATTAAGGAAGCAATTACTATAGATATTGCATAGAGTAAAACTGTGCCAATCCAATATAGTAGCTGCTAGTCATGGGAAGCTATTTAATTTAAACAAATAAAATGATATGAAATTTAAAATTTGTTTCCTCAATCACACTGGTCACATTTTAAGTGCTCAGTAGCCATATGTAGCTATTGGCTGCCACATTAAACAGTGGAGATACAAAACTTTTCTATCATCAAAGGTTCTGTTGAACAGTGCTGGTCTGTACTGAACAGCTGTGTTCTTTTCCTCCATTCAGTAAGAATCTAATTTACTCTCATGAATTTTGCTGCTCATTATTGTGACAGTGCTGAAAAGGGAGCCAAATTTTTGAAAGGCTTGGGTGAAAAGGACTGCCCTGTATCCAAGTTTCTTCTTGGAAATCCAAGTTGTAACAGGACAATCCTAAAATGGAATAAATATTTGTTGTCATTTCATGCTGTTCCTGCCAGCTGGATCATCTGGGTGTAACCAGGACAGAAGGCCCTGGGCTTCTGAAGTGAGCTCTACTCCTGGGTCCCTATAGCCAGTGAGGCACAACTGTTCTTTCAAGCCTCAAACTGTCAAGATTTAGATATTCAACAACCAGATTTGTGTTCTTTTTAAAATGCCTCCTAGAATCTAAGAATTAGCCCAAATGTTATGTTTCCCTTTCTTTATTGATTTTTTGGCCTGCTATATTATTGAAAATTTTGAACAAATAGAAATGTAGCAGATTCATATAATGAATTCCCAAGTACCAACTAAGCAGTCTTAATAATGATCAAATCAGAGCCTATCTTGTCTCATTTATAGCCCTACCCACTCTCTCCAATAGGATTAACTTGAAGCAAACTCCAGAAACCATACCATTTCATCTATAAATATTTTCCTGTGTATCTCTAAGAGATAGGGGTGCTTTTAAAAGAATAATACTAAACACAATATCATTATAATGCCTAAGAAAAAACCCTATAATTCCTTAATATCTTCAAAATATCCAGTCATCCAAACAGGATCCAAACAATGCAATGGTTGATATATCCTTTAAGCCTTTAAATCTGTAAGTGTTCTTCCATCTCTATTTTTACCCCTTAATAACATTTTGTAGAGGAAATCAGGTCTTCTGTAAAGTCTTCCAGAGTCTAGACTTTGTTCATTGCATCCCCATGGTATAATTTAACATGTTCCTCTGTCCTGTTTATTTCCTGTATATGAGTAGTTGGACATCGAGGCTTCTAAGACATTTTTATACATTGTGTCGTAACCTTCTATTTAGTTGAAGTGTCAGATAATGTTATGATCAGTCATTGCTAATCATTGCCTAGAACCATTCATTTGATTTAAGCTATAAAACTCTGATATTCTAATTCTATCATTTTCTTCACTTACTAGCTGGAATATATCCATAAAAAAAGACACTATCTCTCATTAACTATTCAGTTATCTATAGGTAAAGTTAATATAGGAAAGGCAGAAAAAATGCTTGATTTTTTCTATTACCAATTTTGAAAAGAAAGAGTTGATTCCTTATCATCCTCCAGAAGATTAACTATGAGTTTTTATTTTTATTTTCTTAGTATCAGAAGAACTAAGCATTTGATGTGTTTTAATCCACTGTAGTTATTTTTCTTACACAAATTTTTCCATCTTTGGCCATTGGGAACATCTTCAGGTTGGATCTGCAGCCCGTTTGACATGACCTCAGTAGTCTTTGATAATTTTTTACTATCTAGTATAACAATATGTACCCATTTTCTAATCTGTTTGCTTTGATATTATTCCATATTTTCCTGCAAACACACCAGTCACTGATCGCACACTCAGAAACTGAGATGTTTCTTATATAAAAACAGAGAGGGGCAGTCCTTGTATCTTTAATAAATTTTGAGTAATTTATATTCATTTACTTACTTAACAAATAGTTACTAAGAATTGGCAATGTATCAGGCACTAGCACAATTCTCAATCCAGCAGGAAAGACAGACAATAAGTTCTGTAGTTATATGTCAGTGTGCTATGATGAAAAGGACTGTAAAAGAAAAGGAGAGGGTGCAGTGAGAGTATATAATAACTGGTCTAACATGTTAGGGAAGACTTTCCTGAGAAAGTCAGTGAGAAGCCAAAATCCGGAGAATGAGTAGGATGATGGTAGCCTGGCAAAGGGGTAGAGACAATAGCATATGCAAAATCTGGAGGTGGAAGATACTTATCACATTCAAGGAACTGAAAGACCTGCATGAGCTAGACAGTGGGAAAGAAGAGGAGGTAGACGATGAAGCTAGAAATGCATGCACAGAGGTCAAATCATATAGGGCTTTGTGGGTCATGTTCAGGATTTTATACTTTATCCTAAAAGGGATGGGAAACCACTGAAGGGTTTTAAGAGAGAAACAACACAATCAGATTTTTATGTTTCAATTCTAGCTGTTGTATGGAGAGTGAATTGGTCACGGCAAGAATGAAAATGGAAATTGGGGGTTATTACAGGTGAAAAATCATAGTGTCTTGGAGTAAGATGACAGTGAAAATAGAGGGAAGTAGACAGATTCCAGAGATTTATGGACAACCAAAAACCCAGCTTCTTGCTCAATGGGGAAACAATGGGAGCATTATTACTAGACTCAGGAGTAAGACAAGATGTCCACTGTATCCACACTTATCTAATATTGTTCTAGATGTGTTAGTCAATGCATTTGGACAAGAGGAGGGAATTATTGTTGTCAAAACTAGAAAGGAGGCATTATAAAGTATCACTATTTGTAGATATGAGTATGTATCTGGAAACCTCAAGAACATACAATGGAAAATCCATGACAAACAAAACAAGAATGCAATTAATGTATACAAACCAATAACTTTTATGTACACAAATAGCAATCTGTTAGGTAGAGTGGGGGAAAAGACAACCAAAATAGATAAATTCCCAGGAATAAACTTACCAAGAAATGCACAAGATCTACATGATGAAAACTTTAAAATGTTCTCAAGGAAGACAAAAGAAGAGTTGAACAAATGGAAAGATGAATTGTGTTCTTGGATAGGAAGTCAGAAGACTCAATCATAAGATATCAATTTTCTCTACATTAATCTATACATTTAGAAACAGATCCAGCTTTGAAAACATTGGCAAATGTAGTTTGGTCACTTAATAGTTGAAAACAGAAGCCAGGAGGTAGTAAGAGGCTGAAATGCAAAAGGTAGGTGGATAATGTTAGCTTAGTGTCTTTTTTACAGGAGTAGAGTTGGAACAGCACGTGCAAAGGTCTGGGGGTTCAAGATACTTGTAACATTCAAGAACAGAAAGACCTGCACATGGTGGACTGTGGTAAGAGAGGATGAGAGGGTATGGAAAGAAGCTGGAAGGCTAGTGAGTCTAGAGTGGTGAATAGATGAGGCAGTGGAGACCAGGATGCAGACAACTCTGTCAGGAAGACTGGATGCTCAGAGGGTGAGTATAGGGGGTTGGCTGGTATTTGCTTCTCCAGGGAAGTATTCAGCCCCAATCTGCCTCCCTCTAAGTAAGAGGGCAGTTTAGGGATTCTTCACTGCTACCTTCAGGGTAGAGCTGTATGCAAATTAGACCTGCAAATCAGACCTCATGAATGCCTCCTCAGATCACTGGGCTAAGGGCCTTGGTCCTGCCTAGCTCCCAGGGTCTCACTGGAAGTCAGTGACTTAGCAATACATTTTTCAGCCCTTCACAGTATATACACTGTTCTTTTCACAAGACATCCTGATGCTTGAATTAATACTAGCAGGGGATGAGCTCAGCATTGTTTATCCAGGAATGGGACAAGGGCTAGAACCTCTACTCTCTTTAGGCCCCCCTCCCATAGTGAGCTCTGCTGCACATTGGCCAGAAAACCAGCTTGTCACCGGGTGCAGTCTGCAGTGAGGAATGGAGGAAGGCTAACCTGATATTTGAACAAGCCCTGCCTTCGTTACCCAGTGTCCTGCCTTAGAGAGTTAATGAATGATGGGGTGTGTAGACCTGGGAAACCTGATTTAACACAACTAACTAATGCCTGATTTCCCAGAGAACTAACATCCCAGAGAAGCTTGGGCCCTGGGAGGGTAACTTAAATTCCATTTCCTGGAACAAAAGCCTACAGCCAGTCCTGTTTCCTGAGCTGTCAAGTAAAACTGTCAGAATCTATTTAAGAAAACCAGGCCAATCTAGCTGTGTTTATTGAGAATAGCCAGATGTGACAAAGAGGAAAAGAGTTTTCATTCCATTCATTCACAGATATTTATGGAGTGCCTTACCACATGCCAAGGCTTGTTCTAGCTGTTGGGTGTACAGAAGTGGGCTAAGTAGGTGAAAGACTTATCCTCAAAAGGCTTACATTCTAGTGAAGAGAGACAGACAACAAAGATAACAGACGAAGTACGTCTATACTAGAAGGTGGTAAGTACTATAGCTTCAGTTAGTGTAGGAAAATGTCTGTCCGACATTTTTAGGACACAAATGGGTGCTGGTAGAGAGCATAGATAAGGTGGATATTAATCATTGTACTAGCTATTAGGTAGAGTAGTTAGTGACGCACTTTCTGAGAAAGTGACATTTAAGCTGACTCCTGAAAGATGAGGAGCCAGCCTTCTGAAGAGTGAAGGAGAGAGAGAAATGTTACAAAGGCCTGAGTTAGGCAAGAACTCAGAATGTTCAAAAAACAGAAAGAAGGTGGACTTCTGCAGTGTGCTAAGCTAGGGGAGGACCCCACGCCCAAGGCTGGGGAGGCAGGCATGCCCTGATAAGGGATGTGGATTCCCCTAACTCACTGTGCTCATTACAGCACAATTATCTATTCCACTGTTAAGCTGCCCACTCAGAACTCACTGACCAACTCAGCTGCCTGGCCTTGGCTTGGAGAGAGGACATCTTAAGTAAGTCCCAAGACTGGCCAAAACAGATGTAATAAAGTCTATGCTCTAAAGCTTACACACAACAGCCTTCAAGGAGCTTCTGGGATTTTCTCTCAGCTCATTTACTTTCATGTTAAATGCCCTTTCAGTAAATTTCCTTATCTGATTTCCAAGCCCATAGCAGATTTGAAGGGCAGGGAAGGGCAGCCACTCTGTTCAGCTGACATCCTAATTCAGTGAGTCATTTGGCTTGGAAACCACCTTTCCCTGTGACTGACTTCATCCTCTACTGTAAGGACTCCAGAATTCCTCGGACACCCTTACAACACACTAACTGTACCATGATGTGGTAGCAAGAAAACTGATACACATTAGCCCTGGATGCAAATTCTGATTCCAACATTTATAATTCCATGTTACCACTAGATTGTGAAAGATTTAAGGACATTGTGTCTTAGTCATCTTTGAATTCACTCATAATCCATGCTCCTACTCCAAGCCAGGAATAATGCTAGTCATGTAATAGTGCTTGATAAATCGATCTTGAAAGAATAAATGAAAGTATGATCTTGAATAAATTACCCTCTCTGATCCTCAGCTGCCTAATCTTTAGAAGGAAATAACATCACCACCTCAAGGGCTTGCTTAGAATGTTAAATAACAGTATATGGAGAAATCACAGTGTACAGTATAACATACAATATTACATGCAAGGTGTTTTGCTCTTTGGGGCTGAATCAGAGGTGTCCTTCGAAGGGTCAAAGGAACCTTTAGGCCCTTGTGTCTACGACTTGAAATAGCTGCCACTAGATGGCAATGTTTTCATAAAGCACACTGAGTCATTTTTCAGTTTACCTAATGGCCTTCAAACTGAGGGTTCTCACGCCACTGGGAGTACCGAACGCTTTCCAAGAGGGCTCAGTTATGGATAGTTTTGAGGAAATCAGTTTTCCCATCCTCAGCTTCTATGTGTCCTCTTTCCTAAAACTAACCTGCTTAGGAAAGTACCTGTGTTCACGATAGCCCTTCTCCAACTTTTCAAAAAGAAAGGCACACCCATTATTCCTCCCAAATCTGATTTTATGGGACCACCAGGTGAATAATATCCTCCAAGGCATCAGTCAAAGGGGAAGTTTCCTTCAGTGATTAACAAGGAACCAGTCTTTCCCTATCCTTTACATACTTCTGTGAAGAGTGAAATTTGGCTTTAGAAATGGGGTATTTTGGCTCAAGCGGTTATGGTCTGAATATAATATGTGGTACAATGGGGTGGTGGGATTAAGGCTTCTTCCATCCCCTAAGAATTATCAAAGAAAGCATTTATTTTAAGGCAAAAAGCACATAGAGCATCTTTTTAAAAAAGTGCTAAATAATAGGTTTTTACATACTTAAGTATAATTTTTTTACCTATTCTCAATACTCATCCCAAAGTTATGTCATTAGCAGGAAAGAAGTATGTTGGAATGGCCAAAGTAGTTGATCATTTTAGGTGTAACTATAATATTTTCTAGGATCACCAAATTTTTTATGACACGCTTGCTAAACAAACCAAGTTTTTATGTGATCTCTTTCAAATTTGCTGTGTTACTCAGTAAGATAGTTACAAACTATTTTTATCAAATCATAGAATAAAATATTTACTCCAGTTTTAATAAATTCTCATCTTTATTTCATCTTATTTTATTTAACATTGCCTATTTCTCACTAACATAAGTACAATTGTATGTTACATGCCAGATCAGTTAATTTTTGCAATCTATATCTTTCCATTTCATTAAATCATGGGGAAAGTTTTATTGTATTGTCTAATGAAATAATAGTGCTATTTCTGTTTTTATATTTGAGATTTATTTGTTTACTGTCAAAAGCAGAACCTGACTTTGAAACAGACTTATGGATACAGCTGACCAAAGAAATATCAGGATTTGTAACATATTCCTTACTTTTATAAATAGTTTATAATTTGGCTATCCATGACACTGCATTATTACAAATTAGGTAATGAAGAATAGCGTATTGATTTATTACTTTGTTTTCCTAACTTTAAAAAGTGATTAATGAAAAAGATAAATGAATTATATTAAATCTACCCTAAATTAATCTTGCCCACTTCTAATCCTTACAACCCTTGAAACAGATTCTATTCTTCCCCCCACAAAAAAGTTAAATAATTTACCCACAGCCACAAAAAACAAACAAACAAACAAAAAGGGCCTCTGAGTAAGCCAATCTGAATGTCACCATAACCATGTATTTAAACTTAGGCAATTATACTTTGTATATTCCAACTTTACACAATAAAATAAGCTTGATCGTCTGGTCTCCAAGTTCACAGCAGAAGAGAAGAAAAGTAGAGTGGGGAGCAGAATCTTAAAGGGACAAACATTTTGACAGTAGTGAGAAGTGATAGTCAACAACCTAATAGCAAGGAAAAGACACAAGAGCTATGGAAAGCAATCCTCTAGATGAAAACTGCAATCATTTTAGTGAAGATGCTCAAAATCCTACCCTATATTGCTCTTTTAAATTAAATTAATATTTAATGTCTATGTTATGACTATGTAAATATTTTTACTGAGTCACTTAGTATATACTTATTTAAGCTGGGCAACTTACTGCTTTCCCTGGAGGTAATAATGCCTCATCTTCTCTATTACTTAGTTTTCCAGATACCTATTACTGATTAATTCTCAAACTCTGATGTTACTGAAAAGTGCCTTCTAATGTAGTCAAATGCTTCAGGTACATTTTTCCTTGGAGTCATCCTTCTGCAGCCTTGCATGCTTCTGCTTCAGTCTGGAGAGTTTCTCTGTATGCCTGAGAATCATCTTTCCTCTTAGAAATTCTTATCACCATTTTCTTGGTTAAACTTGGTTAAAAGTTTAGCTGACTATAAAATTCTTCAGAATTTTGACGACCTTTCTCAATTGTCTTCTAGATTCCAGTTTTACTCTTGAAAAGTCAGATGCTGTGCTGATTCCCAATCCATTAGATGTTACCTGTTTTTCTCTATGGAAGCCCCAGGGTTCTGAAGTTTCAGAATGACAGATCTTGCTTTGTTGAGATATAATTTACATATTATAAATTATGCCAGTTTTAAAGGTACAATTAGATGAGTTTTGATACATATATAGTCATATAATCTCTATTGCATCATGATAGAAAATGTATTTCCAGCTTTCCAAAAAGATCCCCTTTTTCAATTCATCCTCTACTCCCAACCCCTGGTGTGTGGAAACCACTGGTTGGCTTTTTATCACTGTAGCTTTGCCTTTTCTAGAATTCCATATAAACAGAATCATACAGTATGTTGTCTTCCGTGTCCGGCTTCTTTCCCTTGGCATTAACCCTTTTGAGATTTGTCCATTTTGTTGTGCATATCAGTCGTTTTTTTCCTTTTGTTAAGTAGTATTTCATTATACCAATTGAACACAATTTCTTTATCCATTCACCAGAAGATGGACACTTGGGGTTTTTCCAAATTTTGACTATTATGAATAAACCTGCTATTAACATTCATGTACAAATCTTTGTGTGAATCAGTTTTCATTTATCTTGGGTAAATACTTAGGAGTGGAATTTCTAGGTCTTAGATAAATGTAGGTTTAACTTTAAGAAACTGCAAACTGTTTCCCAAAGTGGTTATACCATTTTGCATTCCCAGCAGCAATATTTGAGGGTTCCAGATGCTCATCTTCACTGGTATTTGATGTTGCGATTTTTTTAAGTTTTAGCCATTCTAGTGGGTGTGTGGTGATATCTTAATGTGATTTTAATTTGCGTTTCCCTAATGACCAGTGCTGTTGAGTTGCTTTTCTTGAGCATATTTGCCATCTGTATATCTTCTTTGGTAAACTATTCAAACCTTTTACCCACTTTTTATTGGGTTGTTTGTCTTGTTATTATAGGATTGTAAGAGTTCTTTATATATATTCTGAATACATGTCCTCTGTTGAATATATGTTTCATAAATATTTTCTCCCAGTCCCTGGATTGCATTTTCTTTTTCTTCAAAGTACCCTTTGAGGAGTAAAAGTTTTTAATTTTGACGAATTCCGTGTAATGGATTGAATACTGTTCCCCCCAAATTTATGTCTACCCAGAACCTCAGAAAGTGATTTTATTTGGAAATAGGATCTTTGCAGATGTAATTAAGGTAAGGATTGAGGTGAGATCATACTGGATTAGGGTAGACCATAAACCCAATAATACTTATCCTTGTAAGACCAAAAAGGCACCAGAAGCACAGAGAAGAAGGCCATGCAAAGAAAGCAGAGATTGTGATTATGCTGTAAATAGGTTCTGGTACAGATTCCAGGGGGATCCTCACACCACCAGTTTTCCCACACCAGCTGGGTATCCTACAATTCAACTCAATTATGACATTACCTACCCAGAGATAGCATCAGATTCCACTAGTTAAGGGTTAGTTCCACAAGACTGCCTTCCTCTTCAGATGCCAGTCCCCTGTATTTCTGACCAACTGGTTGTGGTTAGGTTCCCACAACCCTCTCCTTGAGTTTGATTAATTTGCTAGAGCAGCCCACAGAACTCAGAAAACCTGTTTACTCACTAAATTACCAGTTTATTGCAAAGGATATTAAAGGATACAAATCAACAGCCAGATGAAGAGATAAGCAGGGTGAGGCCCTGAACAAAGGAGTTTGGAGCCCAGTACAGTGGCATATGGAGGCATTCTGGTTCCCCAACATAGAAGCTCTCCTTTTGGGTTTTCATGGAGGCTTTATTACATAGGCATGATTAATTAACTCATTGGCCATTGACAATTGATTGATTTAACCTCCAACTGCTCTTCCCTCCCTGGAGGTCAAGCAGGTGGGAATGGATTCAACCTTCTACTCAAGTCTCTGGTTCTCCTGGCAACCAGCCCCTACTCTTGGGGATGGTTCCAAAAGCTGCCTCATTAACATAACAAAAACACCTTTGTCACTCTCGTTACACAGGAAATTCCAAGGGTTTTAGGAGCTCCTTGCCACATGTTTCTTATTATAACTCACAGTATCACATGCTGTCACAAGCCAAAGAAAACCAGGAGACACCTGAACTAGAAGAAACAAGGAAAGATTCTCCCTTGGAGATTTCAAAGGGAGTGTGGCCCAGTCACACCTTAATTTGGGACTTTGGTCCCCAGAAATATGAGGAAACACATTTCTATTGTTTTAAGCCACCTTGTTTGGGGTAAGTTATTATAGCAGCCTTAGAAAACTTAGTCCAATTTATGGATTTTTTTTTTAATACTGTGTTCTATTTAGGAAATTTTTGCCTTATTCAAAGTCACTAAGATTCTCTTTTTTTTCCTCTTAAGGTTTTATACTTTTAGCTCTTACATTTAGGTCTACAATCAACTTCACATTGATCTTTTTTATGCTGTGAAGTAAGAATTAGGGTTAATTTTCTTTTTCATGTGGATATCCAATTATTCCAGCATCATTTGTTGAAAAAATTTATCCATTCACCATTGAATTATCTAGGAAACTTGATCAAAAATTAATTAGCCATAATTCTGTGGACCTATTTCTGGGCTCCTTATTCTGTTCTGTTGATCATTATTCTACTGATATCATAATGTCTTGATTTCTACAACTTTATAAGTTGTCTTGAAATGAAAATAGTGTACGTCTTCCAATACTGTATTTTTTTTTCCAAAATTGTTTTGGTTTTTCTAGTTCTTTTGAATTTTTATCAAAATTTTAGAATCATCTCACCAATTTCTACAATTGGGATTTTGATTGGAATTGCATTGAATCAGTACTTCTTAACTGAAGCAATTCTGTTCCCATCGGGATATTTAGACAATGTCTGGAGACATTTTTGGTTGTCTCAGCTAGGAGGTGCTGCTGGATCTAGTAGACAGAGATCAGGGATACTGCTAAACATCCTGCAATACGCAGGACAGGCTCTTACAACAAAGAAGTATCTGGCCCCAAATGTCAATTGTTCTGCTGCTAAGAAAATTTGCATTGAATATATATGTCATTTTTAGGAGAAATGACATCTTCAAGATATGAAATCTTTAGACCCATAAGCACAGTATTTCTCTCCACTTACTTAGGTCTTTAATTTCTCTTAGTGATATTTTGTAGTTTTTGGTATACAAGTAATGCACATTTTATGTTAAATTTATCACAATCAACCATCACCACTATCTAGTTACAGAACATATTCATTATCCCCAAATCTGTACCCATTAAACAGTGACTCCTCATCTCCCTCCCTCCTGCCTCTGGCAACTGCTAATCCACTTTCTGTCTATGAATTTGCCTCTCTGGGTATTTCATATAATGGAATCATGCAATATGTGGCTTTTATGTCTGGCCTCTTTCACCTAGCATGTTTTTTTTTAACTTCATCCATGTTGTAGTATGTATCAGTACTTTATTCCTTTAATATACACCACATTTTGCTTTCTATTCATCAGATGATAGACATTTAGGTTGTTTCCACCTTTTGACTATTGTGAATAGTGCTACTATGAACATTCATGTATAACTTTTTATTTGAACACCTGTTTTCAATTCTTTTGAGTATATAGTTGAGTATGAAGTCAGACCCTTACCTGACATCATAGGAAAGGAATTGCTGGGTCACATGGTAATTTTATGTTTAACTTTTTGAGGAACTGCCAAACTGTTTTCCACAGTGGCAGCACCATTTTACATTACTGTGAGCAATGTACCAAGATCCTATTTTCTCCATATCCTTGCCAACTCTTGTTAAATTCCTTTCTTTCTTTCTTTCTTTCTTTCTTTCTTTCTTTCTTTCTTTCTTTCTTTCTTTCTTTCTTTCTTTCTTTCTTTCTTTCTTTCTTTCTCTCTCTCTCTCTCTCTCTTTCTTTCTTTCTTCCTTTCTTCCTTTCTTCCTTTCTTTTGTCCTCTTCCTGGTGCCTGGTGGGTCTGAAGTGGTATCTCATTGGGATTTTGATTTGCATTTGCCTAATAACTAGTGATCAATATCTTTTCATACCCCTGTTGGACATTTGTATATCTTTTGGGGGGAAATACTTAGTAAAGTCCTTTTCCATTTTTTAAATTGGGTTGTTTATCCTTTTGTTGTTGAGTTGTAAGAGTTCTTTGTTTATCCCAGCTACTAGACCATTATCAGATATATGATTTTAAAATATTTTCTTCCATTCTATAAGTTGCCTTTTCACTCTTTATAGTATACTTTGATGCATGAAAATTTTAAATTTTGATGAAGTCCCATTTATCTATTTTTTCTTTTGTTACTTGTGCTTTCAGTGTCTTATCTAAGAAACCATGGTCAAATCCACACTCATGAAGATTTAGCCCTGTTTCTTATAAGGATTTTATAGTTTAGCTCCTATGCTTAGGTCAATGATCCACTTTGAGTTAGTTTTTGTCTATAATGTCAGGTAAGGGTCCAACTTTATTCTTTTGCATGTGGATATCTAGTTGTCCCACCACCATTTGTTGAAGAGATATTTTTTCTTCATTGACTAGCATTAACACTCTTGTTGAAAATCAATTGACCATAAATGTATGGGTTTATTTCTGGACTCTCAATTCTATTCCATTGACCTACATGTCTATCCTTACGCCAGTACTACATGGTTTTGATAACTGTAGCTCTGTATAAGTTTTGAAATTGGAAATTGGTGTAGGAAGTGAGTCCTCCTGCTTTGTTCTTTTTCAAGATTGTTTTGGCTATTCAGGATCTCTTGCAATTACATATGAATTTAAGAATTAGCTTTTTCATTTCTGCAAAAAAAAATTGCCATTGGGATTTTGTTAGGAATTGTATTGAATCTGTAGATTTCTTTGGTTAATACTGCCATCTTAACAATATTAAGTCTTTCAATCCATGAACATAGAATGTCTTTCTATTTATGTATATCTTCTTTAATTTCTCTCAGAAATAATTTATAGTTTTCAGAGTATAAGTCTTACACATTTTATATTAAATTTATCACCAACTAGTTCATTTTGATGCTGTTGTAAGTGATATTTTTTAATTTTTATTTATTTATTTATTTATTTACTTACTTACTTATTTATTTTGCCTTACTGAATTGTCTAGGCCCTCCAGCATAATGTTCAATAGAAATGGCTACAGTGGACATCCTTGCCTTTTTCTTGATCTTTAGGGGGAAATATTCAATCTTACACCATTAGGCATGATGTTAGCCATAGGTTTATTGTAGATACCCTTTATCAGATTGGGGAAGTTCCCTTCTATTCCTAGTTTGCTGAGAGTATTTAGCCAAACAGATGTTGGATTTGTCAAATGCTTTTATTTTTATCTATTGAGATGATTACATGGTTTTTCATCTTTAGTCTATCAATGCATTGAATTACATATTTGATTTTTGACTATTAAACCTTATATTCCTAGTAGAAATGCCACTTAGTCATAAATATTATCCAACTTATATATTATTGGATTCAAGTTGCTAATGTTTCATGAATGATTTTACATCTATGTTTATGAGGGTTATTGGTCTATAGTTTTCTTTTCTTGTAATGTCCTTGATGGTTTTAGTGTCAGGGTAATGATAACTTCATAGAACATGTTAAAATATATTCCTCTTCCTTCATTTTTTGGAAAACTTTATGTAGAATTTGTATTATTTCTTCTTTAAATATTTGGTAGGTTTCTCAGTGAAGCCATCTGGACCAAGCATTTTTTTGTGGGAAGGTTTTTCCACAACAAGTCAATTTCTTTTGTAGAGATATTTCCTTTTGAATAAACTTTTGCACTTCGTGTCTTTCAAGGAACATGTCCATTTCATCATTTCATCCAAGTTGTCAAATTTGTTGGCAAAAAGTTATTTATAGTATTACTTCATGATCCTTTTAATGTCTATAGGATCTAAAATGATGTTTTCTCTCATTCTTGATCTTGGTAATTTGTGTCTTCACTCTTTCTTTTCCTTGATGAATTTGGCTGGAGGTTTGTCAATTTCATTGATCCTCTCAAAGAACCAGGTTTTGATTTCATGATTTTCTCTATTATTTTCTATTTTCTATTTCATTGATCTCTGCTCTTATCTTTATTGTTTCCTTTTTCTGCATACTTTAGATCTTTATTTATTTCTAATTAATTTTATTTTGGTCAGAGAAAACACTTTGTATGACTTGATTCCTTTGAAAAAAGTTTTTGATTCCTTTGAAATTTATTGAGACTTGTCTTATGGCTCAGAAGATAGTTAGAAATATGGTCCATCTACTGAGAGATAAGGCAGTGATTATTATGCAAATACAAGGACTAAGGTCTGAGAAGCAATGTGTTTCTTATCGTAAATAAGAGTTTGGATTTTATATATCAGTCTGATGAGCTCAGTAAATGTGCATTCCCTCCTGAGAGAACAAGCTGCCTCTTAATGTTCTCTACCCATAATGGCAAAGATTTTAACTGAAAACTGAACATTTCAATCTTCCAGGTATTTTCAAGTATCCATATGTTTGTATTCAGATATTTGTTTTAGCTTTAGAACATGAATGAAGACCTTAGGTCTCTGAATAAATTGCCCTCTCTTGGATTACGTTGTTTCTCATCTGAGAATAAAAATTAACTCAAGTAAAGTTAAATTACTGTATTTATACACAAATGTATTCTGAGGAAATGTGGTCCATATTGCTCAATATCACTGAATATAACAGTTTATGTGGACAGTAAAAGTGTAGAATTTGAGCCTCCTTGGAATCAGCCCCAGAGTTCTGTTCCTAAACATATTGCAATTAGATATTTTTAGAGCCATTAGCTGGAGTGCACATGCATTGTTGACTTAGAATAGTTTTTAATATGCTACTAGGGATCATAATTGTAATATCTGAATAAAATTATTGTCCTATCAAAAATTGTCACTAGTGTCAAAAAAGCAAAACTAAACAAAACAAAGCTAATGAAAAAAGTGACCTCTGCTCCTCCCACAAAGCAGAGGGGAGAAGCTGGAAGAAGAAGAGCTCTCTCCTTCCTATGCTCCCCCCATAGCCAATATTTAATCTCTAATTTAGTGTGCCCTCTGTCCTTCAGTGTCTGGACATGTCATGTGGTAAAGAGGGCACAGTGACAATAGAATTTGCTTAAGTCATCAGGTCTTTGTGAAAACTGTTGCTTTCTCAGGGCTACCTGGGAATTTCAAGCCCTAATTTTCAATATCTTCTCAGTGTATGTATGTAGGATCTACATACCCCATAGTAGGCACAGGGCCCTTCAAATTACAGCCTCTAAAGCTATATAGAAAACTAAGTGTTACAGCACCAGATCCCAGGACCCAATCAGCAATCCCCCACCCCTCCTTGGGAACTTCTGTTCTAAAATATCCACAAGTATGAATGCACAAGACTAAATTAACTTCTAATTTATAACATCTCAATGATAATCCAACCCCTCTCAACTGGTGTTTTTCAACTAAACATTCTTGGCACACCAGGATAAGTTTTATTAAAAAAGAGAAAAAGAAAGTATTACCAAGTTCAGTCTTATATCTAACGCAGAGAAATGAAAGAAACGCCCCTCACTTTGCCACAAGCCTATGACAAGGCAGCCAATCTGCTCTGCTGAAGAATTTTTCCTGAAGTCTCTCAATAGCTTTTTTAAAAAAATAATCCATACACTTGTTAGTAACTCCCTTCACATTCAATAAAATTACTTTATGGACGTCATTCAATGTGGAAGGAAGAACTATACATACATAATTTAAGAAACTTTTTGTGAGAAACAATGAAGTTAGGAACCAAGCCCCACAAATGGAACACTCCAGAGTCTCACTAACTTTTCCCTGCCCTCATCCAAGGCTGAGTTAGAAAGCAATCACCTACACAGGACTCAAGGAAGAAACACAGAGTTAAGAAGGTTGGAGAAGGAGTCAGAAAACCTGGATGCTGGTCCTGCCTTTGTCACTAACTTGCTGGGTGAATTGGAATTAAACTCCTTGTTCTTCCTATTCTGGAGTTGCTCATCTTTAAAGTCAGGAGATTGGGTTCCTAAACTCTGAGCTTCCTACAGACACTTCCCATCTGCTTCCTTGCTTTCCATGGCTCTCCGCTCTCCATGTTCTCTAGTATCTCTGGTGTCTCCTTTTTGGACAATTCTTAGTCCTTTGTCACATAAATGCAGGAGTCTCTCCAGTGGAGTGTCCTTGACTCCCTTTTTTCTCTAATCCTCTCTTGCAATTTTTGTTATAATCCGGTAGTGGATACTGGGGTATCGCCCATGTCCCCTTTTCTATACGGAGCCTTTCCTTTCCCCAGCTGCTGGGACAGTTGGAGGATAATAGCTCTCAGCTGAGTCCCTCCCTGGGCCTTGCCTTCATGCAAAGAGATCAACCTCACCCACGTTCACATCCCCTCCCAGGCGAAAGCCCTCATCCAATATTTGTTCAATGTGGGAATGAGAAGGGTCTGCCCCCTTGCTTCTTGATGGGATAACGTTGAAGGGCCAGTCATATCTGCTCTAGAATTCCCCTGGGTTTTGTTGTGACTATATTGCATTTCGACGCCTCCTTCTGTCCAGTTCTACAGATGTCGATCCTGAGAGCATTCTTCAATAAACCACCTGTACAAAATCTTCATCTCAGAATCTGTTTCCTGGAGAACAAGTCTGTTTCCTACGACACTTAGTGCCAGGAGTGGTTCAAGGAAGTAGACTCTAAAATGAGATTTGGAACTGGACCAACTGTGGTCCCTATCACTGGGGATAGGAGAAGCATTACAAGCTTCTGGTATTCAGTGTAACTGTTGGGTGAATATTAATATTCCATCCAAGTTCACCAAGACCAGAGGGCCTCCATGGAAGCATAGACAGAGCAGCATCTCCTGCAGCCAGAGGGCAGAGAAAGCTTCAATTTGACCCTGGACTTAGTTATAAGAGCAGCAAAACAACAAAGAAATTTGAATTCTTTAGTCAGCTGTGCCAAGTTAGGGCCCTGACTAGGAAGAAGTGAAATCTCGAGACCTGGGATGGGAATATTTGGATTGATACACTCAAAAACCTTGGAACTGCAGATCCCTCTAAACCCTGCGGGCCAGCGGAAATGCCCCAGTGCTCCTGTTAAGGGCTAGTGCTTGAAAATAATGCAGAGGTCTCTCAATCTAGACAAGAAATCAGAAGGATTTTCAAGAGCAGTCCTGCCACGTGGGCAATATGTCCCAGCTAACTTTATGGTATTAGAAGTATCAGTAATAGCAAAGGGTGCCATGTGGAACTTACGGCGACTTCCATAGGAGAATCATAATGTAGATCCCTAGGGTATTGAAACAAGTCTATGCCAACTTCAGTGAAGAATTTTTCACCATTTGAAAAACAGCTCCAGATGAGCTACTACACTCTGATAGAGACAGAAGAACTGATTTTGAGAAATCAAGTGAACGTATGGCCAAGGTCACCTGCTTGTAAGATGGTTTCTCTCAAGCCCATCTGTATGGTTAGGCTGTTCACGGTGGCTCTTCTCTTGCTCTCTGTACATCCCCTGCTCCACCAGTCCCTGTTCACTCACATGACTATCCAGTCCTCATAATTAGAGGGCTTAATTAGTTCCTGGTACCAGTGAGCCCACCTGATGTCAAATGTCAATCCCCTTTTCTCCCCCACCCCCCAAGTAGCAAAGATCGCTGCTATGTCCTGTCCACCGTCTGCCAGAAACAGAGCATGTGGGGGTGCTGCTCCAGGACCCTTTATGTAAGATCTCCTGTCCAATAAGCCACTGATGTCTCTGTCACTTTCTCTGGGCTTTCTTCTGTCTCGAGGCTGAGCAGCCTTAAAGCTTGCACGCTTGTGGAGTGCAGCCTAACATCATCCAATACACAGTGGAAGTGGTACCTCTGGGATCAGTCAAGAGCAGGGTCAGAGGGCACAAGGAACCTGCACAGGTAGGTGATCCAGACCCCCGTGTCATCCAGCACTGGTGCACTGATGTCGCTCCCTCAGTTCACACCTGTGGCTGCAAGGGCATAGTCAGTGATCTGCGGGAGTGTTTTTTTGGGACTCTTGCTCAGTTTTGAAGGTAAATGGACAAGTGCAGCAGCCACAGTCTAAGAAGGTTCTGGTGACAGCAGCTCGCCCCTCAGGCTCTGGTCATTCATTTTGTGTGAAAAAAGAATTGGCCTGAGGTAAGAATATAAGGGCAGCCCTGAATAGCTTGTCAGTGAAGTAATTCAGAACCAGCCTCCCAAAATGTGCCAATTCAGCATGTGGATTATTTTGAGCTGAAGACAGTGGAGGCCTCAAAGATTCAGGAAGAGATTTTTAATCTCTCCCTTCAACCGCCTAAAGGAATTTAGATAGAGGGCCTGTTCCAGGAAGAGAGCTATGAGCAGAGACAACCACAGAGAGTGTGGGCAGGTGTGGTAAGCTGGGGGACCCCCTGTTTGTTCAGAGTCCTCTCTGTATCCCATTGTCATTCACCAAACCTTTGTTTTCCCATCTTCCTGTGTATTGCCTTTCTTCCGTTTGAAACTAGACCACCGGCCCCTTCTCCTTAGCTCAGAATGACATATAAGCCTCAATTGCTTGCCTGTCAGAGAGCCTCTCATTCTTTGTGGGACTCCCATACATACGAAATTGCCTTTGTTTTTCTCCTGTTAGTCTGTCTCACGTTGATTTGATTAATAGATCAGCCAAAAGAGCCTAGCTGGATACAGGAAAATTTTTCCTCCCCTGTAGTAGTTTGGTCATGGGTCAGAAAGGAGAAAAACTAGAAGATAGAGTTGAGGGACTGGGCCATCCAGACCCCCAAGGAAGGTGCCTAGACCAGCAGAGGTGCCGGCGAAGGGTAAGGGAACTAGAACAGGTAGTGGAGGAGGGCGACAGTGAGTTTTAGCTGCACCTGGAGTCTTTCCCACTCCACTTCCTCTCATAATTTTCCTCCAGGAAAAGAGACCAACCAGAATTCTGGAGGAGCTGAATTTATTATACGAAGTAAATGAGTCTGAGTGGATAAGGGGTGAATTGTCATGGACGCTGTGGTGTGCTGCCCTGTCGTCTGCTCTGGACCCAGGCACTCATTCCCCCAGAGGCTGGGTGTGTTGGTTGCCAAAAACTCTCAGCTGAGTCCTTCTGCAGGCATTGCCTTCAGCTGATGAGTGCTGCCTCACCCAAGATCATTTTTCCCTGCCTGGGTATAAAGTCCAGGCACCCTGCCTCATGTTGGGCCATCTCTGGAGGTCCGTCATGCTCTAGAGCTCCCACAGGGTCAGCCTAGGCCTCAATTGCAACTGCCCTGCAGTTTGGCTCCCCCAGTTGCCCCCTCCTGCATTCACCCACACATAGGTGTTGATCCCAGAGGTGCTTCCCAATAAAATCCTGCATACAGCAGGAATGGAGTGTCAGCATTTAACGGGGACCGAGTTTCAGTTAGGGAAGATGAAAGAGTTCTGAAGGTGGATGGTGGGGATAGTTGCACAGTAATGTCAATGCATTTACTTCCACTGAACTGAATGTATAGTTAAAGTGATTAAAGTGGAAAATTTTATGTTACTGTATTTTACCACAATAAGAAAAAAAATCTGGGCGTGAATCTCCCTAACTTCTTAGCGAAGTTAACCCAGCAGCCTTTGTGAATATGGCAAAGAGAGCTAGCTTCCACCAACATTCATTCCTTCTCCTTTATTGTTGGAACTCAGCCTGAGACAGCAAGCAGTCTTGAAACTGGCCATGGGATGCGAGACATCTGACTAAGTTTGGCCAATTGGTTGTGAGAAGTGATATAAGCCACTTCCTGCTCATTCTCTTAAAATAACAGGCATGCCCTCCACTCATCTTTGCTTCCTTCCTGCTGGCTGGGACACAGATGTGATGGCAGGAGCTGAGTCAGAGAGGCAGCCCAAGTAGAGAATGACAGAGCTACCCTAACAATCCTAGACTGATTATCTCTGGTTGTTCTGTGAGATAGAAATAAACTCCTGTATTGTTTAAGGCACTGAATTTAAGATATCTTTCTTACACTAGCTCAGCCTGTATCTCATACTTTGGATGACTCCAAAATCCATTTCTCTAACCCTAACTCCTTTCGAATAATTCCTGTTTCACATTTTCAGTTTTGAGATTTGGCATGCCCATACTGTAATATATCCTAAATGCTTTCAAAACCTTGTTCCTTATTTCTGATAATACCACAATTCTCCTACCTGTGAAGAACCCTAAACATTCACACAGTGGAATATCATTCAGCCATTAAAAAAAAAAGGAGGTACCTCAAGATAGGGAACAATCACCAAGACATATCGTTAACTGAAGAAAGCCAGGAGCAGCAGTGTCTATAACACTATTTGTTTTAGGAAAACAAAGAATATATACATTTGTACATATGTGTATGTACATAGAATATCTTGGGAAGGATAGCCAAAGACTGAGTCGCTGCCCTAGATAGGACAGCCAGGGGACAAAGTGGCAGAGAAACTAATTTCTCAATACATACCTGTTTGAACCTTTGAATTGTATACTGTATGCAAAGGGCCAAGGGTGCACTGTTCATTTTCTTTTTTTTCCAATTTTTTAATAGAGGTAGTAGGGATTCAACCCAGGACCTTATGCATGCATGCTAAGCATGTGCTCTACCACTGAGTTATACCCTCCCCCAAGGGTGCACTATTCATATTCTAATCCAGGTAAATTGCACCCCTGGAGTTGTGCTGTGTGTGGCCTGGGCAGCTGTATATATCCATTCTGCCGTGCATGTTTTACATACTCAAAAAAAATGTAAGAAAATATACTTACTTTTGTTCTGTAGCTTGGACAGAACAGTTAAAATATCCTAGTGTTTCAGAGATCTCTGTCTGGATTGCTGGTTACATCTTTGTTACCAGCCATTAGTTTTTGTTGCTGTTGTTGTTGTTGTTTTGGGGGAGTTTTGGGTTTTTTTTGTTTTGTTTTGTTTTTTTGTCATTTAAGAAGATCATCCACTCTTCTCCAGAACTTCCATCAGTGCTGAAATGACCAGCCAGCTTTTTTCCTCCTAGGAATTCCAAGGTGAGACTGGGGGAAGCGCAACAGTGAAACCTGCCTAAGGGTTTAACCCCCACATTTGTCCTTCTTCTGAGAGTTATCAGTTATCTCAGTTAGGACTGAGAACCTGAAAAATGTCCTTAAAGTTTGACCCTGAGAATTCTGCTGCTTGAATTTCCCTTGTCATCCTAAGGAAAATATCAGAGATGCCTGCCAAGATGTATGTACCAGAACACTCGCTGTGGCTTATTTCTCTTGTCCAAAAACATGGTCACAAACTAAAGTGTCATAAATATGTAACTAGTTAAATCTGGTACAGTTCATGTAGGTAGTGGAATTCCAGACGTTGGAAGAATAATAAAATGGGGAAGTGACTTCATTACATTGATAAGTGAGAAAAGCAAATTACAAAACAGTAGCTAAGGCAGTCTCCTTAAACTATCCCAATCTGGTTTTTAAAGAAAGTTGAGTAACTGAGTCTGGAAAAGATATTCACTGATATGTTAATATTGCTTTTTTGCGGAGTTGGGCTTATTATAAGATTATTTGTATTCTTTTTTTTTGTGCTTGCCTGTATTTTTCAAAATCACTACAATTAACAAGTTTTCTCTTATAATTAAAAAAATGTTACCCCTACACAAAGTTAATTTGGCGAGTTCTATGAGCACTTCAATTTGCTCCTCATTAGTCTCTGATAGTCCTCTGAGGCATACATATGAATTTTAAATGAGAAACATCAATTCTGAGTTAGGTAGAGAATTCTTCCAATTTCTATCAGGAGGAGGTAAGAGGAGAAGGGTAGCAGATGGTAAGAAGAGGATGTGACAGCTTAAATTGCTTTGTTACCTTTGTTACAAGTTTTCCTTCCAGAAAGAGTCATTTAAAGGTTTTCTAGCTAAATGAGGTATTTTACATTTGTACAGATGACAAACTTCACTATTCACCAGGACCATATGCTTTTCTGATATTCATAAAGGCTTTGAAGTCTAAAATATATGCTGTTTAGGAATGTTACTGGAGACCAGAGGATAATAGCTCTCTCCTAAATAATACATAAGTACCTTTTTAAATTAGCCTTGGCCAGGGGAAATTTTAAAAATAGAAAATATGGGTCAGAATCAAGTTCTACAACTCAGTATATTCTTTATAAAAGATTTATGGACTTGATTCAAGGAGTATTTTAGACAAATTTGTGTATAGCATAAACACAAATTAAATGTAAAAAAAAATTAATAATGAAAAAGTGAGTCCTAAAAAGGCCAGTAGGTGGCATAAATAATTTAATCAAACTGGCAAGATATGTACTGTGAAAGGTATCTTCCCCAACCTTTTGTCCATGAAAAACTCTTGAATATGTAGACAAAATTCCCGATTAAAGCATCACTAAAGAAGACAACTTAGTTGTAAATACAAAAATTGGAATTGCAGGGGAGATGGATCTCATAGACATCAACCTGAAGCTAGATTGTAAACTGTTTGCCCAGGCCTATCATTAAACCAAAAACAAAAAGACAACATGTAATGAGAGCATCTAATCTCGATGCTCCCCCAGCATCCTTCAACATCTCTGAAGTGGTAGGAGTGTGTTGACATCAGAGCTTAGGAAAATCATGTCTTCCAAAGCCTTGTAGGTGATCCCTGCCCCAGTAAACTCTGCAGGAGCAACAGGAAGCCTTTTCTCCCTTCAAATGCAACTGGAGGGCCGGTCCCAACATTCAGTCTTTACGGGTCCTAGGAAGGCTCCACGACACTAACCTATTACATACCTGTTGGCTGCCTTGGATCTGAATAAGATATTCTCCCCATTTACCAGCATCTGATGAAATGGCCAATAAGAAATGTTTGTCCTCGCTTGCTTTTGTATCTGCTCTTGTGGAAATAGCACCATGGATTAGAATCCAGATATGTGCAAAGACTAGAACACACTGCACCAAACTATTAGGAATGCTTTCTCCAGAAGCTGAGTCTACAGGAGATTGTCTGTGCTCACAATTATATCTTTAGTGCCTAGTCTAGGGTCTTATACATAGTAGGTGGTAAATAAATACTTGTTGAATAAATACTTTTCTATAATTTTAAAATTTTTTGAAATGAGCCTGTTACTTTCGTGATTGTAAGGAAAATAAAAGTTTTCTGGCATACTCATACTCAAAAGAGTAGAGAATCACTCTTCTAGAGGATTTTTCCCTGGTGAAAGCCTAATTATTTTCTTCCACAGTCTTTATTTGAATGAATTTAATTTTTGAGTGCATATATTACTCAATACATACAAACTTGACAAAACCCACCCAACCTAAAGAGTGTCTAAATCAGCTAACTATTCATTTATATAGATCACCAATGACTCATTTTCAGAGACTTTCCAGGTGTCTCCACTACCTGTTTCAATAAACACGCTCCACTGTTCGTGCACTGTTTGCTTTTCTGTGGACGCCTTACACACAGCTGTGCCTTGAAGCATCGCCTATCCCGGTCCTGTTCCCTTCCCCAGGAAGCAATACTGAAAGTCAGCAGCTTTTTCTCAAGTGAGACACCCACTGCTGCTCTGTGCCTTACAGGCAATCCTCTGCTTTCATCCCAGCTAGGCCGAATGTTAACTGGAAGACAATCAGGGTGGAGGGATGTAGGACAAAGTTTTCTTTATAGCCATATTATAAATAAGGATTGGAGTCCAAGTCTACCCCACAGAAGTTGGATTCACACATAATATGGTTGAAACCATTCAAATTTTGGTGTGTAGCTAGAGTAGGCACTTAGTATGAATTTGTTCAGTGAATGACTATTGCTAGTGCTTCTTTGCAAGAGGAATTTAGAAACTGAGACCCAATCTCAGGGAGGTGTCATCTCTGCTTCCAGCTCCTAGCAGCTGTTGATACCTGCAGGCGCTTACAAGTTGGGTGTTGGTAACTTGGGAGATGCCTGTATTCGTGTCTTAGACAAAGATCGTCTGGTTGAAAGTCATTTGAGGGGACTTACTAGAAAGGCACTAGCCTGTCAGTGCTCCCTTCTGATCAGGCTGTTTTCAGAGAAGGAAGGCTGTGGGCTAGAAACAGAAGAGGTATCTATTGTATTTAGCGTTTTAAAATTTTAAGCCATTTTAGCTCAGATTCATTTGATCATAAGGAATTGAGGTTCTCTAAAGTTAGCTAAAAGAAAGAGGATTTATTACAAGGTGTGATAATGAGTCTCAGCATTAGTCCCAAAGGAGTCATCACCAGGCTTCCTATGGCTAGAATGGAGGGTGGTTCTGTGCTCAAAGCTGCTCAGGGACCCCCAGCTGCAGAGCTTATTAATATGCTGTAAATACACATTTGTGTTGTTCTCGCTGCCTCCCCGAAAACTGGCAAAACCTACTGCACTGGGCAATAAGGTAAAGGTCATTGGTTAGCCTGAGGATTGACAGACCACTCTGGTGAATCAGCTGTGGCCCAGAAGGACAGGATACAGGGTTGCAGGGAGCAGATCAGAGCTGTCTAGCCAAGAGGACTGTGGGGGCCCATTAGATATGTTTAGTAAATTTGGGTATCTGGTTTAAGAATCCTGGGTGCATTTCAGGGTACCGTGGACTCAGGATTGACCCTGAATAATAACAAAAAAAGGAGAAATTTCTCCTCAGGCTATTACACACATATACATACACATACACTCACACAAATATGGGGCCTGGTACCTTAATTTTGCTCAAGCCCCTGGCCCTAGAGTCCCAGTCAGGTTTCAAAGTCCTCAGTATACAAATTATGTTGTCATGCCCTTAAAAAGGGATGGCTACAATGAAGTTTAAGGCAATATGAGAAAGTAGCATTCTAAGAATGTAAAGCGATGTAAAAGAACCAGTTTGGGTACAGGGAGGCAGGCAGGGGATAGAGAGAGGGTGGGTGAGGCCCTCTTTGCAACTAAGTCATCCTCATACCGTATCTTCAACAATTCCCAAAAAGACTGGCACCCTGCCCCGCTCCATTCAAATATCTTTGCCTTTCCTGTGTGCCTTTCCACTATTCTCATTAACATAAAAAAGCCTTCTATACATTGAGTGGATATGCTTTGACTTATTCTGAGTGTTATCAGCAGGATTAACACTCACAATTCCAACTTCTTTATCTGTAATTTTTACAGGGGGTGGTTGATGGTTGTATCAGATGGTTGTATCACTAGGAGTGTAAGATCTTGCCCTGGTCCCAGTTGTCCTCACTGAGTCTCTAATATTGGCTGAATCTGCCACCAGTGAAGCGGTAGGTTGTCAAAAGAGGAACAGCCACATCCTATGTACAAGAGAGCTTGAAAAGCTGGCTTGGTTTTTTGGAGGGTTTTTTTTTTTTTAATGGGGGAAGTAATTAGGTTTTAATTTATTTATTTTTAGTGGAAGTACTGGGGATTGAACCCAGGACCTCGTGCATGCTAGATATACCCTCCACCACTGAGCTATACCCTCCCCACTACCAACTGCCTATCTTGAATGACTTAGGACTTTTGTATTCCTGGAGGCAGGGAACAGAAGAAACCATAGAGGCTCTTAAGTTGCCATCCAAGGATAAAAGAACCCACTTATTATCAGGTGTTAGTAAGTGCCCAAAATTGTTGCAAGGGCTCGGGGAGCAGGTTCCAGGTGGAGCTTCTAGGGACAACTCCCACCCCCTAGAATCACACGGCTTCTTCTGTGGAGGGGAGTGCAACTGCCACCCCAGGAAGCTGAGGACCATTGAGTACGTTGCCTCCTTGGCCACATCCATGCCAAAAATAGGGATCAGTCTTCTGATTTTACTGAATTCTGAATTCAGAGTCTCACATGGAGGCATCTGATTGGCAGAATATAAATTGGTATCTAACTGAAAGGGACTCTGGCAAATGCAGTTTTTAGGGTTCCAGCTTTTGCTATGGATCAAGACATGCTAGAAGGAAGTCACAATGGGTATTGGCTGAGCCATAAGTGCGGAGGGAATATTTTCAAAGATACCAATGTGAGCAAAAGAGCTCGGAACATCCAGCCAGGCTGGAGTATACCCACTTGGTGAGGGACATGAGGTATCAGGTATGAATGATTCCATTTATATTAAATGTGCAGAACAGACAAATCTCTAGAGACAGAAAATAGATTAATGGTTGTCTAGGGCTGGGAAATTGTGGGTAGATTGGCAGGTGGTAGCTAAGGAGTGCAGGGTTTCTTTTAGAGATAATAAAATGTTTAAACTTAACTGCAGTGATAGATGCACAACTTTGTGAATATAATAAAAGCCATTGAATTGTGTACTTAAGTGAATTGTCTATTAGTTATATTTTAATAAATACATATTCTAAATGGACTCCCAGGTTTCTGAAATGAACAACCAATTGGATGGAGATATAATTTATTGAGATAGGGACTTCCATTTCCAGTAATGTATCCAGACTGACCCTCTTGATGAAAACAACTAAAATAACTGGCGTAAATATCAAAACCATCTTCTTAAAAGTAGCTCGCAATATAGTGAGGAAAGTATCATGCTAAAACATGAGTGAAGGCATGAGCCAAAAGAGCACTGAAGCTACTTTTGAGGAACTTTACTAAACTTGAGCTTCAATAAGAGCAAAGTTCAGGAACCATGCAAGATGGGAGGCAGATAGGAGACCCTGCCCTCATAAAGCTTGGACCAGAAATAAACCCATCCCCAACCCACCCCCTAGTTGTCAGCAAGGAAAGTTGCCTTGGTGCTGGAAAGAGCATAGTGGGGAAGGAACTGTCCCCCAAAGTTATAACCACAGAATAGGAATATTCCTAGTGTAGGTTTGCAGCCTGAATTTATATTCCTGGGTAGTCCTACAAACCCCAAGCTACAGGTTAAGTTTAAAGTGACCCAGTACTGATAGAAAGTGGTAAAGTGATGCCACATGACTACTGAGGCTAGGTCAGAAAAGGCCATGCAGCTTCAAAGAAACTTTCAGCCAGACAAAGGCCTTGTAAGACTCTCACAAGAGCCTTGTAGACCCTTCCTGTTAAAATTAGGACTACTAACAATACTGTAGGCGTTGTCATCAGCAGCCTCACACAGGGGGTCCAAGATGGAGACAGACCTTCTGCAGTGTAACCCTACCACCACTCCATCAAGAGGAAGAAGCTAATTCCCCTTCCTTTGAATTGGATGGCTTATATCTCTCTTGTAACCAATAGAATTGGCAGAAGTGACACTGCTGGACTTCTGGGTCCAAAAAGGTCATGCAGCTTCCACTCAGCTCTCTTAGAACACTTACTTTTAGGATGCTCCCTCTTGGAAGCCAACCGCCGTGCTATGAGAAGCCCACACCACATGGAGAAGCACAAGCAAGCGCTCCAGGTGAGGCCAGCCCTTGCCTCATTCCAGCCCAGGCACTAGATAAGAGTGACGGAGCCTTCAGATTATCACAGCCCCTGGCTATTCAAGTCACCCCAGCATTGTGGTCTTCCCAGCTGAGGGCCCCAGCACCACAGAACAGAGACAGGACCTCTCTACTAAGCCCTACCCACTTTCATCCTGCAGAGTTTGAGAGTCTAATAAGATGGTTACGGTTTAGACCACTAAATTTGGAGTAATTTGATATACAGCAGTAGAAACCAGAATAGGAAGTATGACACATTGAAAGAACCCAAAGAAGGTGGTATGGCCAATAAAGGTAGGTGACTACTGGGCGCCTGAAATAACAATCATCTCTGTTGTTTCTAACATAAGAAATCAAAAGTCAGATAAAGAAGAAAAAGGCAAGATTATCTGAGACAGGTATGGTTGGAAAAATTATGGATATGTGGCTTATACATCTGTGTAACCCCTAAACCAAGTGAAGCACATTACTCCTTTTCAGCCTTTCGCATTTATTATACAGATAAATACAGAGGCCTCTGGCCCTACCTAGGTTTGCTTTTATCAAGCTTCCCGGCAGATCAGGGCCCAACAACCATGGTGGCTCTTACCCTACCCTGAGCAACACCCCTGCAGCCATCTAAGCTGGCCCTCCATATGTCCCTGCTCTGCTCCTGGCTAAAGCCAGTCAACTGCTGAAAACCCTGGGATTGGGGCTGGGCCATCCCACCTTCAGCAAAACCATCTTTTTGTTAATGGCCCTAGGTGTTTGATCACCGGGGAGAAAAAAATGTAAGAAATTTTATATACACTTTTTGTTTGTTTGTTTTTTGTTTTGGCTTGTATATGATTCCCCTGTCGCTTGGACCATTCTCCTACAATGGGCTTCAATTTCAAGGACACCCTGCTGTGGCTCACTCTACCCTATATGAATTGTGTAGCTTTGCATGCATTCTAAATCAGAAGGCACTCAATCTTTAGGTCATTTGTGCATGGTTTTCACTTTGGAATGCACTCAGGATGCAGGGCAAATGCTTGCTGACCCCATGTTTATTTTTTCAGCTGGTGATTGAAGTTCTGGTCCAGTTATAATAGATGGGAATGCCAATGTCTTTATCCATTTTCAGCTTTATTGCAAATCTTGCATCGCATAGGCATCATATTTCTGCTCTCAGCATGTAAAGTAAAAGTAATTTTCATGTCTGTGTTTCCAAAGTAAATATCATTGTGTTTGCCCCCCACCTCCACCCCATAGAACTATTTTAAAAAGAAAAGACATGAGTATGGAAGAATAATATTCCAAGCTTCTGGGGGAATGTTATTAATAAATGAGTCTTTTTTTAAGTTATAAAGGCTGTTTTAAAAAATGTTCTATTCTATAACCTGTGACTGCTATTCTCCCTATAGTATGCACAATAGTGCTCCTTTTTCCAAGAATTTATTCAATCATTTAATAAATATTGATTGAGTGCTCACTATGAGCCAGATATTGGGGATACAAAAGAAATCAAGACAGACGAAATGAGGTTCTCACCTCCATGGCACCTATATTCTGTTTCAGGGAGATAGTCAGTAAATAAGTAAATAAATAGATAAAGTAATTTCACATTGAGAAAAATGCCTTGAAGAAAATAAAGCAGGGGTAATGAACAACTAAGAGAGGTCACTCTAGGTAGGTGGGGTCAGGAAAGGCCTCTCTCAGTAGAACCTATGAAAAAGCCAGCCATGAAAAGGGCCCCGGGAAAGAGCTGTGGACAGAGGGGACGACAAGTTCAGAAGCCCAAGGGAGGAAAGAGCTTGGAAGAAGTTGGAAAGGAGCCAGAGGCCAGTAAAGGCCAGACCATGTAGGATCTCATGGGCCTCCCTACTGAGGTGATATTTACCAAGCAAGTCACATGATCAGATTTATATTTTTAAAGTATCACACCTTCCTTCAGCTGATGTGAGGAATGGATGGGAGGTGGGTGGGGAGCCAAGACAGTTAGAAGACAGCAACAGTTCAAAAGAGGCTGCTGCTCTTGTGCCACCAGCAAAATGTACGTTTTAAGTGTTTTTTTCAGCAATGCTCACAGACTTGCACTGATTAATTCACATGCATTGTGATATAGTTGGCTAGTAGGGACTCAACAGATGTTACATTCCTTCTCTTGACATCTTTGGTTCTGTGCCTCACTAGGTAAACAAATCACCATCTTCAATCTCTGAAAATGCAATAAACACCATTAATTCAATGCTGCTAATGTTTTGAGCACCTGATACGTGTCAGGCACTGTGTTAAGATCTGGATATTCAAAATAAATGAAACTTGGCCCCTGCTCTCCAGGAAATTAGTCTTGAGAACAAGCAGGCAGCCCACCGGAGGCAAGAAAATCAGTAACAAGATAGTGCTTGGCTTTCCTTATTGAGGGAAGGATAAATCCCTCAGAGACCTGAGAGCAGAATGATTCTACAGACCTCTAAATGGGCAGGGGAGAGAAGAAGCAGGAAGACTTAGCTCATGTCAGAAATGAGAAGAGAATTTGTATCCTCAACTTTATTTTACCTACGCAGCTCTCCCTGGAGTGGAGCTCCTACAGCTGATTTGCTGGTATGATTTTCTTTTTACTTCCTGATATCTGGAATCGTGGAGGCCAGTGAGAAAGAGAGGCCCTCTGACTTCAAGGAAGGTTAGAGTCAGGTTATTCATAAAAAGTGATCTCTTTAATCAAACAAAACATTTCCCACAATGCAATACATGTCCTTCCCTTGCCAAATAAAAACAACTTCCAGGGGGACGGCATAGCTCAGTGGTAGAGTATGTACTTAGCATGCACGAGGTCCTGGGTTCAAGTTCCAGTACCTCTGTTAAAAATAAACACAATTACCCCCACCTTGCTGATAAATAAAACAATTAAAAAAAAAAAACCAGAAAAAAGAAAAAAAAAAACTTCCATGAATCATGACATTTAAAAACTACCTTAAAGGTTTTAAATGTGTGGAAAATCTCCTTTAAAAGAGAGACCCCTCCACAACACAACAGCAAGCTAGAAGCTGAGCTCTGCCATCACTTTTGTTGGAAGCACTTGCATGTCCAAGTTTGTGCAGCAAAATTGAGTCCTACAGCAGTTCTCAACCCTGACCACACACTGGAATCACCCAAGGAGCTTTAAAATATATTGATGCCTGGATCCAGCCCCAGAGATTCTTATTTAATTGGCCTGTGCTATGTCCTGGGCATCAGCATTTTTTAAAACTGCTTTCCAGGTAATTCTAATGTGCAGCCAGGATTGGGAACTTGTCTGCTAGCCCATTAAAGAGTGGCACTTGGGGCCAGGGACTAAACTATAGACTCAAAATACAGCACCTTATTTCCACAGACTAGATCTGATTCCCCAGCCATGCACTCCTACAGTTCCCTGTATTTTTCCTTCATTTAAACTGTAATTGTGTGTGTGTGTGTGTGTGTGTGTGTGTGTGACAGAGAAACAAACAAATAGAGAGGCAGAGGGAGAAATTGCTTGACTAATGTCAAGTCTCTCTGTTGAAATATAAGCTTCATGATTTCAAGGCATCTGCACATCAAGGCAGTATAGTATCGTGGTTAAAAACAAGTTTTAGAGTCAATCTGCATTGGACTCCCAGTTGTATTACTTGCCAGCTGTGGGACCTTGGGTAAATTCTTAACCATCTGTATCTCAGTTTCCTCAGCTAAAAAATGGGATTGTTGCAAAATTAGTGTTGTTGTGAGATTATATGAGATGTGTGGTGGTTTTAAAATATGTCTGCAAATTATTCAGCACTTTTCCCTCCAAAATATACAGCTGAAGTTCTCTTCCTTTGAGTATGGGCGACGTAATGACTATCAAATAGAATACGACAGAAGAGGTACTGTCCTTGAGCTTAGGACATAAAAGACACTGTGGCTTTGGATCATTTGTTCGGGGGAGGTCAGCTGTCTTGTTGTGAAGACAATCAGCTGATGGAGAGGCCCATGTAGTGAGGAAATGAGGCTTCCTGCCAACAGCCCTGTGAGAGAGCCATCTTGGAAGTGGATCCTTTAGCTCCAGTCAAGCCTTCAGATGACTGCAGTCCCCGCCAATACCCTGATGGAAACCTCCTGAAAGACCCTGAACCAGAAACATCCTGCTAAACCGCTCTGGAATTCCTTACCCACAGGAACTGAGGTAATAAATGCTTGTTGTTTAGCCATTACGTTTTAGGGCAATCTGTTACCCAGCAGTGGACAACTATAAGATGATAATGTTAAAGCACTTAAAATACACAGCAAATACTCCATAAATGTTAGTCACTATTGTTGCTTCCTTGTTCTCCTTTATGTCCTTAGCGCCTAACACCTGCTGTCTATTAGAGGCCCAGTATACAGCATGTGAGTGAATGAATTGCACACACATGGACACAAAATAAAATAAAGGGTCAAGGCAATCATCTGTGGCAATGGTTTCTGAAGTTATTTGAACAAGGATGTTTTCAAACAAAATCTTACCTCATGTTATCAGTCAGGGTTGAGGGGAAAAAAAAACAAACACAGAAATTACCTTAGGTATTTCAAACAGAGGGAATTTAATACTAGGAATTGGTTACAGAGGCAATGGAAGAGCTGAGAAGCCAAGCGCGAAAGAATGAGGCACCTTAGAGATTAGCCAGAGCAGGAAGCTGCTATTATTCCTAGAGCTGGATGGACGTGAGAAGAGGTGGTATTGCCAGAGTCCAGAAGTTGGAGCCATGCATATTGAGGCCACAGACGGAAGATTTGGGGGCAAGAGCCATGAAAGAGGAGCCACCTGAGTCAGAGATAGATGGGAAGAAACATCTTAGCTTCTTCCTTTTCTTGAGCTACAGTCTTTCACCAGTGCATCCCATTGGTAAAATCTCCCTGAAAGACAGCTAACAAAGGAGCCTGGGAATGAATGTAGTTCCCTGTGAAACAGAGCAGAGCAGAAAGGTGAGGAATGGATCTGATGTTTATATATGTATATACCTATGTGTGTATATAAATTATATATGTACCTGTTCGTCTATACATGTTTGTACATATGTGTGTATGTGTATGTAAATGCATAGATATATAGAGAGAAAATGATAAAGCAGATGTCGAAAATGAGTAGCATACACCAAAAAAGAAAACAAATGAAAAGCATTATTGTATTTATTTTATAAGTTTAAATGTAAAGCATTTATACTTCTTCTACAATTGATAAGAACACATGTTACTATATTAGGAGTCTCTAGTGTGTTAGAGTTGAAGATAATGGCATATTTGAATGTGCCTGTAATTTACATTTTTAAATTTTAAATAAAATGCTAGATTTGGGAAACCACTAATCTAGGTGATCAGTCAAAACACTTTTACCCTAAAAATTAATTTTTCTTGGGCCATAAGTGAAAATATTAAGATGATAAAATTTAAATAAACTCTTGATTAGAAAACTAATGTTATATAAATGTTAATTTCCTGATTTTTATAATAGCGCTGTGGTTATATAAAAGAACAAGCTTGTTTTTTTCTTTTTTTATGAAGTACACGTCAGAGTATTTAGGAGTAAAGGGGCATCATCATATGTGTATCATGTGTGCCAAGCTGTTCAGGAAAAAAAATATTATATATGAAAAGAGACAGGGAAAATAGATAAAGCAAATGTGGTAAATATTAACATAGAAGGAATCTGGGAAAAGGGAATTCTTTGTACTATTCTTGGAGTGTTTATATAAGTCTGGATTTATTTCAAACTAAAAAGTTAAAAATAAATAAAAATATTTTTGCTTAAAGAACATGTGATGCAGTTGGGGAAGTTTTGGGAGGGAATGATTAATAAACTGGCTAAGAAAATAGAAGAAAGATTAACTTTTGGCCAAATCTGAAAGTGGGCCCGTGTGGTCTCTTTCAGCCTCTGGCAGGCCGCATGGTGTCTAATGGCTGGGAACTTACTGCAGCTGCTGACGTATTCAGCTCTCTTCCCACACACCTCTGGAAGGTGGAGATGGGAAGAAACAGCCTGGCAGGATTTGCAGAGCATTCCAGTACTCTTAGCTCCCCTCTCTAGTAGCAAGTCTCAAAATGAAAGATTCCAGACGGTGGTGGGGAGGGTATAGCTCAATGGTAGAGCGCATGCTTAGCATGCATGAGTTCCTGGGTTCAATTCCCAGTACCTCCGCTAAAAATAAACAAACCTAATTACCCACTCTTGCCAGAATAAAATAATTAAATAACACAATAATAAATAAAATAAAACATTAAAAAAAAAGATTCCAGACCAGGAGAAGAATTTGGAGAAATAAAGAGTATTTGTAAATGTAAGAAGATGAAGGAAATATGATACACTTGGCAAGTGAAGAGAAAAATAAATGATCCAGTAAATGCATAAAACTGTGGGATGATGCTTAAAACTTGAAGACTAGTCTTCTTAAGTCCAAAGAGGAGGTCAGCATATTATAAATTAAATTTCCTAAACGATCATCTGGTATTAAACAAGTACCCAGCACATGTGAAACTTCATATAGGGGTAAAGAGCTCTGTCTGCTGTAGATTAATGACAACACTAATCCATAAATTTTCTCTAAAATCAAGATGTAGTACCTGAAAGAAAGGCTCAAAAATTGTATCAAACATGGTTTATGGAAAAACTGCTGGCACACAGGGGAAAATGTGTAAAGAAAATGAATGGCAATTTACTAAGAAGAAATGCAGAATGCCAAAAAAATATATTTTTTTAAAAAATCTGTCTAATAATAAAAAGAAATGTGAATTTATGCAGCAATGAAATATTATTTTTATCTATCAAATTGGCAAACTGCTTTTTAAAAAAGTCTTAACACCCAGTGTTAGGAAAGGTGGGACAAAGGAATGTGCATACTTATTATACATATCAAGAAAGAGCAAAAATCGGTGCTTTCAAGAGTGTAATTTAGCAATCCATTTAAGCAGACTTAAAAATACACATACTCTTTGACACAGGAATTCTACTTCTAGGAGTTTATCTTATGGAAATAAGGTTTCCCAAAAGATTTTGCTACAAGGAATATTTATAAACTGGAAAAATTAGAAACAACCGTACTTCTACAATTGGCTAATTAAGCCAACATAGATGCTTAACACCGAGTACTATGTAGCCATGAGAAATGACATTTATGTCATTTATGTCTTCCTTTGGGAAAAATAGTTCCAGGAAGAGGAAAAATATTCTCATTATATTAAGTATGAAAAGTGAGTTATGAACCAGAAATACCACATTTTTTAAAAGCTTACTTGTGCCTAGAATTTACACCAAAGTGTTACCTTTGGAGATCAACAAGTGGTAAGATTATGGGCAGTTTTAATTTTCTTTCTCTTGATCATCTGTATCTTATAAATTTTCCTCAATAAAAATTATTTTTTAAAGTAGTTGAATTATTTGTAGTTAGTTAGTTACAAGTGAAGCTTATAGAAAAAGTTATTGCAGACTTTGTCAGAACCATGAGGCCTCTACTCATTCGTGCCTTTTCCCAAATAGAAAGAACTAGGATGCCCCTAGGTGGGCTTAGGAAACACAGGCAGGGCCTCTTGGGAAGCTGAGGTCCCCAGCCTGGTAGACCACCTCAATAAAAGGATGCAGAAGATGCAGGATTTGGACAATTGTGGGAATTCTGAGAATTTAAGAATTGGTAGAATCAGGAAATGCAGTCATCACAGGAATCCTGGGATGCTCCCTGGTTTAGGAAAAGCAAATTCAGGTCTTGAGTTTTAAAATTGAAATCAAAGAAGAAAGTACTCTTGATTACTCTTGGTATAAAATCTGAGTTCAGATATTCTCCTCTAAACTTTAGTTTAATTAAACATATTTTCCCAAAATTATGTTGCTAAAGTCTGAAAATGAAGTTAAATGCTCTAAACCTAGGAGATGATTCACATATTTAACCAAGAGCTCATACATAAGAAAAAATATAATTGGTTCTTTTTAAAGATTCATTTAAGTAAAATCAGACTTCAAGTAGTGCCTACTTATGGGGGCTTTTAAAGGACAGAAACAACACAACTCATTTGAGTTCAAAACGCTTCTCCAAGGGGTAGCTTGGTGGTAGTGCACACGCTTAGCTTATATGAGGTTCTGGTATTTCCATTAAAAAAAATGTTTTTTATGTGTATAACTGAATCGCTATGCTGTACACCAGAAATTAACACAACATTGTAAATTGACTATACTTCAATTAAAACAAAACAAAACACTTCTCTGGACCACTCATTCTCTGTCTGGGCCTCTGGGAGACCCTAACCCCTCAAATTCCATACCCTCTCCAGAAGTCATCCCTTCCCAGAGTACTCAGAGGCAGGATGCTGAAGTCAGGGCCCATCCCAGATACCTTCAGAACTGTAGCCCCCGCACAAACCTCTGCTCAGAGTAAAAAATTCACGTTCCTAATTTGACAGAAAAATTCCCATGTATACCGAACTGTAATCAGAAACAAGTTATTTCTCCAACCTAGAAGAGATATTCTGAATTTCCCAAAGAAATCCTTGAAGAAATCAATTCCTCAAAACTGAAATTGTTACCCTCAATCTGGGAAATTAAATTACATGCTTTCAAATGGATATTATGGGCATTGCTTTGTTTTTCAGGGCATACATAGCTCTAATTATACGGACACTGTGCACCAAGGAACCACATGGCGACCACCATGCAATTGAAGAATAATTATCGGTTCCTTTCTGTTGTCTAACCCACAGCCACACAATAAAATATTAAAATTGTAAATAACATACTAATTAACCAGTTAACTCTTTGGGCAATGTAGTACTAGGTGTATATGCCTTGGGAGAGGGAAATGTTTAATCATAAAAATTTCAAGCCTCGATTTTCCCAAACAAAAGGACTTCAAAAGGAAAAAAAAAAAATGCTAAGACTCTACATAGCATCTAGCTTTAAAAACAAATAAACAAACAAACAAACCAGATGAACTGCTTGTTTTTGCCTTAAGGAAACTATAAAGTATTAGATATCCAGCTTTGGGGACAATGGAGTCAGAATGTCCACCCTGTTAATTTCATTAATTCATTCAAAATAAGAAGGGTCCTAACCTGTGAAATGGGGTCAGTCAAAACTGATCTGACACAATTGATGTGATTACTATTTAAGCCTGCCTCAGGAGCCTTCTCCCTAAATTACTTTCACATTCCTCCCAAGTCTACAGACATTTGTATTCAGCAAATATTTGTATTAAGGTCTCACTAAAGTGTCAAGCAAGGAAAATTCCTAGAGAATTTCCTTGATCCCTCCAATTGCCTGGTGCAGTGCTAAGCACAGAATCAGAGTCCCCAAATGGCTCATGACAGAAGATTCTAAGATCACTGCCGTAAGTTTCATGCCAGCTGTCCCAGCTGCTGACTGTATTAAGCAGTGAGGTTTTTACCCTCTGAGTATCTACCCTGGCCAAGTACTGTGGATAGATTGAGCCAACTGAGTTGGCATTAAGCCATTTGGGATGTGGAACTAAGAGAACTTGGAAATTTCTGTCAAACCCAGCCTCCGATTTTGTGTTCTAGGCAAATAGCCTACAATTACAGGTCAACAAACCCTGCAGAACTCTCATATGGGAGAGTCAAAGGACTGAAAAATGTAATTCCGATGCTGTAACAGTTTACAGTCAGGCTAGAGATTAAGAATTTGGGTGCTGCTATCAATTATATTTCAATAAGAATTAAAAAGAAAAAAGAATTTTGGTGCTAGAAAGAACTTTAGGGATAAAGCGATCAGAGTATAGATTTGAAAGTCCTATGCATGTCCACCTCCCACCTCCTGCTAATTATAGAAGGTCTGCTTATACCCCAAAGGCTAAATAAATGTTTAATTTACTTTTAAAGTAAATTAATCTGTATTATTTTTTAGGTAATGCACATACTAATTTCAAAAGGCACAAGAGTATGCAGGAAAATGTTTCCCTGTCACTCCTGGTCCCTAGCCATCCAATACCCCACCTCTGAAGCAGCCCACGTTACAACTTTCTTACACATAATTGTAGAGATCGTCTGTGCATTTATGCATGTATATGTGGAGAGAGATATGGATATAGATATACTGAAAATAGTGTATTATGACTACAATTCTGCTCATTGGTTTTTTCACTTAATTTAGAGATTATAATCTTGGAAATTCCATGTCAGTATATGGAGGCCTTCCTAATTTTTAAATTTTAATTTTCTAATAAGAAATTAGTCACATGTTTGAAAATTAATTTAAAAATAAATTAAAAGTTTCTCTCTTACCCATGTCTCCAATCACCAGTTGCCATCTCATCCCTAAGAACTAAACTTTATTATTTGTTCTTATGTAACTGTCCAGAATTTCTTTATATTTATGCTTATAAGCCAACACATATGCTTTTTTCCCCCATATTTTTACACAAAAGGCAGGTACTCTTCTGTACCTTCCTTTTTTCATTTAACAATATGCCTTTGCAGAACTTTACATTTCAGGTTGTGGACAGTTCCTTCCTTCTTTTATAACAGTTCGAGAGTGTTTTGATTGCATACTGAATCATGATTTATTTGCTCTTACAAGTTATGCTGTAAGTAAGTAACCTTGTACCTGTGTAATTTTCTACATGTGCTAGTATGTGTAAGTTAAATTCCCACAAGAGAAATTGATGGATCAACGGATATGTGTGCTTGTAATTTTGATTGAAATTGTCAGATTGTCCCCTATACAGGCTGTACCAATTAAGCTCCCACCAGCTATGTATGAGACCGTTTCCCCATTCTCTGACCAATACAGAGTTTTTATTTGTTTCACCAAATTTTTGACCCTTATCAATTTTACCAATCAAATACGGTGATTTATTTAAGTTTTAATTTCCATTTATCTTAAGAGTGAGGTTGAGCATCTTTTCATTTCTACAAGCATGATTTGTATTTCCTTTTCTGTGAGCTGTGTTTTTATACTTCTGCCCATTTTCACACTATGTTGTTGGTCTTTCAACGATAGATTTGTGAGAGTTTTTACATATTAGAGAAATTAACCTTCAGGCCATGCATTGCACATTTTTTTTGATTACTGAAGTCTTTTAATTTAAACTATGGTTTAAAGTCTAGTAAGACCAGACTCCCCTCAATATTCTTCCTGTTCAGAATTTTCCTGGCTATTCTTGTTTATTTTCCCACGTGAACTTTAAAATCAGCTTGTCAAATTCCCAGGAAAAATAATTCTCTTGGTATTTTTATTGGGATTGTGGTAAATATTTTTGGATTAACTTAGTGAGAATTGATATCTTTATGATGTTGAGCCTTTTGTTCCAAGAACATGGCAGGACTATCTGTAAAGTCTTCTGATTCTCTCAGGAGTGTTTTAAAGTTTTATTCAAATGACTCCTGTACATTTCTTTCTCAATTTTATCTTTTTGTTTCTTGGTGCAATTATAAATAATGACTCTTCTCCTTAAATACTTAATATTTAGGACATCTGCACATCTGGGTCAATATTCTCTGATTTCAAATATCATATCATGTTTCTGAAGCAACTTGACATCAATGCCAAAGCACTCCATGAATTCTCAAATTACGAAGTTTTCAGAGTTAATAAGTTGTAATTGATTTTAACTTTTTAAAAATCCCACACACAAAGACATGTTGGGGATCTGGCTTTAAAACCTAAGTTAAAAAACAACAACAACAAAATCCTCTCTAAGTTAAAAAAATAGTAAAATCAATAAAAACTTTCTTTTTTTAAATAAGTTTCCACTACCATCCCTCCAGGCATCCCTAGAAGCAGGGATCTTCTTAAAATGTAAATTGGATCACCTGGCTCCCACGCTTAAAATCTTCAGTGGCTTCTGATTGCTCTGTAAATAAAATCAACACCTAAACAAGCCTTGCAATCTGGACACAGATCAACAGGGAGGGTCGTCTCTGCTCCATGTGGCATGAGCTACCCTGGTTGAAGGGCAACTGGAGGGTACCCTTCAAGTTAGCAAGTTAATTCTGGCTGTCAGCTGGGGGCATGGGCAGGCTCACATCTACTCCATGTGGACCTCTCCACAGGCTGCTCGCACTTCTTCCCAACACTGGTTTGGTTCAAGAGTAAACGTCTGAGAAAGTAGAAGGTGCCAGCTTCTCATGGTCTGGGTCCAGAAACTAGTCTAGTATCACTTCTACCATGTTGCAATAGTTAAGATTCAGCAGAAGGGAGCATAATCCTACTTCTTGAAGGGAGAATTGCCAAAGAATCCAGTACATGTTTTAGAACCATGACATCCATCTAGATAAAGCAGATTCTCTCTCCAGCCCTTTGCAGTCATCTACCTGAAAGAGTGGTCTTCATCCACTAACTCTTCTTCCTTTCCAGCTAATCTTCTCCACCAAAAGCAATCCACTTCAGCCTCCACAATTGAACTTGTGCTCTCACGTAACTCATTGTGCTCTTCCAGGAGCCTTTCTAGTTTGTGGACTGAGGAAGTTAAACCAGACTAGGAATTCTTCGCTTGAGGTCCAAGGACCTCTGAAATTATAGTTTAACAACACACTGGTGCATTTTTTCTGGGCAGGTGCCATTAAGAAGTAGAATTATCTCAGTTTCTCAACAAGATTTGTGTTTCAGAGAAGATTACTAGCCAGTGAGGGTTCTGCAGGACCTCCAAGCACCTTAGCTTAGCCAGCATTTCTTTGGGAGCTTTCTGAGTGTGAGGTACAATTCTAAAAGCTTTACGTTCATGATGTCATTTCATCTTCACAGTTACTCTTTGAAATAGGTTTTACCGTTTTCGCCATTTTACAGATGAGTAAACTAAAATACAGTTTACACAGATGTTGCTATGGACTAAATGTTTGTGTCTTCCCCCAAATTCAAAATGTTGAAATCCTAATTCCAGTGTGACAGTATTTGGAGGTGGAGCCTTTGCGAGGTAATGGAGCCCTTAAAGAAGAGACCAGAGAGCTAGCTAGATCTCCTCCACCATGTGAGGATACAATAAGTCAGCAGTCTGCAACCTGGAAGACGGCTTTCACTGGAACTGGACCATGCTGGCACCCTGATCTCGACTTCCAGCCTCCAGAACTGTAAGAAATAAATATCTGTTGTTTATAAGCCACCCAGTACATAGTCCTTTGTTACAGCAGCCCAGACTGACTAAGGATCTAACTCAGGGTTATACAGCTGGTAAGCAGCATCACCAGGAATCAACCCGGGCAACCTGGCTTTGGACTCTGTATGCTTAACCCGTACTCTCCACAAAATACTTCGATCATTTTAATAGATAAAGAGTATTCCAGTGAGTTAACAGGCTACATTTTGGGTAACCAGTCCCCTATTATTTAAACCCCCTCATTTTACACTGAGAGAATTAGTTCTCAGCGATGTTAACTTATATTTGTAGACTGGTTGGTGAAGGACCCAGTTCATAATAATAGCTAATGGCTATCATTTATTAAGTGCCTACTATATGCCTGGCTCTTATTCTAGGCCCTTTGAATCCTTACCCCTCTATGAGATTAGTATTAGATATGAGGAAACAAAACCCAAAGAAATTAAGTAATGCCTAAGAGCACACAGCTGGCAAGCATCAGATCTAGGATTAAATATCAGAACCTGTGCCCTTTCTTCTCTGCTACATCATCTCCAGTTAATCACAGGCACTCTGCTTTTCAGTGCTCTCTACATGAAGGGCCCACTCTCATGTAATGCTGGTGAAAGTATGAACAGGTGCAATCACCATGGAGGGGAATTTGGCAATATTTGTTAAATTGACAACATTCAGTTTGTACATTCACAACAACATAAATATATGTAACGCTACTGAAGCGTACACTTAAAAGTAGTTAAAATGGCAAATTTTGTATGTGTTTTTTACAAAAAAAAAATCAGTAAAAAACGACATAGGTGCATACCCTTTAACCCAAGTTACTAGAAATTTATCCTATTGATAGACACATTTGTGGAAAATGATGTGTCCTCAAGAATATTTATTACAACATTGTATTAACAAAAGATTAGATGCAAGTGACCATCAGAGGGTAACTATTAAAATAAATTATAGTCCACTGTGTAATGGAGTATCATGAGCCTTTAAAAAGGAACAGAAACATATTTACGGATAGGGAAATATCACCATGATATATTGTAAAGTAAAAAGGTGAGCAATTGTGTAAAAAACAGGTGGTGGGAGGTTAGGGGATAGGAGGGGAAGGGAGGAAAATATATACATATTTGCTAATCTACTGATAGACTATTTCTGAAAAGAAACACAAGAAACTTCTAATACTGGTTATTTCTGAGATGGAGAACTGGTGGCTAAGGACAAGGGATGGAGATCTTTATACGTTTTGAATTTTGAAGTTTTGTGAACTCAAAAAATTAAATAAAATTAAAATTTTTATTTAAAAAAATATATTCAGAGAATTGAGAAGTGGTAGAGATCTCAAAAAATCTAGCACTAAATGTGCTCAAGACAGCATCTGAAGCATTCGCTAGGCTCATGATGAGACTGTGTTGTGCCTCACTCATTCACTGCTATATACTCAAAGACAGTAGTTCTGGAACTGTCAGTGGTACACAGGAAAGCAATCGTAGAGTGCCTAAGGTGGGTTAGGTGGATGAATGAGTGAGTTAACAGAAAGCTGATGTGAACTACTTATACTTCTCTATGATGTAGGCTTTACACTCTTACAAGTTCAGACATTTATAGAGTCAATAACATCTTTATGTTTAACAAAGAGTTATTTCATCTTGTTGCATCCTTGATAGAAATGACCCAAAATTGGTTAGGGATCTGATTTTAATCTTCTAAGTGCTTAATGTCATTTGTGACTTGTTGGACTTGCCTATTACAAGTTCAACAGCTCCAATCCTTAACCTTCTAGCAAATACCAGTTTAGCACCTGTTTAATCATTCTGTCTTCTCTAACCTCTTCAAATCTTTCTTTAAATGTGGTTTTTCAATTGGCTCATGATATTTTAGTAAGGATCAGACCTATCAAATATTGTGGCAGGATTATTGACCAGGTTTTCACATTCCCTTCCATTAACACTCTCCTGTGTTAGCTTTTAAAATAAAAAATTTTTTTTTCCTTTCCAGAAGCATCATGGAGCTGAGGAAAGAGAACCAGGTTTCAGGCCAGGAGACCTGACTCTTGAATCCCTGCCTCCACCACGTACAGGGTGAGTGGCCTTTCATTCATTCATTTAAACAAATATTTATTAAGCCTACTCTGTGCCAGGCCCTGTTTTGGGTACTGGAGGACTGAACAGAGAGCAAAAGTCCCTACTTTCATGGAATTTACGTTCTAGTGGGGAAAGACCACCAATGAACAAAATGAACAAGTAAAATATTATCATTTTAAATGATGGTAAGTGCTATGGAGAAAAATTTAAAAGGAAGGGAGGATAGGGAATATGGGGGGCATGGGGTACAATTTTAAATAGAGTCAATAGCCTCTGTCTTAGCAAGGCTGTACTGAGAAGGTGGTAATTGAGTCAAGACCGTCTGTGAGGGAGTGAGCCATGTGGATTTCTGGAAGAAGAGGGGACAGCGAGTGTGAGGGCTCTGAGGTGGTAGGTGGGCTTGATGAGGAAGAGGGGTGAACAAGAGAGCAGAGAAGGGGTTCAATCAGAAAGGGGGTTGTGATGGGCTAGACAGGGACCTGTGACTGAGTGAATTAATTTCTGAAAATTAGGACAATATCTATTCTTGGAGGTATAAAGTCACATACATGAAAAGTACCTGCCAAAGAGTATGACATGAGCAGATGGATGTTAAGTTTAATTGTCTGCAAGTCTTTGCACCTGTTTTTCAGGTTGGGGAATTGTTTTTTTCTAGTAATTGACTCCCTGTGATTAGAGAAATGTCTTTGTTCTGAAACATCTTAGAAACAAAAAAACATGTGGCTTATGTCAATTAAGGTGTTGGCTCATATCCCAAAGGTAATGTTTTTTGTATCTAAGAGATATCTGCAGATGACAAACCCACCCATCTGGGGCAGAGCAAAAGCTGCCAGGATACCACCTTTAACAGAAGCCACAGGTAAGGAGGTGAGAGAGGAACAGCAGCCTGAGGTCACTGGGGAATACAAACCAATTCAATCCATTCAGCGGAACACTTAGTCAATGCATATATTGATGGGCTAATTCTCTCCACAGTGCAGGCTGAACACTTTCTCTAAGACTAGAGTTTCCAGACAACAGTGTTGCCTAACCAAAACAGGTCTTTCTCTGCCGGTCTTTCTTATTCTTTTTTTTTTTTTCTTGGTGGGGGAAGTTATTAGGTTTATTTCTTCTTAGAGGAGGTACTGGGGATTGAACTGAGGACCTCATGCATCTAATTCTTTACTGAGATCTCAAGATTTTAGTTAAAGAAGAGAGAGAGAGAGACAAGCTGATCCTTCAGCAGCCAATCAAGAGACATTTGTCCAAGCACAAAGATGAAAGAAAACCAGTGAAGCTGCCTGTCTCCAACTCCAGATTCTAGAGGCCATGACTGCTTTCAGTCGCTTCCTCCAGAGGCCCTTGCGTTCTGGCCTGTACAATAGCCTTGCTGTTCTGTCAACAGATAGAAACCTAGGTGGACTGAATTAATTTTGCTATCATCAATCCATCACTCTCAGGTCTGTTAAATATTAATGCCTCAGGTTCTCCAAGAGGTATCCAGGTAACACAGTTCAACTACATCAGCAACTAGAACTAACCTAAACACACACACACACACAGCTATATTGACAGAGGATGAACTAAAATTCTTTGTATTAGGGTATTAGGGCAATAAAATTATTTTATCCTATTTTTCAAAATAATGCTTTTGAAATTTTTTTTAAAATTGGGTTTTGGTAAATGTGGATTATCAAAAAGTATTCTATGATTAATTGATGTCTTAAAACTCCAAACAACATATTCTACTTAAAAAATAGAATTTTTTTAAAAATTCAGTGCATCAGTGTAATATGCAGCCATTAAGATATGTTGTAGAAGATCAGTGAGTGACCCAGAGAATGTTCTGGATATATTGAGAAGTGAAAAAACAATGAGTACTGTACAATGGCATTAAATAAATATTTTTATACATTAGGACGGAACGCATATGAAAATGACTAACATATTGTCTACTCTTAGAAGATGAATTTGCAGGTGGTTTTAATTTTCTTTCTGCTGACCTGCAGTTTTAAAAATTTCTACAGTCAACATGTACAACTTTTGTAATAAAAATTATTTCAATTTTGTGTTAATTAAAATTCAGCTGCCTAATATTTCTAAAAGTCAAATTAATTTTCCAACTAGAAACGGATAAAGCAGTTCAGCTGTCTACTTTCTCTCCTTGAGAAAATGGCTTGAGAAAAGCATAGAGTCATGAAGATTTGTGCCACTGCAGTTGGGAGAGAAAGCCCTGATTCTGTGATAGGTACTGTGTCATCAGTGCTTTACCTGCATCACCTCACTTAATCTGCACAACAACCCCATGAAGAAGGCCCCATGAGGGAGCCCCTTTTAGAGATGAGGAAACTGAAGAGCAGAGAGGTTGAGTCAGTTGCCCCAAACCACAAAGTTAGGAAGAGGTACAGACCCGGGGCAGCGTGGTTACAAAGCCTGAGTCCTCACCACTGCTGGATGCCTCACTGTCTGTCTCTGCATCCAGGCAGACCTGGTCTCATCTCCTCTTCATTCAGCGCCTTCAGCAGGTGTGGCAAGCTCTAGCTCTCTCTCCAAAACCCTGCTTCCCCCTTCCCTTCACATTTGTAGCAGCAGCCCCGATTTCAGAGGAAAGGAGCTTCCTACATCCTCCGCTAACTGATCTATTTTCTCTAAGATGGAGCAACTCTAGATGATTGCAATATTTGGTACATACTTACACTAAAAAAAGTATTCGTGATCTGAAATTCAGATGTAACTGAGTGGCCTGTGTTTTGGGCAACCCTACTTAGAGAAGATTCTCAGCTATCATTCATCCTAAGGAAATACATTAAAACAGTCTTAATTCCTCATCCTCCAACAACTGATCACCAAACTAGGAAATGCCTGTCATGCCTGCCACACCCACATCTCCTCCCAAGGTAAACTGTGTGACAACAAACCACATCTCCTGTTGCCCTTGATAGCCCTGTTTGAACCTGTCAGGATCTGGCCTCCAGAGCTGACTGGAGGCTGGCCCAGGGGATTACTCCAACCTCCACTTCTGAACTCAGAGCCTGTGCACTGTTCTAACCAAATCCTGGCTGCCCCCCAGTTGTGGCAGTGTCAGTATATTAGGAGACCCCTGGTCATAGGAAACTCAATGCCCATCATGTGTGGTTACCCTCTGGACTTGTCAAATGCAGCTCCTGTCTGACTCAGCACTTCTCCCCGCAAACCCTGACATTTATAGCCCCCAGAAAAAGGAATCGTCCTGGATTTGCTCCCATGTCAATGAGGAGGAATGCAGAACCCCTCAGGAAAGGACTGGGCATAGTAGATATTCCTGGAAAAATAGGGGCCTTCCTTCACTTTAGAGGAAACAATATTATACTTTATTTTCCACACCTGTCTCTCCTAGAATATACTTTCCTTGAGAGTAGGAGCTATAACTTTTATGCCCACTCTAAAAAGGAGTACAAGGCCTGGGTAGTTTTAGCATGAGTCGATGAGCAAACAATGAACAAGATGACCTACAACAAGGAATCACTAAGCAAACTGTGACAGCTCAGCTACCTGGGATCCTACATATCGGCTTACAATAAAAAGTCTATATACTATGTCAATACATAGAAATGTGTGTGTGAAACCAATTAAATTCAGAATGTAGACCAATAGATCATTTGTATTCTGATTATAACTATGTAAGATCTGTGTACAGATCACAGTTAAGACTGGCAGAACATTTGGAGTCATAAATAGTTTAGCAACTAGTACTCAGTAGGGGATTTTTCTATAAATTAGCTCAATTTCAAAATAAATATTTTCTTACAGCTAAAAATCCAGAGGGCCCTCAGCCTCTGAAGCACTAGAATAAATAAGTCCACAGGTCTCAGAATTTGAGCTCCTACTAACTTGGCTCAAGCTAAAAGATTTTTCTTTTCAGAGGGTACTGTTTGCTTTCACGCAGCACATACTCCAATGGGATAGAAACAGTGTCTATTCAATACAGATTGAAAGGAACATCTAGCCATGACCTTTACTTTGACCAGTAAGGACCAAAAGCATGTGTTTTCCTTCTACCAAATAATCCCTGCTGTCTCTTCGCATTTTACAGTTGAATTCAGTAAGGGTTAGCCTAGTTCAAGAATTATAACCCCATAGATCCATGGAAATCTTTCTCAAGACTTTATCTTCATCACTATCCTTCCCTAAAGCTCTTGTTGATTCCTGGTTGCCTAATCCAGATTCCTCAGCCCAGATGACTACTACAGCAGCTGATTCCAATCTGCCCCTGCAGTCTTACCTTTGACTAACTTCTTCTGCTGTAACTGAATTTGCTTCTGGTATTTACTCATAGAAATGCCTAATTCAAGCCCTCACTTTTTTTCAAGTTTCTCCTATCAGAACAGAGTTTGGGATCTCTCCTCCAGACTTCTCTAAATAGCATTTACTATTATCATTTTTCTTTGGCCCTTACCATTTTTCTGGCTTATATTGTTGATATCCTTTATGTGTGTTCATTTGGTCTTCCCAAGCAGACAATATCATCATTGAAGGTGGAACAAACCAGCAAATTGATCATCACAAGGTGGGTCAATGGACCATTGGACAGGTAGAGAAATTCAGCTATGTACATCCCCACAAACCAAGTGTCATCTTACAATTTCCAGAAATAATGCTATGCTCAGGCTCTTGGGGATTGAATTATGCTAAGCAAAAGCTCCCAAAGACGATTTATGAGCCAGAATATCAACTTATTTTGCAGTGGAAGTGGCCATTTGTGTAGGTTTTTTTTTTTCCTGATGAAAGTTGAATTATAGCTGAGAAAGTTCCTAGTAAGTGGAGACAAGGGGGAAAAATGAATTGACTCTACAACTATGTATTAGTTTTCTATTGCTGCTGTTAACAAATTATCACAAACTTAAGGGCCAACAGCAACACAAATTTACAATCTTATAGTTCTATAGGTTAAAAGTCTGACATAGGTCTCACTGGACTGAAATCAAGATGCTGGCAGGGCTCCTTTTTTTTTGGAGACTCTAGGGGAGTATCTGTTTCTTTGAGTTTCCTGGCTTCTAGATATGCCCACATTCCTAGGCTCCTGTTTCCCTTTCTCCATCTTCAAAGTCAGCAATGTCAGGTTGCTGAGCAACTCTTCCACCTCCCTCTCCCACTTTGAAAGACCCTTGTGATTACATTGGACTCACTCAAGTAGTCCAGGACAATCTCCCCATCTCTTAACCACACCTGCAAAGTCTCTTTGCCATGTAAATTAACATATTCTGGGCATTAGGACATGGACATATTTGGGAGGCTGTTATTCTGCCTACTGCAATTAAATTTCCCCAAAACTATTCATGTGAAACCAATATATTAGGTATGAATTGTAAAACATAAGGAAATGTCATGTTTATTCCTAAATTTTGATTTCCATCAGACTGAGGTGATGAGAAATTAATTAACAATCCTTGTTGAGGACACCTAATGTGTTGCCTATAATGCCACAAAAATCTTGGTCTCAGGCCATCTGGTCCCTTGATGTATAATGGCCCTCTCCTCCATTGGGGATGGGCATTTCTGCTTAAGCAGGACACCGCAGGGTTCACTCATCCTGATGCTCAAATCTATTCTGAGGTCTTTGCACCTCCCTGGGCCCCCAAAGTACTAGTGAAACCCCTGCTACTCCAGGATCCTTCTCTGTCTGGAAGAATCTCCCCTCCTCTGCACCCCCACTTCATTACTCTCACAGGCAAGTGCCCCTCTCTTTCTCCCCTCTTCTTCATTGGGTTTATACTTTTACAAAAGACCTGAAGAGCCATTGGCTTTAAACTGCTTTTGTCTTTCCTCTTGCAAAAATTCCCGGGAAAGGAATTACAAAAGACCTAGACACAAAGGACCTGTGTAGAGTAGGGTGGGGTGGGGTTATGTGTAGGCTGAGAAATAATACAGTGAGCAAAACACATTGTTACAGTTAATAAATTAACATCTCAAAGACCAATCCTATTGTGTAAATACAACCTACTATTTTATCTTTTTCCCCTAGGATCTGTTCCTATTTAGAATAGTTCTCATTTGATCTTCTTTATAAATAATTCTGCAGAGGCACTAGTAAAATTTGAGTCTATCATGGTCTTTTTTCTTTTTTTTTTTTAGAATCTTTATAAGCCATGAGACTTCTGTTTACATTTGTCATTTACAAATGTAAATTGTGAACATTTCTAATAATGCATTTTATCTTATTAGCTAGTTTAACCTGGCTGCTCCCTTAAGAGATTTGGGAACATGCTCTAATCTATGAATGAGATATTTACAAAACAAAGTTAGATGTGTTGTTCTTGCTGAAGATAACCAACTTTTATTTGTGTATGTACCTGTGTGTTTTGCACATTTATTTTTAGAGTTTTTTTTTATTGTGGTAAAATATACATAACATAAACATTTACCACTTTAACAATTTTAAAGTGTACAATTCAGTGGCATTAAGTACAATATTGCACAGCCATCGCTACTATCTAGTTCCAGAAGTTTTCCATCACCCCAACTGGTAACCCCATACCCATTAAGTAATCACATCCCACTCCCCCAACCCCAACTCTTTATTTGTAGAGTTTTTATGTTAATATTTTCACTTGATATAATATATGACATAATATATTTATAAACAATGTAAAACACATAAGCAAAAACTGTTCGGATAAAAATCTCTTTTCCACCCCACCTTATCTCTTTCTCTGGAATCTGCTTCCAGAATTTCTTTATCAATATATAAGCAAATTTTCACTCGTTTTTACACAGAATGAACAATTCCATAAACAATTCTGTACCTTTTTTTTTTTAAACTTAAAAATGTGTCTTTATAAAACTTTTATAGCAGCTGATATGTAGGGTAACTATAAATCCTGTTTGTTTGGGACAGTCCCTGTTACGCCCATTTTCCAGGTGTCTGTTTGGATGATAAATTGCATGATCACTCTATATATTTGGCACTTGTATGCTTTTTACCAAATACAAATTATAAACAATTTTGGGATCCATAAATGACCAGTTAATAAATATTTGTTGATTGATTTACTATGGAACCCAGATGATTCCAAACTAAAACCAGACTTTAAAAATGGCCATTCTAGTGAAATACATAATGCACAATTGATCCTCAGTCTGTTTTTAATCTTGAAAACTAACTAGAATGGGTTCATTATTTACTTCATAGAGGGGCTCAAGAAACAAAGAATGAATTATCAATTATATTTGGAGGAGCTACTTCTTTTGGAAAACAAGTTGTCTGTATCTATGACAATATTAAACGCATATGCCCTCTGGTATTGGAATTCCTCTTCTAGAAATTAATTCCATATGAATATCTATAGATACTCAAATATGGTTGTTAGATAGTGTTCATTGTAACAGCTGATAGCAAAAACTGGAAACAACCTACATGTCCATGAAGAGGGAACTGCTTAAATAATTTAAGGTACTCAGTGAAATTAAAGAGAGTGTAACATCAAGAGAATGAGAAGACAAGCCACAGACTAGGAGAAAATAGTCTCAAAAGACACATCTTATAAAGACTGTTATCCAAAATATACAAAGAACTCTTAAAATTCAACAATAAGAAAATGAACAACCCAATTAAAAAACTGGGCCAAGGACCTGAACAGACACCTTGCCAAAGAGGATATACTGATGGCAAGTAAGCATAGAGAAGGATGTTCAAAGTCATATGCCATTAGGAAGTTGCAAATTAAAACAAGGAGATTTCACCACATACCTATTAAAATGGCCAAAATCTAAAACACTGACCACACCAAATGCTGACAAGAATTTGGAGCAACAAGAACTCTAACTCATCGCTGGTGGGAAGGCAGCCACTTTGGAAGGCAATTTGACAGCTTCTTACAAAACTAAACATACTCTTACCATACAATCCAGAAATCACACTGCTTGGTATTTACCCAAATAAGTTGAAAACTTATGTCCACACAAAAAACCTGCACATGGATGTTTATAGCAGCTTAATTCATAACTGCCAAAATTTGGAGGCAACCAAGATGTGGGTGAATAGACAAATAAACTATGGTGCATACAGACAATATAATATTATTCCACACTAAAAAGAAATGAGCTATCAAGCCATGGAGAGACATGGAAGAGCTTTGAATGCATATCACTAAGTGAAAGAAGCTAATCTGAAAAGGCTCCTGACTGAATGATTTCAACTTTTATGACCTTCTGGAAAAGGTAAAACTTCTTTTTTTTTTTAAGTTTTAAAATGTTTTAAAAAGGTAAAAAGATCAGAGGTTACCAGGTGTTAGGGGGAAAGAAGGAGTGAATAAGCAGAACACAGGATTTTTAGGTCAGTGAAACTGTTTTGCATGATACTGTAATTGTGACTACATGTCAAAACCCCTAGAATGTACAACATCAAGGGTGAGCCCTAATGTAGACTATGGACTGATTTTGTGTGATTATGATGTGTCAATGTAGGTTCATTGTAACAAATGTACTCCTGTGGTGTGGGATATTGATAGCAGGAAAGGCTGAGCATGTTGGGGAACAGAGGATATATGAAAATTCTCTGTACTTTCTGCTCAACTTTGCTGCAAACCTAAAACTGCTCTAAAAAATAATAAAGTTTATTAACTTAAAAAACATTGAGTGTAGTATACTGCTAAGAGGCATCCTACTCAAGATACAGTGTTGGGTGAATAAAGAAAGTTCAGAACCATGCTTTCTAACCCTATTTTGTGTAGAAAAAATAATAGAGAGAGAAATGGATATGCTTACATATGCCCAGAATATTAATGGAAGAATATAAAACAATATGCTACAGGGGGTTCTTCTGGGGAATGGGTTGGGAAATCAGGAATGGGGAACTTTTATTTCCATCAGTATATAGATTAATAAAATTTTTATTGAAGTATAGTTGATTTATAATTTCTGCTAGTTTCAGGTATATAGCAAAGTGATTCAGTTATATATATGTATATATATGTATACATGTATATTCTCTTTTAAAATTCTTTTGCATTATAGGTTATTACAAGATATTGAATACAGTTCCTGTACTATACAGTAAACCTTGTTGTTTATCTATTTTATATATGGTAGTAAGCATCTGTTTATCCCATACTCCTAATTTATCACCCCCATCTGGGCCCCCCTTCCCCTTTGGTAACCTTAAGTTTGTTTTCTATGTCTGTGAGTCTGTTTCTGTTTTGTAAATAAGTTCATTTGTACTATTTTTTGTTTGCTTGTTTGTTTTTGGGTGGGAGGAGGTAATTAGGTTTATTTATTTATTTATGTTTCTAATGGAGGTACTGGGGATTGAACCCAGGACCTTGTGCATGCTAAGTGCACACTCTACCACTGAGCTATATCCTCCCCTGTACTAATTTTTAGATTCCACATATAAGTGATATCATATAATATTTGTCTTTCTCTGTCTGACTTATTTCACTTAGGATGATAATCTTTAGGCCCATCCATGTTGCTGCAAATGGCATTATTTCATTCTTTTTATGGCTGAGTAATATTCCACCATATAAATATACCACAGTGTCTCTATTCATTCATCTGTTGGTGGACACTTAGGTTGCTGTTGGCTTGGCTATTGTAAATAGTGCTGCTATGAACATTAGGGTGCATGTATCTTTTCAAATTAGAGCTTTCATCTTTTCCCAACATATGCCCAGGAGTGGGATTGCTGGATCATATGGTAACTCTATTTTTAGTTTTTTAACCTCTATACTATTTTCCACAGTGACTGCACCAATTTACATTCCTACCAACAGTGTAGGAGGGTCCCCTTTTCCTCACATCCTAACCAACATTTATTATTTTTAGACTTTTTGATGATAGCCATTCTGACTGATGTGAGGTGATTCCTCATTGTAGTTCTGATTTGCATTTCTTTAGCAATTAGTGCTCTCTCTCATGTACCTGTTGGCCATCTGTATGTATTCTTTGGAGAAATATCTATTTTGGTCTTCTGATCATTTTTTGTCTGAGTTGTAGGTTTTTATGTTACTGAGTTTTATGAGCTGTTGTTTATTTTGGAAATTAAGTTCTTGTTGGTCGCATTATTTGCAAATATTTCCTTCCAGTTCATAGGTTTTCTTTTCATTTTGTTTATAATTTTCTTTGCAATGCAAAAGCTTGTAAGTCTGATTACGTTTTATGGTATCATATCTTATATTTAAGTCTTTAAGCCATTTTGAGTTTATTTTTGTATATGGTGTGAGGGTGTGTTCATTGATTTACATGCGGCTGTCCAGTTTTCCCAACACACTTGCTGAAGAGACTGTCTTTTTTCCATTGTGTATTCTTACCTCCTTTGTCAAAGGTTAACTGACCATAGGTGTGTGAATTTATTTCTTGGCTCTCCATTCTGCTCCATTGATCTATGTCTGTTTTTGTGTCAATACTTTGCTGTTTTGATTACTGTAGATCTGTAGTATTGTCTGAAGTCTGGGAGGGTTATCCCTCCAGCTTTATTCTTTTTCCTCAGAATAGATTAAAATTTTAATATGAGCAAATAGTTCTTCTGATCTTTCTGTGATTACTTAATTTAATTGTTTAAGTCATAAACAATTTTCTTTGCAAAATATTCTAACAATTCAAACACAGTAAAAGTGCTCTTGACTTCCCTCCACAGTCCTACCTCTTCCCAGGAGATACCCTCTGCTGGTGGTATTTATTTGTATCCATCTTTCATGATTTTTAAAAGTAAATTCCTTTGAACTACTTGAATGTACATTTATTATTAGTTGTAAAAGTCCCCAGTGAACACAGAAATACTCATTATGAGGAAAAGGAAGTTTTAAAATAGGGGAGTGACAATATTTCTCATAAGCTAGTTCAGCAGCAGGGAAAACCCCAGGCTTTTTTTAGATCTCCAAGTGCAGGAGAGGGATAGCTTAAGGTGACTGGCTGGAGGCTGGGAGTGAACAAAGAGAGGAAATCCAGAACAATGGGGTCACTCCACCTTGCCCTTCTGGAGGTGGGGCTGCTGCAATAAGTGTGCAATTGGCCTGATCAATGTAATTTAGGGATTAGAAAGTCACTGGAGTTAACATTGTAAGTCATTACTTTGAATTCTAAGATAGGAGATGGTGAGAAGAGTGGAAAAGTCTGAGTGTCAAATGCTTCTTTAGGTCAAAACACTGCACTGGAGTTAGAAAGGGACATGTAAGATGGTGCCACTTAAGTTATTTTGCTGCTTTACAATTATAATAGGGATTAAAAATAGATAGGTATTCTAGAATCCTTTCATTAAAAAAGTTGCTTTCTGGGTTGTTTTTGTATTATCGGGCTATTTTTCCAAAATATTGATTTAGGGGGAGGGTAATACAGCTCGGTGGTAGAGTGCATGCCTAGCATGTATGAAGTCCTGAGTTTGATCCCCAGTACCCGTGAAAAAATAAAAAAAATTTAAGCCCCCAAATACTAATTTATTCTCTTGATTATATTAAAAAGGGAGGGTTATGAATTTTACCCTGTTCAAGCCAGGAGATACATCTAGAGAGCTGGGAAATACCTAATCTGGGCCTCTGATAATGGGAAAAGCCAGAGACTGGGACTCAAGTCTTTACTAGACACTATGTGATCTCTCACTTAATTGCTCAATGCTTCATTTGTCTCCTCTGTAAAATAAGACTGTTGGTCCCAACAATTTCTATCATCCTATGGCTTGAAAATCTATTAGTTGAACCCATCTAGTTAATGTAAGACTGTCAGACTGAATCATACACTCAAAATGAAGTGGAGAGTTGGATCAATTGTATGGATCTTTCTGGGGGAAAAAAAAAGTAAATTGGACCTCAATTAGATATATTTCAGGCCAAATTGTTTATTCTGTTTTACTTTTCTGGGGCTATAAGATCAGAATCCTACTTAATGGATCAACATAATTCACTTGTTCTTGGCTCCATTTACCTGGGTGGGCCCCTCAGATTCAAATACTCAGACCTAAAAATGCCAGGCATAGTTTTGCTCTATAAGTGCTGGAAAAACAAAGATGTTCTTTCAAACTCAGTGCTAACTAGATCTCACACACACTGTTTACCACCGTTTAGCCAACCAGCCCTTCTCAAACTTAATAAAGTGCCTAAAGAGACATCTGGGGACCTTTTAAAATGCAGATTCTGATTCAGTAGGTTTGGAGTTAGGCCCCCGAGTCTGCATTTGTAATGAGCTCCCAGGTGATGCTGCTGCTGCTGGTCTGTCTGTGTTCCATTCTTGAAGTAGCAGAGGGCTAAACCACTAGTCTCTCACTGTCTTTTGTCATCCTCTTTTTCAAATACAAGCTGTTTTTGATGAAAAATAACTAACGTTTTAAATGATAGAATGAATGCTGCTTTCAGACAGTATTTGTGAAATAAAGCCAGAATTAAGGTCATTCCTAAGATAAATGTGTTGGGTCTGGATGCCTAACACTTTGCTAACAGGTTAGGAAATTTACAAGTGTGTACTTTTTTCTGTCAATCTGACACCGTATACAGTGGCAAAGACATGAACATATATAAATCCCTCACTTCAAAAGAAGATTCCTAGAAATAAGCTGTGAGGATTAATGAGATAACTGATTTGAAAACCATTAGCTTTATGCCTAGTACTTAGAAAATACCTAACCAAAAGACACATAACCAAGCAAGGCAAAAGATACAAAGGGGCATTTCAGAGAAGGGAAATCTTGAACAGTAAGCAAACATTTGAAAAGACGTACAACCTCATTAGTAATCAGAGAACTGAAAATTCAAACCACAATGAGACACCACTTTATGACCTTTGGATTGGTAAAAAGCGAAAAAAATCATATAATAGCACACACTGGTGAGGATATGTCACACACTGCTTGTGGAATTTAAATTGGTACAATTACTTTGGAAACAATCAGGCATTACTTGAGAAAGTTGAAGAATATGCCAACTACCTGGTGATTCAAATAACAGCTGGAAATCCTAGAGGAACTCTTGCACTGTATACCAGTAGAGAAGCACAAATAAGCTCATGGTATCATTGCTCCTAAGACCAAAGAATGGAAACACCCCAAATGTTCATTCATGGTTGAATGGATAGTTTTATATTCATGTCACAGAATATTATATAATAGTGAAAATTAAAGCACTGTGGTCACATACATCATCATAACTGAATCTCACCAACAGTGTTGGGGAAAAAGAAAGGCAGAGAAGAATATATGTAATATGAAAAATACACAATGAAAACATATTTTTTAAGAACAGGTATGTGTCATAAAACTGAAGAAAAGTAAGAGAGTGATAAGCACAAAAATCAGGGTAATGATTATATTGAGATAAGGATGGGGACATAACTGAGCAGCCCATTGCTGACATGTTAGTATTCCTCAAGGCTGTCTTGGCAAGATCTCATTCACTCCATGATTCAACTCCTAGGTACAGCACAATGACTCCCAAATCTCTGACTCTGTAGCACCTCTCTGGTGGAATCCAAATCTTTTTGTTTGGTTTTTGTTTGCTTTTTACTTCTTCTCATCTTTAGGTCAAAAACAACATGTACAATATTAAAGTCATTATCCTCACTTACCTATCTATAGCCCTTTCCTGTTGTCCCAAGCTAGGTACTTTGTCATCAGTTTTTACTCCAACCTCTGCCCATCATCTCAGTTTCTCCTGTTATCCGTCTCAGTTAAGGATGCCATTAATTCTATCACCCACAGCAGAAATGTGAAGGTCATTTTTAATTACTTGTCCCCACCTCAACTACCATATCGATTATCAAGTTTTCTCATCTAAACACTTCTCAGATCTCTGTCTTCATTCCAATCCCATCCCCGCTAATATCGGTTAGGTGCCCAATCTCAGACGATGAGGGGATCACCTTCTCCTTTTTCTTCCAGCTCTAATCTCTCCTCCATCTTTCCCTCTATCCCTGTTGGCCAATAATCTTTTCAAAATGAAATCCAATCTTGCTCCTCCCCTAGAAATCTTACACCACTCCCTGTTTTCAGAATAAAAAGCACATCCTTTGACACAGAAGAAGGCATTTTAACATTACAATTGTTAATACTAATAACTAACATTTAGTCAGCACTGACTCTGGGTCAGGCACCATTCACAATACTTTACATTTATTAACTTGTCCTCACAACAACTCTATTAGGTAGGCATTATTATTATGCGCTTGACCCATAGTGGGTGATCAATAAATACTGCTGAATGAATGCATTCCACTTTTACAGAGGGGGAACCTGAGGCTGAGGCTTAGAATGCTGAGTCATCCGAGATTTCATAGCTAGTAAATTGCAAATTAGTTACACTGGGCAGTCTCACTCCAGGGCCTGTAAATGTTGCTATGATACCACAAGTATCTTTAAAATCAGACCCTAACCTACTTTTCTGGCCTCATCTCTGGATATTTCCTAGTGTCCTTTTTCTATCCTAGTGACTATTCTCCGAATTTATGAAGTGAATTCATACTTGTCCATCTTTATTCAGCTCTCAGCTCTAGAAAGCCTTTCTCTTCCCCCTCTTAGTCAGGGTAGCCCTTCTCAACCTTCAGTACCAACTTTTTTTTTTTTCTTTTTGGCAGGGAGGTAATTAGGTTTCCAACTTTCTTTGTCCACCTCTGAGAAGCGCTCCTTTACCCCTAGGCTGAATTACTCACTGCCTTTCCTTTTGCTCCCACAGCACTTTATCCATGCCTCTAATTACAGACACTCTAACACTATATTATGATTTATTTATGTGTCTGCACCTCACCAGGTTGTTTTCTCCTTCAGGTCAGGCACTGGGTTTCATTCATGTTTGTATCCCTAGTCTGCCATGTAATCAGGATTCAATAAATATTTGTTAAATGAATGAATAAATGGACATCTTTGGTTTGACTTTACAAAACATACAGGAAATATTTCTTTGAAAGAACATTTCTTATAATCATCTTTCTATAGAAGCTAAGGGTATAAAATTAAATCTTAATTTAGCAAAGGCCCTTGGCAAGCAACTATTTCAATGTCAACAACGTATCTTGCTTTCTTTAATACAAGGGTACCAAGACATAGTTACAAATACAAATTGTAAGTGCCCTTTAATGGATGGGGCTGAACAAACAAATAGGAATGGTTTGCTAATACTCACAATCCAGGGAATGAAAACTAAGGAACTTAAAAGCCAAAAGAGCCTCAAATATTTTCATTTACTTTTTAAACTTTAGACAAAGGAGTTGGGAGTAGAGAAAAAAAATTACTGGGCACCCTGTGTTAAGCTGTTCTTTATGACTTCTACTCCAAATGTCTTCTCAAAAACATTCAGGACATCTAGTCCCTTATTGTGTTTATGTGTCATCTCTTCTTTGTCTGTGAAATGTAGATAACAGCAAGTTCAGTTTCTGAGACCAGTCATTTGGTAGGTTATTTGGATAATTGGGTCTCTGAAAATTGTTAATTCCTGCCAACCTCTTTTACTAACTACTAGCTTCAAGAGAGATGCATCAGACTCATCGACAGATCCAGAAGTTGGGCCATCCTCTTCATTGTTATTCTGTTATAATACTTGACAATTATTCCAATATTATTTTCAGTAACTTGGTTAAGTCCTTCCACCTTTTCCCGGCCCACCTTTCTCTGTGTAACCAAAAACATCAGTTGAAAGATTCTCAAAAGAACCGTCTCTTGATTCCATTCCACAAATCTGACCCAAAGCATTGATTCCATGGTGATGGGGGAAAAAAAAGCTTGAAAAGTGCTAGATGCCTAGAGATTTCTTTTAGCTATTTGTCACTGCTTCTTTAGTAAACGTGCACTGCTTGACAAAGGAGCCAGCATAATGAAAAGAACCCTTAGGTCCACGGGCACAGGAGCATCACAGAAGTGCCCACACACAGACAGACTGGAGCCTTCATGCTGACTCAGTCGAATTGTTCAGTTATAACTGACGGTGTTAAAGACTAGTGAGCTGAAGCGATTCAAGATTCAGAGGGAGAGGATGATTAATAGTGCAAAGCCCCAGAGAATGGGGGTGGGGTGTGTGATCCACAGTATAGGTGGAAAAAAATAGCCTTAATAGGTGGAAAGGAGGGGTGTTATTTTGGAGGCAGGAAGTCGGGGGGGGGGGTTCCTTTTAAAGCTTTCTGTTTTCCCTGAAGTAGGAGGTGAGGTCATTCTTGGAGGGTGAGGTGGGAGGGTCAGAGATTTGTGGAGGTTTGAAAAGGCTGTCTTGGATAATGAGAAACACTGCTTAGTGGCTGCCCTCAGGGCCCCGTTGCAGGTGGAACTGCAAGAAGGCAAGGGAACTAAGAGTCAAAGTAAAGGATCAAGAGCTACAGGCTGGAAAAGGGAGGACTGAATGCAGAAGGAACTGGACCCAAGAGGAGAGAGAAAGGTCAAAGGTCTGAGGAGCAGCGGAGGAAAAGGGCAGGATGGGGGAAAGACTGGTCCGAGAGTGGGGTGTCCAAATTATCATTACCATTTTAAGTGTAAGAAATAATATCATATTGAAACAACATTAAATACACTGTGATTTTGTAATCCTGCATTTGAGCATTGGTTTTATTTGTAGATTGTGGTTTTCAAACATTTAAAAACTTTTTAAATTTTATTTTTTGGGGAGGGTAGATAATTAGGTTTATCTACCTATTTATTACTTTTGGTGGAGGTAACGGGGATTGAGCCTGGGACCTCGTACATGCTAGGCACGCATTCTACCGCTGAGCTATGCCCTCCCCCCAAACTTTTTTTTTTTAATGAAATTTTATACAGACCCACCTGGTTGGATCAAGAACCCATCTACCCTCTGCTAGCTCTAAGCCCTCCCCAGCTGTGGAAAAATTCCTCCCTATCTGAGGGATAGAAGCAAGTAGAGCTAATTTTCTGTACTACTAGGGCTAAAGTGAGTTTTCTATCCGAACTGTCTCCTTATTTAACATTCATTAGAAGATGACTAGTCCTCTACCTCTTATATTCCAAATGCTAAAATACTTTCCACATTGATTAAAGAATTAAGTATAAAAAGTTATGATATATAATTAGATTAAAATGTGAGAAAAAAATTTATATAAACTTTTAGTCAGAAAGGCCTAAACAACTCAGGATAGTCAGCACCCCAAAAAGAAAAAGACAGATGTATATATGACTACAGAAAAGGATGAACAACAACAATAATGAAAAAAGTACAAAGGCCATAATCAAAAATCAAAAGACTGCTAAAAAATATTTGCAACACATATGACAGCCTTTTTGAACAATAATATATCAATATCTATAAAAGTTTTTAATTAATAATATTAAAATACAAATAAACATGTACTTTATCTTATGATTTTTTATTTCAAAAATTACCAAATCTATAGAAAAACCACACAATTTCATCCCCAGCAAGATTTTTGCTATGCCCTTGAATTAGAACAATAAAAGACACAGCAGTGTGGTTGGGGAGTAGATAAGTAAACAACTAAGATGTTCTGATGGATTTAACCTAACCAGAAGGTATTATGAACCTGTTACCGAGTCCAAACTCATTACGCTCATCGCACGACAGGCCAATAAATCGGGAGACGAGGTGTTGGGACAAGTAATAGCGACTTTATTCAGAAAGCCGGCAGACCAAGAAGATAGCAGACTAATGTCTTGGAGAACCATCTTGCTTCAGTCAGAATACAGGCTCCTTTTATACAAAAAATAGGGGAAGGGATGTGGTTCCTAGCTGCAAACTTCTTGCCGTAGGAATTCTTTGTTCTTGCAGCCATCCATGTGGGTCAGGCCATGGTTATTCTCTATTTTGCAACTTGCCATCTCCACATAAGTGCAGAAGTGCTAACATCCTTAAAGGTCAGAGCCTGGAGAACAGGCTCTCCTGTAAATTTTAGGCTAAAGGCAACGCTGTTTTACAAAAGGTGCAGAGCTAGCAAGACTAAGCCTAGAAAATAGGGCACAGTGGTTAAAACTTAAGGAACAGATCCAATATGGAGTCAGATTTGTTCTCCTCTATTACAAACCCACAGAGTTGGAGAAAGTAAACCAGCTTGGTCAATCAGGAAAGGCACCTCATGGAGATAATACTAAGGTTGCTCTTTATGGATGAGTAGAGATTAGGCAGATTAATGGCATTCCAGTCAGGGGAAGCAGCATTCATTCATTTATTCATTCATTTCAACAATGACACTGCTTACTGTGAGCCTCAGTAGACTCTGGAGATAGAGCAGTGAACAGTCAAATCTGTGCCTTGCTTGGGGGAGAGATAATAAAAAAGTACACAAATAAATGTATAAAAGACAAAAAGGATAAAGGATGAAAGAAGGTCTGGGGTGATGTATGCAGTTTTAGATAAGATGGTGAAGAGAAGGACTTTCTAAAGGAGATAACATTTGACAGAAACTTGAGTGAAGTAAGGGAGGAACTGTGGAAGGAAGACAGCAACAAGTGCAAAGCCCCTGAGGTGGGCAGTGGGATAGAACTGACTGAGTGAGTGGGAGAGAAATACAACAGGAGATTAAATTAGAGCAATTAAATTATGCTGGGGGAGATCATGTAGAGCCCAGTATTCATCAGCATGGAAGTTTGATGAGATCACCAAGGAGATGAATGTAGAGTTAAAAAAGAAGTCTTAGAAGTGAGCTGGGAAACACTAATATTTAGAGGTCTGGAAAAAGGGAAAGATCCAGAGTAGGAAACTAAAAATAGGTGGAAAACCAGGCATGAATGATGTTCTAGAAGTCTAGTGGGTGTTTTAAAATAAAGAAGTTATTTATCGTACCAAAATATAAGGAGTGAGAAAGCTTAGAATATTCAGCGTGGCAGTGAGTAGCTCAGGATAGAGGGAGCAAAACCTGGGTAGGGCAATGGCATAAGAGGATAGTCACAAAGTAACTTTCTCAGTCACATACTTTGACAATAATATTTACAAGAAGGTCTTAAACATGATACAAAGCATATAGAGTAGTAGAGTAGTTGTAGAGTACAACTTTTAAAATTTTATATACAGGGGCTCAGTTGTCCCTCCAGGTGAGACTATGCAGGACAGCCTTATTTCATAGATGAGCAATTTAAGGCTCAAAGTGGGTGGGAAACCATGACCATTTAAAAGATACAGTGATCAAAGACAGAGTTGAGTCACCCTTTCTCTGATTCCACATCCAGTGCTCTTTCTGCAACCTTTGCCTGCCTCATCTTAATGTTCCAACATTCAAAGTAGGCATAAACTTGATGAATAATTTACTGTTTTTTTCCTCAGAAAAGTTTCCTTTAAAAAACTTCACAGCTTGGGGAGATGGGGTTATAGCTCAGTGGTATAGTGCATGCTTAGCATGTATAAGGCCCTGGGTTCACTCTCCAGCATCTCCATTAAAAAATAAAATAAGATAAAAAAATAAATAAAATTAAAACTCCACAGTTAAGAATCAAGAGTGAAATCAACCCATACTTTCATATAGGTACAACAGAAAGAGATAATTCTGTCATTGTGAGGCTTTTTTCATAGGGATTAGCTGGATCAGAACCTAACGGATTTAGCAGCTGGACCCTGCTGTCTCTCTGATGTGATGGAGGTCAAGACATTCTTCTTTTCCAGTAGATCTTTTATCATGTACTTTACTGAGTTGTTGAATGTCTTAGCAATCAGATACTGTTTTTAGAGGCTTTAAAAAACCTTGAATTTGATGTTCCTAAGTATTTCCTCATTTATTGACAATTCTATCCCACAACCGAATACAAGCACTAAGTATCTTTTTCATTTCAGATTTTAACTTATGTCCAAACCCACAACAGAAGTCTTTAACAAAACTATATTAGTGATGGGTTGGAGTTACTGTTTCAGCTTTATAAATGCCTTGCTGCATATTCTTGTGGGAAAGGAGTAGTGGCAGGGGTGTGTGAGGAATGTGTATAGAAATTAAAAATAAATGAAAGTTGCTGATAAGTTTATATAATAAGGTTTACTAGCTTATTCCACTTTTCCTTTTTTTTTTTTTTTGACAACCTTTATTCAATTCTATTGGCCAAACAGCCTGCTGTTTTTAATACCTTTCATATGCCTGAGACTCTATATCCACACTGTCCCAAATTATCCTAATTTACAGGGTTTCTTTTGTCCATCATTTCAATCAGGGAAAACAGTAGAAGATTAATAAATGTGCTTTTAAGAAAGACAGATCATCAATGCCTGAAAGAAGAAACAATAGATAATATATTATTTCAACTGGATAACCAGGTGGAAAATAGTTCATGCATAGTCAAAGATGTTTTAAAAATTCAAAATATCCCATTTATTTTATTCTTTAAGTTACAAAACAGTTTATAATTGCAAAAGACTTCAAATAATACAAAAATGTAGAAAGCAAAGCAAAAGAATTACATGAGAGAAGCTGTATGCTGTTATATAGCAGATTTTCAATATGCATTATTAAAGTAATTTTGCCTATATTCTTATTTTTTCCTTTTTTATAAATTAGTAGTTATCCTAATTACAAATGGTTAAGACCACAGACATTGGAGCCAAATTGTCTGAGTTTAAGCCCTGCCCTGCCACTTTCTAGCTGTATGTATGACCTTGAACAAATTATTTACATCTTCCTGGTGCCTCAGCTTTCTCATCAGTTAAGTAGTATCTATCTCATAGGATTGAAACAAGAATTAATTGAATTGGTATAGGAGGAGTTTAGAAGAGTGCCAGGCTGAGAGTAGATGCTATATAAGCATAAATTCTTATTAGAATTGTAATTTTTCTTTCCCAATTATGTTGGGTACCTCTTGTTATTATACAGTCGGCCCTCCATATCTGCGGTTCTGCACCCATGGAAATGCCATTTTACATAAGGGATTTTATCATCTGCAGATTTTGGTAGCCTCGGAGGTCCTGAAACCATTAATCCCCAAAGGACAACTGTGTGTCATCTTCCTGTTTACATCTTTCCTATTCCAGTTAGATGTGTTTCTGGGCTACTGATTTAAGTGTTTAATCTTGCCCTTATACCACACTGTTTTAATTATTATTGCTTTATAATACATGTTAACATCTGTTAGAGTGAAATCCATCATGACTCCCCTTTTTAGAGTGAAAACGTGTATATGTGTATATCAATTTTTCATTTTTATACATGAATTTAACACTTTCTCAAAGTTAAAATTATTTAGTTTTGCTTTAATGGCATTAACCTATAAAATGATTTGTTAAGTGACCTCTTTCAAATATGTAATTTCCTCATCCAATAACTTAGTCTGTGTTTTCATTTATTCAAGTCTTCTTTTAAAAAAGAAGACAAAGTTTAATGTTTTTCTTCATGTAGGTCATAGTTTTCCTTTGTCAAAATCACTTCTAGGTACTTTGTATTTTTTTGTAGTTATTGTAAATGATGTCTCTTTTTCATCACATTTTTCTTATTCCTAGTATATAGAAATGGTCTTAATGTGTGTGTATTGTTTTATACCTTCTTGTTTGATCCAGCACTATTTTCAATTTCCTGCATCAAGAGGTATTCAATTAATATTATTAATTTGAATCAACTTTTAAAGTAATCTAGTTATATCAGCATCTTTAAATAATGATTTATTGCCTTCTCCTTTTAAATATGTTTACATCATATCTAATATATGTTCTGTTATTTCAGTCAGAACTTCTAACTCAATATTATAGGAAAGTGATTGCAATTTACATCATAGGCAGAAACTAATCTCCCTTATACAGAAAAATTTCCTACCAAACCCAGAGAAAAAGACCAACAAGAGAAAAATGGACAAAGGATAAGAATAGACAGTTCAGAAAGAAGGAAATATAAGTTCTTAAACATTAAAAAAAAAAAAAAAAAAGCTCAACCTCACTTTTAATGAGAAAAATGCTGTGGTACCATTTTTTTACCCATTAGTTTGGCAAATAACCAGAAGTTTGTTAACACTGTTGACAGACTGTAGGAAAACAGGTGCTCTCATCCACTGCTGGTAGGAATGTAAATTGATTTAATCCCTACAGAGGGCAATCTGGCAATATCTGTCAAAATTATACATGCATATGTCCTTTGACCCAGAAATACCACTCCTAGGAATTTACCCTGCAAATACATTTGCACACGTGCTAATTGACCTATGTACGAGATTATTCATTGCAGCATTGTTTGTAATAGCAAAACACTGGAAAACAATCTAAGTGTCTATCAATAAGGAATTAGTCAAATAAATTGTAATGTATCCCTGAAGTAGAGTACTATGCTGCCAAGAAAGAATGACTTGCTGATGAAACAAAGATTTTCAAGATATATATTACTAACTGAAAATAACAAGGTGCAGAACAGTGTGTATGTTATGCTACCTTTGAGAGGAGAAAAAAGGGGCAAAATAAGAATATATATTTTTATTTGTATGTTCATAAAGAAATTCTGGAGTAATGTAGGCAGTACTTACAACAGGGATTAGCTTTGGTAATCTGAGTTTGAGCTAATGAGAGACAGTAGTGGGAAACTTCTAAGTGAACCTGCTTATTTTTTTAAATGTTTTAACAGTGAGAATGCATTGTCTATTCAAAAAACATGTGGAAAAAACATGTGAATGTATTGCATATTCAACATTTTTAAAATTTAAATCAGTTTTTAGATTGGCAATTATGGGCCCCTTTTAAATTGTTAACAGCACAAGGTGAAGTGGATGATCATATTCACAGGGACTCTGTGTCAGCTGTTGTGTATATAAGCGTAGCTTTCTGCTTTGAAGTAGAAGACCTAGATAAGCTGGATTCAACTACTGGCTGTGGCCTTAGGCAAGTTCCTTAACCACCACATAGCATTGTCATGAGGGTTGAATGAGGGAGGTAATGTCATACAGGTTTTAGTTCAGAGCCCAGCATGTGCTAAGTGGAAATGCTTGTTTTCGTGTTTTCTGAGAGCTGGTGCTTGCCCTCCTCCCTCCACTCAAGGCACCTGGTACCCACTTCCCTTCAAAGTGCTTGTGCTCTGTGGTAGCAGTTTGTTTGCAAGCCTGATCCCGTGAAGGCAGACACCCTGTTCTACTCAGCCCTGTCCACGCAGTACCCAACACATCGGCTAGCCTGTAATAGGCTGTATTGAGCACGTAATAAGTGTGCGTTCCTTCTTTCAACAGAGATCTGTTGAGCTCCTGCTGTTCGGCCAGGTACTCTGCTTGTTGCTGAGCTTTGAAGAGATATGATCCCGTTGACAGTCTGGCAGGGGAGACAGACATGAAACAGATACTTGACTGAAGTGGGATGAGTGAGAAGAAGGAGCAGTACCTAAAGTACAATGTGACCCTGCAGGGAGGGGCTGATCGAGGAGAGTCTCCCTTAAAAACTGGCTTCTAGAGTGAGAATTGAAGATATATGGAATCACTTTAGCCAAGATTATGAAGACAGTGTTGCAGGGGAGGGAACTGCCTCCTCAAAGAAAAGGGTTTTATGCTCTTGGGGAGCCAAAGGCCAGCTGACCCTTAGGGAAGGTGGAGGAGAGAGACATCTGCAGTGCCCCTGGAGGTAGACTTGATAAGACTTGTTAACACTGGTGTGCTTGAGCTGAAGAACAATGGGTTTCCATTGAAGGCTTTTAGGCAGGAGAAAGACTCGATTCAATTTACATTTCTTCAGCCAGCTTTTATAATTGTTGAGGATAATGATGGCAACTAAGTGTTTAAATGAATGAATAAATGAACCCCAAAGAATAATTCATCACCAATTATGTTCAAATAGACTATAATGCGAATTTACTTGGTTTACACATTCTTTTCTATTTCACTGAGACCTATCCTCTCTGTTTAGGTCTAGGAATTCATAAATCTCCTCACACTACAGGCTATTAACCATTTCTAGAATGGTCACCTCTATAGATCCCATTACCTGTTGATACAATTTTACTGTAGAAGATAACCAGATCTTGAAACTCTGAGGAGACCTCTCCATCTGCCCATACATGGGTAGCGCAGACAGTCCTCCTCCACCCTACCCAAAATGCCGCCACACTGCTCCCTGCTAACACATCACACCGTTACTCTACTTAGGAGAAGCCTCAAAGAACTTTACAAGAAAAATAAGCAAGTGTGTGGTTCTGGCGGAGAAGCAAAAGCAAATGTGGAAACTGAGGGATATCAGAGTACAGCCAGTTTCCCTCTTAATTAGTATGATTTTTACCATAACTCTTTGGCTGCCTTAAGCATCTAGAAATCAATTCGGGTAACAGTTCAGGAAATAGTACTCAGAATTGTAGTATCATTATGGAGTCTTTTTCTTTTTTTTTTTAATTTTAATTCTTATCTTTTATTGAACTGCAGTCTATTTACAATGTTAATTTCAGGTCTACAGCAAAGCAATTCAGTTATACATATATATACATATGTATATATATTTTCAGATTCTTTTCCATTACAGCTTATTACAAGAAATTGAATATAGTTCCCTGTGTTATATAGTAAATCTTTGTTGTTTGTCTATTTTATATACAGTAATGTGTATCTGTTAATCCCAAACTCCTAATCTACCCCTCCCCCCACTTTTCCCCCCTGGTAACCACAGTTTATTTTCTATGTCCAAGAGTCTATTTCTGGTTTGTATTTTGTTGTTGTTGTTTTTTAGATTCCATATATAAGCGACATCATGTGATATTTGTCTTTCTCTGACTTACCTCACTTAGGATGATAATCTCTAGGTCCATCCATGTTGCTGCAAATGACATTATTTCATTCTTTTTATGGCTGAGTAATATTCCTCTGTGTGTGTGTGTGTGTGTGTGTGTGTGTGTGTGTGTGTGTGTGTGTGTGTGTGTGTGTGTGATCTTCTTTATCCATTTATATGTCAATGCACATTTAGGTTGTTTCCATGTCTTGGCTAGTGTAAATAGTGCTGCTGTAAACATTGAAATGCTTTTCAAATACTATAGTTTTCTCTAGATCTATGCCCAGGACTGGGACTGGTGGATCATATGGTAAGTCTATATTTAGTTTTTTAAGGAACCTCCCTACTGTCCTCCATAGTGGCTGCACCAATTTACATTCCCACCAACAGTGCAGGAGGGTTCCTTTTTTCCCACACTTTTCATTATGGAGTTTCTATTCTAACAAGAGCTATTTAATATACTTGGCCAAAAAGTTAATAAAATCAAAATGATGTAACAAAAGACCCCATCTGTCATACCAAAATAAAAATAACAACACTAATACACAATTTAGAATTCTGGAATTACTTTTTTTCCATCTTCATCTTGTAAAGAATTTGACACTATTGCTAATATAGGTGCTAAGTAATAAAGTTCTGAATGTCTGTTTTGAAGGTTATGACTTTAGAAGAAAAATATCTTTTTTTCTTCCTGTGACATTCTAAAAAATAGGGAAGAGTCATTGTTTTATAATATAATAAATTCTGTAGATATCAATTATGGTGCTTCAAGCTGTGTAAACCTGTATGAGTGAACATTCTAAGGACATTGATCAAGATTTCAAATGTCTTATTACAACAGATTTTCTCACCAGAGGAAGAGACTGTAAACACCATCTGAAAATGAATCTCAAACACTGGAATCTCCTTTCAGAGAGACTTGATGAGGTTGACAAGCACCCTCTGTGACAAAATTATTCTTTAACTCTGAGGGGTAGCTATTTGTTATTTATATGGAACTTGAATTCTTTTGTTTTTAAACCAAGGTGTGAAGGAAAAGCCCAGCTGGGCTAATGAGCTAAGTCACAAATCTAAGTGTGATAAGTGTCGGTTTACTGATCTAAGTTCTGCTGGGCTAACTCATAAATCTGAAGTTTAGTGTCAGTTTACTGGGCTAACAAGCTAACTCGTAAATCCAAGCTCAACAAGTGTCAGTAACATGATCTGTTCCAAATTGATAAGCTCCAGTGTACTGATTCCTTGCTTTTTGTTGTTTGAACCTTATTGGCTAATAGCCCCATACTTGTAATTAACCCTATAAAACCTCATGTGCACGTCTTGGAGGTGCTCAGAGCTTCGGAGCAGAAGCCCCTCTGAGCCCGCCAGCGTAATAAATCTGAGTACTCCAACCCTCCTAGTGGTGCTTGTTTCTTGGCTGGCCTGTCGTTTCCGTAACAAAGGGAAACACTGTATTTTGATGAAATGACAAGCACTATATCTCACTGATATCTAAGCCAATTTATCATGATTGCAATTTATCAGTCAAATAAAAGATGAGTCATGAGAGCAGTGTGTCTTTTGAATGCCTGACAATGCCTGGTACCATGGATTATACACAGACATTTAGAAGACACCTAGTGACTGATAAATAATAATAATGATGATGATGATAAAACTAGTAGTAGTACTGAGTGCTTACAAAGAGGCAGGCACTTTGACTCGAGCTTTACAAGTATTATGTAAACACCAATTCTCACAATGAAGTAGATCCTATAGTTATCCTCATTTTATAGATGGGGAGGCTGGGTCAGAAGAGAATGGGAACTTGCACAAAATCACAGAGCTAGAAGGTAGTGAAGCTGGGATTCGAAATCAGGCATCTCCCCCTAGAGTCTTTAATCATTACTCTGTTTCTAAAGTGTGGGATGATTAAAACTGAGGTTTTTCAAGTAGCAGGCCATAGTCCATCGCTTTAGCGGGTCCTTAAACATGAAAAAGAATAGAACAGAAAATGCCACCAGTGCATCACAGTAAAGCAATGTTTCATAGAACTACTGTCCTGTTTCAGTTCTTTATTGGTAGGGATGTGGATTAGGTCACAATGTAAAATGTATTTTTTTTCACATTTTATTTTGTTTATTTATTTTTTATTGAATTATAGTCAGTTTACAATGTTGTGTCCATTTCTGGTGTACAGCATAATGTTTCAGTCATACATATACATACATATATTTGTTTTCATATTCTTTTTCATTACAGGTTACTACAAGATATTGAATATAGCTCCCTGTGCTATACAGAAGACACTTGTTTATAAAATGTATTTTTTACTGTCTGTTGAGGTAAAAAAAAAAAAGTCTTTGCAAGCCCACTAACCTGATGTGTAGCTAATGATTTTTTTAAATTATCAAATCAAAAGCACTGAATTAACTAGTCTCAAGTTCTCTTTACTAATAGTTAAATTGTAAAAAAAAAATTGAGATAGGTCATTTAAATTTTATCCATTGTATAAAAACTTAACCAGCTAAAAGTTTAAAAAAAAACCTAGAATTAAAAGTAAACAAAAATTTAAGGCAACAAAATTAATAATTTGAGGTCTCAAATGGTGAAGCATTTAAATTTCAATTAAAATTAAAATGTGAACATCATAGTTCAAACTATCCCCATCTTTGGTCCTTTTTATGCTTTTCAATATTTTCAAGCAAGCAGAGTTGGACTAATGCATTGCCAAGTTTAATCGTGCAGGTAAAATAAAATAGACGTGATATTTTCCCTTTTTGGAAAACTGATTCTGTTAGGTTCATATCGGTGTTAATCAGGTTTTGTAATGTACTTTTTCATTTAACACTGTGTGGTAGCTTTTTCATTTAAAAAAAATCATCTAGGCATCTTTCCCAGTTTATCACCAAGAGTTATGCAGATGGAAAAGATGGATTAGCCTTTGTGACTTTTGCTTTTTATTTGTGTGTATGGTTGATTATGACCTTATTTGAAAGTGTTTTTGACAGAATATTGAACTTGGAAATTTAAACTTTCATTATTACTGCTTTGATTGTGGAAATAATTAAGTAAATGTTGATGAATGAATCAGAGCATTCATTATGTAGGCTAAATGTGTTATGTTAACTGTTAAGATTATTGCTGATTTCCAGTAATGGGTTATTGATTAACTGTAATAACATACATCCTCCACTGTCTCTGACACATCTTTTTGTGAGCTGGTTTATATTATAACTTCAGGAATCATAGTTCAGTATTTTATGAGTTACAAGAATATTTCTGGAGGGAATCTGAAAAGTATTCAGGATTTTTCTGTATGAAAAGCACAGAACATCGTTTCTGACATGTCTGACATATCTAAGTGACAAGAGTTCTCCAAACAGATGTAGCATCTAATAGCATACAGTAAACTTTCACACTGCTAGGACAAGGGATCTCTGTGGAATATGATCCTAAGTGACTTGTTACACAGACTTTTCTTTTTGTACCAATTGTGTAAATTGAGCTTTTGCTTTAGAATAAGAGTCTCCTTCCTTATGAAGAACAATAGGGAATTTTATTAATTGATTATATTTGTCTTTTTTGACAGCAGGACCACTCCACCAAGCTAGCCTTTTCTTTTGTCTTTCAGGCCTAAGGTGACTACCTTAATAAATATTGCTTTGAGTCTTTCATAAATCTTTAAGTTGTGTGAGTTACATGTTGGTTTTATTTTGAAAAGTAAGGATTTATCAGCTCCACTTTGTGTATAGTTATAAAGTTTCATTCACTCATTCATCTATTCATTCAGCATATATTTATCAAACATCTAATCTGTAGGTAGGCACCATAGGGGACTGAATGGAACTCAAAGACGTATACTGCAGAGTTCCTGCTCTTCAGAAGTTTATCAGTTGGTTGAAGTGCGGAAGATGCATAGTCAATGAACCACGAAGTTCTGACAGTTCTACCCCCTTAACATTTCTTGACTCTTTCCACTTCCTGCTACCCCCAAGGCTGCTAAATTATTTCAGGCCATCACCAGCTCTTCCTTGGTTTTCTGCAATAGATAGTCTAACATATCTCCTCATCCCCAGTGTTGCTTCTTTGAAATCTAGGCTTCACGATGTTCTTTCTAAAATGCTAATCTAATTACTTCTTTCCCTAATGATTCACTATTGTCCTCAGGATAAAGTCCAAATTATCAAACTGGCTGCATTTGTCCTTGCTTCTCTCTTTTGTCCCATCTCTAGCCATTCACCCTCTTCAATTATGTTTTCCAGCCATTCTGAATTCCTGCCAGAGTCCCTAACCCACCCTGCTGTCTTCCCTCGTGTTGTTCTCCCTGCTAGAATGTCATCTGTAGTTGTGTGCTCATTCATTCATTTCTTCACTCAAAGCATCTTTCATTAAGGAAGCCTACGTGTCCAGCCCTGTACACCATCCTGAAATTTCCCATTGTGGTCAGCAGAGGGATGTGTCAGTGGGCATTGTACTGCACTGGGCAAGTCCCAGGGTGGATGTAGGCACAGGAACTGTGTGGGTAACGGATGAACCCACGTACAGGGAGTAAGTGAAGGCACCGGGGAGGAGAAAGGGGGTGAAGAGCATCTGGATTGAGTTAAAGGCCCAGAATGGAGAGACTTATATCGGGAAAGAGCAATCAGTGTGGCCTGAGTGGACAATGCACAAGCCTCAGAGCATGAGCTGGACTGGAGGAGGCAGGGTCTGGTCACCAAGGGCTTTGCCTGATGTGCTAGAAAGTTAGGGTTTCTTTTCTTGTGAGGTAAAGGGTAGACACTAAAGGATTTTTTGAAAGTGGAAGGGAGGGATGGGAAACTGGAGAGGAGAAGGAAGAGTGGCTTGGTCACATTCATTTTTTAAAATCAACACTCACAGCATTGCTAGAAATAGTGACAATTTGTCACAAATTGTCTAAATAAGCAAACACAGTCCTGAACTGAAAAAAAAATTACCTGAAAAATTTTAGAGCCACCTTATGAATCTGGGGCAATTGACTAGGATGCTAACAAAGTTTAAATGGGAATGCACACTAGTTTAAAATTCTCATATTTTAATAGACCCAAGATTATGAGTCTCTGAGGACAGGGCTTCTGCCTGGCTTGTTCTTTACTATGTCCTTACTAGCAACAGTAAATCTAGCATGCAGAGATTATCAACAAATGACCAAGTGACTCTGAAATGTCTTCAAAGACTTCTAAGATCATTTAATGAAAATAGCTCCCTAGTATTAAAAAAGAAAAAAAGCCAACAACACAACAAAATTAATCCCCACTTGTTAAGGATAACATGTTCAAATGAATGAAACTGTGTGATTACTTAGAAACTATTGTAGACACAATTATAGGAAAAATCACATCTGAGGAAAACATTTTCATCATTAGAGAAGTGAGAGGTTTTCGACGTCGTTGTATTCCCAGTTCCAGCGTAGTACGTACCACATGTCGGGGACTCAAAATACTAGCTAAATGAATGAATGACTGAACAAATATAGAGAATGCTTCCTTAAGGCACATATATTCACAAAATCCCCAATGAAAATTTTTTTCTGCACTTCTCTTTGTCAGCTTTAATCTTCAAGAGAAAAGGAACACACAGAAGTTAGGGGTTGTCTTTGGGCCAGAAAGGAATCTTTTAGCAGTTTTAACACATCACGGAGGGTGAAGAGCTCTGTCTGTCTATTAATGGCAGACCTGGGAGGAGGCTCCTGATCTCCTGAGTCCAGACATTTTCACTGTCCCATTTTGCTACTCCAATTAAAAAAAAAATGTGGCAACACATAAAAATACTGTTTGATCCTATGTAACTCATCTTTTTGGCACAGATCAAACTTCTCTCTCTCTCTATTGCAGCTCCTACAAAGCCATGTGTCTCCTGCAGGAGGAGAATTTGAAATACAGATGCGGAATTCTTAAATGAAAGTGTTTCCCCTCAAGTGAACCTTGTGTGTTGTTCTCTATACCAGTTATTTCCGCAGCATATGTTGTTTGGTTTCAGTCTTCGACAACCAATGAAGTTTATGTTGTACACAAGACCTTAGAGATTTCATGTTCACTGGGGCCAAATAAAAGTAAATTCTCTCGTGCCCTTCTCCCAGGAACTTCACTAAGACATTCTGCTGAGTGCCTTCTCAGATGTGCATGTAATTCTACTTCTCTCTCCAGATTCCAGGCTAAAGCCCCACTTACTCTGTCCTCTCTCACTGGGTCCTCTCTCGTCCCATTAGGTCCCCTTAATGGTCCTCTTTTCTTTCCTTAGCCACTCTGACCTGATAAGAAATATGTTTGCACATCTCCCTCTCCCACTAAAGCTTAAATGCCTGAAACTGCTACAACCAGAAGGGAGAGCTAACACCTGCTATAGTCCTCGGTTCTCTGTCTTTAAAGACAGGGACCAGAAGAAGATTCTTCTAGTAGCTCCCGTAATGGCCTTAGAGCTACCTACAGTTCTTTGGGTCCTCTCTGGAGAGGCTTTGTTGAAAAAGAAGGAAAGATCTGTCTTTTCTTCACCACCGTCTCTGGAAGGGCACTCACATCTCCTGCCTTGAGGGTTCAGCCAGAGGACCCAGTGTTCCTGCCCCTTAACAGGAATAAGAGGAGGTGGGGAGCCAAACAGGCTACAGTCTACACTCTCAATGAGGTGTGTGAGATAGGTTGGGTCCTGGTAGAAAGATGCTCAGGAGCTATGTGGACCTCCAACTGCCCCTTGCTTGTCTGTCATAGGCTTACTTACTTTGAGGACTAGGTTTTGTGTTTTTGTATTTTTCCCTAGCATCAAAGCTGATGCTCCTATAAGACAAGACTGGAGAGATTCTCCTGACACAACTGAGTGACAAGCTCCATTGACCTGCCTCCAGTCTTTTCTAGTGGCAGCAGTGGATGCATGGACTCCTCAGAAAACTGAGGCCCTTTTGGATCACCCTGAATTTTGAAAATGCTATAGTAGGTGCAGGGCCTTGGGGGCTCTCCAAAACCCCGACTAAAACTGTGCCAGGCGTGGGTTTCCTGGTCTCCTGACCCACTCTCTTTCCAATCAGAAACCTTGTCTCCTGGTGATATAAGAAGCAGCCAGATCTGTTTACACCCATGTCATTCAGAAGACTCCCTCTTCTTTCTCCATAGCTTCCTTGGGTTGAGGCTGCTGGTTTATTACAAAGATGATGCTTCTGCCTGGAAGAGTGCAAATTGCCACCTGGTAATTAAGTCTGTGATCTTCTCTGTCTCCCACCTCATCGCCTCTGAAGGCCAACTGGCATTGTTTTCTATTTTCTCAGTCTGGCAAGGCGGTGGACTTGTTTTGACAGTTTCCAGGATAGCACGTGGTTCCCACTAAGCCCACACCTCTCAACCTCTGCACACCCCCAACCACCCACCAGCCACTGTGGAGCTAGTTGTTCCAGTGTTGCCACCCTGCTGCAGCCTCAGTTTCGTGCACCTTTGCTCATTTCGTTTGCTCACCCTGTGCTCATCTTATCTTCCCAATTCACTGCAAAACCCTTGTTGGGGAATCCTGCTGTTACCCAGTAAAGAAAGAAGTGTTGCTCATCACAGTGTAAACACAGTCTGAGAAGAAAATGCTGGGTAGTGCATTAGTGATGAGCACAGAACCTAAATTTAAAGGTTCTACACAAAACCTATAGATGAATTATCAGGTAAACTACTTTCAATGTGTTCCTTGGTATAATTTGACTTTTATAGGAAAGACTTAAGAGATATTTTTAAATACTTTGGTTTTCATGGATCTCAGAATAGGTTACATTTTTAAAATATTAAAACACAGTAAAATACTTTTTACACAGGGAGTTCAATAGTCTGGATCTCTACAGGCAAAAAAAGTGTGAAATAATTATCTGGATAAATCAGGAAAAAATCATTTTAGTTTGAATTTATATTGTACATTTTCTGTGTTCTTGGTATTGACCATGACACAAATGTCACTGTATATAAAGATTTTTAAAATCTTGCTTTTATTTTATTGAACATTTCAACATTTAGAAATTTGAATTTACTTTGGCCTTATTTCTAACTGTCTACATATATAAAGCATCTGGCAAATAGCAGATACTGATAAATGGTCAATTTAACAGAGAATTTTCTTATAACAACTACTGCTGTTTGATTTCCAGTAGATTACTTTATCCAAATAGAAAAAACACTAAGTGTCCAAGATTCAGAGCATTGTAAAGAAGCCCCCTTGCAACCTCCAAATGGATTGTAGATGGTTTTTGTTTTGTTTTGTTTTGTTTTGTTTTTTTGGAAAGTGTTTTGAGTGAGAAGAGAATGGTCATTGGACTTTTTCCATTCCATGAATCCCCTCCCCCCTTTCCTTTTTTTTCTCTCCAATTTTCTCAAAAGTGCAAAGAGAGAGAGGAGGAATGAATGTATATATGTACAAACGAAATATATTTTATATTTCTGTGCAATTCAACAGTTACTATAAAAGGAACTTGTAGAAGATATTATGATCTCATGCTTGTATATATATATATATGTTGCTTTCCACATTTCTTAAATGACATAAGCCTCATTTACAGAGGATTAGAATTACTGAAATTACGACTATAATGGCCCATAGAGTAATGTAATATTTTTCACTTCACTTTCCATATGAAAAGTGATTTAAACATTATTCATTTGAAAATCTTTAGACTCTAGTTACATTACAAGTAAAGAGTTGTACTGGCCAATCATGCTAGACCGTTCTTAAGAAAAGAGTCCATGAATTGTGGCAATTTTCAAAATGCCTGAGCAAATGTACCTGTTATTGAAATAAATCTTTTTGCTTTTACAATATTTCTCAGGATGAAGATAACAGAATGATTAAATAAGTAAATAAATAACTTACAGGATTTACACTAACTCTTTTTCTATGGGAATTTGACGATAGCTCTAAAAACATTTTAAGAGAACTTGAAAATTTCTAATTTAGTCAAATTATAAATGAGATTTTTTTAAAAAACAAAGACTCCATTACATATGCATGTTCCAGTCCTTCCAGGTGATAGTATTTCTCTTTCTTTTCTTTCTTATAAGGTTTTAAAATTTACATCCAAATGGAAATGAATTAGAACCAAAAGAGTATTCTTTCTAGGAAACTCCTTCATACTTCATTCACTTATTTTTTATCAGGGTATCCTTGTGTACTTATCACTTTATTTTCAAATATGTTAACTTTCTGTGTTCACTTTCCCATCTTAAAATGGTAATAGTAATAATTTTTACTTCATTGGGTTATTGTGAAAATTAAATGAGTAAATATTCTGAAGTACTTAGTAAAGTTCCTGTCACATAGTAAGTGCTCAATAGATGTTAGCCCTTATTATATTTGCTGGGGTTGTTGTTGTTGTTGTTGTTGACGTATAGTTGATTTATAACACTTTGTTTATTTCAAGTGTACAGCAAAGTGATTCAGTTATTTATATACACATTTTTTCAGATTCTTTTCCATTATAGGGTATCACAAGATGTTGAATATAGTTCCCTGTGCTATACAGTAAATCCTTGTTGTTCATCTAATTTATATATAGTAGTGCGTACCTGTTAATCCCATACTCCTAATTTGTTTCTCCCCTGCCTCTCCTTTAGTAACCATAAGTTTGTTTTCCATGTGAATCTGCTTCCATTTTATAAGTAAGTTCATTTGTACTATTTTTTGGATTCTACATATAAGTGATATCATATAATATTTGTCTTTGTGTGCCTAACTTCACTTAAAATGGTATTCTCTAGGTCCATCCATATTGCTGCAAATGACATTATTTCATTCTATTTTATGGCTGAGTAATATTCCATTATCTGTATAAAGATACATATCACACACACACGTATATATCACATCTTCTTTATCTAGTCATCTGTTGATGGACACAGGTTGTTTCCATGTCTTGGCTATTGTAAATAGTGCTGTTATGAACATTAGGATGCATGTATCTTTGTGAATTAGAGTTTTCATCTTTTCCAGATATACATCCAGGAGTGGGATTGCTGGATCATATGATAGATCTATTTTTAGTTTTTAAAGGAACCTCCACCTCCATGCTGTTTTCCATAGCGGCTGCATCAATTTACATTCCCACCAACATTGTAGGAGAGTTCCCCTTTCTCAACACTCTCTCCGGCATTTATTATTTGAGACTTTTTGATGATGGCCATTCTCACTAGTGTGAGGTTATACTTGCTCTTCTTATTATTACTTTCCCCTTCTGATCTATCTGGGTTTGTGGTTTATCTGCTGTGTGATTCTGACATTCTCAAGTATGTAGAAATCAGCTTGAAATGATTTAAACATAGTACCACGTGAAGGCAGGGTGAGGTACTGAGATTTTTCTATTAACACATTTATAATGCTAATTTGATCTCTTCATAGAGGACTTTCTTCTGCTCTAGAAATATATTTTAAAACTTCTCCCATGAGGAAAGAATTGCAAAATACAGAGTAGCCAAAAATAACATAATTTTTAATGAGCCCAGTACAAACCTGCAAATATCATTCCCCAGACATTATTTTTTGGGGCTTCTCAGTCCCCCAAAATTCTTAAGGAATCCCATCCCACTCCAAAAGACAGCACAATGGCATGTACCTTGTTACTCAAATCAGGGACTATCAGCATCAGCATTTCCAGGGAGTTTGTTAAAAATGCAGAATTTTGGGGAGGGCGTGCTCAATGGCAGAGCACATGCCTAGCATGCACAAAGTCCTGGGTTCCATCCCCAGTACCTTCATTAACCAAAAAATTAAAAAAAGAGAGAGAAAAGATAGAAATGCAGAATTTCAGGCTCTGGCCCAGACCTACTGAATCATAATCTGTATTTCAAAAGGCTTCCCAGGTGATTCATACATACTGTAAAGTTTGAGAAACTCTGATTTAGTTGAGGTTCAGCTTTTTTTTTTTCTGCTACTGAGCCAGAAATATTTTATAACTAGATCAGGGTTTCTTGACCTCTGCACTATAATTTGGGCTGAATAATTCTTTGCAGTGGGGACCCGGACTGTGCATTGTAGGATGTTTAGCAGCATCCCTGGCTTCCACCCTCTAGATGCCAGTAGCACCCCCCTCCCTGATCAGCTGTGGCAACCAACAATGTCTTCATATTAGTCATTATTATACTTACATTTTCTGATCTACTGTAGTGAGCTTGTAACATGATCTGTTTGGCTCTGTCGTTGGCTAACAATGTTTTTTTGTGAGACAATGTTTGATTGCTAGATGTCTCCTCTGGGATAAAATCACCTGATTGAGAACCACTGAAATAGATCCACTAATTTTGCTACGTTCTTCTTTCCTTCTAAAGTCAGAGAACACGATAGATCATTTTTTACTGTTGTTAGAATCTATGTTCAGTTTATTATAGGAGAATAAGGTTTTGAAACATAATTTTCATAAAACTTCCTCAAAATTTGATAATATATTACTATTCTTGTCTGTCTTTCAGGCCTTACAAAGTCACCAACATGCCCTAGAGATTCACTGAGCAAAAAGCCCATGGAATTGTGAATTTGTGCTCAATACATGAATATACCCAGTGAGTCAGACTCATGGTATTTTCAGTCTAAGTGTCTGTTTCTTATGACTGGTACGAAGAAGTGCATGTTGGAGGGTCACTTTTGAGTCTCTGAGGGCAAAGTGATACCAGTTTTCTCAGAAAGAATGAAATGACCAGTTCTGTTATTAAGATAATAGATTTATTGAATATCTTTACTTCAAGTATTTTTACTACACTATATGGGCATTTAATCGTATACTTTGTATATTCCTTGGAAAGCTCACAATCAGTAGAGATTGTCTTCACAAGGTCAGAGTAAAAATGCAAAGATTTGACTCTGGTGTGAACTTAATAGCAAATATCTATGGCTTTCATAGGGAATAAACAGGTATTGTTTGCATATTGTGCTGGTATGTTAAATTGACACAATCATTTTAGGGGAAATCTTGGCGATACCTATCACAATAATAAACATACATGGCCTTTGACACAGTAATTCCTTATTTATTTATTTATTTATTTATTTATTTATTTATTTATTTATTTATTTATTTATTTAGTGGGAGAGGTAATTAGGTTCATTTATTTTTAGAGGAGGTACTGGGGATTGAACCCAAGACCTCATGCATGCTAAGCATGCACTCTATCACTTGAGCTATACCCTCCCCCCATAATTCCACTTTTAGAATGTGAACCTAGCTATATATTCACATTAATGTCTAAAGATAAATATATGGGATATTCACTGCAGCATTATTTGGAAGAGAGAAAATCAGAAATAGCCTAGTCGTCCTCAGTGGGGGAATGGTTGAGTATTTATAGTACTGAGAAGATGGGGAAGAGCATGGAGCTGTTAATAAAGATGATGTGGATTTATACTGACCTGTTAAGTAAAAAGAAAATAATAAATACAGTATGATGTCATGTATGTTGAATAAAACAGAAAGCAAATATATTTGTTAATGCTTAGGAAATGTCTCAAAGCATACACATGGCACCCTTAATGATGATTATCCCAGGGCAGGAAAAAGAACTGGATGGGGGAGGTGACACATGAAGAGAACTTTTACTTTTTACCAGAGATACTTCTTTCTCTATTGTTTGAATTGTTAACCATGATCATGTATTACTTTTTAAATAAAAAAAAATTTAATAGTAATAAGTGACAAGTAGTACAAAGGAATTTATGAGTTTCTGTTTCTTATTTCTGATGAATGTTATTGTTTCGTGAAACTAGTAAAAACGCAAACGTGGGTTCTAATGCTGACCCAACTACTGTGGGGTGGTGTGTATGTCTAAGTTTGTGTGATAGACGGTTGCTGGGGAGGCACAGAGCAAGAGTAAGATCAAGATCTGAAAAAGAATAACTACCTTACAGGGTTGCTGTAAGAATTCAGTGAATATTGCACAGAAAGTTCTCTAACAGCCTGCTAGACAGCAGGCAGACACTCAATACAGTTGATTACATTCCTTTATTCATATCCCACTCCAAGGTTTGAACTCTGTTTGATTCTAACAAATGAAGGTAATGAAAAAAGTATTAGACACATGTCAAACCTGTGTTCCGAATCTGATTTTGAAAATACAGGGATCAAACATAATTATCTACTCTTGTCATTTCTTTTTGCACTTGTTAATAACAAGTTTATACTGAATACCCCATTTGGGCTAACTCAGGCAAAAACAATGGGCTAAATATTTACATCTGATTCACTATCGTCAGACAGATCTGACCTCCTACGGGGTATGATTTTAAGGACGGGATGAAAAGAGCCGAAGAAGGGGATAGCAAACTGGAACGATTTTAAACTTTACAATACACAAAGAGCTTTATGGGTCACACTGCTCCTTCACATCCATTTGATCCTTATATGGATGAGACAGGAGTGGATGATACCAGCCTCACCAAATAGGTGAGAGGGAAACTGAGGCCCAAAGAGGTGAAGTGACTTGCCCAAGGTCATACTCTGAGCAAAGTTAGGTGTTACATCCAGTCAGCTTTTATTCCTATTATCCTGCCATCTACAAAAATCAGTTGCCTGGACCAAGAGCTGAAAATGTGGCGGGAAAAACTTTAAAAAAAAAAAAAAAAAAAGACAGGCCCAGTTTTCTCAGTAATTCAATGAAAGTATTCCAAAAGATCAGTGTATATATCATATATATTACATAGTTTGGTTTGATATTATTCAGTTAAGCAATGAATAAAAATCTAAGGTCTGAAAGTAATCCAATATCATTTCGGTAAATCTACTGGAGGGTGAGGGAGTTATTCTTAGGCGGTGCGTTGGTGTTAGCCTTTGTCCACTGTGAGTTAGGATTTGCTGAGGAAAACTGTGTTGATTTAATAAACCATTTCTCAACCTCTTGGTGGCACAATGGGCCCACTAAACTTTGGTGGGCTGCTTGCTGCTTCTTCAGCAAAGAACAATCAGTAAAGATTTGGAGGGCACTTGGGGACAAGAGAGGCAGCCATGTGAAGGGCCACGTGCGTGTGACTTTCATAGAAAATACTATTTGGTGATGATGAAGTATGTGAAGGGCATCTGTGCAGAAAGGAAAAACCGAGGGTAGGGGAGTAGGGGGAGATCAAGGGCAGCTGGCATGCACCCTTGTCCAGCAAAAACACGCGATGTTAAGCCAATCACAGGGATTATAGTGTCTTAATTTTTTAGGAAGGATCGGTTGTTGAAGCAAGCAAATTCCAGCCTGGGGAGAAACCGTGTTAAAATCTGAAGGAGGCTTGCCAAAGAACTATTTAGGTGTCTTTTCCAGGTCTCTGAGATTACCAGGCGCCAAGGGAGCGCGCCCCACACCTCACCCCAACCTCTCAGCATCCTGACCCCAAACCGAGGCCTTTAAAATGGATTACAGAGGTCCGGGGCCTACAATCGGCCTCCCTTGTGTCCTTTTCTTTCCTTTTTTCCACCCCTCCCGGATTTAAAAAACAACTGGGTGTGCCCACCCTTTCAGAAGGGCAGCCCCATCTGAGGGGACGAGTCCCGATCCCGGCGGGCTCCGACTCCGCACGTTGGCGGGAGGCGGCGGGGGCGGGCCAGCGCGGGTCCGGGAAAGGCCAAACGAACGCTGGCTGCCGCGCGCCGCACTCCGCGCTCAAACTCGCGCCTCCACCAACTCACGAGCTGCGCCCCACCCTCTCCGTCACCAAAGGCGCCCAGCCAATGAACGGGGCGGAAAGGCCGGGCCTGCGGGCTAAGCACTGGGAGGGGGAGAGGCGGGAGGGGGACGGGAAGTCGAGGGCGGGCTGCGCTTGAGTGACAGCTCGTTCGAACCAATCCTCTGCGAGGCTTCTCTTCGCTCTCCTCTCTGCTCCGCTCAGCTCTTCGTCCCACCTCCTTCTCCTCCACCCCCTCCTCGCTCCTTTGCGACCCGCCCCACTTCCCTTCCCCCACTCTGCGGGCAAATCGCTGCTGGAAAGAGGCGGGGGCCGAAGCGGCGGGCTCGCGTGGAGCCCTGAGGCGGGATTGACGGGCGGCCTGGCCAGTAGGAGGTAGGCTAATGGCGCGGCTGTGGCTGGAACCGGCCAATGGGCGGGCGGGCTGGGGGCGGAGGCCCAGGTTCCAAACGCTCCGCGGCGCCATGGGCTGAAAACTCAACCGAGATGGAATCTCCCAGTCTGAACCGGTTTCAACCGGTTCCGAGTTTGAGGCACTAGGAGGAGGGGGAGAAGCGGCTGCAGCGGCCGCGGCAGGAGCAGCGGGAGCTACAGCATCAGCAAGAGCAACAGTAGCTACAGCCCCGGCGGCGGTGCTTGTTCCAGTCTTTGCTGCTGCAGTCCGTGCAACCACCCAGAGGGGGAGGGGGGAACCACCAGTCGCTGAGGAGCAGGAAAAGGGGGGAAAGTTTAGGCGAGCTTGGGTGGGGGGGGCCCAGCGCCGGAGCCGCGTGAGAGAGGGAGCCGTATTTTGGTAGGGGGGAGTCGGACTGCAGCTGGCAGCAGAGCGTCCCCCGACCGTGTGGACTCTACACCCCCTACTCCTGCCGCTTCTGCTGCCGCCTGTGGCTGGAGGGTCCCTCTGGGGCTGAATCTTTGGGACTTGACCCCGTTCCCCTCCCCCTTCCCTCACTCCCCAGCCAGGCGGGAGCATTTATTCCACAGATTAATTCCCCTTCTTTTTTTGGGGGGGGGTCGGGTGGGTGTGCGTGTCGGGAGGAGGTGTCCCTGAAATAGTAAATATTGTTGAGCTTTTTTTGCCCTTATCCTCTTCGTTTTTTTTAATCTCCTTTTTTAAGGTGGGAAAACTGAAACCCACCTTGATTTCCTCCCCTCTTCCCCCTCCCCATCTTCCCTCGTCCTAATCCCCCGACAAGGAAGGAAGAAGCAGTTGGTTCAATCTCTGGGTAAGTCGACTGTGTCTTCGGGGCCGGGGGTCGGGCGGCGGCGCGGCCCGGCGGGAGGAGGCTGGCGTGGGGCGCGGCGGCGGCCGCGGGAGGCGAGCCCGGGAGGCGGCGGCGGGCCCACAGCAGAGCCTGCGATTGAATGGAGCCGCTTCTGCCGCTGGGGGATGGAGGCAGGGAGGCGGCCGCGGGAGGGGAGCGCTTGCTGGGTCTTTGGCTTGTGCGGGTAGCGGTGGAGAAAGGCAAGGAGTGTAAAGTGAAGAGGGGCCCGGCGCGGGGGTGGAAGGGCTTCCCCGGCCCAAGGGGCTGCGGAGAAGTTGAGATGATTTCAGGAACATCTCTGTAAATTATTAGGAGTGGAAGTTTCCAGAAATATTTAGTGCAGCAGCATTGAAACGTCCGCCTGCATCACGTGGCCCCTCGGTGGAGAGCCTGGGATCGCGGGAGGGAGGGGCTGTTGAGTCCCTGCTCCTCCTGCAGGGAAACTCAGATTTTTTTTTTTTTTTTTTTTTTTGCTGAGTAGAATTAGAAGTAGGAAAAAATAGTTTTTTCGGGAATCTACAGATGAGGTTCGGTGCTGTAGTTTTCGGGGACTTGCGTGTGTTAAGTGATCGAATCATATACTGCTGGCTCTGTACAGTGGATGATACCCTGATTCTCCTTCATTACGATATCTGAGTGTGAGGTGGGTGGGAGGAAGTGGTGTACTAGAGGAAGCATTAAAGATTTGCCCAGTCCGGACCTCTGATCACGCAGAGGCCATGCTGCATAGAGAATGGGGCGGTGAACTTCAGGCGCCTGGTCTAAATGCCTCCTCCGAGTATGGGCGGGGTGAGTGCGTGCTCCTGTGTGCTATAGTTAGAAGTGCTGCAAATCAGTTCGGGTGGGAAGACGGGGGAGGGCGGGCCTTAGTGAGGTGTGTTTCTACTGAATGAAGCAGGCAATTGCCCACACACCTGAAGTATCAGTCTTTCTCCTTGTAGCGACTTGTTTTTTGACCTACTATGTAGTTATCATTAAGCAACGGTTATGATTTTCTGGTTTTTGGATGGGAGCTGACAGTGTGTAGCTGCCTGTCTGTTCAGTTTGAAATGGCAGTGAAGGTATTTTGGTAGTCACTTGTAGAGCCACCACATGGCTGGATAATACCTTGTGTATTTGTTATACAGTGAGTGGATTTTAGGATTGAGTGTCCAAGGAGAAGAGAAATCTTTTGTGGTTTCTTTAACCTCTCCCGCTGTGGCTGTCTGCTATCCGCCTGATTGTATATCTTCAGCATGCGGGACACTGCTGTTAGTGGAAAGAATGTTTTGGAAGCTGTTTGATTTGGAAGACTAAATGTGCTTGGCATTGACCAGAAAGCCGCCATTTCTGTACTACGTACAGTTCAGGAATAAGACTGGTCATTTCGAAGATAGCCCTGATTCTAAGGGTGACATACCCTGTTGTATTTAACACAAGCTTCTGTTCTAAACCTGATTTTTCACGGGATTTTGTCTCGAACTCTGTAAGGACAACGTGTTTGAAACTTTTTAGGCATTTTATTATTGTGATTTTGTCTATTGCATTATGATAGGTAGGACTAAGTAGAAAAGTTTGTTCAATTTTTACCCGCCTACCCTCAAATAGAAAGCTTTTGAAACGCAGATCTTAGTTCTTTGTGGAACTTGCTTTTCAGCCTCAATTTTAAAGATTGTTCTAGTCCTTTAAAATTGTACGGCACTTGAAGGGGGGAAATTTACTCTTTCGTTTGTAGACTTTGTATTTCCTTTTTTATGTTAGCGTTTAGATCAAAGATTGTGTATGTCAGTTATTCTGTATTAAAAATATGTTTAATAACTGCTGTAGAAATTTTTGAAATCTTACTAGTTTTTACTGTCAATAATGGATCAAAAGACTTCAGAGAAATAAAAATCCTTGAACTCTTAACTTCTCAATTTCTCAATTTTTACATTATATCTAACCTGACTGATCTTTCACACTTTTACTTTGTTGTAACTGATGTTATCGTTAAATAAAACATTTGAGTTAAAATTGAAATTGCTTCCTTTATTAAGAACGTTTTAAAATTTATAAATTAGCCAAGAAATAATGCCTTTTTCCTATCAAGCTAGTTTGTCCAAACAAAATGTAATCAAATTAGCTGGATCTTGGAAGGTTAAGAGTGGGAGAAATAGAGATGACCATCTGACCCTGTTGGGTCTAAGTACAGTAAACCAGAGGTACTTAACCTGAGGTTTCATGCATGGCTTTCAGAGTGTCCTGAATCTTCTGTATACAAAATTGTGAATTTTAAATGATTTGGCAGGAGCTATCCTGTTCCTCTGATTGTGAAGTATTTTGACCCAAAAAAGGTTGAGGAGTACTGATTTAGACAATCAGACTTAAGTGGCCCTGGCTTTGAAGAAAAAGCAACAGGAAAGATTTTTATAATGCTGGGCAAGAAAAATGTGAATGTATGCCAGCATGTTGGAGTAGAATCCTCTTAAAAGGGTAACATTGCATATGAACCAGTAGCTTTTAGCCAGTGCATTATTTGAGGTGAAGGAGCTCATTTATCTGTTACAATACAATTTGTTTTTATTTAGAAAATAGTTGGCAAGCTTTTTACAGCTTGCTTTGCCAATGAATACATGGAAATTTTTAAAAATCTTGTTTGACATATTACCGTGAAATTTTTTTTCTAGACCATATATTCAAGGAGTTTTGAATGCTTGTAATTTTAATCCCCAAATTCATTCAGGGATGAAAGATAGAAAAATATAGATGGTTTAATTGAGTGAAGAAGCTTAAATTCTGTAGAGGTTAAAGATACCAGGCTTGTTTGACTTGTGGTTCCTGCTAAATCATTGCTGTATATAGGAAAATTAATCAGCATCTTCAGTATATCTTAAAAGTTAAGGTAACATGAAATAAGGGAAAGTGAGCTTTTGCTGAACTGCTTAGACCCTACTTAGAAAAGAGGGGGAAAAAACCCATATATTTGAATTTCATCTGTACTTAAAATTTTGAGATCAAGACTGAATTGTATCAGTTTATAGGGTCATAATTTCTTTAATAATCATTTTTTAAAAGGGTTAGGGTAATTGTTTATATACATGTTAATAGAAAGAAAAGTATGCTTTTTCATGGGTCTAAAAATAAAGTGGACCCTAATGACTAATGCAGTTATGGAATACCTAAGTAATGTCAGTACTTGCTTTTATAATTTCAGTTGTTTGGGTAAAATCTCTAAAATACTAATATATTTGTGAGAACATGGTTGAAGGTAAAATGACTTGAGTAGAAACTTTTTGACTGATACTATCAAAACTTCATTAGGCACCTTACATTTTTTTCTTTATTTTCAGTAATCTATGCCAGCAATTATGACAATGTTAGCAGACCATGCAGCTCGCCAGCTGCTCGATTTCAGCCAAAAACTGGATATCAACCTTTTAGACAATGTGGTGAATTGCTTATACCATGGAGAAGGAGCCCAGGTAAAGTAGCTGATCAAAATATTACTGAAATGTAACAAAGTTGTTGGCTTTAGAATAAAACTTTCAATTACTACCTTTTTAAAAAAGTATTCTATAGTTTGTATTAAATTGGAATTATATGTTAACTCAGGTGGTCTGGAGAAAGAAGTTGCATTATATTTGGAAATGGCTTAGAATGGGATGTTTTGAAATATTATTATTATACTTGTTCTGTCCTTAACTTAAGAAAACTTTACCCCATTTAATAAAAAATAGAATCCAATGTATTAAGTGTTTTATAGATATTAAAGGTTGTGTGCACCTTATATTAAATATATTTGGAGTTAATATTATTCTATTTTTGAAATATTTAAATTACAAAAGTACTTCACAGGTAAAACTTGTTTTAAAAAACTAACAATACCAAGCATCTTTACATTGAATTTTAGCACTTGTAAAAGTGGTACTGTTATATAGTAGGGAATTATCTTACACATCATCGGTGTTTTGGTCAGTTTAAAGTTTGGGGATTTTTTTAAAATTGAGAGATATATGAGACAGGAATGTTTGTAAATTTTGTATGTTACAAGAAATTGGGCAATCTTGAGTCTTCACCTTGTGGACCTAATAATGAAGAGTTTTAAATGAGTCAAAGTTTCTGTTCTTAGATTAAAAAAAATTTAAGGTGATGTGACAAATACCTATTACTACAATTTCATTGCTCAAAAGTGCATTTCTGGTAGAGTTCAGCTAGTGCAGATGAAGTTGTTTGTATCTTCAAGATAATAATTTATATTTGCATAGTTCAACCTTGAGTGCTTTTATACTTTTTAGAAACCTGAAAGGCAGATATAGTAGTATCTTTTATAGATATTTTAAAAAGCCATGATACAGATATTAGCAAATGCATAAATATTTCTGATCCCTTCTAAAATCTAACATTGGTTTCACTATGATATAATAAAGAGAAAATTTAAAAGAAAGAAGGGCCATGAAAGTTGTATGAGTGGGAAAAAACTAGTGATTTTTGTAAGCTTATTAGTGCAATTTTATGCTCCTAAGGCTTTTGATCAGTGTTCTTGCCTCCAAAAGCATTCCTGAAAAAGTTTCATTCTTGTCCATGTTTACTACTCATACTACACATGTAGTTATCTCATTACACATTCAGCATGGACCTGTAGGCTTCATTTCATCCCAACAAGGGTATATGGAAAGCAGCTGCTTTTGGAAGAAAGTAAGGTTGAAATGCATGAAGTAAGATTGGGCTCAAATTTGACTGTATTAGAAGTACAAATTTGTAAGCCATTAGGAAGATGAGCGTTTAATTTTATCACATCATTAAACTACCACTGCTGTTTATTCTCTGTTCTTTTTCAACCTGATTCACGTCTAAAAGTATGATGACTAAACAGACCCACCTTCTAGGTTTACAACTGAAGTAGCAGTCATATGAAGAATATGCTGAAAGTACAACTTTTAGTATGTTTCACAGTGTTGAGATTTAACGATCTGTTTTTAACTTGACTTTAATAAAGAGTAGATTTAGAAAAGTATAAAGGCAAAATTAACTTTCCCAAAAGTAAGAATTTAATGTCTAGTTAGATCTCTCATAGGACAAATAAATTGCATAAAGATACTTGTTATAGATAAGGAAACAGGCTTAGAGCTTAAAGTCAATTAAGAGCCCCTTTTAGAAAAGTTGTATCTTTAAACTTCCTTGTTCAGTCAATTTTTTGAACACCACCTCTTTGGAGGTTTGTTTTAAATAAAATGTAGAAGGCTGTAGTGGAAAACATGTTTTCGCCGTTAGATGTCATATTTTTTTTCCAGTAAGTTTTCCAGTCATTCCTCTGTAGAGTCTCATCTACAAAGTGTTGCCTACCTTTTAAGAGACTAATGGATTTGTATTGAGGTTTTGTAAAGAACCTGTAATCGGTGCTTGATAGTTAGAAGGCATTCTGTTTAAAGGGTACTTTTGAAAGTATGATTTAGCATATGTGATGTAAGCTCATTATTTTAAAATATAGTTTGGTGGGCTTTTTCTGTTTGTTTTTGGTCTGTCACTAAATATGTACTTAAAGCAGCTAGAAATTATGCTAATTAAGTTTTCAAACTCACCTATATATAGCCTAACTTTTTTAAAAGGACTATATAACTTTGGAGGGGAAGAAATTATTAGAAGGGTGGCTTTTAATCTGTAGATAGAACTTTTGCCAAAATTGGTAGTATAGTAGAATATTTAATATTGTAACATTAGAACTACCTTCTGTTATAAACATTTTTTCTATTTTTAGGAAGTAGGCCGCTAGGAAAAAAAATGGAAGAGTTGGGTGTTTTCTCCAATATTGTGTTAAGTGTCCTGAACTCTTTTTTTCTATTGCTTAGCAACTAAAATACTTTCACCATTCAGTTAGTAACACAGGGAGATGCCAGATTTTCTCTCTTTAGTTTCTTTTGTATCCTTTTTAACCCCTCCTGGAGTTCTAAGTTAATAAAAGAATATATTATGTAAGGACAGTGGGATTCCGACAAATTAAAGACACTAAGATGCAAATATTAGAAGTAACTTCAGAGAGAAAAATTACAACGAAAAGGATGACTTAAAAGGAAGGAACAAGAACAAGGTTTTTAGAGACTGAAATAAATGGGGACAGTTGTGGGAAGTATTTGTTTGTGTATAGAATGCTTGTCTCTTCAGAAAATCTGATAAAGTTGTATCTAGACCAAATAATTTTCACTAGGCATGGATCTTTGATATACTTTATCCTCTTAATGTTTGTTACTATTGTATATGCAAGTCTCTAGTTAGAAATGAGTATCTAGTTACATATTCTTAGGGAGAAAATCAAAACTAGTAAAATGGGCTTTGGCCCTAGATAACTCACTTCACTATGCTCTCTCTTGTTGGTTATTATATAACACAACTATAAACCTTTAAAGTTATCAGTCCCTTAATGAAATCAAATTTAAAATATATAATTGTATTTCAAGAACTTACACTCCAGCTCTAAGTACAGACCCTTAGGGTGGAACCTAGGCACCTGATTTTTCTTTCAAGTTCCACAGTGTTTCTGGTGTTATTGTTAGGGTACAGAACAACTACCTCATTTAGTGGGTGTGCATTTGTTGACGTTTTCTTTTAAACAGTAAGCAGTGTTTATTGATGGTTGATTAATAGGGGAAAAAATCATGAATGATAATTATATCTGTTATCCGAGGAAAAGAATTCTTAACATCAAAGCCACAAGAGAAGTACGATTTTTTTTTTGTAAATTGGAATAAAAGCCTTCTTAAAGATTATGTGTTGTCTGTGTCACAGATAGTTTAAATAATAATGCTTTCTTCCCCATTTTTTTGTACTTTCTTGTTTATAACCCATAGAATCAAAACCTTGATCAGGTGGTCTAAAAGAAGGATAATTGACTAATTTTAAAACCTACAAACTTTTGCTTACAACATGTGATAGAAATAGGTACAAGATAGGATTCGGTTGAGCTACAAAATAGCCTGTAAAGGTGAAAAAGATTAAGCTATTGTTTCTCGAAAAAAAATCGATAGGATTATCAGCCTTTGATAAAATGTAGTGTTCATATCATATGAAAAACTAACAGTTAAAATGAAGAAGCTAGATAAAGTCAAGATGGCTAGATCTTCAAAACTATCAATTGTCAATCATACCTCAGTAAAACTGAGGGAAGAAAACTGTCAAATGCAAAAAGCAAATTGCAGAAGGATTTCTGTAGTATACTACATATATAGTATACTACAATACTTAGTAACCACACAACCGTATTTGTGAAATTTATACACATGTTGTGAAAATACAGACAGGAAAACACTAAATTCATAAAAGTTAATTATCTCTAAAGAAAGTTACAAAGTTCCGTAAGTTTTAGATCTTAACTTTAAAAAAAAAGACAAAGTGCAGCAAAATCTTAACATTTGTTAATTCTAGATGGTGGTTTCATAGGTTTAAATATTTCTGTGTTTGCATTATAGAAATACAAAAGCAAAAAAAATTCAAAATAAGTTAGGATGTAATATATGAAATCAAGATTTTCAGAGATAAAAGTATATTTACAAAAAATTGAAGAGACTTTTAAAAAGGTTTACAGGTCTTAATGTTTTATATTGTCTACATGTATCTGAGGTTTGTAGACGTACTTAGACCTAACTTTTATCAGTCTTCCCATGAAATAAAATTTTACAGTTTGTTAGAGGTATCTTGGTGACTCTTACACACCAAAGTATATACCATTACATACATAATTTATCTAAGTATATGTGAATGTTATATGTTGCTTTTGGTTAGTTGTGTGCTGTGAGTACTTTGATTATGTCAGAGTAGATCTTTGTTACAATTGATTGAATTTAAGTTCACTTTTGAGAATAACAAATAAAGCAGATAATTAAAAAACTTGTTTCAAAGGAATGCTCCCATTTTTAATTGATGTTTAAGAGTGATGATGGACACATTTATTTCTATAAGGACTAATTCTTGAGTGTTTCTGAAAGTTGATAGGATCATTGTTCTATTATGATTTGTCTTTGCTCAATATAATTCAAAAGAACAAGTTAGCTTAAAATTCTTTTTGTGTATTTTAGCAAAGAATGGCTCAAGAAGTACTGACGCATTTAAAGGAGCATCCTGATGCATGGACAAGAGTCGACACAATTTTGGAATTTTCACAGAATATGAACACGAAAGTAAGCAAGTGGTGGTTTTAAAATCCATTATTTCTTCTTTTCTTCCAGTCATAAACTTTGAGGAAGGTATCTCATTTTTAGTATTAGCATTTGTTATCTCAAATCATTTAATAATGTTAACTTATTTCAAAATTTAGTGTTAAATATAGAATTAATTCTTGCAAATAGTCCTAAGAATTATGAATGAAGTTTTGTAATTGGGACTAGTATGCAAGGTGGCTTTTTTGTTGTTTGGGGTTTTTGTTTTTGTTTTTTCTTTTTAGAATATGTGTACAGATCTAAATAAATTCTGAATGTTATTCAGAGATGAAACATGACATCAGAGGAATTATTTTGGGCAAGTAATCAATATAATACAGGCTAGGCACCTCCAAAACCAAGTTGCGTGGGCAGCCTAAGACCCTACTCCATGGTACCAATGCTTTTAATGGGACAGCACTCAGTTTTTATTTGCAATTGAAAATGTTATCATTTGGGTCCTTTTTTCTTAAGTTTGAACAGAAGGGTTGATCAAAATGTGTTTTTACTGTTTAGGCTTGATGATTCACACTTTTCTTTAAACTGCCTTAAAGTAATAAAATACCGTGCATGGCATTCTGTTCAAATATACACAAGGTTTCCACTTGATATACATTGTGTTAAAACAGAAAATGGCCATGTTCACTTCTGTTTCTGAAATCAGACTGTGTTAATTAACAGTTTTAAAATACTAATTAGTTTTGACATCTTAAATTTTAGGGCAAAAATACAGTCCAGAACTTCCTCAAAGTGCTAACCTTAAGTAACATAACAGTGTTTGCCTGTTTGCTTGCCTGGTAAATTTTGCTTTTTATACTGACAGACATTACTAATGTTTAAGTTGATTTATCAACAGTATTTTTAAAAACTCAAATTTGTCTTGTGAAAAATGAGATGATTAGAGGAACAGAAAGAAAGCAACAGGTAAAGAATTCTTCAATTTACATAAATTACAAATGATTTGGTGCTAAATTTATGCACTATGACATTTGGCTTTTATGCAATCATTTTTTTTTTCTTTAAAGATGTTAACACTACCTGATATTAATCATAATGTTCCATTATGTTGATTGCTTGTAATAGGAAGAAAAGGGGTGTCTTCCTGTGCAACTGACACAGCTAGGCTTTGACGGCAGGCCTCCACAAGGTCTACCCTTTTGATTCCCTTTAACTGAATTCTGTTCATCAATTGTTTTTGTTTCATGGGCGGTGGGAGGGGAAATGGGAATTCAATGCATAAAATAAGTATTTCTAAGGGCTCAGTAGAAATTTCTACCATAGGGATCATTTCATGCATTTATTTTTTCATTTAGTCTTTGCTGTTATCTGTCCCTCATCTTCATAACTCAGCAGTGGATTTCTCAAGTCCTGAAATGTAAAGCAGAAAAGTAATACTTCAGAATGATTGGATTATTTATGTGTATTTCCGAAGTAGTTATTTATTACTGGCCCTCAGATTTGGCTGTCACTTCAAATTTTTTTAATCAAAATACTCCTTTTCAAAGAAATGTGGATTTTCTTCATATGTAGTGTCTTAATGTATAGGAGGGTTTGGGTTTTTAGGATATTATGATGGTGATCTGTATATTCCTTTGAACTAACTTGTGAAAAGCTTTTATTGGGCTTCCTGCCTCAGCCCTGTTGGCAGAAAGAGGAAAATATGAATTGTATCTTCAGCAAGCTTGTGCTACTTTTTTACAGTTGGAGAAAGGACTAGAGGTTAGTAAATAGGTAATTTAGGTAACAAAGTATCAGACATAAAGGAAGAAGTAAGTAAATGAATGCAGCAATGAAGGGGGGAATATTCTTCAGTTAAAAACGGTAAGCTGAAAATGCATTGGCTAAATATATGGTGAAGTTATCATTAAGATTACTTTTCAACTGGTGTTTTTATGGTGGGTTTTATTTCCTAGTTTTTTTAAAGATCTTTTTAGTTGGTTGAGAATTAGCAAGGGGACATACCATGTCATAAGAAGTGCATTATTTTGACTTAACTAAAACTTTTAACACTGATTTCATGCCTATAAAATTAATTTAAAGCAAGTTTAGTGTAGTATGTTTTTAAGAGTTAGTTTAGAATTTCAGTCGATGAGAAACGGTGCTTTTTTAAAATTTATTGACATTTTTCTGAGACCTAGACCTATAAAGAGATGTAAATGAACAGAATAGAAAGCTTCACCATTTGCTGCTGATTATGAAACTTTTAATGGCATCAAATTTATAATTTGTAATTTCAGAATTTTGCTTTGGCCTTTTTATTTTTGAAGTCTTTTTAAGGAATGTTCTGCAAATGTAGGATTTTAGTTTGAAATGGCAGAAATTTTCTTAAAAGTATGAAATGTTGAAAATGAAAGAAAACAGCAAAAACATTTACTGTTTGAGCACAATGTAGTTTGGGACAGTCTATATTGTGCTTGGATAAAGAGTGCATTCACATGATCCCTTTGGTTGAAATACTAATGCTCCTATTTTATTGTGTGATGACTAACCATTTTAAAGATGAACTCTTATTCTCAGCCAAAACTTGCAATCTGAGGTTATATGTCTATATATGAATGAGTTTACCTTTCAGGTATTGTAGCTGATTCTTCCCTAATTCAACCAGATGAAACATACCACAACAATTTTGACCCTTTTCTTCCTCCTGTCTATCCACACTAATTGGTCATGGTAATAATTTTGGGTCGTGACTTCTATAGCCTTATAAATTGTTATAAATATTGTTGACTATTTAGAGTGAGTAATCAGCAGGAGGGACAAAATGGCTTGAAAGTGGTATTTGTATTTATTAACTTAATTATATTTTTAGTTATCGCTTTTATATTTGGAAGGAATACCTGAAAGGTAGATACAGATTGCAACATGCATTTGTGTATTATTTTGACTGTGCACAAAAGTTTATCTTTAAATTAGTAGAAATAGCAACTATAAGGGTGGGGTTAAAATTTAAAATTAAACCCGTGGGCTGTCTTGCTGCTCCTTAAGTAACACACCAGTGATATTTGTAAACACTTTTCTGTAGAAGGTATCTGTGACAATACTTTAATACTTGGCCAAGAGCTTACAACTTCTAGAAGATGGTAGGAAGCTTGAGAGCATCCAAGCTGCTAAATTCTTAGGAGCCTGGTCGTGTTAAAGTACGTGAGCCTATAAGCAGTCATTTATGCTGTGAATTCATATCTGGCTGCTGCTTTTCCTCCTACAGACTAAGCCCATTTGGCTGCTAAAGGGCTTTTTATTTGGTTCCTCCTCCTGGTGTGAGCATGTATAAACAGCAGGACGTTAAATAGAGTAGTAAACAATGAAATGAGGAAAATGCATGAAAACTCAGTATATGGGTGAATAGATCCTTGTTTAATATATGTAATAAAACTTGGTAGCATAATGTTTTTGAAACTTTAGCTGTAAATGTGTGAATGTCTGTCCATTTGTGAATCCTGAAAGTTGCCAGTCTTACAGCAATATATTCACATCCTTCTATTCTCCAATTTTCAGTATTATGGACTACAAATTTTGGAAAATGTGATAAAAACAAGGTGGAAGATTCTTCCAAGGAACCAGTGCGAAGGTAGGAAAATGTAAAGAATTGTAAATTCAGAATTTATTATTCCTGGCATTTTTATTATAGTTGAGTATTGGACAGAGAGAATGTGTTGAATCTTTAGTAATTTATTATGTTGTGATGGATTACTGCTTTCATCATGTGGTAAGGCAGGTTTTATTTATATTTGGTGGCAAGGGAAGAATAAGGTGGTTTTTTGTGGAAAAGCAGAGACCAGACTGGTCAGACTTTCTACAGTAAATATTGTGGTGGAAAATTTGTTTCAACTCATAGTTAATCTGGACCATGTTTGAAGTGAATGAAATTTGAATATGTGCTCTTATGCATTGCTTTAAGCTTATCAGACAGTAAGAAGGTAATGAGTTGTAATACATGGAATAACAAATTAAAAGCAGAGCAGAGGTAAAACCACGTTTTAAAAATCACAAGGCTTTACCTTTTGAAATTCTGGTCATACTTTATAGGAGGTTCACTTCTGAAATAAGGAAAGATAAAAAATGAAGATATGGTGATGCCTGGTATTCATGTTTTAACTTTTTCCCTTATGTACTATCTCGGCAAAAGTAGTCACAGTTTAAGAAACCTGGGGCAAGTTTAGTCTCTTGGAATTCCTTAATGCGGTTACTTCCAGTTTTCACATATAGCCTTATTATCTACTTTTTATTACTTGTTTAATCTCTGAAACATGTAAAAGGAAGTGTGGACTTTATAATGGGAATCATACTACTTCGGGTGGTGTTTTCTTCTATTAAATTATGTCCCCTTTGACTATTGCTCTTTAAGATGTTGTCTTTCACCTGCTTTCTCATGTCATTTTTATGGTGGGATAGTGACCTGGATTTACCCAGTCTGACCTACATCTTGACATCTTTGTAGCATGTTCAGAGGTGAATGGGACAATTTTTAATGGCAATACACCTAATACACCTTAAGCTGGATTAAGAATGGTAGTACAGGAAGAAATACTGCTCTCAAAAAAGATTCCTGTTTCTTTAAATGTTTTATTTTGGTTTGAAACCATTTTAGATCACATTTTGTGACCTCAGAAATTAGTAAGTACAGTTTGACTGTGTGGCCCAAATAGACAAATGGTTCATCACTACTTGTTGGGACCTTAGGAGCAGTCCTGGTTCCTTTACTACTATTGTTTTATATTTGTTGTTTGAGCCTCAAATTAAACTTCAGTTCCTTTTTGTTGGTACCATACCAACAAAAAAATGTTTAATTTTCTACTTCAGTACCATTTTACCATAGTAAGTCCCTCTTTAATTTCTAAACACCTAGACCTCTGCTTCCTGTGATGTAAGGATTGTGCTAGATGATCCTCCCAAGATACTTTCCAATAAAATTAAATGATTTAAAATAATACTAGCTTATCAAAGTCATGGTTGTATTTGTTACTGAAAAAAATTAGAGGATAAAGTTCTCCCTGAGGAATTGACATTTTTTGCTTTCTACATGAATGGGAGTGGTATTTTTTAGTTTTTATCATAAAATCAAAAGCTATGTATTTCTTTTAAATATCGAATATACACATATTCTAGGTGGCATATGATTTTAATTTTGACAGTATAGTCATCTTGTTTGGAAAAAAGATGGGGGAGAGGTGGTGGTGGTTTTATTCTGTGTTGGTGAAATACTTCATTTCTCTTAAAGCAGTACTTTAAAAAAAAAAACATCAGAATTACCTTTCCCCCTGCATTTTCCTTTGGCACTAGTGATAAGATTAAGTGAGAAAGGGAGGAGGGTATAGCTCAAGTGGTAGAGCACATGCTTAACATACAGAAGGTCCCCAGTACCTCCTCTAAAAAAAAATAAGATAAATAAGTAAACCTAATTACCTCCCCCCAAAATTAAAAAAAAAAAAGATTAAGTGGACTGTAAACTTCTCTAAAAGTACCTGAAGTTAGTATCACACACTGACTTGGTTAGTGGTTGTCACTGACAGTGAAGTCATTACATGGAGGGAAAATGTAATTTCTAGTGTCTTTCAGAGGCTCATTATTAAAAGAGCAAGTAAAATGGCTCCCAGAGAATGTTAGTGAACTCTAGCTTTAGATATGCAACAGCAACTTTGCATGATGCGTTTAATGACTTGTGTTTTTAAGGTAATTGATCTCACTTATAAAACTTTGGAAAACATACTCAGTACTGTATTTTAAAATTCTTTCCAACTTTGTCAATACTGGGAAGCTTCTACAATCTTAAGATTTTTTTATCTCACAAAATAAACTAACATTTCTGAGTGTTAATTTTCCTTCGTCTTTAGTAGTATTGGAAATACATTAGTATAACCTCCAAACTATTATGCATTCTTTTTGTTTGTAATTGTCATATCTTTTAAAGTATAGCTAGTATTTGTCCAATTTTCTTAGCATATATGTGGGACATATATTGTGTATCTGCCTTGTACAAAGCACTATTAGATATTAAGACTATGTAAATATATCCCTGCATCAAAGTGTTAAAGGTGGGAAGATAAAATGTAGGTTAAAAATAATGAGAGCATTAAATTAGGTGTATATGTGAGTGCTACATATGCTAAAAGGGAATAATCAGGTTGGGCCCTGTAGATAAGCTCATTCATGAAAAGTGGAAATGCTTGATTTTGATGTATTTTAAAGGAAGGATAGATTTGGCTCTACAAACAGCAAGCCAGAACAAGTTTTATACATTTTTTTTTTTTTTTCAAATCTAACCTTTATTTTATCTGCTTTCAGGTTCTTGTCCATAAGCAAATGTTAAATTTTCATGTGTTCTTTTAGGGGAATGGCATTTTCAGCTTAGGGCTTTTATCTAAAGCCCTTTGCCAGGAAAATAACCTGACAATTCTAGACTGAGTCAGATGTCTCTTGCTGTGTGTTCCCTTAGTGAGTCCTGTACCAGTGGATCACAGAGCAAAATTTTAATGAACAAAAGACAGAGCTAATAGTCAAATAAGGACATTAAAAAAAAACATTTAATTAAAAGATACTTTAATAAAAATAGAGTAAGGGAGATATAACATTTATAATCATTTTAATGAATTTAATTTATGTAATACAAAATTTACTGCATTGCTCTGGTTTTTATCATTTAGTTTTAGGTCAGAAAATGTTTCTTTCTGTTTGGTCACCCCAACCTGTACCCACTGTAACCTTTATCCTATTTGGCTGTTGCTATTTTTCTTTTCCTTGTCCCTCCAAATATAAACAATGCTACCAGGGATCAGAGAATGTCTTTATTGCATTCTTACTCCTTGGTATATAGGTGTTCAGTTAATAATTATTTAATTAATGAATTGCTTATTATTACTTCAGTGACTGGCAGTCACTGTTTGGAATTCATTCCTCTAAGAGCCTAATGACTTCCCCAATATTTTTTGCTTTTACGTGTATTTATAGTTGATATCTTAGAGGTTCAGTTTTAAAGTGAGTGTTTACATAGATGAGTTGTTGTAACTCAAGACAATTATTTTTGACTTAAGAAAGACAAGAAATTTTAAAAATGAAGTAGAATAATTTCCAAATAGGGAGTGGTTACTAGTCACTGAAGTAATTAAAGGTACACTAAGACTTGTCAGTGGTATTGATTCTGTCTTGTCTGCAGTATACATCAACTTGCATTATGCAGGTAACTTCCTTCCTTTTAAAAATAATTTTTGTATTTGGTTTAGAAAATTTAAACCATAATGAAAGGGCAAGGGAGACCTTTGTCTCTCCCTGAAAAAAAAAATCTTTGTAAAGGAATCTCTTTTTTTTTAACCAAAGGATTATGTTTTAATCTGTTAAGTGATAAAGCCATACTATCTTGATTGTCCTGCATGGTTTTTGGTATATGATATAAGTGGTAATGTATGTGAAGTCTTCTATATATCTAGGTGCTGACCGTGGATAAACACAGTGTGTGTTGCCAGCCTTTTTCCACAAATATTCCCATTTCTTTCCGTTTCACCAAATAACCATATAGTAGTCTCAAATTACCTTGACAGTTCTGCAGTAGCATCCTAACTGGGCTCATTAACCACTCATGTGTATATGTTGTGTCCCTTGTAATATATTCACTACAAAGAATTAAACATGATATTTTTAAAACAGAACTAACTAATCAGGTCACTCCCATGCTTTAAATCTTCCGTTGTACTGAATATCATGTTTAACATGTTGCCTTTAAGCAATAGTGGCTTTTAAAAATTATTTGCTTTGGCCCTTTTTTAAGTTGTATTGAGGTATATTTGACATACACAATAAATTGCATGTGTTAAAGTATACAATTTGATTTTGACTTGTGTACACCCATGAAATCACCAGTATAATCAAGACCTTCATCTTTGTGGTTGCCTTCTTTACATCCCCAGCTCCCAATCTGCTTTCTCTCACTCACTTGATTAGCTAGAAGTAGAATGACTACATCACATGGTAGGTGTATGTTTAACTGCCCAAGTGTTTTTTTAAAATGGTTGTATCCCTTTACGTTCTTAGTAGCAGTATATGAATATGCTTCACATTCTCACCAAAGCTTGGCATGGTCAGTGTTTTTCATTCTAGCCACTATAGCACATATATAATGGCTTATCACTGGTTTTAATTTCTGTTTCCCTAATGACTAATTCTGTTGAGCTTCCTTCGCATTGTGTTTGGCTCTTAAACAAATCCTTGAGAAGTTTTTTTTTCCTCCCATAGAATGTAATGTTTGAAACATCAATATAATCTGAGATTTGACAGACAAGCCTATATTTGCCAGCTTTATACTATGATAGGATAATAAAAAGAATATAGTATTGGTTGGATTTATTTTATCTAATAAAACAAAGAGTATTTTTTCAAGATGTTCTTTTTACATTTCAGCACCATACATAATTGGCAGAAACTATTTTCCCACCACTGCTGGTTAAGGTAACAATTTGGTCCCTCCAGAGTTTCCTAATTTTGTGAAACTTCCATAAGAGGTCCTTACTTGAAGCCTATAACAATGCCTAATCCTTACTTCGCATCCACATAGGAGACAGGAACTATCTATAAACTTTATAAAAGGGGGGTGGATTTTAATATAATTGTTTTTTGTTATAGGGAAAGTGTATAATTCATTCTTGGTAAGTAATTCACAGTATTGTGCAACCATCATTACTGTCATCTCCAGAATTTTTTCATCCTCCCAATTGAAACTACCCATTAAACATTAACTCTCCAGTACACTCTCTCCCCTGTCCTTTTTAGCCATTATTATACTTTTTGTCTCTGAATTTGCCTATTCTAGGTAATTCCTAAGTGCAATCATACAGTGTTTTGTCTCATTCATTTCAAATGGCCTGTTTCTAGGGTTCATCCATGTTGCAGCATCTGTCAGAATTTTATTCCTTTTTAAGGCTGAATAATACTTCATTAGAGGTCTTGTTCAGTATTGGTTTGAGGCCATAAATCCATTTAAGAATAATTTTAAGGATTTTAGAAACTACTTTTAAAAACTACTAAACATGTAGGCAGTAAGTTACAGTCTAATTCTAGCCTATCTAATGGTTACGAACTGTTTTTTAGCTATTTCTCATTTTGCTGTTCTCACAAGTATTTCATTGAGTGAGGAGTAGGAACATTATTCTGAATTCCTTTGGACAATAAGGGAAAGAGGAACAAACAGCTTTATTTTAGTGACTTACCTTTCTGATGATCACTGGTGGTGGTTTACATGGATAGATGTTTAATACTGTGGCATGAGAAAAGAGCCTTTCTTTTGATTATACATGGCTTTGATGGAGGAATCTGATTATAGAGTAAACAAACATTTAAAGTAATTAGAAGGGTGGGAAGGGATGAATTGGGAGTTCGAGATTTCAGAAACTAATACAAAATAGACAAACAAGTTTATACTGTATAGTACAAGGAACTAAATTTAGTATCTTATAGTAACTTACGGTGGAAAACTATGAAAATGAATATTTGTATGTTCCTATATGACTGAAACATTGTGCTATACACCAGAAACTGACACAACATGGTAAACTGACTATACTTCAATAAAAATATATTTTTAAAAATTAAAAATAAATAAAGTAATTTGATTGTATACTTTTAAGAATTGCACAGTGATTGGGACTGAATTGAATTCAGTTTTGCCTATCTATAGCTTTATGTTTGTAATAGTGTGTTAAGGCTTTCCATTTTCTGTGGTGTAGGAGAATTAGCCACTATGGAAGAAAAGGATAGGTATGTGCAACTTTTTAACTCATATTTTACAGTTTGTCTAGGAATGCATTTTCCTCTTTAATAGGTAGAATCCTGTATTTGATTAAAAATTTAATGTATGGCAGTGTCACTGACTAGCTAAGATGCTCATGTATAACCTTATGATTTAAATTTAGAAAATGCCTTTGTCTCCGTGGGATATGGCACTATCAATATATTGTAGTCAGTAAGTTCTGATTTTAAAGGGTTTTAGTGAAATTTGTTTATGAAGATCAAATTCTGTTATACATTTCTTTTACCCTATCATTAAGTATCCACATACTTGTAAGATATTCCTGGGGGTTAAGATTATTAATATTGCCAGGTAAATAACTTGCAAGATGATATGTAACTTCTAAGTCATGATGGGAGTTACTTAAATTTCACCTTTTTAGCTAACATAGAGTTGATACTATCCACTTACAAGATTGTACAGACTACTTGGCGTGCTTAGTTTTAATTTGAAATGGGAATGTCAAGGACATTTTTTTCTTGACGTTGAGAAATAGAGTTGGATTGTGAAAGATAAATGCATAAAACTCTTGGAAATGGGAAATCCATGTGTCATAAGCTGCTTTCCAGTTACTAGTTAGGCATTTTTGTACTAGTGTATCTTATTTTGAAGAAATTATATAGATGGCTGGCCCATTTTTTAAAAGTAATACTTTTCAATAAATAATTTGAAGGTTTACTTTAAAAACTTGGGAGGTGAATTTTTTCTTCCTATTTAGAAGAATGAGGCTATGGATATAAGTATGATAGATCATTGTATGAGTCCTTTGAAAAACTTAGCACAGTAACCACAGAAGAGCATAATTGTGCTTGTCAGTGGCACACAAAGTTTATGAATGAGAACTCTTCAGTGGAATATTGTTGGGTTTGTTTTTTTAACATGTATACTTTTAAGTTTTCCTGATTTCCAAGGAAGAGCTTAGAAGGCTGTTGCAAGAAATAAGTTTCTTCACATACATTTTTAAAATAATTGGAAACAGACCATTTCTGATTAGCATAGTATTTATTTGGTATGAAGTCTGGTAAAGGTAGTTCTTGTTTTGAGAAATTTGTTTCACATAAATGTCAGTTTTGCAACTGACAGACAGCTAATTCATTTGGCACAAAGAATAAGAGACACTAGGAATGAATTATTTTCTGTCGAATCTCAGATGGTTTTCTGTTAAATCTCAGAAGCTTTGCTACTTACAAACAGTTGACTTTTCTACTTTGATGTGTGACACTTTCTTTTTTAAATGTGCAGTTCACACTTGGAAAATTGTTCTTAATTGAGCTGCTTTTATTTTTTTAATTTTGGATAAACAATGAGAAGGAATTTGGAGGAGTTATATGGTACTTAATCAAATAAGCTTTGTACATAGCAGTAGGAGATTTTAGACAGACACTTTTATGTGTAGTACTCTATCAGAAAACTTGTTTATATATAGTTCCAGTTCTTTGAGTGAATGGAAGGTACTGATCATTGTAGAGTGACATTAAATTGAGACTTTATTGTCTCTGAGAACTGTATAATTATGACTACTTACCACGTTTTTCCTGTTTTCACCTTTTACTCTTTGCTCCATCAACAGGTGAATTTCAGAAGCCTCTGAAAAGAGGAAGAAGGGATTTAATTGATTTAATTGGTAATAGAAGAGTTGAAGGATCTGTTTGATCCTGTTTTCTTATTCTCTGAGGCTGAGAAAAGCCTCTAGATTTCAACTAGAGGCAGCAACTGTAGTTTTACTCTTGTTCCTTATGACAGATTTAGAAGAAAATTACTGAGTCTCTTATTATTTGGTATTGTCAGTCATTTAATCTGAGAGAGTAGGTTGTATTTTTGGTTTTGTTTTAAACTGTGTTTTTATCTGTTACTTATTTAGAGGTTTCAGAAGGGTGCTTTTTTGTTAGATTAGAATGGCCCTTTTCCTTAATTTTTAGGGGCCTTAATGATAGTAATTTATATGTAAAGAATAGAAGAGTCAGCAATGCCAGAATTATGTTTTGATTAGGTCTAGTGGGTATTAGGACATGAGGTTTTTGTGTGGATTTCCCTAAGTGGTATGATTTAGCACTACTTTTAAAATAAAATTGATTCCCCTAGTTTTTTTTTTTTAAATCACCTTATTGAATCTAGACCTGATTTTATTTTGTGTCCACAAAGCCCCTTATTTTTTAAAAAATAATTTGACTGTAGAACCATTGCCCAAAAAAGTACAAGATGTACTTTCACCTTTTAGTTTATCCTATTATTAACAACTTAGACAACCATAGTAAAATAATCACAACCAGAAAATTAACATTGGTTCAGTACTATTAGCTGAATCATAGACCTTAATTCAGATTTCACAAGCTTTCTCTCTAATGTCCTTTTTCTATTCTAAAATTTATTCAGTTGTGTCTTAAACTTTACTCTCCCTAATCTGTGACAGTTCTTAATTCCTGCTTGATATGTCTTTGACACTTTTGCTGAGTTTTAGTCAGTTATTTTGTAGTGTATTTCAGTTTAGGCTTGTCTGTTTTCTCATGATTAGATGTGAGATTCCATATTTTGGGCCAAGAATGCCACACAGGTGATATGTTCTCTGTCTGCCAAACCAGGGGGTACATGTATCAGTATGTTTAATTGTTCATTTATTATTAACTTTTACCAGTTATGTTGGTGCTTGCTGGTTTTCTGTTTACAAAATTACTTTTTTTTTTACTTTGAAAGTGATAAATAGCTTGGGAAGGTAATTTAACACTATGCCAGAAACACATTCCTCTTGAAAGTTTTGCCCATTTGTTTTATCATTCATTGGTGGTCTTGTCTGCAACAGTTAGTACTGTGGTCTTTGCCTAATGTAAAACTTTTTAAAATATAGGTACTGTAATATTGTGTGTGTTTGTATGAAACACTTAAGTTTTTGGCACCTGGCAGGCAGTTTTTTAAACAATTCTTACACTGAATATTGATAGTACTTAACATTGCATTTTCAGTTGGTAAATAACCCTTATTATGTGGCTTTATTATACTAATGAAATATTTCTGCAGTTAGGAAATTATTATTATTAATGTTTTTTAAGGTTTTGTTTTTATTTGGGATGTGAAAGGAAATGGCTGATTTCCCCATAATTAATAAAAATTATTTTTTAAATACCAATGAAGAGGAACCCTTAGGGTCAAAGAGTGAATTTAATACTTTAGCTCATGAAGATTACTATATTAAGGTAGTTTTACAATCAAATAAACATTTTGTTGCTCTCAAGTTGACTATTTCCTGCTGATTCTTAAACGGGGTTAATTTCTTAGCATATCCCTTCTAAGTCGATATTGAGTCCAGTTTTGCAGGTTTGTTAAATGAGACTTGAAACGCAGTTTCATGAACTTTTATCTGTATTTTTGAAATTTAGATACCTCTGAAAATTTTAGTCTTCATAAGTCATTTGGTGGCAAAGCCTAAGTTATGAAACAGGTGTGAGGGTAGTCTTTATCCTTTATAGTGGGAAATAATAATTCGTTGCAATAGAGAATCCTGCTTCAGACCCTTTGGGTATGGGAATGTAAGTGCACCACATTACTTTAAATTTTAAGGGGACCTATAGTAGATAACTCAGTAAATTCTCAGTGATGCAAAATAAAAGCAAAGGTGTGAAGTCTTAACTGTTTAAAGAATAGGTTATGCTATTAAGGTATCCTTCAGTAAAGAACATTACAAATAAAAACTTTCTCCTTTACTCTTTTTTCCTACATTGTAAGGCGAACACATTAAAATTACTTCTAGGATTAGCTTAATGCTGTGATTAAAATAAATCTGGAAAGGATTAACATCTGACTTTGATTTATAAATATTTTACATAAACTTATTTATAGTGCTTACATAGTTTACATATTCAGTGTTTTTATAGTTTTAACCCATAAAAGTAATACATGTTTTTATTTAAATGAATAACATGTTAGTCCTTTGTGGTATTTTTTTAAGTTAAAAACCACGGCTTGGTGTACTTAACTGTCTGGCATCAAGGAATATCTCAGAAGACAATAGTTTGTAATAGGTAAACCAATGTTTTTTAAAGGTTAATGAAAATTAAAAGGTTAACAAGAACTAAAACTTTAAAGGAGTAGTGCACTAAAATCGGCATATTTTTTAAATGCCACAATTTGTGGATTGAGGTGTGTTGTTTGACTTTACTCTGCCCTCCCCCACCCCCAGTTTGTATTTGTTTTTGCTTCCTAAAGATTTATTAGCATGCTATAAAGTGTTGAATAATTTTTTTTAATAGGCATAAAAAAATATGTTGTTGGCCTCATTATCAAGACGTCGTCTGACCCAACTTGTGTAGAGGTAAGAGCTTTTTTGGCGATTACTGTGAGAGTGTAATATTTAAATATATTAGATACTCAACTTAAACTTCTGTCACAGACAGAGAAGATATACATACATGCACATTTACAGTGGATCTGCAAACATTTTTCTCTTGGATGGGGTTGCCTACGTTTGTTATTTATCTATTTTAGGTCTTTGTTTAATCTAAACTTTTTTTCTTTTCTTAGAAGGAAAAGGTGTATATCGGGAAATTAAATATGATTCTTGTTCAGGTGAGTTTTTACTTGATACAGTGTTTCCCTGAGAAGAATTAAATACTTCAGTTAGGCTGATTAGTTGAACAAAATATCCTAACCTACTTTTATCGAGTAACTAAACTAACATCTTACAGAGTAGTGATAGTAGTGTTCACAATAACTACAATACTTAGCTACTGTCTGGTATTTAAAATTGATAATATGCTGTAGTAGGAAACATTGGATACTGTAAACCCTTCACTTCTGGGCTCCAATATGGATTGGACTCCTTAAAAATTTTCTCATCTGCCTCATAATGTGAACGCTTCCTTTCCATGTCAACTCTTTCAGTCTTACCTTACTCAGTCTTACTAATTCATTAAAAATTTACCTTTCAATTCAAGCATCCCTTTAATTAATCTCTGTACTTAGCCTGTTTTTAAACCTTCCATGTCTAACTTTAGAAATTTCATACTTACCTATCTTTTATAATATATCCCCCAAATTTCCTGAGAACATTAATTGGTATGTGGGAAAAAATAGGTTTTTCAATTTATTAAGTTACAGAAACATTTGGTTTTCCCAAACACTTGGCTTTTCACAAAGATGCACTTGCTTTTATACTGAGGACTTTGTTGTTAGCCTGTCTCTGGATGGGAGGAGGGAGGATTACAAAGATGTTAAGTTGCTTACCTCTTACTGACAGGTGGTACTGCAGAATATCTGGTTGGGAAATCCCTAGCATACATAAACAGTAGACTATAAAATCGAATGTAGTCCACCCATTAGGCTGTTTTAGTCTAAGGTGATTTTATCCCCAATTGTAACGCTTCCTTTTTTCCAAATTTATATGTCCAAACCCTACTATATTTCAAGGCTCAGATTCCAGCCAAAGATAATGTCTTTCCCTGCTCATCACCGTTTTATCACTTAGAGTGAGATCTTTGCATCTCCTAGGATAATTTGCACTTATGTAGTAAATACTGATACACATACACATCACAGACAGATTAGACCAATCAGGGTAACTGAGAGGAATGGGGCATTTGAGACAAAGGACTTTATCTGTGCTATACGTTCTACTCAATGTGTTCTGTAGAGATTGGCATATTTCCTGTCTTAATAAAACAGAGAGAAAATGAAAGGTGATTGATACTTGCTCCTGCTTTTGGTATCACACAATTTCTGTGAAGTTTGTCATTGACAAGTGCAATGAAATTAACATCTCCTATCTTATTTCAGATACTGAAACAGGAATGGCCAAAACACTGGCCAACTTTTATCAGTGACATTGTTGGAGCAAGTAGGACCAGTGAAAGTCTCTGTCAGAATAATATGGTGATTCTGAAACTCTTGAGTGAAGAAGTATTTGATTTCTCTAGTGGACAGATAACCCAAGTGAAAGCTAAGCATTTAAAAGACAGGCAAGTATTTTAGAATTTTAAAGTAATTTCTGAAAACAATTACAAGGAATTTGGAGGTAGATTATAAATTTTTAAGGAACTATCATTGTTAGAAGTTAATATACTTTTAATTCTTTTTGAGAACAAATTTAAATATCAAAGTGGCCCTAATATTCTAAATATGGAGGCTGAAAAGTATGTGTGAGGTTACAGCAAAATAACTTCATACATATCATGTGGAAGGAATATAGGTTGAGTTCCCAGAAACCTCTTTGGAATCCGTTTTATATGGTATCTACTTAATTGTAGGCCCACGGAAATGACTTATGTTCAAATGTCTACTGTATTATTTCTGCATTTTGTCAGTTCCCCTATAGTTAACACTAGGAACATGCCAGATTTTACTTTTTTCAACGTTGTAATAAGGATGTGTTCTAGTCATTCGGGAACAGAAATGTTTTACATTTGTGTATTCAAACTAGCTTCAGAATTTATAATTTTTTCATCTGTTTTGGTGTATAAGCACATCTAACACTACTCATTTTCAAATTTTTGATTCAGCTATCTTGATTTAAAAGACTAGATTGATTCAAATTCATATAAAGTGAATTGACAAACCTTCAAGAAATGAAATTACATGCTTTTGTGGGAGGGTATAGCTCAGTGGTAGAGCACATGCTTAGCATGCGTGAGGTCCTGGGTTCAGTCCTCAGTATTTCCATTAAAAGGAATAAATAAACCTAATCTTCCGCCCAAAGAAAACAATTTTTAAAAAAATTATGGGTTCTTTATAGGTGAGTTTTAAAACAGTAATATACATAGTTTTTATAACTTGATGAAGTTGATATCTGTGTTTACATAGAATTAACTCAAGTTTTTAATGACCAGGCTGCTGAAATGTTATTAGTATGTAACTAATTACAATGTTTATTTCTATGTGTCTTCTAAATCGATTACTTCTTTTTTTAGCATGTGCAATGAATTCTCACAAATTTTTCAACTGTGTCAGTTTGTGATGGTAAGTACTTTTAATTTCATTTTTAAAAATAATAATTGTAGGAAGATGACAATTTACAAGCATGTTTTCATTGCAGGAAAATTCCCAAAATGCTCCACTTGTACATGCAACTTTGGAAACATTGCTCAGATTTCTTAACTGGATTCCACTTGGGTATATTTTTGAAACCAAGTTAATCAGCACATTAATATATAAGGTATAGTGAATACATTTCAGTTTATTTATCAGTGGATAATTGCATGTATTTTCTTCATTCATAATGTTCTTTTGTGTAGAAAAACCATTCTATACTCCTAGCTATAATCAACCTTGTTTCTAAGAATGAGGAAGCTACTCAAAAGAACTTTTCTGTAGTTTCAGCTTATAATTCTTAAGAACACTGTCGAAATCTACCATGCAGTCTTAACAAATTTCATGTGAACAACTAATAATTAATTTGGTTGGCCTTTAGTTGATTACATATGTCACAGTAGGGTAAGTTAAGGGGTATGTCTGCAGAATGGGAAATCTTTGTATTTTTTCCCACATAATTTTAAAGCAGTAGCATGTAATGCCTATATAAAGTCTTAAAATTGTTCATCCAGAGATAATCACTTAACCAACTGCTGCATTTCCAGATGTTTTCTAGTCAGATATAATGAATAAATTAGTATTTAATCAAGACCTTATAAAAGCAGGCTACTATGAACTTACATTTGGGGCTTTGTACAGGACTTGGTAAAGTGATATATTCTAATAGGAATTTACTCATTAGAGCTACCATTTTATTGATAGACAATTTATTTAAAATTACTTGCCTTTGTCAACAGTTGGTTTGCTTTTTACTACATGAAACATCCATGCACTTGTCCAAATATTTACTTTGGATAAATTTTTAATACATGTTAAGTACCAGGTCAATAGGTACATCGATTTTTAAGGCTTTTGATGCTTACCAAATTGCCGCCCACAAGTGGTAGGCTCTTTTTATACCTTCCCAACAATAAAATGTCAAAGAGCTAGTTTTCCCACACTTTCATTAATCCTAGGTGTATTGCCCATCTCCTAAAATCCTTAACAATTGTAGTCCCATTAGATTACGCAGAAAACATGATGTCCTTAAAAAGTCATATAATAGGTCAAGGGGAAACTTTTCTAAGCAACTTGATGCTTTACAGATGTCTTGAGGATACATCAAAAGAAAGTACAGTTAGCTCCTAAAGCATTTAATCCCTATTGGGTGGATAATGGAATTCCTTTAAAATGTATGTACCAAAAAGACATTATCACCTCTTTACCTGATCTTTTTCTCTATGTTCCTGATTTTTAAATTCTTTATTTTTTGTTTAATTGTTAATTTTAAATAAAGTGCTTCGGGCCATTTAATTTTATGCTTCCCCCTTTGTTTCAATTAAAATAGTTCCTGAATGTTCCAATGTTTCGAAATGTCTCTCTGAAGTGCCTCACTGAGATTGCTGGTGTGAGTGTAAGCCAGTATGAGGAACAGTTTGTAACGCTATTTACACTGACAATGATGCAGCTAAAACAGGTAATACAACACTCTTTTAAAAACTGACTAAACAATTTTAGTGCCTTAGAAAAAGGTGGGTTAGAGTTGAACCATTTCAGCACCTGTTAACATAAATAAATCAGCTATAATGCAACTGCATATTTATTATATATATAACATGAAGGGTAAGCTAGAAATTTTTATGAACATTTTGAAAGTTCCTTGAAAATTTCTGGGAGTGTCATGGTAATTTATTTCTACAGAATTTAGAATCATGGTAAACTGGGGTTAGTATCAGTTCTGCCTCTGACCTTATATCTCTTAAATGAAGGGATTAGCCTGTCCTTGTTTGACTAGGTATATATGAAATTATCTAGAAGGTTAATCATAGTACATTACTGTATATGTTTGTGATCTGATTCCGTTGAATATTTTTACACTTTTAATAATACTAAGATGGGAAAACCTCAAAGGATAATCTTTGAGGAAATCTTACTAGTAACATTAAAAAAATCAAAAGCTAGGGCAGAAAGGTACAAAGTGGGTATAATAGATCAAGGCTTTCTAGTGAACAGTAAACTGTTTAACTCCATGTTTTAAAATGAGTAAAAGTGTGGTGGAATTTGAGAACTTAAATGTAGTGTCTTGTCTTTAAAATGAAGACTAATGACTCATATGAATTTGCAGATGCTTCCTTTAAATACCAATATCCGACTTGCGTACTCAAATGGAAAGGATGATGAACAGAACTTTATTCAAAATCTCAGTTTGTTTCTCTGCACCTTTCTTAAAGAACACGGTCAACTTATAGAAAAAAGATCAAGTCTCAGGGAAACACTCATGGAGGTAGGCTTTGTGGAGCCTTTGGTTTCTGAAATTCTCTGCATAATGAAAACTTCAAAAGTATTCTGAAATTCATGGATCTTTTGACATGTCTTATCACCTAATAGTCTGTGCAGTAAAAATACATGTCGTCAATTCTGCATTACAATTAAAAGCCAAATTTCCTGATTTTGTATTCTACTTAATGCCAGTTCAATAATTTATAATGAAAATTAAATTCCTAATGGATATGTAGATGTGTTATTTATAAGATAAAAGTCTAAAGGCCTTATTTTAAAATTGAGGTGTAATTCACATAACATAAAACTATCCATTTTAAACTGTATAGTTCAGTGGTGTTTAGTATAGTCACAATGTTGTCAGTCATCTGTCTATTCCAAAACGTATTCATCGCCCACAAAGGATGATGCACGCATTGAAACAGTCACTCCCTTCATTCCCCTCTCTCCTCCAATCCCTAGCAACCACTGTTTAATGTCTCAATGGATTTACCTATTCTGAACCATTTCAAGTAACTGGAATTATAGTATATGGTCTTTAGTTTGGGGCTTCTTTCAGCTTAGCATATTACCATGTTACAGCATGTACCAGTCCTTCATCCTTATTATGGCTGAATAATAAATATACCATTGTATGGATATATATTGAGTTTTGTGTGTCGATTAATCAGTTGATGAACATATGGAGTGTTTTCTTTTTGAGGGGGCTATTAGTAACAAATGTCTTAATGGGGGGCTATTAGTAACAAATGTCTTAATGTTTATACCTTTTTAAGAAACTTAACATTGTTTGTTTGTTTGTTTGTTTGTTTGTTTATTTGCTTCTCTCTTTTATTGAAATATATTTTCTGGGCACTGCCTGCCTACCTAACTCAGCATGGCCTCTTTGGCACTGAAAGCTGGAGAATTAAAAAAGTCGGTAAAAAAAAAATATATTGACCAACAATATCGTAAGGTTCTTGAAGCATTCTAGGATATGTCAGAAGGCAGCACAGTTTGCTCCTAGAAAATTTCTACTGTCTATCTGATGAATAATGAAACTTCAGAGTTGTATAAAATACAACATTGATTATTTCCCATTAATGTAGCAAGTGGAAAGCAGTTTGAGGTTGGTTTAATAATGTCTAAGGATTATTTTACTAGTTTTGGTCTTTTGTGTAGGCCCTTCATTATATGTTGTTGGTATCAGAAGTAGAGGAAACTGAAATTTTTAAGATTTGTCTTGAATACTGGAATCACCTGGCAGCTGAACTCTATAGAGAGAGCCCGTTCTCAACATCTGCCTCTCCCTTGCTGTCTGGAAGTCAACATTTTGATGTTCCTCCCAGGAGACAGCTGTATTTGCCTGTGTTATCCAAGGTAACAATAAAGTGGGTAGTGAGTGTGCTTCCTGTGATATTTGAGGACTAAATGCAAATACTGGCTTTTATTTTTTGGCTAAATCTATCCAAATAAATGAGCTACAAAAAAAAATTCAGATTCTCCACGCATACTGAGAAGTTGGACATGAAAGAAAATGGTTTTAAGAGTTTTGGTCCTTAAAGGTGTAGTCCTTCTACAAGCACCAGCACCACCTGTGAGTTCGTTAGGAATGCAAGTGAGACGAAGGAAACTTAACAAGAGTGGATTTTTATCCGTGATAAATAAAGATTGAAAAATCATTATTGTAGAATTACATTTCAAGAATGTGCATCCTTTTATAGCATGGGAACAATTTTGTTTGGTATGTTGACTTTAAGTGCTTTGGGAAGGGGCTACATTTATTTGTTGTGGCTGATTCCAAAGATCTAAAAGATTTTTTTCTTCATTGTTGAATAGGTCCGTTTATTGATGGTTAGTCGAATGGCTAAACCAGAGGAAGTATTGGTTGTAGAAAATGATCAGGGAGAAGTTGTGAGAGAATTCATGAAGGATACAGATTCCATAAATTTGTATAAGAATATGAGAGAAACATTAGGTAAGTTAATAGATACTGTTAATTTAATCTAACTTTGTAATTCTGTTCTGAGGTAGAAGTACTTTTTAATAAATGTGGCATGTTTAGGTTCTGAATCTGTTAATAGCCATCCTTATTAATGTGCTGTTCTTAGTAAACAGTCTTTTTGCCCATTAAGTTTTGCATTTTGAAACATCTGAAACTTTTTCTTCCTTGTAGTTTATCTTACTCACCTGGATTATGTAGATACAGAAAGAATAATGACTGAGAAGCTTCACAATCAAGTGAATGGTACGGAATGGTCTTGGAAAAATTTGAATACTTTGTGTTGGGCAATAGGTTCCATTAGTGGAGCAATGCATGAAGAGGATGAAAAGCGATTTCTTGTTACTGTTATAAAGGTATGCAAGTGATGTGTGTGGGCTGGAACCATTAGACAAGTGTATTTTATTACAAATGACTGAAATTTGTCTTGTTTTACAGGATCTATTAGGATTATGTGAACAGAAAAGAGGCAAAGATAATAAAGCTATTATTGCATCAAATATCATGTACATAGTAGGTCAATATCCACGATTTTTAAGAGCTCACTGGAAATTTTTGAAGACAGTAGTTAACAAGCTGTTTGAATTCATGCATGGTAAATCCTATTTAATACACTATTTTTGCTGAATATGAAAAGCAAAATTTTTCTTGAAAAATGTTTTTGATAATTGTTTTTGTTTTGTTAGAGACCCACGATGGAGTCCAGGACATGGCTTGTGATACTTTCATTAAAATAGCTCAAAAATGCCGTAGGCATTTTGTTCAGGTTCAGGTTGGAGAAGTAATGCCATTTATTGATGAGATTTTGAACAACATTAACACTATAATTTGTGATCTTCAGCCTCAGCAGGTACGTAGAGGTCTAAGCACATTTTTCTTAGACAGTAACTGCTGTTTAATAAGAATTTGTTCATGGGAAAAGAACAAATGCCATTATTGGATTCACTTCATGTGTCTCTTTGGTTAAGTTTTGTAGTGAGGCAGAAATTCAACCAGAAGTTTGTTAGGCTGTTTTCCTATAATATAAATGATTTCTGACACTTGAACAAAATTAGTTTAAATAGGTATGTGGATTGTTTGTGTGTGGTTTTCCTTATTACGGTAGATAAAAGAAAATTTTTTCCTTTTAACATAGGTCCATACGTTTTATGAAGCTGTGGGGTACATGATTGGTGCACAGACAGACCAAACAGTACAAGAACATTTGATAGAAAAATACATGCTACTTCCTAATCAAGTTTGGGATAGCATAATCCAGCAAGCAACCAAAGTAAGTTTTATTCTTTTTTGTAAAAATGCTGGTGGTTGGAATTTTAAGAAAATGTTACTCACAAAGGTAGTAAATTTAGTACCTTTGACGTGTATATCTGATTCATAGGTGCTTTTAGGTGTGCTTTTGCACACTGAAAAAAGTAATACATTTTTATATTTTGATGGAAAATTGGGAATATTTTGCTCTATTCGTAGTAGTGAAGACTTTTGTACTAGTTTTACCATTTAGGATTATAAATGTGATGGTGGTTTAGAGTAATGTGGGTAATGTATTTTGCTTTAGATACAAGGATAATTCTCATGTGATAAATGGAATTTGTTTCTTACTTTTCACAGAATGTGGATATACTTAAAGATCCTGAAACAGTCAAGCAGCTTGGTAGCATATTGAAAACAAATGTGAGAGCCTGCAAAGCAGTTGGACACCCCTTTGTGATTCAGCTTGGAAGGATTTATTTAGATATGCTTAATGTATACAAGTGCCTCAGTGAAAATATTTCTGCAGCTATCCAAGCTAATGGTAAATGATTCTGAATTCTTGTGGAATGATGTATTAAGACAGGTCTACACTCACTGCTTTAGCATAAGCATTCAACATTTCTCACAGATTTAAATTAATCCCTTCCTTGTTTCAGGTGATCCTAGGCAATTTTTTTTAACTAGTCACATGCTCTTTTCCCTTATAACATTAGTCTTAGTTTATTTTCTCAGGAAATTCATCTGTATAGCCTTGTCTTTAAGTTTTCTAATGATAAATAGTATCTGAAGTACATGTAACTGCCAATGTAGAGTTTTGGTTGTCAAGTTGGATTCCACCTGATTATATTTTTTAGGTGAGATGGTTACAAAGCAACCGTTGATAAGAAGTATGCGAACAGTAAAAAGGGAAACTTTAAAGTTGATATCTGGTTGGGTGAGCCGGTCCAATGATCCACAGATGGTAAGTGAGATGTGCTGTTTGTTTTTAAGGTTGATGCTGCATTCTCTGGAATGTGCATATATCTCTGTATACATTTAGTTAATTTAGATGTGTCACATTTTATAACATTTTATTTATCAGAATTCTTGAGTACATTAAAGTAGTAAGATATATTCCATCTTACTAAGAAATTGCTGTTAGTTGGGAGGGATGGCATGCTGTAACAAAGCTGAGATGATTGGATCATTCTTATTTTTCCATGGATACAGTTAGGATGAAATTTTTGTTTTCCTCATGATCTTGAGAGCAGTTGACAAAGCTGTCATTAGATTGCCTCTTCAGTAGGAGTAGGCACTTTCCTAGTTTTGAAGGTTTGAATGTCTCTTTTGCTGTCTTATTCCCATTAGTCTTAAGTGGTCTTCAGAAACTAAACCCACTTCATATACTTCAGCTGGGGAAAAATCTGTTTTATGTTTTATTATCGTTACACCTTTCATTCTCTTGATCCTCGGAAAATTACAAGAAATCGTATCTTGTTTATCACTGTTGGGTGAAAATAGCATTGACAAGTGTGCTATTTACTTTCATAATTTTGAAATTTCAATATTGTTCCTGTTGACAAGGTAAATTTCAGGAAACTTGTTCAGAAAACAGTTGTGGAATTCCCATGATTCCCAGAAGGTTTTAAATATGCATTATGAGATCAGAACTGCATTTTAAAAATTAGAAAGTAAAAAGTAGGATGAATTGAGGGAATTGAGAAGTTCATAATTTACAATAGCATGGGCAGTAATTTCAGGAACATCAGAGGTAATGACAAGATGGGTCTCATATTTTATTTATAACTAAGATTTGTATTGTGATTTAGGGCTGTGAATTCAAAGATACTCAAATACTTTGGATCCGCTTTGTAGGAAAATAAACTATTTCAGTTAGGGTTAAGAGTAGAAATGTGAAAACGGGAAGGAAAGAAATAGGTTGAGGGAGATTAAGAGGTATAAACTTCTAATTGCTAAACAGATGAGTCACAGGTATGAAAATGCACAGTGTGGAGAATATAGCTCTAATATAACATGTTATTAATACATAATATTTCTATAGTCCATGTATTATATGATATACATTTTATATAACAATATACTAATATAATGCATAGTATTCTATAATGTAGACTATAAATGTAGTCTTTTTATGGTGATAGTTCATAACTAGTTATTGTGGTGATCATTTTGAAATACATAGAAATACCAAATTACTATCCTGTGTAACAGGAGCTAGCATAGTATTGTAGGTCAGTTGTACTTAAACATACAGCAAACTGAGAAGAAATCATTGCAGCAACATGGATGGACTTTCGGTTGCCAGTGGAGAAGGGGGTGGGAAGGGACAGACTGGGAGTTCGAAATCTGTAGATACTGACAGGTATATTTAGAATAGATAAACAAGATTATACTGTATAGCACAGGGAAATATATACAAGATCTTGTGGTAGCTCACAGTGGAAAAGAATGTGACAATGAATATATGCTCATGTATGACTGAGAAGTTGTGCTCTACACTGGAAATTGACACAACATTGTAAACTGACTATAACTCAATAAAATAAAAAAAAAATGGATGGACCTAGAGACATCATACTAAGTGAAGTCAGATAGAGAAAGACATATGTGATATCACTTATATGTGGAATCTTTAAAAAATGATAAAAATGAACTTCCTTACAAAGCAGAAAGAGACAGACAAGCAGAAAACAAACTTATGGTTACCAAAGTGGGGAGGAGGGATAAATTGGGAGTTTGCATTGGCAGATGCAAACTGCTATATAAAATAGGTGAACAAGGCCCCCTGTATAGCACAGGGAACTATATTCAATATCCTGTGATTACCTATAATGAAAAATAGTGCATGTGTGTGTGTGTATATATATATATATATATATATATATATATATATATATATATATATATGTTTAAAAATAACTGAATCACTATGCTGTACACCAGAAACTTAACACAACATTGTAAATCAACTATGCTTGAATTTAAAAAGAGAGATCAGATTTGTGGTTACCAGAGGAGGTGGAGTGGGTGGAGGGTGAATTGGATAAAAAGGAAGTCAAAAGGTAGAAGCTTTTATTTATATGATAAATAAGTACTAGGGATGTAACGTACAACATGATAAATACAGTTAACACTGCTGTGTGTTATATACGAAAGAGTAAATCCTAAGCGCTTTTGTCACACTCAAAAAAATCTTTTGTTTCTTTAATTTTGTATCTATATGAGATGATGTTCACTAAACTTGGTAATCATTTCATATATATAAGTAAACTTAACACAGCACTGTACATCAATCGTATCTCAATAAAACTGTAAGAAAGGAAAAAGTGAGAACTAGTTCTAGTTAAGAGAAACCCAAGTGGGTAAAAGGAAAAATAATTTTGTCCTTATCCTTCAAATCTTTCTAGACCTGTTTCGTGTAGTGGGACACTAGTAACTAGAAATCTTCAGTTAAATAAAACATTGGTTGTGTTTATTTTACGTATTTTAATAGAGAACCTAAAAGCATAGAAATTACACCCTAATAAGACTATTTATTGAGAAGCTTGGAAAACCACACGCAGTCTTTCTGGCATAGTCCAGTTCATTTTTTGAGAGTAAATGATAGTTATTGTTTCTATTTATTGAGATGTCACCCAGTATTCATTATGTTAAAAATCACTGAGTGGCGTCCTCTTTTGGTGTTAGATATGAGTACCTTGGTACAATATTGGTTAGGGGGACTCTTCTTTACTCTGAGGTTACCCATCCCACATAACAGTGTCCCAGAATCGTGGTTCTGCCACAGAACTTAGAGCTAGTCATTTGATTTCAGGCCTCAGTTTCCTATCATACAGATTTAAACTGCATAATGTTCATGGCCTTCTCAGCCGATTGTGATTTGTTGGTTTCTGTTAATAAAAAGTTTTAATATACAAAAAATTACAGTACAGGAGATGACATTGACCTAACTGTTTAATATGAGTTACCAAGTGCCTAAATTAAAATCAGATTATTTTTTAAACAGGTAGCTGAAAATTTTGTCCCTCCTCTGTTGGATGCAGTTCTCATTGATTATCAGAGAAATGTCCCAGCTGCTAGAGAACCAGAAGTGCTTAGTACTATGGCTATTATTGTCAACAAGTTAGGAGGACATATAACAGCTGAAATACCTCAAATATTTGATGCTGTTTTTGAATGCACATTGAATATGATAAATAAGGTATGTGTTTTTGCGTTTCAGTTATATAATGGAAAGTTCTGCAGTGTGTTCTTACCACTTTTAAAAGCATAAATGATGACTATCTTTGATTACAGCGTAAATTTTAGGCTCTGATACTATATATTTGAACTAGATCATAAAAATACTTGTTTTGTTATTTTTTTAATTTGCATGGAATTCTAAGAATTAAAAATAAGTTTGATATTTATTCAAATGGCAGCTAGCATTTATTGAAAACTTCCTGCATTTCAGTCATTGGCTTTAGTTGTATTAATTTGTTTTAAATAAATGAAAAGGGAGGATTACATTTTAGGTTGTTTTTTTTTTTTTAAGGTTTTTAAAATAACATTTATTTCTTGAAAGCTGATGTGTATAATAGGAAACCAAAAAACACAAAGAACAAAGTAGTCCATAATCACAAGCAGTTTACAGTTTGATGTGTCCTCTTAGGTCTTGTTTGTGTATCTCCTTAACTAAGCATCCATTTTTACATAATTAAGATCATTACAGTTACACTTTTTCACATATGATGAATATTTACCATTTCAGAGTCCCAAAACTATATTAGTATTTTGGTAACCAATATACTATACCAAATCAGTCTGGAAGGAAAAAAGGGTAATCCTGCCTTTCTTGGCAATAAAAATTTCAAAGACAAAAGTGGCAACAGCCCTCTAGATAGATACTGCCAGAATTATGATTAGTAATACATTCCCTTAATGCAACTAAAAATGAGTCATAAAGCAATGGAGTTCACAAAGTGTAATGCTTCTAAGAGGATTCATTATCCAACCCATACTATTAAAATATTAGCAAAGAGATGTTTCTTTTTTAAAAAAAATACTTTATTACTGTATTATTTAGTTAATTTGGTCAGGGGAGGTGATTACGTTTATTTTTAGAGGAGGTACTGAGGATTGAATCTAGGACCTCATGTAAATACACACTACCACTTGAACTGTACCCTCCCCCCAGCAAGGAGGTATGTTTTCCACTGAATTACTTAACAATGGATTCTTACAGTACAGCCAGAAGAGATGCACACACATCATTGGTTATCATCAAAATTTATATGGACACATCTGCATACATCCCTCCCTTGATACTACATTTTAGTTATTAAAGTGTAGTATATGCTTATTATAAGGAGTGGGAAAATACATTAACTAAGGAAAAAAATGTAGATGTTAAGTATACACATTTATACAATAGGTAACAGTTTTTCTAATCTGTGTTAGTGGTCTCAAAGTCGTTAAAAATAATAGTAATAGTCTCAGAGTTCCTAGAAAATGTGATGGTCTTTATGTGAGTTTTGATGAATATTCTTTAAAATAAGGTGCCCTTGTATTGCTTCATTTTAGGACTTTGAAGAATATCCTGAACACAGAACAAACTTTTTCCTACTACTTCAGGCTGTCAATTCTCATTGTTTCCCAGCATTTCTGGCTATTCCACCTGCACAGTTTAAACTTGTTTTGGATTCCATCATTTGGGCTTTCAAACATACTATGAGGAATGTAGCAGATACAGGTAAATACATAGAAGCAATGTTCTTTATTCATTTGCCTAGCAACCCAAAATCTATGTACAGACACCTAACAGATGTGTATAGTGGTAGACAAGTAGTTATCAATTTACTTGTCCTGGTTTGTTTGAGTGCATCAACTGCATAGATATGTCTAAGTCCTATAAACAGTTTAATCATCTGTTTCAGAGTGAGTCTGTAGGCAGAATTGAGTTATGGGGAGGTGGGCATAAGATTTAAGGCAGGGAGAGCATCACTTACCCATATCCTCACCAGTGTTTACTTTTCTCCAAATGCTTTTCGTCTGTGACACTAAGAGTCAACAAATGAAAAAGTAAAACATTTCTAGCAGGAGAGTTGATTTCTTTTACTTTTAAGTAGTAATTGGTTTATGTATTAGAAAAATCTGCTCAGTTGTGCTACTTTTGGAGTGGATGAGGAAGAATCAAACTAAACCTTCAGAAATAATGCTAATGTGGTAATGGTTAGATTATAGTCTGTAAGTAAGCAGTCACTGGTTCTAGTTTTAACTCCATTAGTGATTTAAGATAACCTAGGCAAATAATTGTTAGTCATTAGCAAAAAATGGGGGAATGGGCTTTGAATGAATTTGTTAATAGCTGAAGTACTATCATGAATGTCAGTATGTAATAACTTTGTTGATGTTATATGTATTTTAAGGCTTACAGATACTTTTTACACTCTTACAAAATGTTGCACAAGAAGAAGCTGCGGCTCAGAGTTTCTATCAGACTTATTTTTGTGATATTCTTCAGCATATCTTTTCTGTTGTGACAGACACCTCACATACTGCTGGTAAGGATTTACAGCCATAAAAATATTAAATGTTCTGGTTATTTCATCTTGGTGTTAATGCTGTCCTTCTTATCAACAGGTTTGACAATGCATGCATCTATCCTTGCATATATGTTTAATTTGGTTGAAGAAGGAAAAATAAGTACACCATTAAATCCTGGAAATCCAGTTAATAACCAAATGTTTATTCAGGAATATGTGGCTAATCTTCTTAAGTCTGCATTCCCTCATCTACAAGAGTAAATACACTTTTTAATAAACTTAAATTTTTAAGCTTTTTGTTTTTAAGTGATTTTTTTTTTTAATCATTGTGTTTTGAATTGCAGTGCTCAAGTAAAGCTCTTTGTGACAGGACTTTTCAGCTTAAATCAGGATATTCCTGCGTTCAAGGAACATCTTAGGGATTTCCTGGTACAGATAAAGGTATGTACTTTATTTGCGATTACAGAAGTATTGATACTAAATGTGATTGAACTGTTGCACTGACCACTTTTTGTAATGTGAAATGACTGGGCTTTTTAAATAATACAAAGTCTTAATGGTTTTAGACTGAATTACAGAAAGGAAAACTTAAGACCAGGACGAAGATAGGCTTGAAATGTTTTGGGCAACTTTTTATTAATATAATTCATTTTAGAAGGTCTAAATATCGCAGCATTGTGATTGAATCCCATAGATCATTTTAAAGGAGTGAAATTGAGGAAAGAAACACATTGGTAGTTCCTTTGGGAATTTTATACCCCTGTTATTATTAAGGAATCCATTATAGGGAACCATGATAATTAGATTATCAGCCTTTTTTTTTTTTTTTTTTTTTTTAACTGCCTTTTTACAATGCTTTGTTGCAGCCTTTAGGACAGTGATAATATAGTTAAACTTGATCATTAGTCTGAGAAACATCTTGGTATTATTGCTTATGAAGTATATTTTGTATATGGCATCACACTATACCTCTTCTGTAATCTTACCTTTTTTTCTTCCAACTTTCTTTGGTTTTTAATTCAACTATAGAATTATAAAATAATATACTATAATTTAAAATCAGCAATTGATGGATAAATTATATCAGTTATGCAAACAGGGAGGTGCTTATCTACACACCCCCCAAAGGGAAGTAATTTTCTGAAATTGAAGTTTATTATGTTGACATTTCAACTGTCTTTTCACAGGAGTTTGCAGGTGAAGATACGTCTGATCTATTTTTGGAAGAAAGAGAAACAGCTCTGAGACAGGCTCAGGAAGAGAAACATAAACTTCAGATGTCTGTCCCTGGCATCCTTAATCCACACGAAATTCCAGAAGAAATGTGTGATTAAAATCAGAAGTCATGCTGATGGGGGTTTTTTTGTTTTTTTTTTTCCTTCCTCTCTGCAACTCTTGTTAGCAGAAGAAAACAGCATCTGGATATTTGTCGACCAAAATGATGCCAATTTGTAAATTAAAATGTCACCTAGTGGCCCTTTTTCTTATGTGTTTTTTGTATAAGAAATTTTCTGTGAAATATCCTTCCATTGTTTAAGCTTTTGTTTTGGTCATCTTTATTTAGTTTGCATGAAGTTGAAAATTAAGGCATTTTTAAAAATTTTACTTCATGCCCATTTTGTGGCTGGGATGGGGGGAGGAGGCAAATTCAATTTGAACATATACTTGTAAATTCTAATGCAAAATTATACAATTTTTCCTGTAAACAGTACCAATTTTTAATTAGGGGGCATTTTCTTCCTAGCCTGTATTTCAGTCTAGAAGAAAAGATAATGAGTAAAACAAATTGCGTTGTTAAAAGGATTATAGTGCTGCATTGTCTGAAGTTAGCACCTGTTGGACTGAATCGTTTGTCTAGACCACATGTATTACAAGTCTGTATGGCAAGTTTGCAGCAAGATCATGTGCATATCATCCCATTGTAAAGCGACTTCAAAAAATATGGGAACACAGTTAGATATTTTTACACAGTTCTTTTTGTTTTTGTGTGTGTGTGCTGTCGCTTGTCGACAACAGCTTTTTGTTTTCCTCAATGAGGAGTGTTGCTCATTTGTGAGCCTTCATTAACTCGAAGTGAAATGGTTAAAAATATTTATCCTGTTAGAATAGGCTGCATCTTTTTAACAACTCATTAAAAAACACAAAACAAAATTCTGGCTTTTGAGATGACTTATACTAATTTACATTGTTTACCAAGCTGTAGTGCTTTAAGAACACTACTTAAAAAGCAAAATAAACTTGGTTTACATTTATTTTCCCTTTATTGGCTCAACTTTATTCGTATATTAATGAAAGTTGTTATTTGTTTTTAGGTATTAGGTAACATTTTAAAATGAAGTTCAATACCAAGTATTTCTAAGTTTATTGAGTAAAGGCAGCACTTGGGTAAAATGAATGTGGTCTTGAGATACCGTCTGTTTCCAAGAAACAAATCATTCCTGTGAGAGGTTGGCACATGTTTTACCTTTATTTGCAGTTAAAAAGCATCTTTTCTCCTCTGGTTAGGAACTAAGAGTAATGAAGATTAAAAATCAGCCTTAATGAAAACCCATGTACAAGAAGCTACTGCACATATTCTTGAACATAACCCTGGGAAGTAGTCTCATTCCTGTAAGAAAGGTGGGAGGAAGGGGAGAATGTGTAGAGTGGCTACAAAACATGAAAAGAATAGAAAAAGGAAGCCAGCTTGGGTGAACCCATTTCCAGAGGATTAAACTAGCCTATAAACCTAGACTAAAACCTAAGGGTTTGAAATGCCTCATGTTCGTGGAGGATCAGCACCTTTTTATAACTGCCATACTCTAACTTTATAGGTTTGGCAAAACTGGCATTACTTCAGTAAAAAAATCATGCATAAGATCTTTCTTGAACAAATGGTAAGATTTTAATATTATTTAAAGAAAAATATTGAAACACTTGTTTTAAAACAGCTTTGAGGCAGGGATGGTATATAGGTCAGTGGTAGAGTGTGTGCCCAGCATGCATTCGGTCCTGAGTTCAATCTCCAGTACCTCAATTATAAATAAATAAACCTAATTACGCCCCACACAAAAACCATGTTTTTGAAAAATTAGCTTTATTAGGATCTTTGACCTTCTTACTAATGTTTGTTGAAAAATAATTTAAGAAGTTTATTGGATTAGTCAAGAGTTCAGGTCCAGATTGTTTTCTCTGAATCAGCTATAAGTTCATACTTACTTTAGAAGAGCTGTCGCCGTTTCCAACAGTGGTCATTATATAATTTCTTTATTCTGCAGCCTCATTGCCTACCTTGATATGTTCTGGATATTTGAAAAATGAAGCTTTGACCAGGAAACCAGGATTAGTCCAACTAATCTTTAGAAATGATTCACAACTGAGGACTCAGCCACTACCAAAAGTAAATGTAACACCTTTATTTAGATTAATGAGTAGTTACAGCTATAGGCAAAAAGAATCACTTTAAGATTTAAAATACATAAAGAATTTTCAAAACATTGAAACAGAAGCCTCAGATCTAGTTTTTTTGTTTTGATTTAAATTAGATCTTAGAGGTGTATTCTATTCCATAGTTCAATCCTTTGTTGAAGATTGTTTACAGGACAAGTCACTTAAACTTTGAAAAATACGATCATAAAACCAATTCCTGTGTCAGTTATGAGGATATCTCATCAACAATAGTATGCATTTTTTCCTTCACATTTTTTGTCTCTGGAAATTGGGGTGTAATGTAGCTTAAAACTTACAGTGGTTAGGCAGTACCACTGATACGCTCCCTGCTTATATTTGAGTGAGCTTAATTATAGCTGTATGCATTAGCTTAATCGCTATTTAAAAGTGTCCTACAAAGGATTGCTCAACAACAAAGTAAAATTACTGTATATGCAAAAGGTATACAAAGACAGCAGGACATAAATGTGATAGTAAGGGAGGAAATACTTGTTACTGGAAGGATGATCACGTCCATATTGCAAAGTGGCAACCAAATTTTTCTTGGGACCTACGCAAGGGAATTGCCCATAAGATAAAATGCAAAGAATTATCCACCAAAACAAACAGTGCAATTTTATTCATGAGAAGTTGATAAGTGAATAGATGAAATTTCAAAAAGGCTACTGTAACCAATTCATGCATTTTCCAGTAAGGACTATTCATATTGTTATATTTGACAGTGTTTTCCCAACTCTGGGTGGTACATAAAATAATGGTACATCTTGAAGTTGTTATCTTAGATTTAAAATAAAGCAGTAAGTAAACAGTTCAGTCTTCACAGGCTATCTTTAACCCCACATTGAGTCAAATCTATGGTAGACTTAAACCTAGGACGCAGACATTTCATAGTTTGATGCCAACAGACATACTGGGCTAGAGTTTGAAAAAAATACAATTTTAGAATACTGAGGGGAGTTAATTGGTCAGATTTTTGTGTATATATAGGATTTTCCTCCCAGAAAGTTTTCCAGCAGAATTCATTTATTCTGTAACAATGTGAAGGCTTAAGTCTATGGAAAAAAGTTTTTTAAGTTACCAGCCACATAAGTCAACTGATTTTGATGTAGTGATTAGATTAGGGTCTTAAGGACAAAATGCCTGGATTATAAAAAGCTACATAAACATATTTATAAATAGTGCTTTTGGTGATTAAGTACTTCTGTACAGTTTCTTACTACTTTTTGTGCTTTGCGTCTCTGATACATTCTGGGTAAACTTCAATAATTAACAGTAATTACATAATATGGCTAGTTAATGTCAGGTTTCCCCAACTGTTCCCAAGAATGTCTTTTCATAGCTTGTGTTTTTCCAGATTGGTATCAATTTAGGTTCATGCTTTTTGCATTTGTAGTTTATAATTTCAGTGATTTTTTTTAATTCTTAAAAAATGTTTGGTTACTATTCAGATCTGTTTTTTAAAGTATCTTCTCTTTTTTTCATGTTTATCTATGCATAGTTTATATTCCATATTACGACCATTGTTCCCATTGACAAAAGGCTTCCTCCCCACCTCCCCACTGGTAACTTTGGCTTCAGAGTCCATTTACCATTTTGATTTACAGTTTCATTCTGGGGGCACTAGGGAATAAATTCTTACTAGCTTGCAAAGTGGTTATATATTTAGAAACATTTTAATAAACATTTTAAGGTGTTTTTTGGCTCATGTAACAAAAAGTGGTAACAGCAATGATTTATTGTAGTTAGTTAATTTTGTTGTGCTCATATCAGTGAAATCCAGAGAACCAATACAGAACTTGGGAAGTGCAGCTTTATGATAACACTAAGGTTCTGGCAATTTAGAAATTTGTTTTTTTCTATCCAGCACCTGGATTATACCCCAAGGTCAAATACGGCTGTGGGAATTTCAGCTGTTACATCTGCATTCTAGGCAGCAGGGAGGGTAACAGCTTCCTCTTGTAAGACTCGGAACAAGTCACAGAACACATGAATACATCTCCATAGCCTCACCCAACAAGAGAAGCTGAGAAATACAATCTTAAGGCTGGATGCATTGCCACTCTGAATAAATCTAGCATTCTCCTAATGAGGAATGGGGAGAGTGAACTGAAGAAAATAGTCTCAATCACAAGTTCAGCAAAAATCAAGTGAAAGTAAGGGACAAAGGCAGTTGACTCCATGGGAAAAATAAAAAGTCTTTTCTCTAAGCACTGAGGTACTGGCAGTGTCAAAGAAATTGTTCATGTTACAGTGGCAGTTGCCTTTGTCATTCACCGTCCACAATTCTAAAAATCCATCTGTACAGGGTGGCAGACAAAACCGTTTACTCCTGGTCTCTGTTACTAATTACTATGTCATATCTGTTTTCTTGATAAGTAAAGAGAAACTACTGAAACACCCTGACTTCACAAAATGAAGGCTTTAACACCTAAAGGAGAGGAGAAACTACAGAAGCTGAGGGGAAGGGCCAGGTCTAAGAGTTGGGAAGGTTTGTATGGGAAAGCTGTTATTTCCATTGTGTAAAAGGGCTTTTGAAAAAATGGGTGCCTAAAATTCCAGAGTCCTTTCCTTGATCTGCTTCTGCCTGACCTATCACTGCTCTCACCTCTTTGTCAAGACACCCAAGGAAATTATTTTTTTTCCCGAAAGTTTGCTGACTGAACTAGACCTTTTTTTCCTGACGTGGAAGCACTTGCTCCTCTTTAAGTCTTCCTTTGTCCTCTCACCCTATGAGTATTTCTTTGAAGCTTATTGTAGATCAACTTACACTTAATTTGTTACATCTCTCTTCTTCTGTTAGCCTATTCGGATAAGTCCAGAGTTTCATGCAAGCTGGGATACACTTTTTTGTATTCTATCAGGACATACATAAGAGATCCAGCCTGAACAGTAACATTAACACTCTACGCTTGCTACCCTAAGTGAAATTCCTGACCCAGAATGCCCTCTCCCTACAACTGTAACAGGAAAAGAAACTCTAGGCCTCTCACACTTTGATCTCAAAGTCCTGAGATCAGACATTCAAAACGAGATCAGACTTACTCAACCTGCCCCATCAGGTAAGAGCAAACTATTCTTAAGTATGTTTTACCTTTTTATGATTCATCTGGTTCTTAAGCACAGAAGGTAATGGTGTACTTTCCACCTTGTTTTCCAGACTATTGGCAGTGAGAAACCTTTTCATTCCCGAGTCCACCGCAAGTCTCGGTCTTCATCAGAGACATTTGAAAAGGTGGAACCAGTGTCCTGAGGTTTGAAGTTGAACTACCAGCCCTTGAGGTTGCCTTAAGGATTACAAATAGTGTCTTTGTTTGTTTTTTGTTGGTTTGTTTTAAAGACTCTAAGAGCAGAAATAATTAGCCAGTTAGCCTATAGGAAGAAGCATTTCTGCTTCTGAAGGTGTTTGTTAATTAGTTCATGAGTAAGCTGTCAAGAGGTTGCATGTTTGAAATAGAAGAGACCATGTAACAACTACTTGGATCCATGCATAGCCAGACACACACACACACACACATACACACGCATAGACACACACACACACACACACACACACACACACACACACAATCATCCTGATAGGTTTTAGTAGCTAGATTGCTCCCATATTCCTTTTTGGTCAGTTATCTTTGCTCCATGAGGTGATGTGCAGTAAATCGCCCTTCCCCATAGTATTTACACATGTACCCCACAGAGCCTTAGATGACTAGTTACATTGCTTGTGCTGGACTAGGCTCTGTTCCCCATCTCTTAGGTTAAAATCTCTGCTTGCTGACCTCCATGTCCAAAAAGAAAGGACTCTTTTAGAAACTTTTTTTGCTTTTAAACCATAGGGTTCATTTTTACCTCTCAGCAATTCAAGCTCTAACTCCAAAACTTCTATTAATTTAAAACACAAATTTTGTTTATATAATTGCATGAAGTTACAATACATATCTAGAGTTGGAAACGGTGTTAATTCATAAATTGTACCTGTTAATATTCAGCTAAGTTGTAAATTAATTCACTAGTTTGTTGTCATGTTTGCTTCACTCTTAGTTCCTCAGGGTGACCTCTGATGCAGTTTCATTTTGTTCTTTTGTCTCCATGAAGCAGCTACTGGAAGCTTATATTAGTTAAAGAAGCTTCCAGAATTTTTTCTGAATTCAGTCACAAAATAAATTGATGATTAATATTAATGAATTTCCTGGATTCAAAGGAATCATAACTTTTGAATAGCTACAGAGTTACCTAATAGTTGTAAAGTCACAATCTCAGGAAAGATTTATAGATTTTGGCAAGTCTGAACTGTGCTTTAAAATTCTCAGACTGCTTTTGCAAAATAAATTTGAGAATGTGCCTGAATTGTTGGTCCTCTGCCCCATTAAGGTGACTTGTTTCAGAATATCCATGGAATTTTGCAGGTAAGAATTTCAGAATGATCTTGAAAAAATAAGCATTCAAACACAGCATAGTCCACCTGTGCTTCTGTGAAAGCATATTGTTTTTCATGAAACTTCTGATATAGAAGCTGAAAGTTGAGAAGTTTGAAAAATTCTATTTCTCCTCAAATACTTAGAAAAAGTCTTTTTTTTTAATTCAAATAAACATGCATTCAAATTTTGGCGAAAAAAAATGTATTCCTCTGACAACTTTCTTGCTTCTCACTTTTGAACTTTTTGAAAAGGAAGAGAGGCAGAGACAGAGACAGAGATGATAGGACCAACAACCTTACCAAGAGCTTGTTACTAGCATGATAAAGGTACAGTCCCCCTCCTCCAAAAGTCTTTGCATTGCTCACAAGGAACTTAGGAGCTATGCTTTCTGGAATTGCCCCCTCGAAATTTTCACACTGTGAGACAACAGAATTGGATGAGAGGTATGATTTTCTTTAGTAAAGTGGAAGATGGGCTATTTGAAAGGGAAGTGAGAGAGTTAAACTGGCAAATGGCTGGAACATTCCGGGGCAGATACTGTTAACAGAGTCCATATTGAGTTGGTTCCCTTAAAGGTACTTAGAGTTCCCCTCTGACAAGCATTTGTGCACCTGAAAGAAGCAGGTAGTCCAATGTGAAGACTGTTGGTCTTCAACATCCAGCATGATTCAGGCCACACCTACTACCTTCTCAAGTGTGTTTTGCGCTTAAAGGAAAGTTTAACATGAAGTTCTTAAAGTTCAGACTTCAGGGCCCCTGTCTTGTGGGAGCTCCTTCCAAGGCCCTTCAGAGATCTTAGCTATGTGTGACATTTGTAGTATTTGTCGGTTTTTAAAATTTGTGTTTCTTATGATTTCTGTTCTCATTCTAAGTATGTATTCAATTTTGTACGTAATTTTTTTTTTTTTTGCAGTTTTGTATTATTTTTCTTGAAGTGGGCTCCCCTAGTTGTGCAAACTTTTGGATAACACAGAACCTGAATCCACCCATATTTGCACCATTTTGTACTTACTTGTTTTCCTTTAGTCCCACTGTTACTTTGGGGGTGAGGCTACTCTTCTGACAACAGAAATTAAGTGAACCTGTGCATCCTAGATGCTGTGATTCTTGAAACTTCTTTTCCTTCTTAGTTCCCAGGAAAACTAGTGGTGGCTTCTGGCAGGAATCTCCTTCAAGAATCTTCTCTGGGAACCTGACCAGTTCAGGAGGAAGGAATTAAAGGTACTGGCACAAGTTCTCTGACTAAATCTTATCAGTCAGACCACTCTACAATGAAGATCACAGTAGACAAGTCCCACTCTTGGGCACAGCCTTCCAGTCAATTTCTTTATTCTTGTACTTTAAGTATGAATGGACAACTAAGGATTACCAGGCATCTGAAGGCAGCCTCAATATGAAAGAAAAAACAGAAACAAAACAAAACAAACAAAAACTCAAAAAAAACACAGACTATGAACAGGCAAGAAAAATAAACAGACAAGAAAACTATTACCAATAACCTCAGAGAAGTTAAGAGAAGATGTAGCAACCAAGAAATAAGAAGATAATATTATATTAAATGTAAATTTAGAGAACAAAAAAGAACTTTTACAAATTAAATAGCAGAAATAAAGAGCTTAAGAGTTGAAGGATAAGTTGAGGAAATCTCTCCAAAATAGAGTAAAAAGACAAATCACACAAAATAGTGATTTGACACTTGCATACACTATGAAGATCAACACAGTAAGTCTAGTAACCATCTGTCCCCAAACAGAGTTATTACAATATTATTGACCATACTCCTTATGCTGTATATTACATCCTCATCCTTATTTATTTTGTAACTGGAAGTTTGTATCTTTTAATCCCCTTCACCCATTTAGCCCCACTCCTACCTTTGTCCTCTCTGGCAACCCCCTCTTTGTTCTCTGAATCTCTGAGTCTGTTTTTGTTTTGTTATGTTTGTTCATTTGTTTTGCTTTTTATACTCCATCTTTGTAGTCCTGTAAATCATTGATCCATCTGGAATTTTAGTGTTTTAGTATAAGATGCTATTATTTTATTGTATTTATTTCAGTCTTTTGTTCATATTTTTATACATAGGTACAATCATAGTGTGTATACAATTTGTATAAAATTAAATGTTCTTTCATAGCCCAGAGAGTCTTAACCATCTTGGGGGAAAATGTAATGAAAGTTAGCAACTCTCCTTTCAGGCAAATGCATACATACCCCAAATTTGTATATAAGTTCAGGTCTCTAACTTGATATAGTTTTCCCACAAACAGTAGCTTATTATACACTGGGCTTTTTTACCTAGTGAAGGATATATCTTCCCTGTTGTCATGTATCAGTATATAAAGAATTTTCTCTTTATTTTTTATGGCTGCATTATAGTCTATTAGAGGAATATACCATAATTAATTAAAGGAGCTGAGCTGTACTGCTTGGGTTTGTAATTCAGCTCTAGCACTTACTAGCTTTGTGACCTCTCCAAACCCCAACTGCCTTATCTATAGGATGGAGAGAATCCCTGCTCATAAAGTACCTACCCATAATACTCACCCATAAGGTTATACCTACCCATCTGTGAAATGGGAATACTCCCTATCTCATAAGGTTGAGGATTAAATGAGTTAATACACATAAAGCATTTAGAACAGCGTTTGGCTCAGAAGTAAGTATTAATTTCTTGCTATTATCCTGAAGAAACTTGTGCATGTGTGAGTAGATAGAAATGATACATTTCTAGAAGCAAGATAGTTGTGTGTTTAAAACTTTCATGGATATAAGTAAGGGCTGAAATATGGCCTTCATTGCTGCAATGTGATAAAAGTTAATGATATAAATTCTTCCATAAACTCATTAGTTCAAGGTAATTGTGCTAAGGTACCATGATGATCATTGATAAACGGGTCTCTGTCCTTAGTGACATCTAAGAAACATTTGCAGCATTTCTGCCAGTTCAACTCATTTCACAACAGGAAGCCTGTCCTTTAGGAGGATCTCTGTTTAAATTAAAGGATCCTTATCCTTTAACTATGTAGTTGCTACTACTTCTAAATAAAGCTTTTACTTTGGCTTTATTTTTATTGCAGTTTTTTGTATTTATACATTGGATAATTTATAACAGTATATTAAAAACAAACACTCAGGATAAAAAAATAGCAAAGTTGGGAAAGTTTCCTAACAGTCCTTTAAAATATAAAGCTGAATCTCCTGGAAAACAAAAGGGAAATAGTATTAATGATGAATTGTAGCCTGAACCTGGAACACTGTACAAAATAAGAACAGTCCAGACTGTCTTTTGATATTGTGGAAAAATTAGTACAATAATAAAGCAATTAGTTATATTTCCAGAATGGAATAACAGCTTTATTATTTCAACAATATATATGAGTGGCTTATTATTGCAGATTACATAAATGTAGATACAATTTAAAATAGTTAAATGTAGTATTATTAATGGTTGAAAGTGCTAACCACATATTCCACCTAAATGGCAATTCTGTTGTAGCTCGTGATTTTAAAAATGTGCAATCAACAATGGGAAAATTTTTTTTAATTAAAAGAATACTGTAATACCATTCAGCAATAAAAAAAGAAAATACTAGTGATACATGCAACAAAATGGATGCATCTCAAAATCATTATGTAGATGAAAGAAGCCAGACACATGGGAGTATATATGTGCAATTGCATTTTTATGAAATTCATGAATAGATGAAACTAATGTAAGATAATAGTGATTATATGAGTATTACACAACTTTCAATACTCACCAAAATGAATACCTAATATGTGCATCTTTATGTTAATTAAAGTTTAACTGAAAAATACAGTAGCAGTTAAAAGATAATAGTGTGTTTCTGTACATGTACTCTGTATGCACAGTAAACCATTAGAAATGATGACTTCCAAGATTTTTTAAGTCGACGTTGATAAAAGCAAGGAAAGTTGTATATATTTATATTATATATGTTAATATATAAAATATATTTAGACATGCATATATAACGTAACTATCAATTGACTTTAACTCTATAGTTAAAATAATTGAAACAACATTTTCAGATATAAAATATTTTAAAAGACATACAAAAACTAGAGAATATATATGCAATGTATTATTATGATCTAGATTAACGGTTCTACTTTTTGCAAAACATACATCTACTGAAATGAGAAAACTTTCAGGAAAACACATCAAGGTGGTAAAATTTTGTCATTATTGATGAGATTTCAGGTGTTTGATATCACAGTATTGTAATAATTTACTTAAAACAAAATTATTTTACATTATTTATTGAGCTTCAAAGATAATTTAGTCACTTTCGTTGATCTTACGGAGATGACAGAAACATCAAACAACAGATCAAATTTTATTCATAGTATATTAAAAATGGGTTCAATAAGAAATCTTACATAAAATTTGGATTGAATTTTGTACAGACTGAGTCAGAATTAGGAAGAAAATCTGGAGTTTGAGCCAAAAGTCGAGAAAATTTTCTGGATATTTTAATTCAGCATTAATTCACTGTATTCAGTTATCTCTGGGTGACGTGATAAAAAATGTAAATCGAATAAATCACTTTAAATAGTGTTGGCTAAGTTTGATTTTCTATCACATCAAAAAATTCTTTAAATTATGTGGTTGAAAAGTAGGGAATCGAAATAATAAAAATAAGAATATTTGGTCTTTGATGGGCAGCTTGTGGTGCAAGAACTGAAAAAGCAGTTTGGAAAATGAATCAGGCCTCCTACATTTAACAGAAATTATGAAATTGGAGTAAGCCTTTGGAAAATAAAGTTTTCTTTAAACTTTTGGCTTTAACATACAGTATTCTAACAGATGTCAATTTTTTTTTGGCTTTACAAGAAGTTAGTTTCAGTTATTAAAACTGATAGATCAATCCAATAATTGATTAAAATGATTAAGTATATAAAACTAAAGTTAAGGAAACTAAGAAAGACAAGTGAAAGATATTATGGAAATGAAAAAGTATGCAATACAAAGCAAAACAAAATATTCAATTCTAAGATAATGATTAAATTATCCAAGAAATTATATGGACATATGTTTGTTTGATCATTAAAGCAAAATAAAAAATACAATGAACTTTCAAGATGAATCCTAAATGTTGGCCAGATTATAATTATGATATTCTGTGGATTGAAGCGGAACAAAAATTATTATTAAGTCAAGTAATTAACTATGGGATCCCAATAAACAACTTTATGACTTAATTGATAGTAGAGATGTTAAATATACATAAATTTCAGTGTAAAAGTTGTAAAGTTTTCAAAGTAATTTTTAATGTAGTTCAGCAGAAGCTGAGATATAAATTCTCAACGTTTTGAATACATCTACTGACTCAGTTTAATGGGAAAGTTGTTAAAGGAATCTGATGATTTTGTTAAATAACTGCAGGGCTACATTTAGCTAAGTGACAGTTGTATTAAAAAAAAAAAAGTAACACTGAGGGGAGAGTATAGGTCAGTGGTAGAGTGCATGCTTAGCATGTGAGAGTTCCTGTAAAATAAAAATAAACAAACTGAATCACCTCACCTGCTCCTCCAAAAAAGATAACATCAACAATTTCTAGAAATCAACCAAAAACCTGGTAGTTATAAGAACAATCTGATGAGCAATTTGTGCTCTAACTTCACAATGTTTATAATACATGTATTTTTAGTTTATTTAGGGAGTAAAAAGTAATATGTTTAATTACATATATATATTAATTTTGAATATCATTTCTGAGTTTCATAAAGATTGTATTTTTTTCTTTATTTTCCTTCACAAGCAATATATGAGAATGCTTGTTTCTCTTTTTTTAAAAAAGTGTGTTGGTGGCTAGGATGTTTTGAGAATTTTCAAGGACAGAAGGTAAGTCAGATAAAGAATACTGATTAACTTACTTTCATTTAGTGCTTTATCCATTTGGCTCAGCTGCAAAGGTACATTTTTTTTTAGATAGTGCATTTTCATCTTTCATATGCTTCTTTGCTATTTATTTCAGTTTGGTGGGGATCTTTCTAATCAGTTGAATATCTAATAGCGTGCACACGTCAAAAGTGAATTCACAGTGTCATGTTATCTTCTAAACTTCTCAGTGGACTGCAAGTTATTGTCATTCTTTGCTACCCAAAAGGGGGTCGGTGGTCTTGTGGTAGCCAGACCACCATGGCAGCATTATGAGCCAGAGCCCCTGGGATTCCTGAGAAGGTAAAGTTTAGGAAAATGCTCGGTGAGTAAATGTTTTTCAATTCTACAAATGCTGAGTCTGCTTATTCTGTGCTGGTTGGCTGTGTTAGTTGCTACACTTGCAATGATGAGTAAAATATCTAGGGCTCTCTCTTCCACCAGAGATACAGAAAAAAATATTGAAGTGGTCAGTACTATAATAATAGGAGTGTGCTCAAGTTGTGATGGGGTATGAAAGAGGGGCACCTAACCCAGAATTGACTGGGCATCTTGGTGAATGCAGAGAACACTGATTTGAGTAGCCTTAAAGAACCAGGGAGTCAGCTTCGTGGAGAAGGCAGAGAGGGCAAACGAGACAGAGAAAACAGCAAGAGTGAATGCCCCAAAGCACAGAGTGGTGTGATGTGTCTGCAGAACCCAGAAGTGAACAAACAGAGGCAGACAGTGGTTTTTCTCTCCCTTGTTAGCAATCTACTCTGTACAAAGGTAGGAGTTATTGGGGATACAATGATGACTAATAGTAACCTGCTGTAATATTTAATCCCCTCAAGAACCTTGTCAGATGTCATCATCCCTGTTGTACAGATGAAGGAATCTGGGCAGGGCAAGTTTTCACTTGTCCGTGGTGACAGAATTAAGGAGTGACAGAGCAGCTAGGATACAAATCCAGGCCTTCTGGTTTCCACCATTGTTAGGAAGGCACAACACAGTCCAGTGAAGGAGGACAGGGATTTGTAAATATCAGACAGGAATACAAATATGGCGTTATAATAATGCTTTAATGTCAGAGGGAGAATCCTGTCTGAAAGTAATGGCATTAGGTCTTTTAAGAATGATCTATTGCTCAATCTCAGTAGTAATCTTGAAAGTACAATTTAAAACAATGAGATAGCATTTCACACAAAGATTAAAAAGGTCTGGTAAAACCAAGTTTGAGGAGGATATGAAGAAACAGGAAATCTCATGCCTGCTGCTGGGAGTATAAATTATCACATCCACTTTGGAGAGCAATTTAGCAATATCTAGAAAAGTTTAAGAGGTATATATCCTCAATCCAGCAATTCCAATTCTGGATATATAATTCTGAGATTCCTTCACACACATATCCAAGAATGTTTATTGCACCATTGTCTCTAACACAAAAAACTGGAAATAAACTACATGTCCAACAGGAGAATGGACAAATTGTGATATAGTCATACAATGGGATATCATGTATAGTTATAATGAATAGACTGATATATTCCAAAAATATGTGGAGTGAAAATACCAATTTGCAAAGTACATATGGTATACCATCTATATTGCAAGTTTGAAAAATGCCAAATTTTTATGCTACATTTTTTTTCTTATTTTAATTGAAGTATAGTTAGTTACAATGTGTCAGTCTCTGGTACACAGCATAATATGTGCTGTACTTTTAAATTAATACAATCTTACGTATTAATATTATAAAGGTGTGTAGGTGTGGAAAAATGCCCAATTTAGATAAGAGATAATAATTCCTTGGGAAAGTGGGGGTGTAAAAGGGCTGTTGGGAATAGGGAGGCACAAGTTTTATTTAAGAAAAATGGAGCAAATATGGATGAAGGATTTAATAGAGCAGACTAGTTGATAAAATGGTGTTTGTGTTTTTGTTTATTGAAATATTTTACAAAAATTTTGCAAAAAAGAAAACTGGCAGCTTTATTATCAGTAAAGTGAAGGTGTTGTCTTATCAGTGTTTTCAGTTTAAAAACCCCTGTAACCCATTAGAAGGTTGTGAAATCAGTTTAGTATTTTTTAAATGACTACTTTTATTATTTAACATTTAACATTGTAAATTTAAGGTACACAACATGTTGATTTGATACATTTATATATTGTAATATGATTCCCATTGTAGTGAACACATCTTATAATTATCATTTCTTTTTTGTGGTTGGAATAATTAAGATCTAGTCTCTTAATAAGTTTGATGATTATATAACATCATTGTCTATGTCCACTATACTGTGCATTAGATCTCTAGTACTTATTTACTACTAGTTGCAAATTTGTACCCTTAACATCTCTCCTATCCTCCACCTTCCCAGGCCCTGGTTACTACTATTTTACTCTCTGTTTTTATGAGTTTGGCTTTTTTAGATTACTTGTAGGAATGATACATGGTATTTGCCTTTCTCTGTGCAGCTTATCTCACTTAGTATAATTTCCTCAAGGGCCATCCATGTTGTTGCAAAAGGTAGGATTTCCTTATCTATCATGGCTGAATAATATTCCATTATGTGTGTGTGTGTGGATTTATATATATCTATATAGATATCTATATCTCTATATCTATTGGTATGTCATCTTTATCCATTCATATGTTGATGGGCAATTAGGTTGTTTCCATATCTTGGCTGTTGTGAATAATGCTGCAGTAAACATGGGAGTGCATATATCTCTTTGATATCCAATTTTCATTTCCTTTGGGTGATTACTGAGAAGTAGAATTGCTGTGTCATGTGGTGGGTCTATTTTTGACTTTTTGAGGAATCCCACACTGTTTTCCTTAGTGATTGAACCAATTTACATCCCACCAGTAGGGTACAAAATTTCCCTTTTCTCCACATCTTCACCAACACTTGTTTTCTCTTGTCTTCTTGATGATAACCATTGAAAGATGTGTGAGGTGTTATCTCATTGTGGTTTTGATTTGCATTTCCCTGGTTATTTGGGATGTTGAGCATCTCTTCGTTCATCTCTCGGCCATTTGGATGTCTTCTTTGGAAAAATAACTACTTAGTTCTTCTGCCCATTTTTAAAGTGAATGTTTGTTTTTTTTTTTTACTGATTTGGATAAGTTCTTTATATATTTTGGATACTAACCCCTTATCCAGTATACGGTTTGCAAAAAGTTTTTCCTGTTTTGTAGGTTACGTTTTCATTTTGTTGTTTCTCTTGCTGTGCAGAAGCTTTTAAGTTTGATGGAGTCTTCAGAAGTGTGGTCTTGCCTGCCTCTTTGTTTCCATTCATCCACCCAATCCCCCAAGACAAACACAAACAAGTGATGGCATTTGAGAAACATTTTTGGATAATCTTTTGAAAGCAGTTGCTTAAAGGAATATAAATTAAGCTTCTAATAGAATCAAAGGAAAAAAAGGAAAAATAGTCTCATATCTGTGGAGGCTCAAGAAAACTTTGGTTATGCTCACATGAAGAAAATATTTATTAAGGCTTCAATTAAAGAAAAGAATATACAGAGAATTGGGGGAGTCATAGGGTGAGAGCACAAAGGGTAGAATTAAATTAAGACAAAAGGTGAAGGAAAGAGGAGAGAGATGGAAGGAGATGGAACAGGTTGACCATACAGCAAATTCTAGGGCAAAGGTTAGTTTGTGGTAAAGTTTAATTCATGGAACATGCTCTGCAGTTCACTTGGGTTGTGGTAAATAAGTTAACACCTGTCATAAATGGTCTTCAGAATGTTGATCAGCAGTGAGATATACTTATTAAAGTTGGTCAGTTGTTCCATGCCCATACTGAAAGATACATGATTTTTATCTTGCAGTGGCTGGTGCCAGGACACCTCCTAGTAAGGTCAAGTGAAATAATACTGAAGTCTTGTTTGCTGAATCACAGATGAATTTTGACACATATTAGTCTGTCTTGGACACCAACCAAATGGAATTTCTAGAAGTACCTCACATAATAACCTTGTTTTGTAGCATGGATTGAGGGGCAGAATTACAGGTAGGTACCACATCTTGGTATAAAAGTGTAGTATATGTTAATTTTATATTCTGCTTTATTCTGAATTTAAGTTACCAAAGATAGCTCTGCTTCATACTGTATATAAATCATGACTTTATAGAAAATAGGTAAGATACATCAGTTAGTTCAGAACATTTATGCTGGAGGATTCTTCATAATTCAGAATCAGAGACTTTAAGGAAAGTACCCAGGAAAGCATCTCCCTTCTGAGACATTTCAGCTAACTGGTCATTTAGTCACTACACTCTTGCATGTTTAGCTAATGCATTAACCTACTGGCACTGTATAGCACAGGGACAAGTGGTGCTCCTGGATCACTACTTCAAACTGATGAGATTCCTGAGAAACATTTTCCATAAGCATGAACTGTTAAATCACCTGGAAAGGGCAGGGAGGAATAATTCTTTTACCTAAGGGAGGGCAGGGTAGTAAATACTGAGAACAATAATGCAATTTATCAATAGCAGTATGTTGACACTAGTTCACTAAACGAGCTTTTTTCAATATACTACTTGAAGAGCATATGGAGTTTTTTCAAAATACCAGTATGTATCTATCTGCTATGTATCAGATACCTGAGATACAGATTAACAAGATATATTTCTTGCAGTTGACAAACTCTCACTTCACTGAGGGAAGGTGGATGTGGAAAAAGATATGCAACAAGGGATATGAACAAAATATTATGGAAGCTACATGAATTCTATCGGAGATATGTTTCCCAAAGGAAGTGACATATAACTGTGTCATAAGCTTGCAACTGAAAATGAGGAAACATTTTTTCATCACTACTAGAAAATTAATTTGCCTCATATTATTCTGATACACCAGCTGGTATAGTGAGATTTAGCAGTAGCCCTAGTGCATCAGTCTATGCACTATAATACTTAGGTTTTTCAAACAGCTGTGATGATGCAGTTTACACTCAAAGTTCCTTGCTTGACTTTTAATTTCAGGTTATTTTTCCCAGTTAGAAGTTTCCCCTAAAACTTACTGTTTCACAGTAATCTTAATTATTATTCCACCATCAGATGATTCAGAGTATTTGAAAGAAGAGTTTGAATGACAGATTCAGGCTCAAAATACAAAACAACAACAACAACAACAAAAACCCAAAAAGCCTTGCCAGATAAGGTAAATACGACAAACAATTAAACAAACAAAAATTCCATTTTTCACCCATCAGATGGGCAAAAATTTTAAAAGACTATATAGCCAGTATAGTCAAGATATAAGGAAATGGGAGCTCATTGCTGCTGACAGGAGTATAAAGTGATACCACCTTAATGTATTCATTAATTTGACAGATGTTAATGAGTGCTTACTGTGTGCTCAGGATACAACCAGGCACAAAACAAAGGTCCAGTTCTTATGGAGGAGAAGACAGATAATCAAATATTCGTAACACAGGTATAGTGGGTGACTGTGGGAATTTCACATAGGGTAGTCAGGGAAGGCTTCTCTGATAAGGTGAGCAGGAAGGAAGCACACCATGTGATTGATTACCAGGGGAAAGAGCATTCATGGCAGAGGGAGCAGTGAGTGCAAAGGTCGTAAAATGGAACATCCTTGGTGTATTAGAGCAAGATTCCTCAACCTCAGCACTACTGTCATTTTGGACAGGGTAGTTCTTTGTTGTGGGTACCTGACCAGTGCATTGTAAGCTATTTAGCAGCATCTCTGGCCTCCAACTACTAGATGCTAGTAAAATGGCCACCTCCTCTGTTGTGACAACCAAAAATGTCTCCTGACGCTGACAAATGTCCCCTGGGGATAAAATGTCTCCAGCTGAAAATCACTGTGTCAGAGGAACAACAAGAGGGTTAGTGGGGTAAGAGTGAAATGAGTGAGGAGGAAGTGGTGAAGAACTAAGGTCAGAGAGGGATGGAGGGTCAGATCATGCAGGGACTTAAAGGTCATAGTAAGAACTAGGCATTTTATTTCAGATAAAAACAGAAGCTATTGGAGGCTTTGATCAGAGAACTGGCATTATTCAAATTATAATCCAGGCTGGAAGTGATTGTGGCTTGTATTAGGTGGGAGTATTGTGAAGAGGCCAGATTGTGGATATATTTTGAAATACCAGCCAACAAGATTTGTATTGTAGATGGAAAATGAGAGAAAGGAGTCAAGATTTCTGGTCCAAACAATTAGTTAAATGAAGTTGCCATTTTACTGAAATGTGGATAGACCAGGAAAGGAACAGGTTTGGCAGAGATAACTGAAAGTTCAAATGGGGACCTGTTAAGTTTGAAATACTCACATGTTAAGTAGAGATTTCAAACCAGCATTTAGATTCAGGGCAGAGGATGGGTTGGAGATATGAATTTAGTAGTTGTTAAGTGGTATTTAAAATCATTGGTCTGAATGTGATCTAGAAAATAAATGAGAAGAGGTTGAGCCCTGAACCCTGGGCACTCCAGTGTTCAGAGATGAAAAAAAGCCAATAAGGAAGATTGAAAACTAACATCCAGGACACAGAGGGTCTATCTGAAGACAGTCAGAAGCAATAACTTCATTTTTAAGAATTTATCCTAAGAAAATAAATGAAACCGTACACAGAGATGTACGTATTACTGTGTTGCTTAAGAGGAAAAACTTGGGGGTGGGGAGGGTGTATCTCAGAGGTAGAATGCATGCTTAGCATGCACGAGGTCCTGGGTTCAATTCCCAGTCCCTCCACTAAACAAACAAACAAACAAACAAACAAACAAACCTAATTACCTCCCCACAAGAAAAAAAAAAAAAAAAGGAAAAACTTGGGAGACGATTTAAATTTTCATCAGATAGATCCAGTTTAATGAAATTATTGTGAATCTATACAGTGAAATGCTATACTAAGGACAACAAAAGCATTAAATAACTACACATGTTAATAAAAAATACTTATCTCATTTAAACATTTTAGTCTTACTTTAATAAAAAAGATTTACATGCCTATTAAAGAATGAAAAGACATGTATTAAGATATTGATAGTGTCTACGACTGGGTATTGGATAATGGTACTTAGTTTCTTCAGATTTTTCTGTAGCTTTTACAATGAGTAATATTACTTTTATTTATTTATTTATTTATTTTTAATGGAGGTACTGGGGATTGAACCCAGAATCTTGTGAATGCTAAGCATGCACTCTACCACTGAGATATACCCACCCCACCAATATTACTTTTGTAAACAGAAGAAAGGTTACAATAATCATAATTGCAAAATATTACAAGTAGGGTTAAAAAAAACCAATTGCACAAATATAGGGGGAGATTTGGCAGCAGGACATGTGAAAAAGACCTAAATATTTTAATTAGCTGTGGTTTAGAATTGCCAAATACTATGTGGCTACATCAACTGGAGTTATGTTGTCTACAACAAGAGATCATAACTTTATGCTACTCTGTGCTGCCAGACTGTATTTCTAGATACATATTTTATGAAAACATTGCTATTCTCTAGACAAGGCTTAATTTCTCAATCAGGATCATGTACAGACCTGAAATCATATTACATGTGAAAGAGGTCAAAGCGCTCTGGATGTCCTGGGCCAAAGAAAAGTCAGTCACAATGGAAACCAGACTCCCTGCTTCCAAATGTAGGCAGGAGTATGTTGAAGAAATGGGACTACACCTGACTAGTGTTTCTCACAGATAGGGTCAGACAAGGACCATCTGCATCAGAATTACTTGGAATTCTTGTGAAAATAGTTGATTTCTGGCCCCAACTCAGGTCTACAGAATTAGAATTTCTGTGAAATAGGCAAGGAATATACTCTCCCAACCGCCAGCCCCCCAAAAGAAACAAGGCACTCTAAACTATTCTCATGAGAACCAAATTTAAAGAATTACTGCAAACAATTTGAGAGTAACTCACCAGACAGCAAAATTTGTGAGGCAATTTTTTCCTCTCTCTCAAATAATAGAAGATCACATTTAATTCCGTGCTTATTATGAGTCAAACACTGTTCTACACATTTCATCTGCATTAATTCATTTAATCCTTACAACCTTGCGGTAGGTACTATCATTAATCCTCTTTGCATAGTTAAACAGAGGCATGGAGAGATTAAGTAACATGATCAAGCATACGTAGTGGTGGTTATACAAAAAATTCTTTAGATGAAATGAACCCCCTCTGGTCTGTAACATCAGGACTGTAAACTAAGGATCAAACCCTGTGTATGTCTGGAATCTTTATACCTCAATTAGGCAACAATGCAGAGATTTCAGAGCAGTGGTTTTCAGACCAGAGTACAGATACTGGGTTATATGAATGCTTTCCAAAGGGCCATAGCAGCTTTAAGGGCATCAGTTTCCAGATCTTCAACTCTTATGTTCATTACAATGAGGCATTGCCCTAATGTAAAAACTTAGAGGCGGGTGGGGAACAAAAGGACAATTCAGATTGGTTTTGGGAAAGTCTCCTGTATGATTAGTTAAATCACCACATGCTTTTATAGGATCTTTTCTCTGTTACACATGTTTTTTTATTAAAAATTCAAGCACTGGTCTATAATCAGATAATACATACTTCGGAGATAACGGTGGGTTGGGTCCGAGGCCACTGCAATAAATAAGATATTGTAACAAAACAAGTTATACAAATTTTTTGTTTCCCAGTGCATATAAAAGGTATGTTTCCACTATACTGTAGTGCGCAGAAGCATTATGCCTAAAAAAAAGAAACAAAAAAAAAACTACATACCTTAATTCAAAAATAGCTGATTGCTAAAAAAATTGCTAACCATCACCTGAGCCTTCAGTGAGTGGTAATCCTGCTGCTGCTGGAGAGTCTTGGCTCGATGTTGATGGATGCTAACTGCTCTATCAGGTTGGTGGTTGCTGTGGTGGCACTGGCAATTTCTTACAGTAAGACAATAGTGAAGTTTGCCTCATGGATTGACTCTTCATCTCATGAATGATTTCTCTGTAGCATGTAATGCTGTTTGATAGCCTTTTACCCCCAGTAGAACTTCTTTCAAAATTGGAGTCAATCCTCTCAAACCCTGCTGCCACTTTATTAACTAAGTTTATATAATCTTCTGACCCCTTTGTTATTTCAACAATTAAGTCCGCCATCTCACAAGGGTGCAGTTTGTGGCACCCCAAAGAAGTAATTTAACAGTAACATCGAAGATCACTCGTCACAGATCATCATTACAAATGTAATAATGAAAAAGTCTGGAATATTGTGAGAATTACCTTAATGTGACACAGAGACATGAAGTGAGCAAGTGGCATTGGAAAAATGGTGCCAGTAGACGTGCTTGATGCAGTGTTGCCATAAACCTTCAATTTGTTAAAAAAAAAAAAAAAAAGGCAGTATCTGCAAAGCGCAATAAAAATAAGGTACGCCTGTGTGTAGACTGGGCTGGACAGTGACTTGTATCTTTCATTCCCAACAACTGTCAAAGAATGAATAGCTCTTGAGTGACCCTTGTACGCAAAGAAAGCATCAAATACAAAAGAATGGCTCCTCCCCCATGCTTAAAGGTATGCAGTTTTTTTCTAGCTACTCAATTACTTATTTCTAAGATAAACTGTTGGCTGGAAGGAAAATCACATTTGAAAAGCAGAAGCAGTATATTTGCTGGTGATGGTCTTTCAATTTGGGGGGATTATTGGATACAATAAATAAAAATCAAGGTTAAATATTTGATAGAATTCCTTTTAGGTAAGGTGTAAATAAGTCAAGAAGGTATTTACAACTTATTTGTCAAATCATATAACATCTTTATTCAAATTATAGTCAATTCTTATCTTATTTCATGTTATTAAATGCCTTATTTCCTACTTCCATTAACAAAATAAATTATCTGCTAGTTACCAGGCCAGTTAGATTTTAGCAATATATACTTTTCTGTTTCACTAAATAGGTAGGAAGAGTTTGATCAGGATCTCTGGCAAAATTACTGTATTTGTTTCTGATTTTTATATATATTCTTAATAGTCTGCAAAGCCTGATACCAATATTTGATACATGCAAACATATCCAGTAGTCCCCCCTTGTCCACACTTTTGCTTTCTGCAGTTTCAGTTGCCTGAAGTCAACTGTGGTCAAAAAATATTAAGTGGAAAATTCCAGATATAAACAAATGATTTTGCCTTTTATTTCAGGAAAAAACCCAGGTCATCTGATGGGAACCCCCTCAACTCTTGATCATCAAATGTACGCATGTGGGTACCCATCCCTTCCTTCTTCCTTATTATCAAAGGTCAATCTTTCCATCTATGCAATGCATTCCATCTCCTCTCACTTTCTTAGAAGACATAGCAACCACTCTGACTTTTCTGTCCTGGTATCATCACCCACTGTCTCTGGGACAAGTTGGCTCTCTGAGCCTTTTTATTCTCTTAGGAAACAGATCAATAGAACATTCCACAAAGGTGGTTGAGAATTAAAGGACTGCTGAAATTAGTGTCCGTTACATAGCATGCACAATAAAAGTTACCTACTATTATTTTTGTTTCTATTAGCATTTATACATAATAGTCTTCTTCCTCATCTAGTTACCCTACCTTCTCTTCAGAGCTCAAAGTCTTAAAATAGTTTTCTTTTGGAGGGGGTGGCAGAGAAGGTAATTAGGTTTATTTATTTATTTGCACCCTAGTGTATTTTATCTTTCCCATTTTTTAAATTATTCAAGTACAGTTGATTTACAGTTAGTTTCTGGTGTATAGCATAGTGATTCAGTTATATATTCTTTTTCATTACAGGTTACCACAGCCATTGAACATAGTTGCCTGTGCTATATAGGATGACCTTGTTTATCTATTCTGTACATAGTAGTTTGTATCTGCCAACCCCAAACTCCCAATTTATCCCTCCCTCCCTCCCCGCTTCCCCCTTTAGTAACTATAAGCTTATTTTCTGAGTCTCTGTTTTGTAAATAAGTTTGTTTGTGTCATTTTTTAAGATCCCACATATAAATGATACATGATATTTGTCTTTCTCTGACTTAGTATGATAATCTCTAGGTCCATCCATGTTGCTGCCAGTGACATTTTTTAAATGGAGGTACAGGGGATTGAACCCTCGTACATGGTAAGCACACATTCTACCACTGAGCTATACCCCCGCCCTCCAGGCTCTCTTTGGTCTTTTTATCTTCCCGTATTCCCTTCCCTCTCCCTGTAGGATCGCATGGCTTCATTTACCACTTGCAGCAGATACTGTAAACTCACTTAACCACTGCCAGCTAGCTTTTCCTTCTACCACAGAGGCTTAAAAGCAAAACGCTGGATTTCCCAGCTTTCTTTGAGGCTTAAAGGAGGCCATGTGACAGACTTTTGGGTAATGAGACCAAATGTAAAGTCAGCTGTAGGGATTTCTGATAAGTTTTTGCTTTCCTGATAAGAGGACACTTGAAGGAACTGGTTCTTTCCTTCTTCATGCCTGGAACTTGTAATGCTAAACATTTAGCATTATCTTTTCCCCGTCAGGCAGAGGAGGCATAGAAAGGATTATTTTCATATTAACATTTCTTGTCCAGAACTTTATTCTCAGCTTTATTTATTTTTTTTTTCCAGCTTTAGTTTTAAACAACTGCCTAATCAACAACTCCTTTTGGTTAACTCTCAGGTACCTCAAGCTGAGTACTTCTGAAAGTACCTGTCACTACTGACCACATTTCCCTCTGGTCCTCCTTTAAGAGATCTCTGTATCTTGGTGAATGGCATGGCACCACCATTATTCAGTTGTGCAAATCACAAATCTAGAGATACCATCTTCTCTCCCTATACCCATCAACCAAGTCTCGTTTTTTTTAACACCTCTAAAATATTCTTAGACTGGATTCTCTCCTCCATTTCTTTCCTATTGCCCTAGTCCAAGCTATCATCATCTTTCTGGATTAATAACCCTCAGCTGTCTCTACCTCCAATCTATTCTCTACAGATTAGTCAGAGTATTTAAAATACAAATCTGATTGTGTTGCTTCCACACTTAAAAACTTTCCATTGCTTCTGGGATCTAGGCCAAAATCTTAGTAAGATTTGCAGTGCTCTACTGTCTGGCACAGGCCCTCACCCCCAACTATGTTCTAGTTATACTGACTTTATTTCTGCTCTTAGAAACAGCCAAGGAATCTAACATTTTAGAGGTTTTGCATAAGCTGTTCCCTAGATCTGCATGCAATTTATATTAATTTTTTATTTCTGCTGTAACATGTATTACCAAACATTTTGTGGTAACAAACATTTTAGTTCTGTAAGTTAGTAGTCCAATGTGGGTCTTACTGGGCTAAATCAAGGTGTCAGCAAGGCTGTTCCTTTCTGGAGGCGAAAGGGGAGAATCTGTTTCCTTCTCCTTTTTAGCTTCTGGAGGCCCCATCTTTCTTGGCTCATTGCCCCTTCCTCCATCTTTTTTTGGGGGGGGGGTGTAATTAGGTTTATTTATTTTTTTAATGGACGTACTGGGGATTGAACCCAGGACCTCATGCTTGCTAATAAGCATGTGCTCTACCACTGAGCTATACCCTCCCCCCACCTCCCTCCATCTTCAAAGCCAGGAATGTTGCATCTCTCTGGCCCTTCTTATGTAGTCATAGTTCCCTCTGAATAAAGTGAGAAAGAGTCTCTAATTTTAAACCCCATGTAATTAATTGAGCCTATATGAGTAGTTTAAAATAGGTTTCCCATCTTAAGATCCTTATCTGCAAAGTCCCTTTTGCTATGAAAAGTACCACATTCTGGGGATTAGGACACAGACATCTTTGGGGGTGGGGAACGTTATTCTGCCTACCACACAATTTTTAATGACTGCATTTGGCTACAAAAACCCCACTAGTGGCTTTAGGGTTTTATTTCTGTTAGATAACCAAATGTCTTACATAATAACGAGCAGGCAGTTGCCAGCACTGACTCAGCTTTTAAACAATGCCACCAAATACCCAGACCTCTTCTTTCTACTGTCATCTTCAATGCTTTGGCTTTTGCTTCTTGCCCATAGGCTTGTTTCAGGATCGCTGCAGCTTCTCCAGGTATCATAACTGTATTCAAGGCAGACAGAAGAGTAAAGTGGGGGTATAGAAGATACTGTCGTCAGTGCTCTGCCTATATTCCCTAGTTCTTACCATTTCACGCTCAGTGGCCAAACTTCCAACTACTAGCACCTGCATTTCTATGAGGGTTTTCTCTGGCTACCTGAGCAAAGAGAAGCCTGTTTTGCTGCCTACAAGCCCTCCCTCCTAACAACACTCAATGACTAAAGAGAGATATAAATACAAAGCTTGTCTGTCAGGTAGGATGGTTTTAAGGCACATGTTTTATACTGGTTTGTAATCTCCCAGTGGAATCAAGCTCCAGTTACCCTCAGGAGTAAAGAGCTTGATTAATCCTTTACTGATTAAACCCTACCTCCCTCCCATTTCCTGTCTCACTTTCCCACTATCCTACAGGTGTTTCTTAATTTGACACCAAAATAAACTATCTCTATTTGTGTCCTTTGTCTCAGGGCCTGCTTTGGGGGGAATCCAGCCCAAGACAGGCCATCATCACCTTTCTTCTTCTTCTTGTCTTTAAAGCAGACAGTAGGTGCTGTAGTGTAAAGTTGGTGCTCCAGGGGCTATCTTATAACTAGGGTGTGACAAGCCAATATGCAGAGGGTGGAAAGAATCAAAGAATTTGGGCCCATATCCTTGAGCCACTGTACCAGCCTTGGACTGTCTACTGTCCGTTACAAGAGAAAAATAACCCATATTTGTTTAAGCCATTCTTATTGAAAATATTTTTTACTTGCAGTCCAGTGCATCCTTAATACAAATAAATTAATCATAGGAAGAGCTATAGTGGAAATAAACAGAGTGCTGTGATAAAATACTAGAGGGGAGGGGAGTTATTTTTTGAGATGTTTAAGTTGAAACCTTGAGGATGAGAGTTAAGCTATTTCAAAATTAGAGAGCATGTCCGAGGAGGAAACAACATTCATCAAGACCCAGAGCAGGAAGTTGTTAGAAAGCATACCAGTGTGGTTGGAATGTAGTTAACAGTGACATTAAAAACTGGAGAGGCTGGGGAAGGCCCAAGTAGAGTTTATTCTAAACCTAACAGGAAACATTGAGAGGATTTAAGCCAGGAAGTGATACAGTCCAATTTATCATAGCAATTTGAGAACCAAACAGCAATTTGCTGAGTTTATGTACAAAGCACTGAACTAGGTGCTGTGGAGAGAATAAAACAGCATACCTGCATTCTAATAATGGCCCTAAGTTTCACAAGTCGATGAATGTGGGTGTGAGGGAGAAGAGTAAATTCTGCAGTAACTCTGGCTTTTCATAGTAACACCAGGCTTTAACCCAAAACGCCAGAGACAAAAATCTATGTTCAATAAATGCAATCAGAATGCTGAGAGGGGCAAATAATTCCCATGGCAATATTGACTTTCCAAAGTTGTCTATGTGGGCTGTTTTTCAGGCAAGTACCTAGGAATATACTACAAATACTACAAACTCGAGAATTAGAGATTTCAAAGTAGATTGTCTAATTTTACTTAAAGCATAATTCTACCACTAGATGGTGACATGTATACAAAATATTGACAGTCATCTTTAACAATCTCCTAGCTATAGATGATTGATTACTGGTTTGAAAATTGAGATTTTTAAGAGAAATTTAGGGGATATTTAACCAGAGATTATTCTTTTGGAATACACACCTTTCAAGTATATTAAAAGATCTCTATTGATACACACACCAAGTCAGAGTGAAGATTCTAGAATTAGAGGTAGGCAACCTTGTTTTTATTGGCTTCTATACTGTTATCTGTTAACAAGCAGTTGAAATAGATAAAGCGTTGGTAAATTGCAACCCATAGGTTAAATCTGGCCAGTTTTACATTTCTGTATGGCCTGTGGGCTAAAAATGGCTTTTACATTTATATACAGTTGAAAAATTCAAAATACGAATACCAAATTTCAGTGTCCATTAAATAACAAATTTTATTGGAACAAGGCCACACTTACTCCATCATGTACCATCTATTGCTGTTTTTGTGCTAACGGAGTTCAGTCCTAGTGATGAGAGACTTGAACTGCCTATAACACCTAAAATATTTACTGTTTGGCTCTTCATAGAAAGTTTTTTGAGCCCTAAAGTGATGACTGAATGCCATGGTCATTTATGACAGTAATTCTCTAGGTTCTTAAAGCATTTCAAACTAAGCATCATTTCCACAGAATTTTTTAAAGTAGGAGGCAAGTGATTGTTAAGAAAATAATTCTTTAAAGATCAGAGTGTGTCTTCTATACATTCTAGTATTCCACATTTATATAGTAGTTCTCACTTTCAAGAACTGTTATGGGTTCTCTCTGGTCTTAAAATTATTTATTAAAAGAGTATCTGTTATCAGTTAGGAATGTGTTTGGTGACAAGTACTTGAAATCTAAGAGTGGCTTAAGGAAAAAAGGCTTTATTTTTCTTGCAGCTCAAGGATTCATCAAGGTTCTAGACCTTATTATCAACTTTATGGTTGGCTTTTACCCTGTTTGTGGTTTTACTGTTGTTTTTTTTTAACGGAGGTGCTGGGGATTGAACCCAGGACCTCGTACATGCTAAGCACTCTCTCTTCCACTGAGCTATATATCCTCCCCTCCTCATTGATTAAAAAAAAAAAAATCACAAACTGGATGCTATGTTGCGTTGAGTATCAAGACCATACTTGACAGAAAGAAAAAAGTTAAGGGGAATATCTAGTGAATTTGTCTTTTTAACTAGGAACGGGAAATTCTTTCCCAAAGACCCACTCTGCAGATTTCTGCTTACATTTCATTGGCAAGAACTCAACAATATGGCCAACCCTAAAGAAACCATACAATGATGTTTTAAACCAAACACAAATATTCCTTTAGGCATTCCTTTCGGAGACTGAGCTTCCTAATCTCAGCTGCCACCTGAAAAACAAACTTGGGTTTGGCAAGTTTCCCTGCAGGAAGAGAAGAGGGGTGGGTGGGAATGGATGCTGATGGACAATGCTGTTAAAAGATCTGCAAAAACCCAAGTTCTGCGGGAAATATAGTAAGACGATGGCACAATAGCTACAGCTCCCAAGGATCACCTGCTCTGATGGAACAAGTTAAAACAGATTTAGCAGAAACTTCATAGCATCAACTTCAAGCGGCAGAGAGGCAAAGAATACCGAGAAGGTGGTCCTGGCGTGGCGAGCTGGTGAGACTTAACCTTGAAAAACTTGTAAAAGAATTACTATAAGGCTTCATAGCTGCTCTGGCTACAGTTCTAAAAATATTATGTACACTACTTTTGGACTTCTCGGTCACATTTCTCTATAAACGTACTGGATATAGAAATCAGTGAGGAAGGTATCAGTGCAGCTGTGAGGAAAATTTCCCCGAAGCTAACTAGTTGTTAGCGAGGCACCAAATTTCAGCTGAGCGAGCGTCCCCTTTCCTCCACCTGTTCTTCATTTTCCGTTCACCGTCTTAATTTTGCTCTTCGCGGAGAAGCATAATAAGCTGTTTCAGGTGAAGATTAGTAGCTGGGCAATTCGTAGGGGGCCCTCTTGCGTAAAAAGGAAGCGATGCCAAGCAAACACCCTTCATGCCGCCATTTCTGGTCGCATCAAGGTGTCTCACAGCTCGAGGACAGATGAGCCGTATTGAGTAGGGGCTCGTGAGAAATGCGCCTGCAGGTTAAGCCGGCCCGGGGCTCTTCCATTCTGATAAAACCCCGCGCGGGTAGAGACGGCCGTGTGCTCCAACCTGCGCTGCGGCGTCGCCCCGGCCGGCTCCCCGCAGCCCTAGCCTCCCCAACTCCAAAACGCCGAGCACGGGGAGGGGGGAAACAAATCAGCACCAAGTCCCCCTCGGGGACCCGGAGGAAAAATGGCGAAGCACAGGGGAGGGGACAGGGCGGCGCGAGTGACCCAGCACTCGCTGGGCCTCGGAGCCCACGGAGTGGCCGTGGTGGGCGACGCCGCGCAACCGCGACCCGTTCGGTGCTCCGCCATCTTCTCCTACTCACCCGGACTCCCCCCGCGGCCGCGCTGGCTTGGCGTTTCCCTTCCGGCCGCTGACAGAGATCCGGGCTGGGCGGGGTGGGCGAGCGCGCGGAGGGGGTGGACCGAGGGCGGGGAGGCCGGACGGAAGAGGAAAGGGAGGGCGGCGAGCCAGCCGCGGCGGGGTGTGGGGCGTGCGGCGTGTGTGCGGAGGGAAAGGTGGGAGGGCGGGAGGCGAAGAGAGGGCGGGAGGCGGAGGAATGAGAGCGCTAGTCGCTTCTCGTCGGCTCCTTCGCCCGGACGGAAAGAGCCGAGCGCAGCCCGAACGCTCTATTAAAATGGCGGCGGCGTCGGCGGCGGCCGCGGCGTCTGGTCGGTGAAGTGACTCTGCTGCTTCTCTCCCCACCCGCCCCCTCCCCCTCCTCCCCTCCCCCCGTCCTTCCCCCCCTTCCCCGCCGCCGGCGCCTCCGCGCCCCTCCGGCCTGCGCACCTCCCCTCGCCCCCCTTCTCTCCCCCGCCCGCTCCGGGGACCGCCGGCCCCCTCCCCCATTCTCTTGCTCCCCGCCCCGTCCCCGCCGCCGCCCGCCCTCGTCGCCTCCCCGCCCGGCCGGCCGGCCCCCTCCTCCGCCTCTCTCCCCTCCCCCCCGCCGGTCGGGATCAGTCAGTGTGATCCGAAGCGGGGGAGGGGGGGGCGGCGGCCGAACGATGTGCGAGAACTGCGCAGACCTGGTGGAGGTGTTAAATGAAAGTAAGTAGCCGCGGTGGCGGCCTGTCTGGGTCCACGGTTTGGGGTCCCCGCGCCGCTCCCCGGCCTCCCTGGGCTGCCGCGGCCTGCCGGAGGCGACCGCCGAGCCGGGCTGCGTGCGGGCCTAGCGCCCCGGGAAGGTGCGCGGTGGCGCGGCCGCCGCTGCGTCTTGGGCCCAGCCCGACCCGGTTACCTGGGCGCCCGAGAAAGGGCCGCCGCGGAGCTCTGGCCAGGCCGGGTCTGAGCGGTCTCAGCTCTCGGAAAGTTTCCTCATTACAGGTGTCAATTAACGAAGGAACTAATGAACCTTCGCCGCCTACGCCCTCCGGAATAGGTGAGGGGAGGTGGGGTCCGAGGACGCGGCTCTCCTCTGCAGTCTGAACCCTTCGACCCTCCGGCCGCCCTGTTTGAATTTTCGGCGTGCTGCCGAGGCCTCTCTTACCTGCTAATTTTCATTAAACTCCCTGGGAGGTGGTCGGTGGTTCTCCCCTCCCTTGGGCGTGTGTGGGTATATTAAACCTTTCTGCCAGTCCTTAATTAGCTGAAAATGAGCTGTAATAGTGATGTTTGGAAACCTTATGCCTGTTTTTTATATTAGTTAATGTTGTTTCTTTTTTAGTGTGTACCATTCGTCGTTTTAATGATAAATTCTGTTATATTAAGGAGAGCACTGTACTACAGCTACCATCCCGGGATAGTCATGGCCTATCTTCTGGAATGAAAGGTCTTATACTTTTGATTATTAAAGGCTGTACCTTGATCTTTTTTAGTTAGATCCCTTTATTTTATTCCATACCCTTGTAAGATGGTATTCTAGCTTAAAGAAACAAGACATACTGCAAGTTAACTACTTCTGGGCCCAAAGGCCTAGTTGGACGAGGTGAATTAGATAAAAGATTAATTTACAAAAAGTTGATGGTTGAGAAGATGCTCATTTACGAACAGCTTTTGTGGATTTTGGATTTGAGTTTTGTGTGTCATATTTCGAAAGACTTCCAGATTACCTATTTTCTAATACGATTCTTTAAAACAAATTGAGTATAAAATGTATCGTCTTGTTTGTGTTTGAGTATTTGCTTTATGTGTTGAATTTCACTTTAATGGTCAAAGACAACAGTAAAAAGCAGAATAAAAGTGGAAGGGTTCTAGTTTACTTTCAGCTCTGTGTTTACTTCCTGACAGGTGGAAGCAGGCTTTTGCACAAATTCAAACTATACTTTCCAATATTTGTGTCATTCTAGATTATTCTAGAATTTTGTTATTTGTACTTATTTTGAGGTAGTTTTATTTTTGGTGTAGGTGGTTTATGATATGGTGATAAACTTAAGTCCTTAGTACTTATTTCAGTGAACCATACTTTAAATATCTCAGATGTAAGTTGTGTGATTATGGCCTTGTTATTCTGAAATTGGAAAATGAATAGCTTTGCTACCTAATATATTAGGAAAAACTGCTTATAATAATTTTGTTGGTGTTTAAAAATTTAAACTTTAACTATGAAAGTTACTTTTAAACATAATATCTAAAGAAACTAAACTTTGTTCATCTTTATTTTTTGAAAAGAGACATAAAGAAAGGTTCAGTTGAGGATTATTTGGAAAACCCCTAGAACTTTGTTTGGAAGCACTAAAAAATGCAGTGTATATATAGAGTTAGAAATGTGGAAAATTGAAGTAGAAGTTTTTGTTACCATAAATATGGTTAGTTGAACCAGGTTCACAAAATCTGCTCGTGCAGACCCTCTAAAAAACCTGTTTTAATGAACAGATAGCAAAGATTTTCTATTTGTGTATGCTTTTGGTCTCTGAAAATACTTAGTTTCTTAATATTTCTTATAAAGCTCAGTTTACAACTTTGCCTTTTAAGTACTAATCTGACAATGATGTTTCATTTAAAAAAAAATTACTTAAGCAGTTTTATTTGTAGCTTATACCAAGTTGTGGCAAGTTGCTTTCCCCCTCTTCATAGTTGTTTTACAATTGTTTTCATCTTTCCTTTGTTTAGTTCTTGTATCTCAAACATAAGACGCTTAAATTCCCTGAGAGCAGAGGGTATTACTACGTCTCATTATAGTAACATTTATCCATGGCTGGGTAGGAACCTGGTGGTTGGAACTTGATAAAACTTGTTGAATTAAAGTAGGTTATATTTAAGTCTTTCATGTAATCTCACTCAGAATAATTATGTGTTAAGTCTGTCCTTTTTTCCCCCCTTAGATTTACTAGAGATGAGCTTTATTCATCCTTGATTGGAAATTCAGAGTTAAAGTCCTAAAATAATAAGCTTAGAATTCATCTCGATATAACTCCTCATAGCAATAAACTAAGAGAATAAATAAAATTAGGATACGTTTAGGTGGTGTGTTTCACATTAATATCAGAAAGATAGAATTATTTTTTAGCTAAAGGCATTTTTTAAAATTTAATTTTTTTGTTTTGTTTTGGGGGCAAGTTAATTAGGTTTATTTATTTTTTTATTTTAATGGAAGTACTAGGAATTGAACCCAGGACCTCTAGCATGCTAAGCATGCACTCTACTACTCAACTATACCCTCCACCCCAGAATTGTTTTTTAAAAACACAGAAAAGATATTTCTTGTCATATTTACAAACACTGATCAAACTTAAAGAAGTCTGCCTGGACACACCAATAAATGTATAACCTAAACATTTTGTGTTTTAAATGAAAAGGTAGACTTAATGTGGATAGTATAGCGTTATATCTGATATGCACAGAGTTTTGATAAGGGTAAGTGCTTCCAATGAAACATTTATTTTAAAATCTGGCAGAATGTAATATATTTAAAAATCAAAACTGATAACAAAAGCTAATAAATAGCTTCCTTTTGTTATCAGTTTTTGATGAGAGTGTAAAATTACCAGTTATACCTCTAGTCCTGCTGAGAATCTGAAGCTCTGGGCATGGAAACACAGGTATATAGACAATTTTGCTGGCAGGTTAAGGGCTCATTGATCTGGCTAAGGACTCCATAGAATCTTCTCATTCTTTTTTTTAGTATGGTCTTGACAGGTATCCTAGAACTTGAAATTACATTTCCAAATAGCATTTTGTTTTAGTGTTAGAATTACCAGTCTGAACAACAGTAACATTTGAGTTTTCGTATTCTTTTCAGTGCTTCTTTGTGGAAGACATTTTAAAAGCATGGAGTGTATTGAGTGAATTTTGCTACTATCACTTTGTGGGGTTGCATTCAGCTTAGAAGATGATTTTAAGTTTATATTCCTTTGTTCTGTTGAGTTTTATGTATTTGCTGCTTTTATAGGTTCTTTTGTGAACTAGTTTACTAAGTCTAAAGCATTTCTTGATGTTGATGAGAAGCTGGAGGCCTGAAGTTATGTTTTGAGTCATCCCCATAGCTAGCTTAGTAGTAAATTGAGGTCACTTTTTGCCTTGGTGAGGTAAATTTCACTGAGAGCAGAGGGAAAATGGCTTTAAACGTGCACCCATCTTTTAAACCATTTGTATGTTGTGGATTTTATTCTACGTGTGTGTTTAGTGAATTACACTTTACCAAATGTCTTAAATGGGAAATTCATTTCTTTCCTAACTATCCTTTGAGATGGACAGGAGCAAGTTATTAGTACCTCAATTTTAAAGGTGAAGAAATTGAACATCAGAAAGACTAAGCGGTTTGCTGAAGATCACCTGTCACCTGCTTAGTAGTCACACCGAGCTCGATATTCTGATATCAGTATTTGCAGAATAATCCTGTTTGCATTTTTTTTTTAAAAAATACTTTATTGAGCAATTGTGTTGGGAACTTTATCAATTCTTTTAGATAGATACTCTGTCACCCTTTTTAGATAAGAGAACCAAGGCTTGGAGTTTACATAACTTGTTTAGGGTCACATTTTATTTGGTGGAGTCAGGATTTGAACAGAACTTAATCCCAGGTCAAGCTAAGAGCCTTTGCTTTTTAACAGTTGTGTTATGCTATATAAACTTTGTGATGTTCTATTCAAATAGAAGATATTATGGGTACACTGATTGGTAAAATAAAAAATTACTAAATTTTTATGTATTTTCACAAACTCGAGCATGATTCTTCGGTAATTTGTAGGAAGAATTTAGAGTGACGGTAGATGTAGCTGAATGGGAATCTATCGAAGTATCTTAATATTGTCAACAGTGACCTCTTGACACATTTCTAGGTTTTAAGATATAAGTATGTAGGTACGAAATAATCGTTTGTAATATAACTTTTTTAGGTAGACATTTAGTACTAAAATTTGAACTAATTTTTTTTGGGGGGGGGGTTACTGGAGGTCCTGGGGATTGAACCCAGGACTTTGTGCATGCTAAACATGTACTCTACCTCTGAGCTATACCCTCTACTCCCCTGAACTGATTCTTAAAATTAGAAATTTGATTTTACTACAAAACAAAGTCCCAAATTATGGTTTTTTACTTGTTAAATCTTGCTAAGTCTGTATTCTCTTAAAACAGGTAATATTTCAAATAATGTTTTTCAAAGATAATAGCATTCACAATTTCAACTCAGATATCTTTATAAAGTAACTGATAAGCCATCAAGCCCTACAGTGCGTAGATTATTAACATTCAGACTGTCAAATGGAAAGTAACCTTTAAAAATTATATAAAAATTAAAAAAATACGCAGTTTATCTACATTATCAATGATAACAATTGATATCTACCTTTAGCAATATATTCATAGAACATGTTAATTTTTTATAAGTTTAATAATAGTAATATCTGTATATCTACAAGTGTTTCTTATGTGTAGATTGAATATATGTTAATAAGAATTGGTATTTTTCCAGAAAGAGAAAGTCAGAAACTTTTCAATAATGATTTGACTAGGGTGTGACAGACCATTGCCAAATGGGATGGGCTACCTTTCTCTTTTTCACTTACTTTAATTTTTCCTAATTATAAAGGTTTCATATTTTTATTGTAGATGTATTAAGAACTGTTGAAGTTTAAGTCACCCATAATCTTACCATCCAGTGGTGATTCCTGTTGATGCTTTGAAGTATTTTTCCATTTTATTTTTGTGTGCACATTTACGTTTTTAAAATTGAGATAAATGTGCTTTAATGTCTAACTTGTTTCACCTAACATTGATCATTTCCCTTAACTTTTAAAAAAACATATTTTTGTCTGTATAATATTCCAATTTGTGTACAACTTTATATTTCCCTATTGTATGTTTGTTTCCAGTTCTTCCATATTATAAATAATGCTGCAAATGAACATCCTGGTATATAAATCTTGTAATTACATCACTGGTTCTTTGAGACAGATTTCTAGAACTGATTGCTGTTTCAAAAATATAGATATTTTGGAGGGGAGCGTGTAGCTCAGTGGTTGAGTGCCTGCTTAGCATGCATGAGCTCCTGGGTTCACTCCCCAATACCTCCATTAAAATAAATAAATCTAATTACACTCCCCCAAATATGTATATATATGGGTATTTTTGTTTATATTGTCTAATTACTTTCCAGGAAAGACACACTGTTTCCATTCTTTCAGCAGCACTCTTACTTGTGTTGAATGTTTTGGCAAAAAAAATGTAATAACAGTTACTAGTAAGTTTAAACACTCATATTTTTATTGGCTATTTGCATTTCTTATTTAATGCATTGCCTGTTTTCTTTTCCCACTCTTTAGGTTTTAATGTTTTGTATTATAAATACATTGTTCACTTTTTAAGTTTATCAATCCTAGCTTATATTCATCACGTACTTTTTTTTCCTGCTTTTTTGTTTGCTTTTTCATTTTGGTATTTTTGATTATAGATTTTTCAGAGATGCAGCTTCTTCAGAGTGTCTAAAACACTATATGTGATTATCATATTGCCTGCTTAACCCGTCATAGCTTTTCATTGCCTGAAGAATTAAGTCCTAATTTCATAGCCTGGCATATACTGTGTATCATAGCACAGTTTGGCTCAAACCCACCTTTCTAGCTTCACCTTTCACTTTTTTGGTGAAGCTTTCCCAATCTTTCCCAAATCTTTTCCAGTCTCTTGTAAAATGACTTTATTCCCTTTAGTTTAGAATACATACTTAGGTTATAGTTACCATCTCCCCCCCCTTTTTTTTTTAAACAACAGCCTCCCTTGCTGGATGGTGAATTTCTTAGTCAGGGGCTGTGTTTTGTTTATTCTTTTCCTAGTCCTAATACAGTGTCTTGTAGAGAGTAGGTGCTCAGTAAACATTGCAGTTAATGAAAAGTTTTTGTAGAAGAATGTGATTACCTAGGTAAATCAGTGTTTTTGGGCCTATAGTAGTAGTGATTTAGATATGAGTTTCTGGATGAATTATGCTATAGCTGCAAATTGTATATTGCTTTTTTATAAATCAGTAAGTATATGCTTACAAAAAAATGTCCACCCTGTGTTCTAAAGTAATAGGCAGTGCAAAAAGGCAAAAACTTTTCTACATAGTTGGTGAGATTTGGGTCTGTGGGATAAAATTTGGCTAAATGACTTTTATTCAGGACTTTATATACCAGGAAAATGATTGGACTTTTAATCTTTTAATATGATTAACTACTGTTAATGTTATTTTTCTCTCAAATTCCATAGAAATTAAAAACAGTCTCCAAATATATGTTACTCAGTTGAGAATTGATATAGTATAAACCTGGCTTCCTCCTGCACTTTCTTTGCTGTGATGGATTCAGGTATCCCTTTCTGTCCTGGCCATAACCTCTTCTAGAGACCTTATCTAGCTTACATCCCTGAAAGGCCTTCTCTCTAGCCATTTATTGCTGATTGGATTCCACATAGACTCCTGGCCTGGTGGATTGGTGGGGCTGTTGTCCATCAATCAGGTTTCTCCTGTCAGAATGTTTGAACTAAAGAGCCAGGTAGCTGTGAGAAGCTAAACTAGAGTGAGTGCTTTGGCAAGCTGATGCAAAGGAGCAGAAACATGGAGCAAGTGGAGGAGGCTGTTCGCAAAAGAGAACTGGGGCAAATTTATGGAAAGAGTTGACATTGAAACTCTATAAAGAGATAGAAGGCAATACTCTGGTGGCTTTCTAAGGGTCAACCTAGAGCTCATTTTGAACTGTCTCCCCTGTACATACCATTTGAATTAATTTGCAACCAAAAGAGTTTTGATTCCAGTGTTGCCCCATTGAGCTTTCCTGTATTGGAGATTAGGTGTAATCTTTAGGTGTGAGTGCTTCATTATAATCCGGCTTACTGTCTTGCAACATGTTGGGCAAGTGTCATCTGTAGTGTCTGGTGACAGGAAAAAACTTAGGAACCCCTGTTGTTGCTTACTCATCTCCTTACCCGGGTGTTCTTTTCAAAAGAATGAAAATAGCTTTGTTCTTTCTCATTTTAAAAGGGATACTTGCTTTTATAGAAAAAAATCAGATAGTACAGAAAATAATAAAGAAGAAAATTAAGGTAACCTGAAACTCTGCTCACCAAAGAAATCGTTCAGGTTTTGGTGAAAATCTCTTAAATCATTCTTTTCTCTCTTTCCTTAGACACACTATTTTATGTAAATAAACTAATTACATGTTATTCTATATCGTTTTTATTAATAAGATGTAGGTGCCTTTCAATGGTAATAGGCATTTATATTATCATTTTCAGTGGCTTCAGTGTAGTATTCCATTATTTGGTCATACTGTAACTTAACCAGTCCTCTATTGATGGGCATTTGGGTATTATATAACTTTGTGTAATTGTTTATCACCTTGAATATATATATAGTCTCTGAAATCAGATGCTGAGTAGCTCACACTGGCAATATGTTAAAATTTAAAAAATTATCCTTCTAACATCAGAGCATGAGTGTAGAGGCTTCATAATCTTAAAGTGTTTATTTTGACTCCTAAGTCTGTTGGGGCTGTTTTAGCAATGCACTGATTCTAAACCACCATAAGACAAAATAGGCAGGTACTTTTTATTCTGGGTAACTTTGCTCCCAGACTCATGAACCTTATTCTGATTATTGAGAAAGGCTCAGAAGCCAGTGGTGAATGTAGAAGTGTAAGAGCTCAGAATAAATTGAGACTTAAGAAAATGCTTAAGACAATAGGACTTTTCAGGTTGTGTTCAAAGTAAGATAAATAAGGATACAGTGGATGCACTGCTTGGTAGAGTGGTATAACAGAGGGTGGTGGTCAGCAGAATGTTGTTTATTCACCCAATACTTTGTTACCATTTTGCTTTCTAAGAGGATCCCTAAACCCTCATGATAAAGCATATATTAAAAGGGACCTCCAGATTGATGAGGAATAAGAGAGCTTTGTTAGTGGTGATAAGAGTCAAAAATATTCAGGTCTGGGCAGATTCCTTCCAGTGAAGGTGATAGAACTATGGTTGTGTGTGATTATAAACCTTTACCTTTTAAGTTTCCTGAAAAACAGAAATTGGCAAGTATTTTCTTAGGTTAGCTCCCCCAACCCCTCATCAGTTTGGGAACTCTAAGAGAAACTTGACCACTATTAATCAGTAAAGAATGAAAGGATAGTGAAAAATTGATGTGGCACTTGTAAATAACTTATGTTAAATCAGTCTCATTTTTTTTTTCTTTGATCTAGAAATCAAAATGTGGAGATGATATTTTGATTACATCAAGGCACTTGACAGAATCAGAAGCTGTCCTTGTGGGAAAAATGAGATGTGGGGTTTTTTGTTTTTTGTTTTTTGTTTTTTGTTTTTTGTTTTTTGTTTTTTTTTTGGGTCAACTTGGAGTACATCACTAGTGGCACCCCACAGGATCTTGTCCGTAATTCTTTTCGAGATTTTCAGCAATGGTCTTTGGTTTATAAATGATTCCTTGGAATGAAATTGTTCCTGTTTCAGTGGAGTGAACACGACTTTGGAATCTCTTTCCTTGTTTTGGAATGAAAAACTCATTTTGATTTGTTTTGCAAATTGGGGTTCACGTAAGATTTCTTCTGAGTAGAGAAGGGTATAGCAGCTTTATAAATAGCTTGAAAGCTGTTGACAATACTGATGCTCAAAAGCCAACACAACGTGAAACTCTCTTCAAGTATTCTAAGTATCATGCCCAGATTACAGGAGGTAGTAGTGCATTGCTCATGCAGTTGGAACACTGTGTTGAATTATCTATAACACGATGGTAACCCACTTCTAAGTTATTTGAATACTGTGCAATTTCACATTTCTTCTCGGGACCTCACAAAAATCTGAGAAATCATGAGAAATACGATGATTTGGCCAAGGTTACACAGCTAATAAGTAGTAGAGCTAGGACTACTAGACTTTAGTTCTTATTTCTACTCAGTATACTTTATACTGTTTTTGTTTTTTATTTCCTTTTTTTTTTTTTTTTAAGAGGAGTTTGACTATGGGAGTTGGGAATCTCATGAAAAACTGTTAAAGGAATTATAGGGAGATTAATTCTGGCTAAAATGAGTTAGGCAAGGTTTCAAGGAAAATGGATAGTTGAACTGGGCCTTTACCTGGAACAGTTGCTAGGAATGAGGGGAGTAGAATAGTTTACCATGATTTGTGGGACTCTGCATGACACATAGCCACTGCTAACCTCATTCCTTGCTTGCTTTGCTTTCTTTCAGTAATGTTCTTTATTGCCTCTGAGCCTTTATTTATGCCTGGAGCTTAAATCACCTTTCTATGCCTTTGTTTTTTTCAGAGTGGCTTTTTTTGAACATCCAATCAAGAGTAGTTCTGATTCTTACCCTTCATAGCACTTATCATAGTTTATTTTCTTGTTTAATGTCTTTTTGTTATGTAAGACTACAATACAAGTTCTGTGGTTGCAACTATCTTATATTAACTAAGTTTCACTGTGCCTGCACACACTAGGGTCACTACATATCTGTTAAAATATCTGAAAAATCTTAAGATCACTGTTGGGGGGTAATGGAACAGAAGATGAGGATAGGCTGAAGGTGGTGGTTTTTCCTGTTTTCTCAGTTTTTTGGGGGATATTTCAAATACTGTCAATCCCTGCTTTTGTGATGTCTTGCTCACCACCTCCCTTCATAAAAACGTGCTTCATTGATTTTTATTTTTTAAAAAACCTTACTTTATCAAGTTTTTTTTTTTTTTAATGCTTGAGTGTCCATTGATATTAACACCTATGGATTGAAAATTTAAGATTGGGAGTTAACTTTTTGAACCCAAGTTAGAACTCTGTTGCAAGGACTAGAAAGAAGAAACATCCTATTTGGCAGAAACAAAGTGGATTTTTTTTTTAAAGCTATAACTAAGCAGTCCAGATATGGATTATCTTTGGGTGTGGTCTATTCTTAATCTACAGATTTGTAACATCATTTTCTGTGGCTTGCTTTGCTCTGCTTTTGACCTTAGTTTGTCCCTTATAGTAGCGGAAATGGCTACTGCGCACTATCTTTATACCACACCATTTGAAAGTCACATATTTATACTATGCAGAGAAGAAAAGAGACTCTTCTGAAACCTGTACGAAAACAAAGCAGCTTCTTTTTCCAAAACCTTGCTAGCAGATGGCACTTTGTAGATCATTGGCCCATATATCATTTGCCTTATTCCTAAAATAGAGTTCAAAGAGGATGGATTTTGCTTGGCTTAAACTAATGACCTATTCCTGAAGCTGATCCCACTCAAACCTCATAGCTAAAAAAAAAAGTTAGGTGTTTCCCAAGAAGAAATTTGGCATGTTGCGGTTATGAAGAAGGAAAGATTGTTTTTGGACAGCAAGCACACAGCTATCTAGTACATGGTGCTATATTGAGAGGCCCCCCCCCCTTTTTTTTTGCAGTTGTCTGATTTTATTTCACAGTCAGCGGTTAGTTCTCATCCACATTGACTGTAAATTTTTGAAAGTGGTGACAGGCACCTAGATAACCAACATATAGAGTTCATTCATTGAGTCTTTATCCTTTTGTGTTTTCTGGATAACCGCACACACATACAGTATGGGACATTCCTTGTTCCTTTGGCCCATACTGCTTTGATGTTAATGTGCACATCTAGAAATCCCATCTCCTTCATGGCAGATTTCAGGATCTCTTTCAGTGTTTGAAAGGCACACCTCTTGAAGCTCATTCTGTGGATGCACTTGTGCGTGTTGATTGTGTAGTCTCTGGTCCCTAACCAGGATGGCTGAATGGCCCTGGTTCCCTCCACCCTTCTCTGTGGGAGCCATTCTGCTGGGCCCAGGTTGGAAAATTGAAAGCCATTTCTTAGCATATTTACTGAATTGATTAATATTTTTGTGTCTTACCTTAACTCTTTATGTTTAAATACCTTTTTTCAGTATATAACAAATATAGTGAATGTTTAATATGTGTAAAGCATTGTGCTGGACACTGTCAGGTGTAGAAATAAATTCATTTAGATGTCTGTTTACCGTTAAGGTTAGAGTACAATACAGATGAGGCTGTAGGATGGTAGTTGAGAGAGTGAACTCTGTAACTGGACAGACCTCAGTTCAATTCCTGTTTCTGTCATTTATTAAATCTCTAGCTTTGTTTAAGTTCCCTAATCTCTTAGTGCCTTTTTTCTTGGAAATGAGGCTGATAATGCCTTAAATACATACTTCACAGGGATTTTGTGAAGATTAAATAAGATAATGCATATCAACTCTTAACACAGTGCCAGCCTATGAAATATACAAAAACCAATGGTATGGGAAGAAAACTGGTAAATTCCATTAAAATATATACAGCTGAAGTGCAGTGGGAGCAATGTAGTCTTCAGAGATTGGAGAAGGCTTCATGAAATTGATAGAATTTAAGTTGATCTTTGAGCAATTTTTGAATGATTGGAATTGGAGAAATGGTTATTTTTTGTTTTTAACATTTTTTTTTGAGTTATAGTCATTTTACAATGTTGTGTCAAATTCCAATGTAGAGCACAATTTTTCAGTTATACAGATAGATATACATAACATGAACATTCATATATTCATTGTCACATTTTTTTTTCACTGTGAGAGAAATGGTTATTTAAGGAAAAATAATTTTGTGATAATAGTAAACATAGTTGGTCTTTCTTGAAACTTCACAAAGAGTTGCCTCTGGTTTTATTTATTTCCTTCTACTTCCTCCAGGGTCTTGCTCTTCAGCTCTTTTTCTTCTTCAGTGTCTTAAGCTCTCAAGCTTCACAGGTCACCAGTGTCCTCCTGTTTATCAAAGAAAATGGAGAGATTTTCTTTGACCAGGGTTTTCTCTTTCTGTTTCACTTTTTTTTTCCTGCTTATGGATGTAATGTATATGATCATTGTAGAAAGCTTCGGGAATACACAAGTAAAAACATTCATAATTACATTGTTAAAACTTTGGTATATATCATTCCAGCTAATTTTCTGTGAATATAAAAAATTGAGGTCACATGTACTGTCTATGAGCATTTTCTCATATCCTTGTGTGTATCTATCTGAGAACAGAATTTAGTGGCAGCCTACTTTTACTGTTTTGAATGTAACACATATTTAACTAGTGTTTTTCTGTGAATAAAAAAAAGTTAAGTATCCTTTAGCATAGAAATCTGGGTCATGTCCAGGATCAAAAGGTAAAAACTTCTAAGACTTCTCATTGCTAAATTGTCTTCCAGAAGGCTTATACTAATTTATAACTCCAACAGCAGTATTTGAGAGTGCCTGTTTATTTGGATTAGATATTTTTGAAAATCCATATAGTAGGGAAAAAAAGGATATAGTCACTATCCTAAACTGTTTGGTTCTTGCAAGAGTTCAGATATTGAGGATTATTGCATTATTTGTATTGACATTTGATTCCTGAGTTTTAATAATGAATAGTTTGTTGTTATTTAGAAAGACTTCTCCCACTCTGAGATCAGATATGCAATTTATTTTTTTTCTAGTTTTTATGATTTAATTTTTAATTCACCTGGAATTTATTTTGGTGTAAGTTATGAAGTGGATTTAACATTAGTTTTCCAAGTGGATCTAACATTAGTTTTCCAAAGTATTACTCATTGATCTTAGCATCCATCTTTTTTCCTCACTGTTTTGATATGCCACCTCTGTCTTATACAGAATTCTTTTTTTTTTTAAATATACAATTCTTGAATATATTCCTGGAGGTTTGTCTGTAAGGTTTTTATTGTTTAATTAATCATTTGGCTTTAATTTAGTCGCTTGATGTATTTTAGTACCTAATGCTATTAAACCAAATAGCTAGTGAAGAATGCTATTAAACCCAACAGCTAATGAAGAGTTATTTATTCCTTGAAATAAAACTTCAGATCCTTTGGTGTTGCCCTTTTCTTCCCTCATTCTATTGTGATTTTTATTGAAGTTACATGATGTTTATCAGAGCATGAGTTGACATCTTACGGTATGGATTCTGCCCCTTCAGGAAGCATACTGTGTTTTCCCATTCATGTAATCTTCTCTGTTTCTCTGAAATTTTGTAGATTTTTTTCTTTTATGTGGATTCTGCACATTTCCTTAACATTTATTTCTAAGGATTTAAAATTTTTGTTCTTACTGTAAGTGGATTTTCACACACATTTATCATTATTTATTTTACTTTATTTTTGGTTTTATTGAATTACATACCTTGGAAGTCACCCATTGAAACTGTACAACTCAGTGGCTTTCAGTGTATTCACAGAATTACTCTGTCTTCACTACAGTCAATTTTAGAACATTCATCACCTCAAAAAGAAGCCCTGCATCTTTTAACTATCACTCTAATTCCCTGTTGTCCCAGCCCTAAGCAACAATCTTCCTTCTCTATGTATTTGCCTATTTGAACCTTTTATATAAATGGAATTATATTGTCTTTGGTGACTGACTGACTTTCAGTTAGCACATTTTTAGGATTCATCCATGTTGGAGCATGTATCAATACTTCATTCCTTCTGTGGCTGAATAATATGCCATTGTATGAACATACCACATTTTGTTAATCCACTCATCAGTTGATGGACATTTGGATTGTTTTCTATCTTCTGGCTATTGTGAGTAATGCTTCTCTGAGCATTTGTGTAAAAGTTTTTCATGGACTTAATTTGCATTTCCTACAGGTATATATTTAGGAGTGGAATTACTGGGTCAAATGATAACTCATTTTTACTTTTTCAGAAAACTGTCAGACTATTTTCCAAAGTGCTTCAAAATATTATATTCCTTTCAGCAGTGTATGAGGGTTCCAACATCTTCGCCAACACTTGTTATTTTGACTGTTCTAGCCATCCTAGTGAGTGTAAAGTGATATCTCGTTGTGGTTTTGATTTACATTTCCCTGCTGAATAATGATGATGAGTATCTTTTCATATACTCATTTGTCATTTATATATACCTTCTTTGGAGGAATACCCGTTCAGATCCCTTGCTCACTTTTTAATTGGGTTACTTATTTTTTATTACTGAATTATAAGAGTCCTTTATATATTCTAGACATAAGTCCCTTATCAAATAAATGATTAGCAGTTTTTTTTCTCCCATACTGAGGATTGTCTTTTCACTTTGTCAGTAGTGTTCTTTGAAGCACAGAAGTTTTTAATGTTGACAAAGTTCAATTTATTTCTTTTCTTGCTTCTGCTTTTGGTGTCATATCTATTGTCAGAATCCATTGCTGAATCCAAAAGCATGAAGATTTACCCCCCTGTGTTTTCTTCTATGAGTTTTATAGTTTTGGTTCTTGTATTTAGATCTTTGATCCATTTTGAGTCAATTTTTTGTACATGATGTGAGCTAAGGGTCCGACTTCATTCTTTTGCATGAGGCTATTCAGTTGTTTTAGCACTATTTGTAGAAAAAGACATTTCCCATTGAGTGGTCTTGGCACCTTTGTTGGAAATCAGTTGACCATGGATACCTGGATTTGTTTCTGGACTCTCATTTTGGTTCCGTTGATTTATATATCTGTCCTTCTGCCAGTACTACACTGTCTTGATTACTGTAGCTTTGTAGTAAGATTTGAAATTGGAAAGTATGAATCTTTGTTCTTTTTGAAAATTGTTTGGCTGTTCTGGGTCTCCTGAGTTTCTATGTGAATTTTAGGATCAGCTTGCCAATTTCTACGAATAAGCCAGCTGGGATTCTGATAGGGTGTGGTAAATTTATAGATAAAGCTGAAGAGTATTACTATTTTAATAATATTAGGTCTTTTGATCCATGAACATGGGATGTCTTTCCCTGTATTTAGACCATCTTTAACATTTTTCAACAGTGCTTTGTGGTTTACAGTGTGTAAGTTTTGCATCTCTTCTTATTAAATACATTCCCAAGAATTTGTCTTTTTGATGCTATTTCAAATGACATTGTTTTCTAAGTTTAATTTTTGCATTGCTTGTTGCTAGTGTATAGAAGTACAGTTGATCTTGTATATTGATCTTGTATCTTGCACTCTTGTTAAACTTGTTTATTAATTTTCTTTAGTGGAGTCTTTAGGATTTATACAAGATCATGTCACCTGTGAATAGAGTTTCACTTCTTTTCAATTGGGATACCTTTTATTTCATGTAATTCTTTATTAATAAAGCTGTATCTTCATTTGGCTCCATCAGTGGTTCTCAAAGTTTGATATGTGGACCCTGGATGTTCCAGAGAGCCTTTCAAGGGGTCTGAGAGGTAAGAAATCATTCACAGTGCAAGGGTGTGGTGGATAAAACTCCTGGTCACATTGCAGAAAATAAGGCAGTGGCACTAAGTAGTTAATGTAATCTTTACTGCCACACACATGCTATTTAAAAAAAAAAATCAGTTGATGCCTTTGAAGCAATGAAAATTTTATTAAATCTCAGAAGCTTGTGTACATGTCTTTAATATTCTGTGATGAAATGAGAAACGCATATAAGCATTTCTTCTGTATACTGCAGTATGATGGTTGTATTAGGAAAGTGCAATCATGTGATTGAGTTATAAGTTGAACCAACTGCTTTTTTCATGAAACACCATTTTTATTTGAAAGAATGATTTACTCAGAGATTATCCAGATTTGGGTATTTGGCGGGCATTTTCTGGAATGAATGAGGCAAGCATGTCACTTCAAAGAAGACTGGCAGGGAAATGTACACAAAATGTTATCATTACTCACAGAGAAAAAAATGTGACAGTGAGTGTGTATATGTCCATGAATAACTGAAAAATTGTGCTGAACACTGGAATTTGACACAACATTGTAAAATGATTATAAATGAATAAAAAATGTTAAAAAAAAAAAAAAAAAGAAGAAGACTGGCAGTATTAGTTGCCAGTAATAAAACTGAGCTTTCAAGAAAAATTTACAGTTTGGAAAACTTGTACTGTCACTGTGAATTTGACAGCTGCCCAGTATACAAATTTTTAATGAATTTGATGGGAATATTGATGATAGAATTTTTTGTATTGTCTATTCAGAGAACAAAATGGATGAATTTTAATGTAACAGTACCAATAAGGTTATAGATTGCACATTGCAGCTTATCCATAAGAAGATAACACTCTGAGTTTTGGTATAACAAAGAAGAATACCCAAAATTATCTGACAAGGCTATTAAAATACTCTTTCCATTTCCATGTTCAGATCTTTTAAGGACTGTATTTTTTTTTTTTTTAGTGCTTCACCAAAAGTATATGGCAACACATAGAATGCAGAAGTAATTAATGAGAATCCAACTGTTTTCTATTAAGCCAGATCCTAAAGATATTTTCAAAAATTTAAAACAGCACTGGTCAAATCACTGATTTGTTAAAATGGAAAATGTAATAATTTGTCATAAACTGATGAGCAAATAATTAAACGTTTTTGAGTTTTAATTTAGAACACAATAAATATTGATAAACATAAATCACCTTTTTTTTAATCTTCAGTTTTTAAGTGTGTAAAGTAGATTGAAAAACAAAATTTGAGGACTGCTGAGCTGCATAATCTTAAAATTTTCCCATTCCTCTTCGTTATTCAGGGTTTTGTTACTCTAATCTCTTAAGAATGGAGATTACTCAAGGTTTAGTCCTTTGCTGTGTATATTATGAAGAAGTCGAATTAAGGATTCAATTTATTCCCATGACTTCATTATCTTTCAGACACTTTGAGAGTGTTTCTAACCCTGACCAATTTTCTAAGTGTCAGTCTAATGTTCTTAATTTAGGTCCAGAGGTTTCTTCTTAAATATCATTCTTTGTCCTCAGATTCAACAAAAGTAAAACTGAGTCCTTCATCTTGTACTCATTTATTTTCTTGCTTGCTTTTTTACCTGAATCTTGGTTAACTGTGAATTTCTCACAGTGGAAGTTACTTCAGTATTTGTTCTACTTTCCAGACCTTAGAATAGTACCTCTGAAACTTTAATGTATATATGAATCGCCTGGAGATTTTCTTTAAAATTCAGATTAACTCAAGCAGTTTGAAGTTTTTCTTGAGATTGTTCCTTCTAATAGCTTCCAGATGATGCTGATGATGTTGGTCCTTAGAACACACTTTGAGTAGCAGAGCCTTAGAATACTTTAATTCTATTTATTCTGCTCCTGTCTTTTATACTCCTATTGTAGTCTTTTTTAATTACTTATATTTTTAAAGTTCTAGAAGACATTATTATTATAAAGTCAATATTCATTTAGATTTACCCACATTTACCCTTTCTTTTATTCTCCATTCTCTATTACATCTCTGGGCTTTCATCAGGGATCATTTTTCTTTTAGCATTTCCTATAGTGTGATTCTCCTGTGGATGATCTTTTCCAGCATTTATTTGTCTTTTAAAATGAAGATAAAATGTTTTCAGGCAAACAAACACTGAAATAGGGTTTTGAATTAGATTAGCAGGTACTATTTATTGCTTCTTTCAATAAGTCATTCCACTTTTTAGTATTTAATTTTTTTTGGAAGGGGGAATTAGGTTTATTTATTTATGTTTAGAGAGGGTACTGGGGATTGAACCCAGGACCTCATGCATGCTAAGCATGTACTCTACCACTTGAGCTATACGCTTCCCCAGGTTATTCCATTAAAAAAATTTTTTTTGGCTTAAATAGTTAATACTGAGAAGTCAGCCATCAGTTTTACTATTGCTTCTTTAAAGGTAAGTTTTTTATTTATCTGTCTGATTTTAAGACTCTTGTCTTAGGTCTTCAGTTTTACTGTGATAAGTCTACATCTGTTTTTGTATTTATTTGCTTGGGAGTCATTCTTGAATCTGGTTTGAGTTTTGAAAAATTAGTTTTGTGTTCATTATCTCTTCAAATGTAGGTCCTGCCTCATGCTTTCATAGTCTTTTGGAACTCCAGATATCTTTCATCATCTTCCTTGTCTCTTTAGCTCTCTTCTATATTTTCCATCCTTTTGTCTTTTGTGTCTCTCTACTTCAGACTAGATACTTATTTTTGACCTATCTTCTTTACCTTAATCCTCTCTTAAATTCTATGTAATCTAATATTAAAGCCATCTTTTGAGATCTTCATTCCAGTTACTGTATATTTTAACTGTAAAGCTTTTAGTTCTCGCATTTCAGTATTTTAAAACTTTGCTGAAATTATTTTTTTTCTTTTTCTTTCTTTCTTTCTTTTTTTTTTTTTTTTAATGGAGGTACAGGAGATTGAATCCAGGACCTCATGTGTGCTAAGCATGTGCTCTGCCACTGAGCTATATCTCTCCCCCTGAAATTCTTGATCTAAACATCTAATATCTTGAACATATTTACTACTGTAAAGTTCAGGTCTGATAACTACAATATCTGATTTTTTGTCTTACTATTCTTTTTTTTTCACTCTTTGTTTTTGATTCTGTGGTTTATGGTCTTGTTTTTTGGTATGCTTGGTAATTTTTTGATTTTATTATAGAAAAACTAAAACACACAGAGTCATGTGTAGAAGTATAAGAAAGTTCATGGCAATGATAGTTATGAACCAGCAACCCAATCAGTAATTGCCAACTTAGACAATTTTGTTTCGTTTCTATCCTATCCATTCTCTTTCCCCCACCCATTGGGTGACTTTCAAGTAAATTCAGATATCATATGTTACCTGCATATAAATTTCAATATAGTTCTAAAAGACATAGTTTAGAAATACATAACCATAATATCCTTAAAACTATAAAATTGAGTAATTTCTTAATACAAAATATCTAGTGGTCAAATGTCCCTCATACTCTAAGTTAAAAAAAATTGTTTTTAGAATTTGTATCAAGATTCAGATGAGATCTACTGAAGTTGCTGATTTAAAAAAAAAAATTGGAATCATTGATGTGTAATTTGTATACAATAAGCTGCATCTATCTTCAGTGTATGATTCCATTCATCTTGACAAAATGTGTACACCTATGTAAGCACCACCACAATTGAATATTATCACCAATGTACCATCCTTGTAACTGCTGATGTGCTTTTTTCCCCAGCTTTATTGAGATATAATTGACATATAACATTGTGTAAGTTTAAGATGTATAACATGATGAGTTGTTGCATGTATATATTACAAAATGATTACCCCAATAAAATTAGTTAAAATATCCATCACCTCACATAATTACCTTTTTTGGGGGTGTGGTGAAAACATTAAGATTTATTCTCTTCGCAGCTTTAAAGTATGTAATGCAGTGTTGTTAATTATGGTCACCATGCTGTCATCATGGTCCCAAGAACTTACTCATCTTATAATTGCAAGTTGGTACCCTTTGACCAATATCTTCCCATTTCTCCCACCCCCTACCCCTCTGGCAATTACCATTTTATTCTTTTTTATGAGTTCAGCTTTTTTTAGATTTCACATGTAATTGGGACCATACAGTATTTATCTTTCTCTGACTAACTTCACTTAGCATAATTTCCTCAAGGTTCATCCATGTTGTCACAGATGGCTAAATTTATTCCATTGTGTATATGTATCACATCTCCCTTATCCATTCATCCCTGGACACTTAGGTTGCTTCTGTTCCTTGGCTCTTTATTGTACATAATGCTGCATTGAACATGGGCATATGGATATCTCTTTGAGATAGTAATCCACTTCCTTTGGATATTTTGAGATAGTAATCCATTTCATTTGGATATGTACCCATAGGTGGGAGTGTAAGATTATGTGGTGGTTCTATTTTGCATTTTTTCAGGAATTTTTCATACTGTTTTGCACTGTGGCTGTACCAATTTATATTCTCACTTAACAGTGCATCAGGGTTCCCTTTTCTCTACATCGTCACAAATACTTGTTATCATTTGTCTTTTTGATAATGGCCATTCTAACACATGGTGAGGTGATAGCTCATTGTAGTTAATTTGTATTTACCTAATGATTAGTGATGTTGAACATCTTTTATGCATATATTGACTATCTATGTTGTCTTTGGAAGAATGTCTATTAAGGTCCTTTGGAATTTTTTAATTGTTTTTGTTTTGCTATTGAGGTGTATGCGTTTCTTATGTATTTTGGTTATCAAAAACCTTTTAAATATTTTGGAAATCAACCCTTTATATGTGGTTTGCAAATATTTTCTTCCATTTCATAGATTGATTGTTTCTTTTGCTGTGCAGAAGCTTCTTAAGTTTGACGTAGTACTACCTGTATATTTTTGTTTTTGTTGCTTGTGCTCTTGGTTGTTATAGCAAAAAAATCATTGCCAAGACCAATGTCAAGGACTTTTTCCACTGTGTGTTTGGTTTCAGGTCTTAACTTTGAATCTTTAATCCATTTTGAGTTAATTTTTGTGTATGGTGTTAAGTAAGGGTCCAGTTTCATTCTGTGGATAGCTCAACACTATGTATTGAAGAGACCCTTTCCCTATTGAATGTTCTTGGCTCACTTGCCAAATTTATTAGTAACCATATATTTCTGACCTTTTCATTCTGTTCCATTGGTCTCTGTGTCTTTTTATGCCAGTACTGTACAGTTTTGATTATTATTATTTTGTAATGTAATTTGAAATCAGGAAATGTGATGCCTCCAGCTTTGTTCTTTCTCAGGATTGCTTTGGCTGTTTGGAGTCTTTTGTGGTTTCATGTGAATTTTAGGATTCTTTTTTCTATTTCTGTGAAAAATGCAATTGGAATTTTGGAGGATTGCATTGAATCTTTAAATGGTTTTGGGTAGTATGGACATTCTAGCAATATTCTTCTGATAATGAACACAAAGTATCTTTCCATTTATTTGTGTCTTTAATTTCTTTCATCATTGTCTTAAGTTTTCAATGTACAGATCTTTTTCACCTTCTTGCTTAAGTTTATTCGTAAGCATTTTATTGTTGATGTTGTAAATGGGATTGTCTTCTTTCTTTTTTGGATAGCTCATTGTTAGTGTATTAAAATGTAACTGACTTTTGTATGTTGTTACTGTATTCTGCAACTTTACTGGACTTATGTATTCTAACAGTTTTTTGTTTTGGGGACAGTCTTTAGGACTTTCTCCACATGAGATCATGTCATCTGCGAACATGATACTCATCCAAGGGATGAATCCCACTTGATGATGGCTTATAATCCTTTTAGTTTGCTGTTGAATTTGGTTTGTTAATATTTTGTTGAAAAACTTTTGCGTGTATGTTCATCAGGGATATTGGCCTGTAGTTTTTTTTTTTTTTTTCCTTATATCCTTATTGGGCTTTGCTATCAGAATAATTCTGACCTTTACTGTGAAAATGAGTTTGGGAGTGTTCCCTTTTCAGTTTTTTTGAAGAATCTGAAAAGGCTTGGTGTTAATTATTCTTTATATGTTTGATAGAATTCACCAGTGAAATCATCTGATCTTTGGCTTTTCTTTGTTGGGAAGTTTTTGATTACTAATTTGGTTCTCTAACTCATTATTGGTCTGTTCACATTTTCTGTTTCTTTTTCTAGGTTGTCTAATTTGTCATCTTATAATTATTTATAGTAGTCTCTAATACCTCACTTGTCTCGTCTTTCATTTCTGATTTAACTTTTCTCTTTTTTTCTTAATCTAGCTAAAGATTTGTCCTTATTTTTATCATCTCACAGAACCAGCTGTTAGTTTCATTGATTTTTTTTTCTTCTCTATTTTCCTAGTTTTTATTTCATTTATTTCTGCTCTGATATTTGTTATTTCCTCCTTTCTGCTAACTTTGGGCTTAGTTTGTTCTTTCTCTAGTTTCTTGAGGTATAAAGTTAGGTTGTTTTTTTGAGAGGGGTCCCCCCCCCTTACTGTACCATTTATCACTGTAAGTTTCCCTCTTAGGACTATGTTTTCTGTGTTCCATAAGTTTTGGTATATTGTGTTTCCACTTCTGTTTGTCTCAAGATATTTTTTGATTTCTCTTTTGACTACTTTGGTTGTTCAGAAGTGTGTTGTTTAATATCCATGTATTTGGATTTTCCAGCTTTCCTTCTGTTACTGATTTCTGTTTTATATCACTGTGCTTGGGAAAGATACTTGATATGATTTCTGTGTTCTTAAATTTGCTAAGACTTGTTTTGTGACCTAACTTATGACCTGGAGAATGCTTCATGTGCACTTTAAGAGAATATGTGTTCTGCTGATGTTGAGTGGAATGTTCTGTTAGGCCCATTTGTTGTATAGTTCTAGTTCAGTGTTTCCTTATTTTCTGTCTGATATATCTATTGCTGAAAGTAGGATATTGAAGTTCATTAATATTATTGTATTACTCTTTCTCTCTTCAGATCTGGTAGTATTGGCTTAATATATTTAGATACACTGATGTTGGCTGTATGTATATTTACTATTTTTGTATCCTCTTAATGAACTGACCCATTTATTATTGTATAATGACTTTCTTTGTCTCTTGTTACAGTCTTTAGTTTAAAGTCTATTTTGTGGGATATAAATGTAGCTACCTCTTCTTTCTGTTTGCATTTGCTTGGAATGTGTTTTTCCATCTCCACTTTGAGTCTGTGTGTGTACTTAAAGTTGTAATGAGTATCTTTCAGGCCACATTTAGTTGGATCTTTTTTTTTTTTAATCCATGCAGCCAGGCAGTGCCTTTGATTGGAGAATTTAATTTATTCACATTTAGAGTGATTATTGATAGGTAAGGGCTGGCTACGGCCATTTTATTGTTTACTGGCTGTTTTTTAATTTCATTTTTCCTTTCTTTCTCTCACTGTTTTTTGTGAACTGATGATTTTCCTAGTGGTATGCTTTGATTTCTTTTCCTGTCTTTTGTATATTTACTATAGGTTTTTGCTTTGAGATTACCATGAAACTTATGTAAAACATCTTATAACGGTCCATTTTAAGCTGATAACAACTTCGATACATGCAATGACTCTGTCCTTCTGTCTCAGAGTCCCAATTTTTGTTTTTGATGTCACAGTTTACGTCTTTTTATATTGAATATCCATTAACAAATTATTTTAGCTGTACTTATTTTTAGTAGTTTGTTTTCTAGCCTTTATGCTAGAGTTAACTGATTGACATACCACCATATTACAGTAAGACTATCCTAAATTTGATTGTATACTACCTTTATAATGTGTTACATTTTCATGTACTAATTAGCATCCTTTCATTTCAATTTGAAGAATTTCTGCCTAATTATTTTAAGGCTGGTGTACTGATGATAAACCCTATCAGCTTTTGTTTGTTTGGGAAAGTCTTTCTCCTTCATTTTTGAAGGACAACTTTTCTGGGTAAGGTATTCCTGATTGGCTTTTTCTTTTGGCACTTTGAATATATTATCCCATTCTTTCTGGGCTTGTAAGATTTCTGATGAGAAATCCACGAATAGCCTTGTGAGGGGGTTCCTTTGTGAGGATTTTTTTTTCCCCTCTCTTTTAGGTAGTTTCATTATAATGTGTATTGGAGAAGTTTTTTGTTTTTTTTTTTTTTTGAGTTAAAATTTTTTGGGGAACTGTGAGCTTCATGAACTTGGATGTCCAAATATCTTTACAAATTTGGAGAGTTTTCAGCTATTTCTTTAAACTTTTGCTCCTTTTCTCTTTTTTCCTTCTGGAATTTCAGTAATGCATAGATTGTTTCTCTTAATTGTATTCCATAGATTCTGTGGGCTTCCTTTACTCTTTTTCATTTTTTTTTCTTTGTTCTCCTCTGAGTGGTTAGTTTGAATTGACCTGTCTTCTAGAATCTTTCTTCTGCTTTCTCAAGTCTACTGTTGAGTATCCCTGTCATATTTTTATTTCATTCATTGTATTATTCAGCTCCAGAATTTCTACTTGGTTCTCTTCTGTGGTTTCTCTTTTTTTAACTTCTCATATTATTTGTGTACTTTTTATTTCACTAATTGTCTTTCTATGTTTTCTTGTAGCTCACTGAGCTTCCTGAAAATACTATTTTGAATTATTTATTGGACAGATTGCAGATCTCCATTTCTTTGGGGTTGATTACTGGAAAACTATTGTGTTCCTTTTGTGATTTAATGTGATCTTTATTTTTAATGTTCCATGATGTCTTGATTTGCTGTTTCAGCATTTGTAGTCATCTCCTCTAGTTTTTACTGACTGGCTTTGGGAGAGACATATCTTTTGTTAGCCCTGTTAGGGATTCTGAGGGTTCCTCAGACCTTTTCTATGGCTATGCTTGCTCTTCATTTCTTGTTCTCTTTGGAGGCTTAATTCTTAAGGTTGTATGCCCTCTCCTGATCACGGACAGCTGGATTGAATGCTAATAGCCCCCCATTTGCTTTCTCTACAGTAGTGCTGAATTCTCAAGTTTGTGTGCTTTCTCCCATTTACTCATTAACTGTTTGTGAAGGCTTGCTCATGCTGCCCTTAGGAGTGCAGGTAGGAAGCCATCCACAGGTGGATGTATGTGTGAGTGAGGTACATGGAGAGTTGGGAGTGCCTCTTTGGAATTTGGGGTATCCTCAGATAAGATTTCTCCTGGTACTGTGCTGTGCTGTCTTGGGGGGAAGGGTGTTACAGATAAAGTGAAACTGCTCCTTTACTCTCTTCAGTGTTTCCAGTCTTGGATTGTGTGTGTGTGTGTGTGCTGGAACTTCTCTGATGTACTCTCAGACTTCGACAAAGGCACTGACTTGTTATTCATGGGTGATTGTCATATTAGTGTTCTTTGGAAGGATTATAGTGGAAAACTTCTATTTTGATATCCTCACTCTCTACTGGTGTATGTTACACGACCCAAACTAAGATTTGTTTTCTGTATATTTTTGTTAAAATGGAAATAAACTTTATGTACTATTTGTATCTGGCATTTTTTCGGCTTATATCATTGTAAGTTCTGTGTTGCTTATTAGTGTGTCAGTATGTTGGTTTTTATAGCTGAATAGAATTCCATGTGTAGATAGGATTTTTTTTTTAATCAGTCCACTCTTTGGACACTTGGTTTGTTTCTGATTTGAAGCCTTTTGAAAAATTTGTTTTGCTTAATTTGCTTTTTGTTTTTGTTTTTGGTTTCCTGCTTGGACTAATTCTATAGATTCTGCCTGCCCTGCCACTTGCACCTCTGATGTGTTCTTTTAAAAAATATGTATATGTGTGTGTGTGTATATGTATTAATATATGTGTTACATTATTATATATACATACACACACATAATCCTTTTTTTTTTTTTTTCTTATTTTAAGGATAGCTTTCTAGGAGTCATTCCTCAGTTAGGATACCTTAGTGGTTTGCTTCTTAAGACTGTTTTAATCTCTAGGTACCTCTTCCTCCTTTTTTTTCCCCTTACTGGTTATTTTTTGAAGAAACTGCTGAGTCCATGGATCATTTAGCCCACAGAGGTTTTTCATTCTGGATGTTGCTTATTGTATCCTTGTGGAATTATTTAACTTGTTTCTGTCTCCTCTATTTCTGTACTTTGATTATTAGATTTAGAAGCTTGATCAGATTTAGATTAGATTTCTTGGGAAGACTGTATTATATTCTTCCATCAGAGAGCAAATAATGTCATGTTGTTGCTTTTTTTGTAATACTGGCAGCCATCATCTAGATGTTTTATTTCATTAGCAGTTGCAAAATGGTGATATTCTAATCCTATCATTTTTCTTTATTAGCTGGACTCTCTGTACAAGGAGAAACTTCCTTTTATTAACTGTTTAGTACCTTGAACTACCATTATTACAAGAAGGCAGGATAAATGTCTGATTTTTCCCTTCTGTTTACCACTTTTCAAACAGTGAGTTCTTTAACATTTGATCAGTGATCAGTCTTTTTTTTTTTGAGGATCATCATTAAATTATGTAATTAAAAATGTTTTTACCTTTATTCATCTAACTTCCAGGGGATTATTTCATATCAGCTCATAAATAGCATCTTCCCCTCACCCCTCATCCCTTTTTCTGATGCATAGTTTTCCACTGTCAGGATGAATTTAACTTGTCTTATGTTCTAGACATTTGGGTTGCTTCCAGCTGTCTGGTATTACGAACAGTGCTGTGTTGAATATCATTGACCATTATTTTGGATGAGAAAAAATGTGTAGGAAAAGATGCTTAATAATAGAGGATCAGTATATTTTTGATAAATATTGTCATGTTGTTTTTACTGATGTATGAAAGTGCTTGAGTTTGTTTTCTCTTGCGTTTATAAACACTAGGTGTTATTTAAACTTCTTGCAAACTTGGTAAGAAAAATACAGCATTTCAGTAGTATGTTTGATCCACACATGTATCATTTTTTCTTCTTTTATTGGCCCATTTTTCCTTCATTTTTTCCCCTAACCTTTTTGTTTGAGCTTAGAGAGATTACCCTTTTGCAAGGACTTTTCCTAGTTTGTAGTTCTTTGAAGTTTGCCTTTTTGTTGTTTTTGCCTATAAACTTTAAACTTTATATATGATCAAATATATGATTCAGAACAATTTAAGAATGCCGTTCTTTATTTCTGCCATCTTCTATGTTGTTGCCTAGTATTTCTGTTGACTTTTAAAAGTCCCAAACTACAGATGGTCTCTGACTTAGGATGGTTTGGCTTACAATTTTTCAACTTTATGATGGTGAGAAATTAACATGCATTTGCTAGAAACCGTACCTTGAATTTTGAATTTTGGTCTTTCCTGGGCTAGCCATATGGGTATGATATTCTTGGGTGATGGTAGGCAGCAGTAGTAAGCTATAGCTCCCAGTCAACCTCACAATCATGAAGGTAAGTAACTGATACACTTAACAACCATTCTGTACCCATACAACCATTCTGTTTTTCTCACTTTCAGTATAGTACTTAAATCACATGAGATCTCCAACACTTTATTGTAAAACAGACTTTAAAAAAAAGACATAAATGAACTTATTTACAAAACAGAAACAGACTCAGACATAGAAAACAAACTTAGTTACCAGTGGGTACAGTGGGTAGGAAGGGATAAATGGGGAGCTCAAGGTTTGCAGATACTAACTACTGTATATAAAATAGATAAACAACAAGTTTCTTCTGTATAGCACAGAGAACTATATTCAATATCTTGTAGAACCTATAATGAAAAAGAATATGAAAAGGAATATATGTATGACTGAAGTATTACTCTGTACACCGGAAATTGACAAAACATTGTAAACTGACTATACTTCAATTAAAAAATAAGAAATAAATAAAACAAGCTTTGTGTTAAATGATTTTGCCCAACTGTAGGCTAATGTAAGTGTCCTGAACATGTTTAAGGTAGGCTAGGCTAAGCTATGGTGGTTGGTAGGTTAGGTGTGATAAATACATTTTCAGCTTAAGGTATTTTCAGCTTATAATGGATTTATTGGGACATAATCCCAATGTAAATTGAGGAGGATCTGTAATGAGTATTTTATTTTGTTAATTTTTCATCAGTTTGCTTATTTAAGTTTACCCACATGTTTATTTCTTTCTTTTCCCTTTTTTTCTTCCTTCTTGCTCTTAGATTCATTTCCTTTTTCCTTTTTTTCCCCCTTTGAGGTACCTCTTAATCTTTTTTAAGTTTAATTTTCTATTCATGGCCTGTCAGTGGTATACATATGTATTTCTCCAAAATTTTATTTCACCCTTTCTCTTGAGGTTTATCCTGGGTATCAAATTCTAGATTGAGGTTTACCTGGGTGTAAAATTCTGGATTAGCCCTTATTTTAATGTTTTGAAGGTTTTAGTCTATTCTTTTGATCAGAAGTCTGCCTCTCAATCTGTATTATTGTTACTCTGTGTAGTTTTTTACTAAACCTTTCATGACAAATTTCAAATATGTACAAAAGAATAATACACTTAGGATATAAAAGGTAAATTTTGTCAGTAGTTCATCTAAGTTCATAACTATGTAGTATCTTTCCTTAATGTTTGTTTTATTAACCCTTTGACTAGTCTTTTAAATGTGCTTGTAACTCCAGATCTAGGAGTAGATCATTTAACGCTTGACCTTCAAGGCGGCAGATTTTAAAGTATTTATGACTTGTGGCTGTTGATAGAATTTTCTGTCTGCATCTTGTTACATTAGTGAATCAAGCCTTAGGCTGCTTCAACAACTTTATTTGATCTTCCCGTTGCCTTATTTAGCAATTAATCTAGTACATTATGTTTCTCAGTTTTCTCTATCTTTGCAGGTGATGATCCTCTGACTAGGATTCCATCACCTGTGGGCTTCTTTGTCATCACCCCTTCTTCCTATCCTTTTCCTACTGCGCTTCTTGCTTCCCCCTTTCCTAACTCCTGTCTTTCAGCTAAATTGTTCCTTCTTTTAGGAAATTTTTCTTAACTCTTTGTAAGACTGTGTTTTCATGTCCTGCTTTTTAGGTTAAAAAAAAAAAAAAGACTTGAAAAGAGTTGATGGGTTGTATTAAAAAAAAAAGTTCTCTTCAGTTAGGTGTGGTTGAAACAGAAAGATTTGGAAAATTAAAAATCTGTAAACTGTTCTGCATTTAGATTGCTTTTCAGGTTGAGTAAGTGTTCAAACCTACTGTAATAGAAAGCTAGAATGGAAACTGTAGCCAGTGAACTGCTTTTGTTTCTTTTTAAATGTAAGATAAGATGCAGACCTTCAGTCAGTGGACTGAAACCCTAAGGAAAGGCCCTATATCAAAAGATAGGTGAATATGTATTAATAAGTTTTAAAATCAAACATTAGTCTAGTAATTTCTGTATACCCAGGTAACAACTCGAGCTGGGAGTGCTGGCCAGTACGTTTCCTGGAGCTGTTTTTACTTTAGCCATTTCACCCATCTGGATTGACCTTAGTAGCTAACCTTAGTGCTGGCTAAGGTTCTTGATAGGGCCCAGCTTCCTTGTAGTTCATGTTCTTTTGAGACTTTGCTGGTGGTACCTTTCTTACTGGCTTTTAAGAGATTATGTTAGGTTGTGTTCAGCACCTTTGTCCTGGTCATTGGTCATGAATTTTTTCATCCAATGAGTTGTGAGATTTTATATGGGAATACTTAACCTTTGCTTAGGGTAAGATCTGGGTCATACTTACCAATGGTTTCTCAGTAGACTCCTGGGTTTTGCCCCCTATCTTCTCATATTTCCTCTTGAGGTTGTACTTGCCATCATAAAATCCATTTCCAATCTTGAAGTTTTTATGAGCATTTTTAAAATCTAAGTGGTGAGACTCATTTACTTTTCACCCTATTTTCACCTTCTACCTCATGCTTTGTGTCAGTTAGGTACATTTCGTTTACTGTATTTCCTTTTCTTGCTTTTGGGGGATGACATCTCTGGTACCCTCCCTTGGGTATTACGCAGCCTTAATGTTTCCAATTCTACTTTGATCTCACCTGTTGGGAAATTTTTGGTGTTCTTTAAATCTGTGTCACAGTTCCCCCATCTTGCTTGCCCTCTTCCCTGGTCAGATGGTTAGCCCTTTAGAGTTGGAATACAGTTCTTCCTCTGTAGAGAACAGTGGATTTCTTGAAGTTGCCATCCTTCCTTCATTTATTTTACTGTGAACTTTAATGGATCTCTGATTTGTAAAGAAAAGTGGCTTCTGTGAAACTGCAGTCTGGGCTTCCATATCTCCTTTTTTAAATTAAAATTTGTTTTAAATTGTAAAAAACACAAATTTTCTCATCTTAGCCATTTTTAAGTGTACATTTCACTAGTGTTGAGAATACTCACTTTGTTATGAAACAGATCTTAAGAACTTTTTCATCTTAAACTCTGTACTCATTAAACTCACCATTTCCCTCTCCCCCTGACAGCCACCATTTTACTTTGTTTCTATGAATTTGATTACTCAGGATAGCTCATTGAAGTAGAATCATACAGTATTTGTCTTTTTGTGACTGGCTTATTAGCATGATGTCCTCAAGGCTCATTCCTGTTGTAGCATGTGACAGGATTTCCTTCCTTTTTTAGGGTGAATAATATTCTTTTCTATGTGTACACCAGTTTTTGTTTATTCATCTGTTATTGTACATTTGGGTTACTTCTGCCTTTTGCCTATTGTGAATAATGCTATGAACATAGGTGTACAAATATATCTTTGAGATTCTGCTTTGAATCCTTTTTTAATGTATATATGTATGTATTATATATATACCTAAAAATGGAATTGCCAAATCCTACGGTAATCTTTTAAAAATTTTTTGAGGAACTGCTGTACTCTTTCCCATAGCGTTTGCACCATTTAGTATTCCCACCAACAGTGCAGAAGGGTTCCGATTTCTCCTCATCCTTGTCTACACTTGTTTTATGATTTTTTTTTTAACATTTGCTGTCCTAATGGTTGTGAAGTGATACCTTATTGTAGTTTTTATTTGTGTACTTAGCTTTGAAATCATGAAGTATGAGTCTTCCAACTTTGTTCTTGTTTTTCAATATGGTTTTGGTTATTTGGGGGTCCCTTTAAATTCCTTATGGGCTTAAGGGGTGGAGTTTTCTATTTCTGCAAAAAACATTGGGATTTTGATAGGGATTGTACAGACTCTGTAGATCACTTTGGGCAGTTTTGACATTTAACAGTATTAAATCTTCCATGAATATGAGTTTTCTTTTCTATTTATTTGCATCTGGTTTCTTTCTGCAGCTTTTTGTAGTTATCAATTTGCAAGTCTTTCGCCTCCTTGGTTTACTTTATTCCTCAGTCTTTTATTCTTTTTGATGCTATTGTAACTGGAATTATGTTCATAATTTCTTTTCCAGACTGTTTATTGTTAGTATATAGAAATGCAGTGGATTTTTGTGTATTGATTTTGTGTCCTGTTACTTTACTGAATTCATTTATTCTGACAGTTTTGGGAGTGTGTGTATGTGGACTCCAGAGTTTTCTACATGTAAGATTATGACATCCATGAACAGAGATAATTTTCCTCTTCCTTTCCAATTTCTTCTTGCCTAATTGCTTGGGCTAGAACTTTCAAAACTATGTTGAATAGAAGTTGTGAAGGCAGCTACTTTGTCTTGTACCTAATCTTAGAAGAGAAGCTTTCAGTCTTTCACCATTGAGTATAATGTTCGCTATCTGTCTGGAGAGGTCTGGCCCTGATAAGATGATTTTCCCTTCCCTTTCTGGTTATGAGGTAGATAAAATGAAATAAGTAAGCTTGTGCTGGTGAGCAGTTAGGTTGCCATATTGGCCTCAGGTGGAATAGGTGTTTCTGACCATACATATGCTTTTTCCAGAATTGTGCCATTTGTGTTTTGTGTTAAGAGAAGGATTTGATTCATGTGTTCCCTCTGTTTTCAGGCTGGGAAAGGAAACTGGCAATGTGTACTATGGTCTCTTCTTGGTAAAATCATGCAAACCAAGAGCTTAGTAGTTCTCTTAACTCATTCCCCACTACATCTTACTCTGACATGGTTGCTAGGTTTTGTGGTCAGGATCTTCTGCCTGATGGGCATTACTGTCTCTGACATCCAGGGCCACAGGTGCCATTACCTTGTTACCCATTTGTTTGGCATATACTTTTTTTTTATTGATTTTTTTTTAAACTTTAGTTTTATTGTTTTGTTTGTGGGGAGGTAATTAAGTTTATTTACTTATTTTTTGTTTTTAATGGAGGTACTGGGGATTGAACCCAGGACCTCTTGCATGCTAAGCAGGCACTCTGTCAATTGAGCTATATCCTTCCCCCCTTGTTTGGCATATACTTTTGCCCTATGATTTTTCCTTCTCTCCCTGGCCAAGAGGATTTTTTTTTACCCTTCTAGTCAGTTGTATCAGAGAGGATTCTTCTAACCTCCTACTTGGACTTCAGGCATTTCTGGAGCTGAGTAGGTGAAGAATGTGGTTAAGTTGCAACATTGAGTGTATAGTCTGGTCTAGAACAAGGTGGTTTGTTTGTTTTTAATGAACATTAAGCCATACACAGTTGGTAAACAGAGGAGTGATATTAGTATAATGGAACATCTTACTGGTTCATATGGGATTTTCCTCCATCACATTAGTGTTTTACAGTGATTGATGCAGTTTCTTGTGATTTAAGAGAAGACTCTACTAATATATGAAAAAAACAGTAACAAAGCTGACAGTCCTCAGAAACGCCTTCTTTTTGTGCATATAGTGATAGGGGTCCTTGAAGGAAATAAAGCCAATGTTATCTCCTTTGTAGATATATGTGGAGAAGGTGAAGTAGGTGCAAAGTCATCAAAATGATGGCTTCATGAGAATGGTTATTTGATCTCTAATTTTTGGGGAATGATCTTTATTACAATTGAGTGTCCTCAGGCACCTTTATGTCAAAAGGTGAAGCATGAACCTCATGGTTCAAAGCTGCAGAAGGGTTGATTGACACTGGTTTGGTGCAAACTGTGATAGTCTTTTTTAAAAATTTTAAATCAGACTAGTTACTGGTTTTGTCAGTGCTCTGGTTATAAAGTTTCATAGGTTTTGAACACTCTTCTTCTAATGTTGCTTTATTGTTAGTCTCATTTTCTTTATTGCAAAATGAGCTGCTCAGCAGTGCCTGGCATGACATAGTAGGAAATGCTTGTACACAGGCAAATTCAGTGTTTTCGGTATGATACTCCTGGCTTTTCAGCTGATTTTCTAAAGCCCAGCTCTCTCTGGTTCAGCATCTCCAGAGAGGAGAAACAGTCTTTTGGAGATTGGTGGGGGCGGTGCAGTGCAGAGTGAGGAGGTGTTTGTTTCTTAATAAGATTTTAGTATTTTTTAGCCTCACCTGTATTCCTGCTTTCTGAGGTACTCAGTGTTTCCAGTTCCTGGACCTTTCTGAGATTTGGGGGGACAAAATTAGCCTCAAATTAGTCATTATTTAAATAAACCAAGATTTAATTTCTTTGGCGAAAACAAGAAAAAATTATCCAAAATATTTGTATTTGTAAGTACAAAGGCTTTTAAGTATTGGCTTTAAATTTGGTTTAGCATTATTTATTCATAATTAAATTTTTTTTCTACTTTATTTCAGTATCAGATATAGAAGTTGGTGATGGACTGCAGCTCAGAAAGGAACATACTCTCAAAATATTTGCTTATATCAATTCCTGGACACAGAGGTATGCATCTTTTAAGTATTTTGGAGACTAACTTTGTGAGTTGTATTTTAAATTAGCATAGTCATCAAATTTTCCTCAAGATGTTGGTTTATATACCTTTAATCATTAAATGACAGTTTATCAATATTGAATCTTCCTCTTCTCCTTACTCATGAGTCATTCTTGCTTTTGTTTTTAAAACATAAAAATCAGTTTCTTTCTTTACCCCTTCATTATTTAGAAGTATACGATTGCTTGAAATTATAAAAATAATGATGATTTTGGAAATTATAAAAATAATTATTTTCAGAGATTAAAAAATCATTATGGCATAGCAGGAGATGTGTAACAAATTTAATCCTTTAAAAAAAAATCAGTATTATGGTAGAGGGCACTTTGACCTTTCTGGAAGCCACTTGCTGTTTGTTCCTTTTCCATAATAATTAGTATATTAGGTTGATTTTTAAAAATAATACATATATTGAGAATATGGAGAATAAAATTTTAGGGAATACAATTATTAATATAACCAAAGTTTGTAAGAGATATTTGCAAATTTCTGTTTCTCAACATGATTTTGGCTGGTCATGGCTAAAAATTTTCACTTGTGTACCTATTTGTTTAAACTTTAGCCCTTCTGAAATTTTTATGAGTAATAATGTTTGAAGCACTGTGTGATTATGATTAATGAACATTTTAAATGCATAGTAACATAAATGAATGTCCTGAGGTACACACTCTAGATGATCATAGAGTTTATCAGGATAGTTTAATTTCAGATAGTTTGCCCCAAACTGTAGAGACCCTCTGCCTTTATCTCACGCTGTTCCAAAATGTCATGGTTAAGAGTGTGGCCTTGGAGCTCGATAGATGTGGCTTCTAGTCCTGCTTTATCACCTGTGTACTAGGTGATTGTGACAAGTTCCTTAACTTCTGTAAACTCTTACTTCCCCGTTTGTGAATGGAGAATAATAATAAAGCTACTACTATCTTAATGAGGTTGTGAAGAAACAAAGTACTTAGCACAGTATCTGACAAAAGAACTTAATAAATACCTACTTTATGATACAGATAAACTTGTTTATAAAACAAACAGATTCATAGGCATAGAAAACAAGTTTATGGTTACCAAAGGGGAAAGGGGAGAAAGGGATAAATTAGGAGATTGGGATTAGCAGATACAAACTACTGTGTATAAAATAGATAAACCAAGGTCTATAGCAGAGGGCACTATATCCAATACCTTGTAATAACCTGTAATGAAAAGGAATGAGAAAGAATATATACATACGTATAACTGAATCACTATGCTGTACAGCAAAAACTAACACGACATTATAAATCAACTATACTTCAATAAAAAATTTGTTTTAAATACCTATTTTAACTAAAGTAAAACTTATTTCAGAAAATATATATTGAAGGGTATGTAAGCTAAAGCATGAAAAGTAGAATTGGAAAACAGTTTGTAACACTTAACGATTCTTTTCACAATGTCAAAAAGTATTAACAGTTTTTAACTGATAGTAAGAAGTACCAAAAAATAGAATGTTATACTCTTAATTGTTCATTCTGATACAAGAGAGAAGTGACAATAAAATACCCAGCTGGATCACAGTGCTTTATAGTAAAACTTTTATGCCTGCCCTGCCCACCCTCCTCCTGTTTCTGTCCTGGGCATCAAAAAATACTGTTGCCTAGATTAAGATTGTGGTTCTTGTAGGGGATAAATAGCTACTAATAGAGCCCAGTTTACCTACAAAAGAAATTCTTAACCTGGTGGCCCATGACTATATGGACCATAGATGTACCATAAATGTACCTTAGTGCACAAATAGACCCATCACATTTCATACAAAATGTTCTTTATAGGTTTTCTGTGAGAAAAGTGTTAATTTTCATACGATTATCAAGGATCAAAAATCATTTTTCTAATATACTGACCAGAATATAGGTAAAGGAGAATGTTCACTTAAAAAACAGTAGTGGAATCTGAAAAATAATACAAATGAACTTATTTACGAAATAGAAACAGACTCACAGACATAGAAAACAAATTTAACAGTTACCAAAGGGGAAGCAGGGGAGGGATAAATTAGAAGTTTGAGATTAGCAGATACAAAGTACTATATATAAACTATATAAACAATAAGATCCTACTGTATAGCACAGGGAACTGTATTCAATATCTTGTAATAATCTATAATGGAAAAGAATCTGAAAAAGAATATATATGTATAACTGAATCACTTTACTGTACACCAGAAACTAACACAACATTGCTATTGTCTTTTTTCATTGTTGTAATAAAATTGTTATTAATTTAAATAAATAAATGTAATAATATCAGTTAGGTATTATATTTCCTTGATTATTTTTCTTTTTCTCCCCGTCATCTTACTTTGTCTATTCTACTTTCTGGGAGATTTTTCCAGTTTTACTTCTGGACCTTCTATTGAATTTTACAAGTTGCTGTAATGTTCTATTTTTTAGAACAGTTTTAGGCACTATTGCTTTTGAATAAGTTAATGTCTGTTCTGCACTTTTTAAGGCTCTGCTTTTTATTTTGGCATTAAGCAATTTGACCAGAGGGGTATAGATATTGACCACTATCCAAAGTAGTGCTTTTCAGAAATTAGGTCATAAGTAAAATAACTGTTGCTAAAGTTGGATACTGTGTATTAACAGTCCTTTCATGTGCTCATCAGTACCAGGCCAGGGAAAATGTTAGATCCATTGGAATATTTGTTGTTAGATGGAATTATGGAATCCAGGTTAAAGTAATTTAATTTTCACATATAGGTTCCTCATGAATAAATGTTTAGTTAGTATTTTGATTATATTACTTGAAGCTACATATTTTATGCTAATCATTTAGAAATTTTTATCATTACGTGTTCTTAAATGTAAGTATACTCTACTCAGATAGGCAACATAGAACTCTGCTTGGGTAATAGTCTTATCGGGCATAGTGATAGAGGTAGGGCTGAAAAGATAGGATAAGCTCAGAGAGTGGAAGGGTATTATGATACTGGTGTACAGAGTTTACCACTGAGCTGTACCCTCCCCACCTTGGTGTACAGAATATAGAAAATAAACTGGTAAGAAAAGGCCGATAATAAAAAAAAGTCCATTATCACCTATCTCCTTGGCCTCATTTCTATTTTCAGCTCTTTCAGATACTGGTTTTGATATTAACTTCTGTGTTGTGAAATAGTGTTATTAAATTGCTGTTGCTTCATCTGTCAATTTTAGGTATAATCTCTGAATTTCCTTTTCTGTTACATAAAGATTTTACCATTTTACTCTTCCCCATCCTCTCAGTATAGTTATATCACTTCTCAGGATAGGTCTAAAAACAAAAATAATTCCTCACTGATTAGCCAAAAAGGTTCTCTGGTTTATTTTATATCTTAAAGGCTATAAATTGTTCTTTTTCTTTTGTTATAATTCTTTATTTCCTAGAGTTTACTGGCTTGTTTTCCATTTGATTAATTTTCTAGGTGTTGATCACTAATTCTTCCCAAACTCTCCAACCCTTCTTAGTACTAGTGTTTACATTTTTGTATACATTGCTAAGTGATCTGTTATTTCCCTCCCTTTCCCTTTGGCCTTAATCTTCCTAATCTAATCTGTATTGATTTCTCACTAGGGTTACTAAAACAGCTATCTTCTCTTTAGATCATCCTTGAAATTCCTTTTGCTTTTCTTTTGGATCTCTAGTTTCCTGGATTCCATGCCATCTTCATTGGTTTACTTCTTTGTTTGGATGACATCTTTTTAGAGAAAAGGTACATGGAAGGCAAATGGTTTTTAGACCTTTCTGGCCTAAAAAATAGTCTCTTGTACTCTTATTGATAACTTTTGTTGTGTACAGAATTCTAGATAGAAAATTTTCTCTCAGAATTTTGAAAGTGTTGTTTCATTGTATTTTAGCTTCTAATACTACTTTCAAGAAGTATTAGTTATTTTTATTCCTGAGCTTTTCCTTGTCACTCTTCAAACTCTCCCTGAAAGCTTTTAGGGTCTGTATCCCTCATCGGCTTCAGAAATTTCATGATGATAATGTGTTTTGGTGGGTTTTCAGTTCTGAATTTTTTTTTTATTTTATAATTTGCTCACCTCCATATTTGTCTATTCTGTCTTCTTGAAAACATTATCAGTCAGATATTCTATTTCCTTGATTGTTTTTCTTTTTCTCCCTATCATCTAACTTTGTCTATTCTACTTTCTGGGAGATTTTTCCAGTTTTATTTCTGGATCTTCTGTTGAATTTTACAGGTTACTGTTACTTTAATTGGTTTTTAAATTGTGGATGATACATATATATGCAAAAGCTATATAATTATATTTGTACACATTAAAGGGCTCTATTTGGTAATTGGAATGCATTTTTAAAATAATAGTTTGTTCTTGTTTCAATAATCTAGTATTTTTCATGTCTCTGAAGATATAAATTAATTAAAACCTTTTTTCTTCCTGCATTTTATCTTCTTCTTCTGAATTTCTTTTTTCTGTTTGTTTTGATCTATCTTTGGTGATGTAGCTTTTTCTTGAAAGTCCTTGGCTATCCTTTTATGATTATGAGGGGATCACTGAAAAATGGATTGGAAGTTCTGTGTGAATGGGGCATCTCAGATGTTGGCCTGTATTGCATGACGGTAAAATGGTGAACAGACTTTCTTACTAAGGATAAATGGGCTTTTCTCTTAGATCACATTTTCTGAATCTTTGGCCATGAGATATGTTAGTTAGGTGGTTGGACAGGGGAGGATACTTTGGGAGGTTCACCATTCAACTTAATTCTCTCGCTTTCAGTTTCTTGTATCATTTCTACCTTCCTAAGTGTATGGTGTTCCTGCGTTTATCTTGTTCACATTATGTACAGGAAGAACTTGTTTCCCTGGGTCAAGTAGATAGTATCCTTGCTACCTGGAATGGGAACCTGCAGGTTTTAATGGAACCTTTGATTTGGTCCTATTTTCTACTGAGCTTCATTTCTGCCTTCAGAGGTATCTGAAGCTCTTTAGTCCTGAGCTTTCTGATGTTCTATGGGGAGAATCTTTCTTTTTGCTGATTATATTCATCTGTAGCCCCTTCAAAGTTTATTCTACACTGTCACTTATTATTCTTCCCTTTTCTTTTTTAAAAAATTTTTTTGTTTTGGGTTTTTTCCAAGGGGAGGGGAGGTAATTAGGTTTGTTTATTTACTTATTTATTTAATGGAGGTACTGGGGATTGAACCCAGGACCTTGTGCATGCTAGGCGCACACTCTTAGCACTGAGCTCTGCCCTCCGCTTGTTCTTCCCTTTTCTATCATCCAAAATTTCTTGCTGTCTGTCATCTTTTCTTCCATTATCTCTTTTACGACTTTTTTTTCTTTAGTATATTTGTAGTACAGTTTAGAACAGAGAAGAAATAAGTGTGTAAAATCAAATTGGGCTTAACTGAAAGTGATGTTTTTTATTTAAAAAAACAACACTTTCCACCCCCCCTTGCATTATGGGTTTGAATATAGAGAGAAATGCTGTATTGAGAATTCAAATACTTAGACTTCTCAGAATTGAATATACAATAAAATGTATAATTTAAGTAATACATAATTATTTTAAAGGTAAATGTGTATCTTCACTTAAACTCTCAGCTCTCCTTGAGCTTCTGTATTTTGGGTCTGTAAAGATCTAGATCCACTTTACCTCTTAATTTGTGTATCATTTTTGTCTTTTAAGATTAGTTTCCTAGTCAGTTGTCAAGCAGTTTAATGTCCATTTCTTGACAGTGCATTTCTGGAGTAAATTTGACTGCCCTTTTGGCTTTTGTAATCCAAAATCTGACTTGAAGGTCACTTTTGAGGGGAAGTTCAGATTCCATTTTCACTGAGGAAAGGTAGTCAAATATATGATCCTTCACTTTGAACTTGGTTTTTCCTAAATGTAAAGGAAGAAGCTGTTCATCAGAAAATCTTTGTTGTGTAATATGTTAATTTTTCTTCTTGTAGAATTGATACTATAGAATTTTAAAACTAGAGGAGGACTTAGAGATAAAACCTTTTCATTTTGCAACTGAGAACACAGTCCTGATGTATCATTTATATATTTCTGTGTAACAGAGTACTCTAAAAATAATGCCTAAAACAACAAACATTTATTGTCCTCAGAGATACATTTATTATCTCAATTATAAACATTTATTATTTATCATTGTATAGATAAAAACTTGGGAATGGTTTAGCTGGTTGGTTCTGGCTTGGATTTCTCATAAGATTGTAGTCAAGATTTGGCCAAGTTATGGTCATCTTTGGATGACCATTTGTGGGGCTGGAGAATCTGCTTCCAAGCTGACTCACTTCCACGGTTGGCAAGTTGGTGCTGGATAGTAGTGGGAGGCCTTAGTTTTTTCTCATGTGGACCTTACCATGGCCTTCTTGAGTGTCTTACAAGACTGATAGCCTCTGCCAGATAGCTGACTTCCTCCCGATAGCTGGCTTCCTCCAGAGCAAGTGATCCAAAAGAGAGCAAGGTAGAAGTGGTAATGTCTTTTACGACCTAGTCTCTTAGGTCACACACTGTCATTTCTTCCACATTCCATTCATTAGAAGCTAGTCATAAAGTCTGATCCACATTCAAGAGGAGGAAAGTTGGGCCTCAGCATTTAAAGGGAAGAGTATTAAAGAATTTGTGGCCATACTTCAAATCTGCCACACTTGGGGAAATGAGATTATTCTTTTATGGTTATACAGGAAGTTGGTAATCTATTGGTACAGTGTAGATGTACCTTTTTTGATAATATATAATTAGGTGCAGATTGTAATTAGTAATCACTTAACTGTTATCTGTCATTGGATACATTATAACCTGGTACTTGTGTATCATTTACTTACTGATTCACCAGACTCTTGGTAACCCACAATATGCCAGGCATTATGCTACTAATTGAGCATGTCTAAAGAGAACTAGATTTGTATGTAATAATTACTGACTCTTACTGTTTTCATTTATTTTTATTTTTTACTGGAGCTGAAGTAAAAGAATTATGTGTGTTCCTAAACACTTTTGATCTGCCAAGTAGGGTAGCTTCCAAGTAGCCTTTAAGCAAATTACTAATTTTTAAATGTAGTTTTTTTTACTAGTTAACCACAAAATCCCTTATGTAAAATAACCCGTTAGGTTTACTAATAAGGTATTTTATTAAAGCCAGTTTCCTGATATTTATTAAATATGTATTGAGTACTTAGAGAAGCAAAGGTAAAGCCACATTTCTTTTTTGGGGGGAGGGCAATTAGGTTTATTTGTTTTATTTATTTTTTTAATAGAGGTACTGGGGATTGAACCCAGGACATTGTGCATGCTAAACATGCACTCTACCACTGAGCTATACCCTCCCCCTGATATAGCCACAGTTCCTGTCTTGAAGGATCGATAGATACATAAAGCTGAAGATAATAGCTGTCAACCTAACATGGTGACTGTTTACAAGTGATAGTTTTTGGTGTGATGCTATCTTTATAAGTTACTATGGTGCTATAGGAAATAAAAATCATTTGAAAAAAAGTATTTTAGTATTTACTTACTTGATTTTTTTAATGTTGCTCATTAGAAAGATATATTTATTTCCTCTCTAGGAAGCATTGATTTATTGAAAAATTTTTTTTCTTATAGGCAATGTCTATGCTGCTTCAAAGAATATAAACATTTGGAGATTTTTAACCAAGTAGTGTGTGCACTTATTAACTTAGTGATTGCCCAAGTTCAAGTGCTCCGGGACCAGCTATGTAAACATTGTACTACTATTAACATAGAGTCCACGTGGCAAGATGAGAGTAATCAAGCAGAAGAACCACTGAATATAGAAAGAGAGTGTAATGAAGGAAGTACAGAAAGACAAAAAATAGAAAAAAAATCAAGCTCTACAAGAATTTGTAACCTGACTGAGGAGGAATCTTCGAAGAGCTCTGATCCTTTTAGTTTATGGAGTACAGATGAGAAGGAAAAACTCTTACTATGTGTGGCAAAAATTTTTCAAATTCAGTTTCCCTTATATACTGCTTACAAGCATAATACTCATCCTACAATAGAGGTATGTAAAAATAAGCATTGTGAATTTTAAGTATACTAAGTCATGGTTATGTTCGTATTATCTCACTTCTGAATAAATATGAAGACAGTCATTATTGATAGAAAAATTGTAAAAATCACTATTGTTATGAAAAATTTTCCAGATTTTTTCAGACCATTCCTTTAGCAACTTGTGTTGAACATTTGCTCAGCATAGGTCTATTAAGGAAAGATTTATAAACTGAACTCATTGAAATTAAAGTCAGTGATAGAAACATTTTGCTGATATAGATCTATGCTCTACTTTAACTATTTGAAAAAGTAATAACTGAGGAAAAAGAAGCACACAGAATTTTGTATTTCATTCTTAGAAACATAGGTTAACAGAATTTGGAATTGCCTTTGTAAAGAAAAAAATGGTTAACAAATTATGTTTAACTACTAGTTTTAAATAAAAATATTTTCTTTTGTAAGTCAAGATGCTTGACCCATTCCACTAGTGATACTTTCACAAGTCTTTCCAAGAGATTAGTAACTTATCTTACGTTTATTTAAATAATGGCATTTCTTTCTACGCACAGCAGGAATTCAAATAGTTACATGATAATGTATTAATGGCTTAAAACAACTGTGATTTATTATTTCTCATTATTCTTTGGGTTGGCTTTGCAATTCCTTTGTTGGTTTTGTGTGGCCTCACTTACGCAGTTGCATTTATTTTGAAAGTCCAAGATGGTGTCACTCACAAGTTTGATGGTAGTTGGTGCTAGCTGTTGTTTAGGGCTCCTTGAATTTTTCTCCACGTGGTCTCTCATTCTCCACTACCTTACGTGGTAATCCAAACATTGATCCAGGAAGGCAAAAGTGGAAGCTATAAGGCCTCTTACAAGGTCCAGTCTCTGAAACCACACAGTATCAATTTTTGCCACATCCTGTTGATTGAAGCAATTCAAAAAGGCAGCTCAGATCAAAGGGGTATGAAGTAGACTTCATCTCTGGATTGGAGGAGAGGTAAAGTTTCATTTTAAACTTTAAAGTACATTCTCTTTTTATGCATGGAGGAATGGAAAGAGTTGCAGCTATTAACAAATCTACCACATGCTTTTTTTTTTAAAGACTGCCTACTATCTCCAGCTTCTTTGTTCTGTAACCTTCATACTGACTTCTCTAAGCTTCTTCATCTAGAAAAAAAAAATAGCCCTTTACTGAAAATATTCTCACATTAAATTGAGACTATTTAAAAACATAGCCCAGGAGGTGGGTATTTTCCCCATGAGAATTCTCCATAATTTAAATCAGTTTGTACTCTTTATCTTCTAGAATTTAGTCTGTTACATTCCCATTTAGAAACCTTTTAATGGATCTCTTATTTAGCATCAGATACCTATTAATCTTTCTTTAAAATGTCATCTCGGAATCCTTTTTCAACAGGAAGGGGATCCATTCATGCAAAGCTGCAAAATTTAATCTTAAGAACATCACATGAACAGTGTTTTTAGTGCCTTAAATTGATAATTGAAAGATGCTAAAAATAGTTTATTTAGGGACCTAGATATATGAAATCCATGGTGAGTTTCTTAGAAGTATTTTTTTCTCCAGTTAAAAATCTCTACAGATAGTTACAGAAATACTAAATCTGCCATTTGTTCTTAAAATCAATTTCCTTAGTAGTTTTTTTAAAATGATTTTCCGAAATGGTAATCTCCAAATGTAGGAATAGTCACACTCCCTTGTAGTTTTCCTTGTGGAATAAAATGCCCCATTATCACTATTCTTGACAATCAGTCACGTGACTACTTGGTTGAAAACAATGGCTTCGGAGGTCTTCAGGTAAAATTCTAGTAAAAACCACCCTTAGATATAATGAAGGAGGAATCTCCTTATACAAAATTTTAATCTCCTTATGCAGAGTTAATGTGTGCTTCTCTAATACTCTGTTCATGATAGTTTCCCAAATTTCTCTTATCTCAGTAATGATCTGTTACAAATACTCTAAAATTTCTAGTTTGTATCCTGGTGGCCATGTTATTAAATATATTAAGGGCCAGCTCTTTCAAAGGGTCTCACATCAAAACCTTGGTGTAGTGTACATATATTTTATAAAACTGTGTATCTATACATACACAGATATCTTAAGGAAACTAGTATTTATTATGCAGTGCAGTAGAATCTTACTGTAGACATTTTTATTCCTTCCTTTTTATAGGAAGGTAATCCATCCAGTCTTCTCATACTGCTATATGCATCTTTTCCTGATAAAGCCTTTTATTTTTGTTTTTACTTTTTTTTAAGATGTACAAATTGGCCAAGACATGGAGAAGTTCAGTAATCTTGTGTTAGAGTTTTGATAGCTGTGACTTTAGATATTTAGTCAGTATCCTTACTTTATAGAAGAGGAAACTGATCTACAGAGGTTAAAAGTTTTGGTCACATTTGCACAGCATATTGCTGAGAGAGTTGTAGAATTCAGGTCTTATTCTGTTACGCTGCTTCTCAGTTATTTCAGACTATTTCAGGCTATCACTATTTATCCATTGCCAGTAGCAAATAAGATGGGAACTTGGAGCCCCTCCTTCTCCCCCTCGCTTCCTCTCTCCCTCTGTCTTTCCCTCCTATCGAAGTTGATAATATTTTTAAAGATATAGTAATTGAAAATAAGTAATACTAATTCAGGTTAAAAGTTTTTGGGTGGACCATTGGCATTGTTTTCTTAATCCTGAATAATATAGGTAATTCTATCAAATAAGGTAATGCCCTAGTGTAAATTATTTTTCCTAGAGTGAAATGAATATAAAAATTGTAGAAAGAAGAAAACCATTGCTCTTTTGTTAAATGTATGTATAATGTAGTCAGGCAGATGAAATACGTACATTGTTATTTAATTGTCCAAATTTGCTGATTTTTTTCATGCCACTTTCCACTGACTTTTTAATTCGCTCTTTTTAAATTAAAAAATAAAATATTTTTAGTTTACCCCTTTACAGTATAAAATTTAGTTAGTTTTAGTATATCCCCAAAGTTGTGCAGCTGTCACTGCTATCTAATTCCAACATCAATGACTTCTTTTTAAGCAATAATTTTATTCCTCATCCTCATCAGTTCTTCACAGTTGGATCATGGAGTAACATTTGCTTGATAGATATAGAATTACTTTCTCATTACTCATTTATTTCTTTTTGTTTTCTCTTAAAGTAATACGTGAATTCCTCTGTTTAATCCTAGAAATAGAATGGCATCATCTTATTTAATAAATGTGAAGGTTTCGGGAAAAAACTAAAGCTTTAAAAATTCTTGATAGGTTTCTTAAGATCTTTTCAAGGATCATCATAATGAGAGCTTTTGGGGAAAAAAAGATGTTGATTCAGCTTTTAGCATGAATTCCTAGTGTTGGTCTTAGTATTATTTGTTACCTACAGATTTATGTTAACTCTTTATATATGACTTCAAATGAGATTAAAATAACTCCTTAGGATAGTTGATTCATGTATGTAGGGTAGAAATAATGAAATCATAAAACAGATCTTCTGACTAGCCAAAATAGATGTAACCACATCCATGAGTAACATTTTGCACATCAGAATAGAATCCTGTTAGAGGATTTTCTGGCTGTGTCTATGTTAGGCAGTAGATACCTTTTTTTTTTTCTTAATACCAATTAAAAATGTCTTATTCATTCTTTAACCAAAACAGAGGGAAAAAATACCACAGGTCCTTACAACACCAGAAAAGTGCAGGCATTAGAAGGTATTGACTGGCACCCACTTGTTATTTGAGAACCCGCGTCTCCGGTGTGAGGCTTCTCTCCACAGAAACCAGCAGGGAAGATGCAGGTGCTCGGTATACCAGTGGGCTCTCAGTGCCCTAAGCCTTTCTCAGCTTCCATGGGCCGAATGCAAAGTGCCCCTGGAAGTGTTGGCACTAAAAATCTTGACTTCAGTTAATATTCCAGCCTGGTTCATCTGGTCCATGAATCTGTGTTTAGTAATAATATATCACAGGTGTTTTTATATTCTGGACTTTTTGGAGACAAAAAGTTTGTTAAGAATAATTTAAAGCTTTAATTGTGGCCCTGGTAGTAGAGGCTTAGGAATACATTTAAGGAGATTTAGTACACTTACTTTGACAAATGTTTTGACCTCTCTTAGGACAGTTTTTGATTATTTTAAAATGTTCTGAGAGTTTTATGCATGCTCTCAATCAGTTGTTATCAAACTTTATTTTAGCATTAGAACTTAAATATTCTATACAGAGAACAGTAAAGAATGAATGTGGCAGCTTTTTTTCAAGTTTTCTGATTGTAAAAGTAACACTTTCAGTGTGACTGAAAAACAGATTATACAAAATACAGAGTTAAAAAAGCCTTGAATCTCTCTTTCCCCATCCTCTCATCAAAAAATTTGTTATGGAATACTTTATATATTTTCAGACATTAAAAAATTAGGAAATCAGATCATGTTCATAAATTCTATTTTTAACAAATATAATACAACATACTATCTTTCCATGCCTGTGCATGTGGATCCATCTTATTTTTAATAGCTTTTTAAAGGTACTTTATATACCATAAAAATTATTTGCTTAAAGTATATATTATTTTTCATAAAAGTACTGTCGTGCTACCATTAGCACATTTTAATTTTAGAACATTTTCATTATTCCCAAAAGATGATCCCTCATGCCATTTCACCTTATTATTTTTGAAGACTGCACAAGACTCTGGATGGTTATGCCACCATTTAGCCATTCTATTGATGGATATTAAAGTTGTTTCCAATTTTGAGATGTTACAAATAATTCCAGTGAGCATCATTAGACTTACATTTTTCCAGCACTTTTACTAGCTGTTTAGGATAAGTAACCAGAAGATGAATTGCTGTGTCAAGGGGAATGTTGATAGATGTTGCCAAATTATCCTCCAACAAGATCATACCAGTTTATACTCACACCAACAATGGATGAGTATGCTTTCAGGCAGTTTAAATCTTATGTATGGGATGTACATGTGAAACTCTTGAATATACCTCTGCGAAATTCCAGAGCACAGTTTCAAAACCACTTAACCAAAGTTAAGATGTGTTCAAGAATTACTCCAATTCTTTAAGGAAAGGTTTTTGTTTAAGAAGGCAAAATAATGTATAGCACATAGTATAGAAAGATTTCTTTGGAAAAGAGTTAAAGTATACTTTAAAACTAATCATATTAACTTCATTTAGGTTTAGGAATCCTACTGTTCATGATGAGAAGTAATTGTAAAATACAAATTTTTGTAGAACCAGTATGAAGAAAATTCTAGTTTTAAAAAATTGTCACGTAGTAGTATGATGTAATTGTATTTATTACCTTTTTTTTTTTAAATCAGGATATATCAACCCAAGAAAGCAACATATTAGGGGCATTCTGTGATATGAATGTAAGTGTTTTATCTTTTTTTATTCTTTAAGCTTATGAAAAATTTGGTTTTTTGTTCATAAGTCTTTTGAGCTTATTTTTATGTCTAATCAGTGTCTTTCTAGTACTGACAATAAAATGAAAATTATTAAAATTTTCTTTTTTTCCTCAGGATGTAGAAGTACCATTGCATTTGCTTCGTTACGTATGTTTGTTTTGTGGGAAAAATGGCCTTTCTCTCATGAAGGATTGCTTTGAATATGGGACTCCTGAAACTTTGCCATTTCTTATAGCACATGCATTTATTACAGTGGTATCTAATGTAAGTATTTTTGTAATTGGTTTTAATCTTGGAAATAGTCTCGTATTTTAATAGTATGAATTTTATGTCCAGAAAAGGCAGGTTTTGAGTGATTTGCATGCACAATACTGTTGTTTTTTATTTTCAGGGTTGTAATTTGAAAAAAAATTGAATACAGAAATCTTTTTAAAGAAAGTCTTAATTTTAATTGGAATTTGTATAAATGAATGAGTTTAAGTTAAATAGGTAAATTTAGCCATTTTCCACTTTTGTCTAAGATATAAGATAGTTATGCACAGAAGTCTTATGTTGAGTTTAACTTTACTTGTCTGGGATTTTGTACTGGGAAATTTTTGGCTTTTTAGAGGTTTTAATTATTATGGTTAGTCAAGGGAACTACTACACTGTGCCTCACTTCCCTGTGTATTACAAGTAGAGACTCAGCATTTCTTTTAGCCTTTGTAAAAAAGGTAATTCTTTTGTGTGTTGTGAATATCAGTTACTGTGAAGCACAAAAAGTGTGAAAGCAGAGATAAATACTTTTTACTACCTATATATTAAAATTCAACCTGTAATTGCCTTCTATTTTGGTCATCATTTTTAAAAAATTGGTAAAGTTAGTTTTGCTATACCAAAGCCTTATTTCTTAACTGAATTACCGTAAATAATAATGTGAAATATTTATAGTATGTATATATAGTAAAAATACAGAGTAAAAAAAGGCTCAGCTGTGAATACTTTGTTGCATTGTTTGGAAAGAATACTGGATTTACTCAAGTTTATTGAGTATCTGGACATCCATGTTTCCGTATTGGAAATAAATCATTTGCATCAAGGTCATTTTTAGTTCCCAGGTTCCTTGGTTTCTGACAGGTTGAAAATACTGCATACAATGGCAGTATAGCATGGTAGGTTAAAGAATGTACGCTTTGGATTCATAGTTGCGTTTGAGTCCTGAATCTGAACCTCAGTTTTTTAATCTGTAGAATAGGAATGATAAAAATGATGATCTACCCTTGGAAGATTGTTGTGAGGTTTAAAGATAAGATTTTAAGCTCTTATTATAGCACCTGATACATCGTAAGCACTAGTGATTGGTAGCTGTTATTTATTTTAGCTATTACTAACACTTAACCAGATTCTGTTACTCTGATTGACCTTATTTGTTTGAAAGAAAGTTCTATGCAGTTTGGCTTCTTTTAGGAGAAAAAATAAAACAGAAACTTTTGAGTAGACTTTAAATCATTGTTTACATTTTAATTTTACACTTTGGTAAATTTAGAGAAGGCATATAACTGAGTTTGAAATCCAAAATTCACAAAATGATTTATCAATAATTTTCCTTAATCAGAAATGTTACCTGAATTAAAATGTATTTCTTTAATTAATGTTATTAATTTTGGTTAAAAGTCTATTATGGAAGGCTCATTAAGGACTAACATTACTATATCTTGAAAAATAATTCTTTACTAAAATAAGGTTTAGATTCTGTTTGATCTTTCTCTTTAACCTTTTTTATGACTGCTAATTGGTGGACTGTTGTCAATTAGCATAACTATCTTGTAACTCAACTGAGACCATTAAACTAAAGTTAAAATTAATCATGCTGTTTAAATTAATAATGTAATTGTTTAGATACTATAATCTATGTTTATTTTTTTCTGAGACTATAACATACATACTTTTTAACCAAAGGTTTTATAACTCTATTGAGTAATTCATTTGGCACCTTTTCTTCATAAAAAATATTTTTTGATTTGGCCCCCTCTTTTATTGTAATTTTTTAAATATAGCTAATACTTTGGTGCAAATTAAGAGCACTTCTTTTTGTGATTAAGGTTTCTGCACACTGTTCGCCCACTCCTACCCTGAGTCTGGAGTTTTTGTAAAGGATTGGTGACATTTAAAGCATTAGGAGTTTTGGCATAATTTGTGACCTTTGCTAGAGTTTTGATCATCCTGTCTGAAGTTTATATAAATACTTCCTGGTCACTTTAAACAGTTGATAGAGACATCCCTTTGCATTTTGAGAAATGTTAGGGCCTTTAAATTTCAGAATTTTCTAGTCACATACAAATTAATCCTAGAACATTTGTGGTTTCTTCTAGTGGGTCATTGTACATTATAAACCCTGGTCGTTTCTATATGTCTCATTTCTTTTCTTGAGAAATAGGCAGCTTGTTTAGTCATGTTACTTCAGCTTCAGTAAGGCTGATGTTCCCTTATTTAGGAATCTGGTTTTTCATGGGCTTTCACAAAGGAACCAAAAATTCATGTATTTAAATAATGAAAAAATTTATTGGATTTTTGGACAATTCTTTCCTTGAAAAGCAAAAACTCCATGAATTATAAACCACTCATGGTAAGATACTTGGGGACTTACCTTATTGAGTACATGTTTCTTCCACAATTGATTATAGTAAATGACACCTTCAGAAGAAAACATGTTTATATAGTTTCCTGGGAACCAAACCATTTTGTTTGTTTTCTAGGATGGTTCCCTCACTCTTAATGAGGAAAGGTGACTTTATCAGGTGGGGAGTGTTGCATCCTAGAACCTTAGGTTGCAGCATGGGAAAACTCACTCTACCTGAATTATCAATAAAGAAAGAAGACTCTCACTTCATCAGATTAAGGTTCACATCTGATGATAATCTTAAGCTCATACATTTATTTCAGTCTCAAAAGTTTGCTTTAGCATTGCTAAACTAACACTGACTGTTAGGAGATTGCTCAGTTTTGCACAGACATTACTCCACTATTATAAGGATCTGTTCTTAGTAGTAATGGCTGTATCCACAGGAAAGAAAAAATAGCAAAAATCTTTATGTAGTTTTCTTGGTTTGTATTGGCTTTTAGTTTTTAGCAAAAGCAGTTAACCAATATTCAGTACAGGTTAGAGAAATAAAATAGAACGCAGAGTTCTCATAAAAGTTTCTCCACTGAGATGCATGGTGAGTTATCTTTGGTTTTAGCTCATAGTATCCTGCTTCAGCCCTCAACTCTTTGCTTGAGTTAGTCATCTCAGACATAACACCTTTTATTAATTTTAAAATAATTAAAGCCTAAGGATTTTGAATAAAGAATGGAAGAGTCATGGGATTTATTTAATTAGCATGAATGGAAAAGTACAAGTGAGCCTTAATAAAGAAACCTCATGAATATGTGCTTTAGAAAACAGATATGACAAATTAGTAAGAGGTGTAATCAGAGATGCAAACTTGCAGTAACACATCAGAGAGCATAATAACAATTTCTGAACTCTGTATCCTAAGATTGCTTTTACAAAAATACTAACAAGGACTATTTAATATTCAGTTAGGATGGGATTATGTATTTCCACACTAGACAGGAGAAATTTGTTGACAATTCTGTTAAGTTTTCATTTTGTAATTTTGTTAAAACTAGCTTTATGATGCAGAACATTGTCTGCATTTCTGCAGTTATGAGGGAGCATAGAACATTTTTTGATTCCTGAGATTTTTAATATGTACTTAGAAGGGCTACTAGAATTCTGTTATTACCAGGAGGGGGGAAAAAGCAAACTGTAGAAGCTCAAAAGTTATAGTGAGGAAAGAAAAAGGACATATTTCTTTTCCATATAGAAAACTACTGGTCCTATCACTGTAGCAAATTCAATCGTTTCCCCTTTCTGTTCTACAGTACTGTTTTGTCATAGATCAGATGTCTTTATGTGCATGGTTCTGGGATTTCTAGTATATTCCATTTAGTCTGTTTGATAAGTCTTATGCTATTTGCCTGTCATCTTAATTTCTTCAGCTTTATAAGATTCTCAGTATCTGGTAAAGTAAGTTCTGCCTACCTGTCATTCTTTTTTAACTTTATTAAGGTGTAATTGACATATAACATTAGTTTTTCAGTATTTGTATATATTGCAAAATGATTGAAACGGAAAATCTAGTTAACATCTGACACCATTCATAGTTAACAAGTTTTTTTTTCCCTTATGGTGAGAACTTTTACTTCGGCAGCACATATACTAAAATTGAAATGACACAGGAAGATTAGCATGGTCCCTGTGCAAGGACGACATGCAGATATGTGAAGTATTTGATATTTTTCTCATCAAAAGAATATTTAGGAATAAACCTGTCCAAGGAGGTGATAGACTTATATGCTAAGAACTATAAAACATTAATGAAGGAAATTAAAGATGATTTAAAGAAATGGAAAGATAACCCATGCTCTTGGATTGGAAGAATTAATATTGTTAAAATGGCCATACTACCCAAAACAATCTACAGATTTAGTGTAATCTCTATCAAATTATTCAGCAGAGTTTTCACAGAACTAGAACAAATAATCCTAAAATTTATATGGAATCACAGAAGACCCAGAATTGCCAAAGCAACCCTAAGGTAAAATAACAAAGCTAGAGGCATAACCCTCCCAGGCTTAATACTATAAAGCTACAGTAATCAAAACAGTGTGGTATTGGCACAAAAACAGACATATAAATCAATGAAACAGAATAGAGAGCCCAGAAATAAACCCACACACCTATGGTCAATTAATCTTAAACAAAGGAGGCAAAAATATATAATGGAGAAAAGACAGTCTCTTTAGCAGGTGGTATTGGGAAAGCTGGACGGCTGCATGTAAATCTATGAATATAGAATACTTCCTCACACCATTCACAAGAATGAACTCAAAATGGCTTGAAGACTTAAACATAGGGCAAGACACTATAAACCTCCGAGAAGAAAACATAGACAAAACATTCTCTGACATGAATCTTAGTAGTGTTTTTTTAGGGCAGTCTACCCAGGCAATACAAGTAAAACCAAAAATAGACAAGTTGGACCTAATTAAATTTACAAGCTTTTGCATAGTATGGAAAATGATAAACAAAAAGACAACCCATGGAATGGGAGAAAATATTTTAAACGATGTGACTGACAAGGGCTTCCAGAATATACAAACAGCTCATACAAGTTAATAGCAAAAACAATAATCAACCTAATCCAAAAATGGGCAGAGGACCTAAACAAGCAATTCTCCAATGAAGACATACAAATGACCAATAAGCACATGAAAAAAATGCTCAGTATCGCTAATTATCAGAGAAATGCAAATCAAAACTACAATGAGGTATCACCTCACACCAGTCAGAATGACCATCATTAAAAAGTCCACAAATGATAAATGTTGGAGAGGGTGAGAAGAAAACCCTCCTACACTGTTGGTGGGATGTAGTTTGGTGCAGCCATTATGGAAAACAGTATGGAGATTCCTCAAAAGACTAAAAATAGACTTACCATATGATCCAGCAATCCCACTTCTGGGCATATATCTGGAGGGAACTCTAATTCGAAAAGATACGTGAACCCCATTGTTCATACCAGGACTATTTACAATAGCCAAGACATGGAAACAACCTAAATGTCTATTGACAGATAACCAGATAAGGAAATTGTGTGCGTGTGCATGTGCGTGTGTGTAAATAATGGAATACTACTCAGCCATAAGAAAGAATAAAATAATGCTGTTTGCATCAACATGGATGGATCTGGAGATTCTCATTCTTAGTGAAGTAAGCCAGAAAGACAAAGAAAAATACCATATGTTATCACTTATATGTGGATCTAAAAAAGATACAAATGAGCTTATTTACAAAATAGAAAGAGACTCACAGACATAGAAAACAAACTCATGATTGGGGGGGAAGGGGGTGGGAAAGGATAAATTGGGAATTCTAGACAGATGCTAATTAGTATATATAAAATAGATAAACAGGTTTGTACTGTGTAGCACAGGGAACTATATTTAATACCTTGTAGTAACCTATAATGAAGAAGAATATGAAAAGGAATACATATGTGTATGTATGACTGAAACATGCTGTACACCAGAAATTGACACCACATTGTAAACTGATTATACTTCAATTAAAAAAAAAAGACTAATCATTAAAAAACATTTAGTTTTAGCTATAATACAAAGAGGTGTAGAGTAACATGTAAAATGATATTACTTGGATAGATGATTTTCCCTTTTCAACTAGAAGCTAATAGTTATTCTTTAGATTGAATTTTGTGTATATGTATTAGAAATGTATATAGTTTAAATTACTTAGCTGATAGATGTGTGGTTGTACTTCTTAGTTTATCCTTTTCAAAATAGATGAAATACATTTAGTTGTAGAGGCAGCAAAATACAAAATGTTCTTATTTTTGATTAAAGATGTATATTTTATGTATTCATTATACATTAATGTCATTTTTTGTGTTTCGTTATAGATTAGAATATGGCTACATATCCCTGCTGTCATGCAGCACATTATCCCTTTTAGGACCTATGTTATCAGGTAATTTTATAAAATCTTTTCCCTGGTTATCAATGTAATAATGTTAAAACAATTCATAGCATAGTACAGAATTTTATTGTTTGAAAGTCCCTTGTATTCACATCCTCCAGAGAAAATTTTAATTGACAATTTGACATATAGTATTTTATGCACATATGTAGGTTTATATTTAATGTTTACTTTCAAACAATTTATGTTGGAAGTTTTTTTACATGAGTATATAAAAAATTTAAAAGTGGTTACATCATATTTCACTGTATTTATTCACTCAACAAATGTATACTCAGTATTCTGTTGTAGGTACTGAGGATATAGCAGAGAAGAAAAAATTCTTTTGTGCAGTCTGTGTACAAAATATGTAAATGATATAGTTAATTATAAAGTGATGAGTATTACAGAGAGAAATAGCAACAAGGGTGGGTTGACAGTTCTAGAGGGTGGGTCACAATTATGAGTCTGGGTATAGAGAAGGTCTTGTTGATGAGGTGACATTTGAGTTTTTTAAGTCCCAATCTAAGAAGAAAACCTAAGAAGAGGATAGAGAAAGAATTGCATTGATTAGACTTAGGGTTTAAACTGTTAGAGTTCTCAGATTGTATTTCTTGATAATATTTATGAATTCTTTATAATTTTTCATATTCATTCATTTGCAAAGATTTGAGTGCCTGCTTTTTTCCTATTACTGTTTGAATTGTTGGAGAAAGTTCAGGAAAAGAGTCAGATAATGATGAATGCTATGCAAGTAAGAAGGCGGTAGGGAGTATGAGGCCTTTCTGAAAGGTGACATCTGAAGAACATGAATCACCTAATCAGATGATAAGAAAGTGTATTTCAGGTAGAAGGAACATAAAGGCATAGGCTTTGAAGTTGGAAATAATACGACATATTAAAAAACTAGAAGCAGACTGGTGTGGAGCATAGTTTATAAGCAGGTGTGTTTATGATATGAAGTTGCATAAGCCAGGGACAGATTTTTCAGGGCCTTCAAGCTATTGTAAGGAATTTGAATTTAATTTTAGCAGATGAATCATGATCACTTTGGCATTTAAGTGGATCATAAGTTACGGGGGGATTGGAGGAGAAGCTAGGAGACCAATTGAAAGGTTTAAGCAGTAGTCCTGGAAAGAAATGATGGTAAATTGTACACAGATTGTTTATAGTGATTTTGAAAATTGAATGGATATGTGTGAAATGAAATCAACAAGATTGGTGATTGTGGAGGTTAAGGAAAAGGGTAACATAGTGGATGACACTTAATCCCCCTCCCCTTGATTTCTCTTTTGTGCTACAGATAACTGAGATTTGAAAGACTGTAAGAATTTATAAAGATTTAATTTTGAGATACCTTTGGGAAATTTAAGTGGCACTAACAAATTGGGAGTATAAGCCTGTAATTTAGAACAATAACATTAATTTAGTTGTCAGCATAAAAATAGCACTTAAAAGCCATGAGAGTAGAGGTCATCTAGGGATAGAATGTAGAAAGAGAATAGAAATGAGTCTAGGTTGGAGCCCTGTATCAGTTTGCTTTTGCTGTGTAAGTAAACAACATGTAAAACTAAAACAACAGCCATTTATTATTTCTCACAATTCTCTGGTTGGTTAGTTCTTCTGATCTGGGCTGACTTGGCTGGACCTGCATGCTCTAGGATATATAGCCTCATTCATATGTCCTGTGGTTGGCAGGCTGGTTGGTCTTGGGTAGGGATGGATGCTCGTATACATCTTGTAGTTGGCTAGATGTCGGCTGGGGCATTGGCCATATCTCCTTCATCTAGTATGCTGTCCTGGATCATTTTTCTTGGTGGTGGAAGAATTACCAGCAAGAGAGGACAAGCTTTTTAAGCTTCTGCTTTTGTCACATCTCCTAATATCCCATTGGCCAAAGGAAGTTTTGTGGCAAACCTTAGATTTAAGAGAGTAGAGAAATAAATGACACCTTTGATGGGAAGAGTGGCAAAGTCACATTGCAATGGCTCTTATATAAAGTGATGGGAGGAGTTTTGGGCCTTTTTGCAATCCGTTATAAGCCCTGAGGAGCACTAATGTTGAAAGGTTGGATAGAGGAGTTGTCAACCAAATAAAGTTGAAAGGGCCTGAGAGGAAAACCAGTGGTTTGTGATTTTTGGAAACTAAAAAAAGAATAATGTTTAAAATGTACACATTCTGAAGAATTTTGGCTGTGTAGGGAAATACATGTACTGTTTATATATAAAGTGGGCTGAAACTTACTAAAACAGGAGCTGTATACATGACAAGTATTAGAGAATAGTAAAGCTTTACTGGAGATGCAAAATCCAATGTTAAATAAATCGGTTCTTACAGTTCCTGATTTAAGTTGGACTCTCAGCAAAGGACACACTGCCACAGGTCACAATCCTTAAAGCATCATTTAGAAATAGTTTAAACTGGGAATATCAATCCCATGATGCCACGTTTTACTGTACTAAACATTTTGGAGATATGGAGCAAAGGAATATTATTGATTATTGAGTGGTCTTCAGAAACATTTTGCAAGTTTTTGCATGTGTTTTATTTCTGAATCATTTCAGGTATTTATGCAAGCTCTCTGATCAAGAGTTAAGACAGAGTGCAGCTCGCAACATGGCTGATTTAATGTGGAGCACAGTGAAAGAACCATTGGACACAACGTTATGCTTTGATAAAGAAAGCCTAGATCTTGCATTTAAGTACTTTATGTCACCTACTTTGACTATGAGGTTGGCTGGACTAAGTCAGATAACGGTAAGCTATATTTGCTTTATTTTTGGTAATTTTTTATTTGCTTTCTCAGAGTGTCATCATCATTATCATACCTACTATTTATGGAGCCACATATGTTATTGCTAGGCATTGTGCTAAGTATTTTACATGCATTACTTAGTATGGTCCTTACGAATAATTTCTGTATTTTCTCTTTTCCCCTATTTTAAATAGGAGGAGACTAAGGCTTAGATTTAGAAGGATACATACCTTAGATCTTTTTGATTTGAGGGTTCAACTCTTTCACTGTTTTTTCTTTCTTAACTATTCAGTTTTTTACATTTAGAAAGCAGTGTTTTCAGAGTGAAAAAAAATTGCAGACTCTAAGTAGTTAATTTATTTTCCAGGCAGAAGCCATAGATTATTGAGTAAGAGGCCAGATTTGACTAACAGAAATGTTTGATTTGCACAATAGCCAATTCTGTTTTAAACAGGGAGAAATATGTATTATTGGTTTCTCTTGGAGGGACGGGGTGAGAAGAAAGATCTGATATCCTTGAGTCTGTATTCTTGCGTGACAACAGTTTGCTGGAGTTAAGTAGTTAGCTGCATTCTTTAGAATGGATATGCTTTCTCTGGTTTACCAAAGTCTGCATTAGATTTACTCCTTTACGTTTGCTGCCTATTTTTGTAGTGTAGTTATTCTGAAGTAGCTAGATTTTACCCATTATTGGACTTTGTAAATGTATAAAACACTTGATGACAATTTCCCAAATCAGATCTTAAATGTATGTCTGAGAAACCTTTCTTGAAATTTTATATCTGTAATAATTGACATATTAATGCTGCCCTGCATTAGATTTTTTGGATTTTCCCTTATTCAGTTTTTTCTCTAACATTCGTAGTGGAGTAAAGCCTAAGTATTACTTGTGGAATGAATTAGTGCTTAAAAATGATAAAGGAAATAGCCAGACTAACTGGAAGTATATGTATCTGATTATCCATCTTATACTTTTGATCTAGTTGTTGATCATAGTCTGCATATATCAATCATGTTTCTTGGCAGTTGCTAACATACACAAGAATAATTTTGGAAAAATGTTTAATTTCTTCTAATTATAGAATCAACTTCACACCTTCAATGATGTGTGCAATAATGAATCATTGGTATCAGACACAGAAACGTAAGTAGGAGCATTAATTTATACATAAGTACACTATTTTAATGTTTAGCTGTTTGTGTGGTAATTATAATTGTGACTGTTAAATTTGAAGTGTTTACTAGAAATTCTTTGCCTGGTGGCTTCATTTGTACACTCTTTAGTAAACTTTCAGAATAATATATTGAAGCATTTCTCCTTTTAAAAGCATATAGTGCTATTTGTCACACAACGCAAAAGGATACTATTTGTACAGGAGAATTTAATGGTAAAGAATATGGTACTGATAGTTTTCAGAAATCACACTTGATGCAGAAAAAGATTCATTCGATACCTTTTTTTGGGTGGAAAAACCAGCTTAATGATGCTCTTGTAAGAAAAGAAGTAGTTTTTGTAGCTTTGAGCCTTTGAGTACTTAAAAATACTTATTTATTCCAATATTTATCCCATTTAGTTGTTCATCTAGTATAGAAATCAGTTTTAAAATCTCAATTTGGTATTAATATTTTCTGCTTAAACAGAGTTATACATTTAAAAATTTTTTTAAATTTATTTTTGGTGGGGGGCAACTAGGTTTATTTATTTTAATAGAGGTACTGGGGATTGAACCCAGGACCTCATGCATGCTAAGCATGTTCTCTGCCACTGAGCTATACCCTCCCCTCTTAGTTACATGGTTTTAAGGTGTTAGAAAATTCATAATTATATGAATGAGTCATATTTTGCTTTACTGGAACTTTTGTGCATTGATCTTAGTTTTGCTCTGTGGAGCTAATCTCAGTTGAATCCAGCCCTTCATGAATTTGAATACCAGATACTATGTCTCTACTTTTTCTTCACATATGAAGTCTTTTAGATTTCTCACCAGACAAGTTACTCACTTCTGGCAATGTTCTTTGTTTGTGGTCCCCTTAAAATGTGCTGCCCAGAATTGGTAGTAGCTTTGTAAATTCTGGGTTATACTAGGGGTGCTTTTTCACACAGTGAAGACACTATATAGAGTATATCCAGTGTATGTAAAGCTACAGCTCTAAATTTCCCTTTTTACTCCTCAGTGCCTCCCTTCCCACTCCTTTAGACTGCCTCTAAGAGAATCTTAAAATTGTCAAGGAGTAGTGACTTCTCATCCCTGCAAAAAGACAAAAAAAGTTTCTGGAATCATCAGTGCAGGAACCCCACATGTCCAGGCTAAGTCTTTACATTGCTGAGGATAGAAAGTAGGAATTCCATTTTAAAATGTGTAGGGATTTATACATTCTAAAGACATGCTTAAGAGGGAGGAGAGTAAAAGTTTTGAGGAATAGTGGGTAAAGACAGCTGAAGTTGGAAAGAGAAGGGTCTGTACAGTGTGCAAAGATTGGAGCAAATACATAAAGTATGATAAATACTGTTGGAGCCTGTGAATTGGGTCTCTCTTTTTAAGTAAGTTTTATTAAGGTATAGATTCTATACACATAAAATTCACCTGTTTTTATAATGAATTTTAGTAAATTTATAGAGTTGTACAGCTATCATCAATTCAGTTTCAGAAATTGACATCACTTCAGAAAGGTCTCTTTTGCTCATTTGTAGTCAGTCGACATCCTTACTCCCAATGCCGCTAATCTTCTTTCTCTCTTTAGATTTGCCTATTTTGGGCATTTCCTATAAATGGAGTCGTAGGATAGTGGTCTTTTTCAATTGTTGCCTTTTACTTATACTGTTTTTCTTGAGGTTCATTCATGTTGTGGTGTGAACTCTAACTTCATTCCTTTTTATTGCTGAATAGTATCACATTATGCAGCTATGTCACATTTTGTTAATCCTTTTACCAATTGATGGGTATTTTCGATTGTTTCCCCTTTTTGGTTAGTATGAATAATGCTGCTTTAAACATTTGTGTACAAATCTTTTTGTGGACATATGTATTCATTTCTCTTGGTAAATAAAGAGGAGTGTGATTACTGGTTTGTATGGTCATTTTATGTTTAACTTTTAAAGAAACTGTCAAAATGTTTTCCAATGTTCCTGCATCATTTTAGATTCTCAGTAGCAATGTATGAGGGTTCCAGTTTCTCCTCAGTATCTCCAGCACTTTTTCTTTTTACTATGGTATTTCATTATGGTTTTAATGTGCATTTGCCTAATTACTAGTGATGTTGGACATTTTATAAGGTTATTTTCCATTCTGTTTCTTCTTGGGTAAATTATTTAATTTTTTGGCCCAGTTTTTAGTTGGGTTATTCATCTTGTTCTGTGGACTAGCATATAATCTGTACTGCAGAATGTCTATGTGTGCTTTTGAAGACTGTTTATTTATCTGTTGTTGAATGGAGTGGTCTATAGATGTCTTTTAGGTGTAATGAGTTTTTAATACTGTCTGTCTTCTATATCCTTGTTTATTTTCTGCTTACATGTTCTGTTCCATCATTAAAAGCAGGGTATTGAAGTCTCCAGCTTCAGTTGATCCTCATTTTGTGGAGTCTGAATTTGTGCATTTGCTGCAATTTATTTGTAACCCCCAAATCAATACTTGCGGCACTCTCACAGCCATTGGCAGAAATGCACAGAGCAGTTAAAAATTTGAGCCTCCCAACATGCAGATTCCCAACTGAAGTCAAACAAGGTGATACTCTGTGTTCTTGTTTTAGCACTGGTTCCGAGATGACCAGGGAATGGAAGTTGTAGGAGGCAATACAGAGTAGTGCAAGCTCTGGGTCTGGGCCAGTTGGAGGGATATGAATCCCAGCTCTAGCACCTGTTATTGGAGCAGCCTCAGACAAGTCACCTAAACACTTCCGAACCTTATTTTCTCTTTTGTAAAATAGAGAAACTGGAATCTAATAAGTTATTTTTAGATTTTAAGATTCAGGGGTTCAGTATGAGTTAATTCAGTGCAATGGTTTTATGGAATACAGCTGCTATGAATAACAAGAGTTGTCCCTTCAATTCTGTGGTGTATATGTATACAGTGGAATACTATTCGGGCATAAAAAATGAATGAAATTGGACCATTTATGACAACATGGAAGGACCCTGAGGGCATTATGCTAAATGAAATAAGTCAGGGAAATACAAATACCATATGATCTCATTTATATATGAACTTTAAAAACAAACAAAAAAAACCCTGAACTCATAGATAGAATAGACTGGTGGTTGTCAGAGGCGGGAGGTTGGGGGGAAGGCAGAACAAATGAAGGAGGTCAAAAGATACAAATTCCCAGTTATAAAATAACTCATGAGGATGTAATGTGCAGCATGGTGACTATAGTTAATAATATTTTATTGCATATTTGAAAGTTGCTGAGAGAATAGATCTTAAAAGTCCTCATCACAAGGGAAAAATTTTTAACTGTGTATGGTGATGTACATTAACTAGACTTACTGTGGTGATCATTTAGCAATATATACAAATATTGAATTATTATGTTGTACACTTGAAACTAATAGAATGTTATGTCAATTGTACGTCAGTTATAAAAAAAAGTTTTTATAAAATGAGGATCAAATAAAAGAAAGCAGTGTTGAGAGATCACTGTAATACCCAAATGAGAGCCATGTCTCTTTTATCAGAGGAAACAGGGTAGGGGAAAGGATGATGATGATGGTCTAAATGGCATATTTACTTAAGGGGAAAAGCCTTCCTTGCATTGCCCTGACTGAAGTGGGAACTTCAGAACAAACCTTAGTTTTCTGAAACATCTATCTTTAAAGGAGTTCTGCAAAAGGGTTGTAGAACAGATTATGTACCTAAAGTTACCATAAAAAATTTGCATTTAATTAAACCCTCTGTCGTCTTCAAAGGCAAGCAGCAAGTCACATTGTTGCAGTGACTTACTCTTTTAAGAACCCACTCTAGGATGCACTTGATGCTAATGACATATTCTTTTTACCCTTTGAAGCAGTAGGTGATGGTAATTTAAAAAAGAGATTCAAGGGTTTAGTATTAGCTAACTCAGTGCAGTGACTTTATAGAATATAACTTCCCAGAGTAACAAGAATGGGCTGTATTATTTCTTTTTCTCGCTTCGATTTTGTTGGTTTTTGCTTCATGTATTTTAGAACAGTTTATTAGGTAGGTGCATGTTAATTGTTGTTAGGTTCCTGGTAGTTTCATCCTTTAGTCATTATAAAATGTTGTCCCTGTTTGTCTCTTTAAAACTTGTTTTTACCTTAAATCTGTTTTGTTTGTCATTAGTATAGCCACTGCAACTTTATCATGCCTACTGTTTTTAATGGTATATCTTTTTTTGTCTTCTTACTTTCAATCTGTTTGTGTTTTGGATCTAAAGTATGTCTTGGAGGCAGCATATGGTTGGATTAAAAAAAAGAATCTAGTTCTACCATCTCTTGATTATTTAATCCATTCACTTTTTAATTTTTTATATATAGTTGCGTTTATGTCTGCCTTTTTTTCACTTGTAATTTTTTTTTATATAGTTGGGTTTATGCCTGCCTTTTTGCTATTAGTTTTTTATGTCTTCTTTTTTAAAATATTTTTTCTATTTCTCCTTTACTGCCTTATTTTGCAGTATGTAGATATATGGCAGTATAGTTGCCATTTGATATATGTGGGGGATTGGTTCCAGGACACCCTGTGGATGCCAGAATCTGCAGATGCTCAAGTCCCTTACATAAAATGATGTAATGTTTGCATATAAGCTGTACACATCTTCCCATATACCATACCATAAATCATCTTTTGATTATTTATAATACCTTATACAATGTAGGTGTTATGTAAATAGTTGCCAACATGTGGCAAATTCAAGATACGCCCTTTGGAACTTTATGGAATTTAAAAAATATGTATTTTTGATCCTCTGTTGTTTGCATCTGTGAATGCAGAACCCATGGATACAGAGGGCTGACTGTATACCATTTTAATTCCACTGATTTATTTTTTTACGTTTAAAAAATTTATTTTGTTAGTGATTACTTTGTGGGTTAAAATAGACATCTTAATTTATTACTGTCTACTTCAAATTGATAACAATTCTAGTAAAATACAGGAACATTGCTATAGTATAGCTCTATTCCTTTGTTTTTGATAAGACTTAATCGCTAATCTATTGTGGTTCCTTTGTATGCGCTTACTTCTTTTTTCCTCACTGTTTTTAAGGTTTTTCTGTCATTCTTTGGCTTTTAGCAGTTTGACTATGTGTCTGGGTGTGTATATTCTTGTGTTTATCCTAGTTAGAGTTTGTTGTAATTCTTGAATGTGTAGATGAACATTTTTCATTAAATTTGGTATGTTTGGCTATTGTTTCTTCAAAAAATTTTTTCCTGCTCCAATTCCTTCTGGGAGTCCCAGTATATGTGTATTTCCAGAGTCCTGAATGGTTATTATTGTCAGTGTTGTCCAATTTTATGCTTGGTCAGTTATAGTTACAGTTCTCAGCTATTATGAAAGTCCCTGGGTCTCCTTTTAATGTCCTTTAAGAGACTGAAAGAATGGGGTTTATTGGTTAGCATTATTTTTAGTTGTTGAATTGTCATAAAATACTAGCAAATCAAATCCAACAATGTATAAAAAGAGTTATACCCCATAACCAAGTGAGATATATCTCAGGCCTGTAAGTTCAGCATTTCAAAATCAACTAATGTAATCCATCATATCAACAGGCTGAAGAAGAGTAACATGATCATATGAATAGATGCAGAAAAATTGACAAAATCAAATTCTCAGTAAACTAGGCATAGAAGGGAACTTCCTTGAGAACATCTACAAAAACCCTACAGCTATCATCATACTTACAGATGTAAAGTTCAGAGGTTTTCTGCTAAGATCAGGAACAAGGAAAGGGTGTCCCCTCTCAACACTGATTTTCATCATTGTATTGGAAATCCTTCCTAATGTGGTAAGACAAGAAAAGGAAATAAAAGGTGTATCGATTGGGAAGAAAGAAGTAGAACTGCCTTTGATCGCAGGTCATGATCATCTATGTAGAAAATCTGAAAGAACTGACAAACTTGTGAAACTAATGGGTATTTATAGCAGGATTGTAGGATACAAAGTTAATAATCAAAAGTCAATCACTTTCCTGTGGAACAAGTGGAAATTGGAAATTTAAGATACAACACCATTTACACATTAGCGCCACAAAAAATGAAATACTCAGGTAAGTCTAACAAAATATGAAGAAGATCTATGAGGAAAATTCCAAAACTGATGAAAGATAGCAAACAAGAACTAAATAAATGGAGAGAGATTTCATGTCAGTGGGTAGGAGGACTTAAAATTGTAAAGATTATCAGTTCTTTCTAACTTGATCTATAGATTTAGTGCATCTCAGTCAGAATCCTGGTAAGTTATTTTCTGGATATCAAGAAACTAATTCTAACATTTTCTTATATAGAGAGCAAAAGACCCAGAATACTCAGCACAATATTGAAAGGAAAAAACAAAGTTGGTAGATTGATATTACCCATCTTCAAGACTACCATGAATTTCTAGTAATCAAGACAGTATGGTATTGGTGAAAGTATAGACAAATAGATCAATTGAACAGAATAGAGTGCTCAGAAATAGGCCCACATGAATATAATCAACTGATCTTTGACAGAGGCGTAAAGGCAGTACAGTATAGCAAAGATAGGCTTTTCAACAAATGGTGCTGAAATAGTTGGACAACCAAATGCAAAACTATAATCTAGACACAGATCTCACATTCTTCACAAAAATTAATTCAAAATGGATCACACACCTAAACATGAAATACAAAGCAGTAAAACTCCTAAAAAGTAACATAGGAGAAAACCTGATGACCTTGGGTATGGTGATGACCTTTTGGATGCAACACCATGGTCCATAAATTGATAAGCTGGACTTCTTTAAAATTAAAAACTTGTACTCTATGAAAGACAGTGTCAAGAGAATGAGAAGACAAGCCATAGACAGGAAAAAGTATTTGCAAAAGACACATCTGATATAGGACTGTTATTCAAAATATAAAAACTCTTAAAAATTTAACAATAAGAAAATGAGCAACCTAATTTAAAAATACGCTGACTTTAACAGACATCTCACCGAAGAAGATATACAAACGGCAAATGAACACATTGAAAGTTGCTCTTCTTTCATTAGGGGAATTGCAAATTAAAACAACAGTAAGATTCCACAACACGTCTGTTAGGATGGTTAAAATCCAGAACGCTGATACAATCAAATGCTGACAAGTATGTGAAGCAACAGAAACTCAAATTCATCACTGGTGGAACTATCGATAAATGAAACAAAATGGATAAATCTTAATACTGAGTGAAAGAATCTAGATTATAAAAAGATTATATACTGTGTCTATTTTTAAACATAAAATTATATGAAATAAAACTCACCTATAACAACAGAAAGCAGATTACTGATTTTCTGAGCAGTGAGTTGTGGGAGCTAGGGAAAAGGTGAACTAAGGGGCATAATGAAACTTTCTAGGTTGATGTGTGTGTTATCTTGATGGTGCTGACATTCATATGTGTATACTTAAGCTTAAATTCAGCAAACTGTACACCTTACATATGTTCAGCTTTTTAAATTTCATGCTTATCTCAAAGCTGTAAAAGACTAACTGGTAAATTCACACTACCTTATTGGTAATGTAATAGTTTAACTTCTCTGCCAATTATTTATTACTCTAAAAGAGAATTGATAGCACTTTTTTAAAATGAAGGATAATCAAACTGTTCAAAAATCAAAAATTTAGTCTTTGAAATGAAGGGTGAGATATTGCTAAATGTAATTGAGTGTTCAGAACAGTCAGTTGATACCTTTAGGGACCACATTAGCAGAACCTTCATTAGTATTAGGCAGGAGACTTGCAGTTTCGCTTGGAGATTATTCTCCCCCCCCCCCCCCCCCTTTTGGTGCTTACCTCTATGGTAAGATTACATCAGAAATGGAGAAACCTTCCCTGAATGCTTCAATGCGTACTATGGAAATTAAAAGGCATGATCTTTGAGTAAGAAAAAAACATTGCTTTTTAGATATTCTTGTTTCTGCACCTCATATTAGTTATCCTAACTTTCCAGAATTGTATTGCTTATTTATAAGTTCAGGTAATGTTACCTTTTCTTGTGTTTTATTTCAGTTATTCTCTGTAGTACTATAAACAGTTGATTGTATGTAATAACTTTTTTATAATTTGTATGTGAACAAATTTAGGTTTTTAGCTGAGTCTGTCTCTTAGACATGGGGAAGAATGATACTGATTTTTTAAAATGTATTAACTATTTTTATTATTTGACTTTAGGTCCATTGCAAAAGAACTTGCAGATTGGCTTATAAGCAACAATGTGGTAGAGCATATATTTGGACCAAATTTACATATTGAGGTTTGTTGACAGTTATATGACTTCAGTGGTCTATTAACAGAGAAGAATGTTTTTAAAAATTAACTATAATGAGTTTTTCTTTTCTAGATTATCAAACAGTGCCAAGTGATTCTGAATTTTTTGGCAGCAGAAGGACGACTGAGTACTCAGCATATTGACTGCATTTGGGCTGCAGCACAGGTAACGTCAACAGCTCACATTTATTAAGTGCTTCTTTATTATATTTTCTAAGTACTTTACTCCCCTGTAAGATAAATTCTGTTATCATCTTCATTTTGTAACTAAAGAAACAAAGATTTGGATAAAGTTGGGAATGGAATCTATGAAGTCTGACTTCAGAGTCCATGTCTTACTATATTACTGGTACAATTGAGGGAAATGAGAGTCAGACAATTAGAGGTTCTTGGTTTATTAAGAGACATTTCCCTGTTAATTTTCATTTATACAGTGAGTGTTTTTATCCTGAGTGTTGTATTGGTATGTTTCTTTTCTGTTAAACTGTTTTCTTTTTTAATTTAATTTTTGAATAGGCATTTATCCATATGGTTTAAATGTTGAAAAGATATAAATTTCCTGCTTCCTGCCTTTGTCTCCCACGCATTCAGCATTAACCTCTCAGGTGCATCATAGATTTCTAAATAAATCACTAATTGTAAACATTTTTCTTTTCTTGTCCTCTTTTTTTTCCACAAATGTCTCAAACTAAAAGACTTGGCTTTTTTTCACTAAACAGTTTATTCTGGTGATTACTATTCCATGTGAATGTATAAAACACTTTTTTTTTTTTAGAACTTTTTTTTAGGGGTTGCATAGTGCTTCATTATATGCACGTACCATAATTAATTTAACCAATTCCTGTTCTTTGGCATTATTTTTTCCGAGTCCTTTCCGTTATAAACAGTGCTTCAGTGAGTAACTTATACCATAGTGATTTCACCATGTTCAAAACTATTACGTAGGATAAATTCCTACTTATAAATAGAATTGTTAGGTCAAAGCTTATGTGTGGTTAATTTGTGGTAACTAATGGCATGATAGCACCACTTTCACCTTATCCTCCTCAGTAAGTTTCTTGATATTTGCTAAACTGATGGGTGAAAAGTGATGATACTGATGTTTTAAATTTGGATTTATTTTGTGTCAATCAGATTGAAAATCTTGTGTTTGAGCTATTTTTGTTTCCTATTCTGGGAGTGTCTGTTTATATTCTTTGCCATTTATCAGTTGCTTTATTTTTTAATTTTTTTTTTTTGGTAGGAGATCTTTATATCACATTGGACTTCTGTCTGTTATGGGTTATGACTACATTCTACTTTGATGTCTTTGCTTAAGGTGGCTTTTGCAGTTCATTTTCAAGTTTGTGATTTTGACCTTGTGGTTCAAATTTTTATGGCCTGTGGCTTTTGTGTTATGGTTTGAAATGCCTTCTTCATTTCAAGATTATAAGAAAATTCCCCTTTAATTATTCCTGTACATTTTGTTTCAGTTTTATGTATTAATCTTTGATCCAGTTGGAGTTTATCATGGTTCAAGGTGTCATGGATGACAGTTCCCCCCATCCCCTGCCCATTGTTTTGGTTATGTAGTTGTCCATATTCCATTTGTTCAGTAACTCTTTTCTTCACTGATTTGAGATAGCAGTTTTATCTAGACTGGGTCAATTTCTGGACTTGTAGTCTGACCTTTTGGTATATCTAGTCATGATCTATATACTAGGGGTTGGTAAACTTAAGACCTGTGGGCTGGCCATGTAATTTTGTAAATAGCTTTTTTGTAACATAGCCTTACCCATTCTTTTTCATATTGTCTAAGGCTGCTTCCATATTTCAGTGGCAGAGTCCAGTACTTTGTAACAGAGACGTGATCACTTGTAATTCTAAACTGTTTACTGTCTGGCCCATCAAGAAAACATTTGCTGATCCCTGGTTTTATACTAATTAGTATCTTTTCTCTTTTCCCCTCGTATTTTTTAGCATTGGGCAAGGCTGATCCTTTCTCCTTATTTTTTTTTTTTTTAAACCTTTGTCTCATTTTTTCCATTTGATTTTTAGCATTGACTAGTCTTTAAAAATATTGTTGTTTTTATTGTTGCTTTTATTGTTAGAATGATTAATATGAGAGTTGAAGTTCTGTCTTATTCAAAGCATATGTTGTTTCTTTTCCTTTGTATCATTCAGCATTTCAAAGTTACTTGTGTATAGATTTTGCTTCATGTTAAGCTTATTCTTAATAATTTAATTTTATTTATTCTTGCTATTAAAATACTTATTTCTCCCACTATACTTGCTTTCATTCATTATCTTTATTTCTTCTATTATATTTAATTGTCATGGCATATATATGTAAACATTTTATATATTTAAGCATTTTAAAATTTTTGATTGTTAATAATTATGTGCCTTGAGACCTTACTGGTTGTGGTAATTTTTCAGAACGGTTTTTTTTTATACTTAATATTATCTGTTTATACATCACTATCATTTTAACAAAGAGGCAGTTCCTATTTCAGAGTGAAGTGAAATTTTCTTTTCATACTTTCAGAAAACGTTATTTTAGTTGAGTTTTTATTATTTTTTTCATGGCAAGACAAGCCAAATATGAGAACAATGATAGTTAAGTAATAAAGGATAAATAACTAGGAATAGTGAAGCATTATTTATTGAAACTGAAATTGGTCAGATTTACAATTGATAATAATGGTGTGTTAAAACTCTTAGCGTTTTACCCTAGCAAAAATTTGAAGTAACCTAATAAGGGATTGATTTAAAAATTGTGGCCATATCTGTGATACTGTTTGAAATAACTTGAAATATCTATAAAAGATAGTTTGAGAAGAGAAAATAAATAAGTGTATTTTAAAGGTTATTTTAGTTGGAAGTTTTTGTGGTTTGTTACAGCTTTACTTTTGAATGTACCACAAATTTAGAATGATCAGGAATTTCTAAATTTTGAGTTCTTTTAATTGGAGCACCAACTATAACTGATTTCACACTGTCTGGGGTAAGTTGGTTTCGTATAGAGTCTTACTTGAGTCTTTTTTTCCTTTCCTCTGGAGTAAGTTTTTGCGGCCACTTTGCTCACCAGACACCCACACACATATACACATACTTTACCCAGTAATAACTGGATTGGTTGCTGCTCTTTTCATTGATTGTATCCCAACTCTTATATCCGAATCCAAAGAGAAAATTGACAAAGGTGACAAATGGGAAATTGAAAAAGAAGTTCAGTGGTCTATAAATATTGGAAAAATGCTTGTCTTTGTTTATAATTCAATATAAGTTCAACTAACATAATAGCATTTTCATGTATAGGGTAATTCCCATTATGTTTAACCATGCCATCTATTGAACGGTGTGGTATAACTTTGGAAAAACAATATAGCAGTTCTCTTTCTGGTGATTTATCTTCTAAATACATGTACATGAAGATGTTCGATATATCATTGACTACACTAGCAGATCACAAATGTCTGTCACTATAGGATTAGTTAAATAACTAGCTGGATAATAATTTTGGGAAGTCCATATCATAGAATATTCTGTGGCCATGAGAAGGACTGAAGTTGCTGTATTTACATGTTCATGTGGAACAACCTCCAAGAAATATTTTTAGTAAACACTGCATAGGTAATAGATCTTTTATTAAGAGAAACCAAGTACACAGTGTATTCTCCCACTGGATACTTAAACATTTACAAAAAGAGGATGCACATACATATATATTCTTTGTACTTGTGAATGTCTGGAACTATTTTGGAAAAATACACAAGAAATTTTAACAGGTTTGCTTTTGGGGAAGTGGCTTGAGATAGGTGGGAAACTTTTTTTTTATTGTCTACATTTATGTAAGCTTTGAATATTTTACATGTTTATTAATTTTTCAGTAAGTATAAAAACTACTATATAAATTACAGTAGACATTTTTACATTTCAGTGACTTTACCATTTAAAGTTACTTATTATTCTGGCTTGATTATCTCTCTACATCTCCCTCTTTATACCCTGTCACCATAAAATTTTTTAGTCATACGACAAAAAAATAAACTTCAGAATCTTTCCACTCTATGGGAATTTGTTGTTAAATGCTTTCCATACTTGAATTTAACTTTTCTATAAATTCCTGTAGCTTCTTGAGATAATTTTATCTTAAAATGCAGCTAATGGCTTTTCTGGGATAGATTTTCATGTCCCAGTGACAAGTAAAATTCCCTAGGATTTAGAAGGAACTTAAATATCATGACTCTCAAATGTGCGTTATGTATATTTTGAGGGAACTGGTCCATTTTTTCCCCAGATTCTCAAAAGGATTAGGTGATGACCAATTTTAGAAACACTGATTTTTACTCTAGTGATTATTAGCTTCTGCGTATATATTTATTTGTACACATTTAAATTACTACTTTATGAGACATTGCATACTGTTAACCATGTGAAATTATGATTGTACCTCAAGTATAATCTAGCCACTGCAGTATCCTCTTCTATGTTACATCTTATGATTTGGATTCTGTTCCTTCCTGCCTTTTTAGGAGCTGTTAATATGAATGATGATTTCTTCTTGTATTATATATTTAAACCTCTTGTCTTTACTGTATTCTTTTATGTTGTTGGGTCTTTCCATATGCCTTTGCTATCTGCTCATATTTAAGAAAGACGACTGGTAGGTGGTCTAGATATTGTTGGATGTTGTGAAAATATTTTTCCATTAGAGCTCTCAAATGGACTCCTGGGAATGGAAAACAGAGGAGGGAATGGGAAAACAGGATTTCATGTCCATGTCTCACTCCTGCTGTCCATCCGACCTGGTACTCTGGGTTTAGAATTTTTGCCAGTTACATTAGGAAGATAGACCTATCTCTTCTGCAGCTCACTCGCTGCAGCTTTCCTTATCTGTACGTTTCAAAATGTATTCCCATTCATTTTAGTCAATCAGAAACTTGTTGAAATTTCACATCTATTACTGATTCTCATTTTCTTTATGGGTTTGTTTCTTTTCCTTTTGAAATGCAGTAATGATTGATTCTCTTCTATGGAAGATGAGGAAATTTTCAACATTTTTCTCTTATTCACTTTGCAGTTTTTATTATGTTATTTGTGTTTTATCAAGTTATACAACTTTTAAGTTCTACAGTATAACCATACTTTCCACAATTGTTTAGTATTAATTTTTTATTTAGGTATATGATTCACCACAAATTCTTTTTCCTCACTTCTGGTTTTCTCATTCCTTTTTCCTTATTCCAGAGTTAATTTGTGTTTATTCTTGTGAATTTTACAGAGTAGCCTTTCATTTTCCCTTGTTGGTTTGTCAGCTGGCCCTATACACAGAGGTGAGGGAGAGGCTGAAGAGACAGAGAGTGCTCCAAATTGGGAGGTACAGGTTAAATAAGCAGGGGAACTCTGGAGGCTTGTCTTCAGTGGCTGCAAGATGAGTAGAGCTCTGCACCCTCTTGCCAAATCTTACAAATTTGTTAGAGAAGCCTTAACTGGGTTCAGGCATGTATACTGTGTAGGTGGTTTCAACACCTTACTCTCTCTCTCAAGGTTATGTCCTTGGAATAGCTCCTACCATGGGAACAGCAGGCAGAACGTACGTTCCAGCAACAGGGGGGCAGTGAGGAGCCTCTGGTTACCCAGTTTCAGCTCACAGGTCAACTGGCAGTCATGTCCTCTCGATTATATCCTCCAACATCCCTGAAGAGAAATTTGTGGATATTCTGGGTTTCTGTACACTTGAAATGTCTGTTTTCTTTGTACTTGAAGAGTTTGACCAAAAGTGAGATACTAGAGCCATTCTTGTTTTCCATCAGAACTGTTTAGTAGGCATGGATAGTATTCCATTGTTTTCTGAACAAAGAGCTTGTATATTTAATATTTTACAAAGATACATATCTAATATATAGCCCATCCTTTTTTATGAGATGAATTTTTCTCTCATGTTGTTTTTCAGGTTTCATTAACCCCACGAGTATTTTTTTTTTTTTTAAAAACTTGCTTTGAGTTTTTGGTTGATGGCTTTTAAAATATTCTTCTCTTCTTTATTAAAATTACTTTATTGTGGTATAAATTTATATAACATGTAATTTACCATTTTAACCATTTGTAAGTGTACAAGTTTTATGGCATTAAATACGTTCACAGTGTTTTTAATCATCACTTACCTGTGTCCAAAACTTTGATATCATCCTCCCAAAAAACACTATACCTGTTTGCTATACAATAATAACCCCCACCACCCCCCTTCCAGGGGACTGTTGGTTTCCTCTCTTCTACTTTGTGTCTCTATGAATTTGCCTATTCTAGGTACCTCATTTAATGAAATCATACTATGTTGGCTTATTTTACTAAATACAGTTTTTTCAAGGTCCAACCATGTTATAGCATACATAAAAATTTTCTCTTTATGTTATGGCTGAATAATATTCAATTGTAGGTATACACTACGTCTAGTTTATGCATTGATTCATCAGTGGACATTTGAGTTGATTCCATCTTTTCACTGTTTATTACATATAACACTTCTGTGAACATGGGTGTACAGGTATATGTTTGAGTCTCTGTTTTCAGTTCTTCTATAAATATACCTAGGGATAGATACTCCTGGCTCATTTGGTAATTTGAGGTTTAACCTGTACAGAAAATCACTAAATTTTTCCACAGCAACTGCAGTATTGTACATCCCATCAGCAATACAAGCAGGTTCTAATTTCTCCACATCCTTGCCAACAATTGTTATTTGTCTTTTAAAAAAAATTTTAGCCATCCTACTAGGTGTGAAGTGGTATCTAATTGTGGTTGTAATTTGCATTTATTTGCATTTCTGAACGACAATGTTGAGCAGCCTTTCATGTACTTATTGGCTATTTGTATATCTTCTTTGGAGAAATGTTCATTCAAGTCCTTTGCCTATTTTTGAATTGTGTTGTTTGTGGATTTTTTTTGTTTTGTTACATTTTAGAAGTACTTTATATATTCTAGATAATAGTCTCATCAGGTACGGTATTTGCATATATTTTCTCCAACTCTGTAAGTTGTCTTTTCCTTTCTTGAAAGTACCCTTAAGATACACAAAGGTCTTAATTCTGATGAAGTCTGATTTATCATTTTTTTCTTTTCTGGCCTCTGTTTTTGGTGTTATATCGATGAAGTCATTGCCAAGTTGAATGGATAGATAATATCCTTTTATTTCTGTTTTGTTTTTTTTTTTTAATGCTGTACTCATTTTGTTCAGGCATTGTTTTCCTGTCTGTTTTTTTCTTCCTTTAGCTCTTTGAATGTCTGTAAAGGTAGATGTATTAAGATCTTTGTCAAGCAGTTCCAACGGGTGAGCTTCCTTGGGTACATTTGTGTTGATTTATTATATTCATTTGAACGGACCACATTTTTATATTTTTATATTTTCTGTTGCTTTTCTTTCCTTTTGGGGGAGGGGGTTAAAACAGCATCTGAATTTTATAATGTGCTGACTCTGGAAATGAGATTCTCTTCCTTTCTCAGTTTATTCTTTCTTTGATAGTTATAAGTGTTTTTGTGCTAGGGATTAATATAATGCGAATGCTTATGGTCTCCTCAGGTTTTTCTTAGCCTCTGACTTCCCCTGAGAATGTGTAGTGCTTCTCTAAATTATTATACACATACAATTGTTATTGAGCGTCCAGAAAAACTGTAGTGTGCCTGCTTTAATTCCCCCAATAGTCACTAGCTGATTTGGGTTGAAACAGTGACAGTTAATCTCTGTGCCTGCATCTCAGCCATTAGAGGTAGAAATTGAGATCGGAACACAGAGGTTTGCTATTTGGAGAACAAGATTATTATTGCCCACCCATGGCTCCAAACTATACTAGAGTCATATTGGTGTCCCCACAGCTGCCTGCCATAGGGACAGGGAGTGGGGGATGAATAGCTGCTATCACACTGAAGGCTTCACACTGAAATTGGCCAATATTTACCATTCAGGCCTTCTGTTGGGAGTGCAGGAGTTCAAAACAGCTACTCTATAGAGTTTCAGAATAGTTACATCAGACAGTTTCTGCCAGTACAGTTGCTGTCTAGGTACAGAGGTGGATTCCAGGCATTTCCTGCTCTGCCATCTTTTTGTCTTGACATCCTTTTCCTCTCTTTTCTTTTCAATAACTAGTGAAGAAGAGTCTGAACCAACTACACATGCCATTTTTACCAGGAACTCAAGCCATCAATCTTAATATTTTTTCCTGACTTTTTGGATTTGTCTTCATAGTGTGTATTTTGAAAAGCCCCTAGTGTATCTTTTGCCTCAGTTCCGGATTACATAGTTATCTCTTAAGGGTCTTATTACTTAAAAATAACCAGTAAGGTATTTGATTATGAAAATTATGTCTATTAAAGTCCCATTTTATTAATAATTGAATTGGCACACATCAGAAATGTATCACATAGTATGTTTTTATCACATTTTAATAAGGAAAAGTATAAAATTAATAGTTATTTGTTGGCAAAAAAGCAATTATAAACTGTTAATATAGTCCAGTTATAGTGTTAACATTATATTTAAATTAATAGTAATATTCTTAGATAAGATCTGTAAAACCAGCACTTATAATTGATGATTCACTTCTCAAAGTCAAATAATGTTTTTGGTCTTGAAGTACTGCAATTGGTTTAAACAGTAGTGTTGAATTAAATAGTAGCATTGAAGGGATTAGTGTAGTTTATTAGAAGTCGCCCTGACCTAGAGGAACTTTTCCAGTGTTATTTTATTTTCACCTTCTGTTTCAAAATTAAGTTATGTATATTTACCCTGATAAGGGGATGCAGTAGCAGAGAGTTCATGTGATATACACCTGAAAAATGTAAAAGTTAGTGTTTTAGAATAGAAAAATGTGTGTTTTCTTAAAGACTTTTTATGTATTGAAGAAAAGTAGAATACCTTTTACCTTTGGAGTCCTGTAATTGGTTATTTCTGGCCTAGTCGTATTTGTTGCTGGATCTTGATTTAGCTATTAGCAACTTTATGGCTATAAAAGATAGTTATTTTACATGACATTGTAATATTTAGAGGTCACATTTTTGTAAATATTATACTTTCCCTCATATTTACATAATTCTGTTTCATATAACAAAGGAGACTTTCTATCTCCTGACTTATATTATGAAGATCTTGATTATAAGGGAGTTCCTGTTGTGCATTCTAGTAAAATGAACATGTTATATAAATATAACCACTTACTATGAGAAATACAATAGACCCTTGAACAATGTGGGGGTTATGGCACCACCCTCTATACAGTCAAAAATCAGCATGTAACTTTACAGTCAGTCTTCTGTATCCATAGTTCCATATCCGTGGATCATGTGCTACTATAGTACATACTTGGTGAAAAAAATCTGCATATATGTGGATCCACACAGTTAAACCTGCATTGTTCAAGGATCCACTGTATACTTGATTAATATTTGATTTTCTTTCCTAACTGTATTTTATTTTTAATTGCATACATCTTAATTTACTATTTAATTTGTTTTTTTATGAATAATAGTTACCTAAATTTAATTGGAATTGTTTTTATACTTGAATTCCAGAAACTGTGTGTATTGTGCACTTCCGTCTTGTGGTTAAAAATTTAAGTTTATGGTTTGCTTGGATAAGCTAAAGTTCTGCTTAAGTAGGAATTTTATTTTCATGGTTTTATGTACTGTGATTCATGATATTTGGTTTATTGACATTTTAGCAAGGTGTTTTTAAAAATTAGTGTCCCAGCCTCCTTCTTCACTTTTAAACTTATATAACTTTTTTGTTATCAGTTTATTTATTTATGTAGTGTAATTGTTTTTGATTATTGTCTCTACTTTTATTTTCTAGTTGAAACATTGTAGTCGGTATATTCATGACTTATTTCCTTCACTCATCAAGAATTTGGATCCAGTACCACTTAGACATCTTCTTAATCTGGTCTCTGCTCTTGAGCCAAGTGTTCATACTGAACAGGTAATTGATTCAAAATACAATGGTTTTCTGTTTTTTTTTTGTAAAGTGAAAATTTATTTGTGATTCAGATGATTTAACTTGTTTATTTCTGTTGGCATTTAAGTTAGGCAAAAGGATATTAAATTTGTTACAATGTTTCCTAAAACCTGTAATTTTAATCTTTTTTTTTTTTTTAAGACATTGTATTTGGCATCGATGTTAATTAAAGCATTATGGAATAATGCACTAGCTGCTAAGGCCCAGCTATCTAAACAGAGTTCATTTGCATCTTTATTAAACACTAATCTTCCCATTGGAAATAAGAAAGGTTAGTAAAGTATAATGTAATTTGAAGTATAAAATAATTTGTAAGTTGTCCAAAGTTTAGAACACAAATTTGAATTCGTTTTTGCAAATTAGTTTCACTTCAGTCTTAATTTTGAAATAAGTTTGAATGGGAGTTGGTGGTTTTGTAAAAAGGTTAATAAATTGGGATTGGCTCATGTTTTGGGCTTACTATTCAAGTAAAGAACAGCGATAAAATTTTAGTAGTTAATGGATCTTCCCTCTCATTATGGTTGTTCACTTTAAAAAAAAAAAACCCAACTATTTCATAAAAGCTTCAGAGCTTTTGGTTAGAAAACAAACAAGCAATATGCTTCGTTTTAGAAATAATTTTGAGAGTAGAACATAATGATACATTTCTCTGCGTTTTCTACTTCAAAGTTTTCTATCATTTCAGTGTTTTATGTGTACTTTTACATGTATAGCTTTCCCAGGCTTTCTAAAATTTTATCAGTTTTACCCCTGTTTTGGCCTCCTGGCATTGTATACTACTATTAGGCTTTTCTATGTGGGCACCCACAACCAGTACGGAAAGTGGTGGGTACTTAATTATTGCAGGTTTCCCTACTTGTGTCTTGTTGATTATATAATAAGAACAACTAATGTGTTGTCCCAAAGAAATTCATTCACTTAGAATATTTTCCTCCTGTTTTTTTTTTCCTTTTCCTTCAGAGGAAGAAGAGCTCAGAAGAGCTGCACCATCACCTTGTAAGTTGAGTCTTAGAAATGTATGGCAAGATGACTTGTAGTTTTATTTTGATGATCATCTGGGGTTGATTTTATATAATATATTTGTTTCAGAGTTGTAGAGTTCATTTTGAGCAGGAGATGTAAACCCTTAACTAGTTATCTATCTTACCCTTTTTGTTTAAATCATTAGTGTCTTGGCTTTTAATTGAAATCATGTATATCCTCTTTAGAAATGATTGGCAGATGTTAACATATTTCCAGATTATATTTTTTGGCTACTTAGCATAGAGCTTTGGTGTATCACAGAATCAAAAGATTATGGCATTTTGATAGATCCATGTTAAAGCAAATGAGAAATAACAAAATCTTCTTAATACAGGGTCACCTGCAGCCAGTCCTCAAAGCAGTGATAACAGTGATACCCATCAAAGTGGAGGCAGTGACATTGAAATGGATGAGCAACTTATTAATAGAACGAAACATGTACAACAGCGACTTTCAGATACAGAGGTATGAAAACAGTTTTTCCTCCCCTTTTAAAGAGAGTTTTTGATTTTCACGTTTGTGCCATGCTTATCCTTTGAACTGGGAATATAAACCTGATCCCTGTTAAGGCTTCCCTTTTTAGTATTACTGAGGTTCTTTACTTTTCTTTAAGTTTTTAATTCCATTTTGTATTGTTCGAAGAAATAAGACAATTGCAGCCTTTTAAAAAAAACTACAGTGCATTAATGTCATTTACTTTTTTTCTTACTAGTTTTAAATATTTATTTAAATCTCTTTGTTTCTCAATACAGGAATCCATGCAGGGAAGTTCTGACGAAACTGCCAACAGTGGTGAAGATGGAAGCAGTGGTCCTGGTAGCAGTAGTGGACATAGTGATGGATCTAGCAATGAAGTGAATTCTAGCCATGCAAGCCAGTCAGCAGGGAGCCCTGGCAGTGAGGTACAGTCAGAAGACATCGCAGATATTGAAACCCTTAAAGAAGAAGACGAAGATGACGATCATGGTCATAATCCTCCTAAAAGCAGTTGTGGTACAGATCTTCGGAACAGGAAGTTGGAAAGTCAAGCAGGCATTTGCTTAGGGGATTCTCAAGATCCATCAGAAAGAAGTGGGACAAACAATGGAACAGGAAAGGACCTGGTTTTTAACACTGAGTCATTGCCATCGGTAGATAATCGAATAAGAATGCTAGATGCCTGTTCACACTCTGAAGACCCGGAACATGATATTTCAGGGGAAATGAATGCTGCTCATATAGCACAAGCATCTCAGGAATCTTGTATTACACGCACTGGGGACTTTCTTGGGGAGACTATTGGGAATGAATTATTTAATTGTCGGCAGTTTATTGGTCCACAGCATCACCACCACCACCACCACCACCATCATCACCACCATGATGGGTAAGTCTCCTTAAAGATAAACAGGTTATATTTCCTTTTAGAGGTAATTATAGCCTATTTATTCAACTAGATCAGTCCTGTCTAATAGGAATATAATGTAAGCTACAAATGCGTGCCACAAATTATGTAATTTTTCATTTTCTAGTGGGCACATTTTAGAAAGCAAAATGAAATATGAGATTAATTTTAGTTATACATTTTATTTAAAGCAGTAATGTCCACAATATCAACTCCCCATGTAATCAATGTAAACATTATTAATAAAATATTTTTCTATTTTGAACCAAGTCTTTAATAACCTGTGTATATTTTATACTTACAACACATATTTATTTAGACCAACCACTTTGTACATGTGCAGTGGCCACAGGTGGCAAGTGGCTATTATATTGTACAGCACAGATCTAGATCTTCAGCTCCTTGCAATAATTGCCTAAAGGCAGATAGAAAATTGCTTCTGAAAACTTCCATTAAAGTGTGATCATGAAAAGGGAAATTTTACTTATACTCTGATTTTAGGGTATTAGTAAGGTTAAAGCCTCAGCATAAAGCTTTTTGATTATCTGTGAAATACATCTGTGATGTTTAAGTGATTCTGTCATTTACTTGTGTTACAATATTGGGAGAAAACTCAGTTTTTCCCCCATCATTTTCTTATCTGTTAAGTAGGAAAAGTAGTACCTATCTCATAGGTTTATTGTGAGCATGTCATGGGCTAATCTGATTGGCATATAATAGCTTAATAAATATTAGCTGCTACTTACTGTTACTGTCATTGCAAGTAGTAATACTTGAGTTAATCATGAAATAAGAATATTGGTTTATCAGGATGAATTTTCTTAGACGTGACTATTTGCCAGGCCTTTCAGAATTCAGTATGGTTATTTGGGAGAAGTACATACCTATACATATTCCTACTTTATTTCTTCTGCCTTTTTATTCTTAACATTAACCAAATGAGTTTAAGGTAAACTTTCTCAATCTTGGCATTATTGACATTTTGGGCCAGGTAACTGTGTATTGTGGATTTGCAGCAATGTGAATACTGCTCTGTGCATTGTAGGATGAATGTTTAGCAGCATCCCTAGCTTCTATCCCTGGATGCCAGAGGTATCTTCTAAGTTGTGATAACCTAAAAGTACCTCTAGACATTGCTGAATGTCCCTTTGGCCTTCTGATCAAGAACCACGGGTTTATGGTCTGACAGTACAAATATGTACATTCAGAGTTCTCCCCAAGGCAGCTCATACCGAAGACAAAGCATAAAACTGAGGAGGGTAATATATTCAGTTTGGCACATTGCAGTTCTTTGAGTCTTCACACCAATCCTCTACCTGAGAAGACCTAATAATTTTTTTTAATGTTAGCCCTTTCCATATTCTCTGTGTATGGTACTACTTGTGAGTCTCTAAGTCAATCCTGAAATTTTCTTCTTCATATTATTTTTCATCCTTATGTCTTTACATCCTTAGAGCACCCTATATGGTATGTTTTAGAAGTGAGTGCTTAATAGGTATTTATTTAGTTCAGAGTCCCCCAGTTAACATTAACCACATCTAGATTGCAGCTTTAAATTGAAATATTTTCCTGATAGTTACCTCATTTGATTCTGCAATTGTATGAACAAATGTAAACAAATTTTAAGGTTTTACTTTGTGATTTGAGTTTATAAAATAATTATATAACAGTAATTTTACTGATTTTCCCTAAAATTGTTGTCTTTGAAGTTATTTTAGTAAAGTGTATTGATGGGTCAGATAATATGTCAGTATATTTGTAAAGTTAATACTATAATGCTGACATTGTGGGGTTTTTAATTTTTATAAAGCTGTCAGTATTCCATATTAAACAAATGTAGCTTTGTTCTTGAGTGTGTCGTTAACTTCTGCCAAATGGTTTGAGAGATTTTTTTGTGATTCACAAAGTGTTTTTAAATTGGTAATTACTAACTATGTGCTCTTCTCTGTTACAGACATATGGTTGATGATATGCTAAGTGCAGATGATGTCAGTTGCAGTAGCTCCCAGGTCAGTGCAAAATCAGAAAAAAATATGGCTGATTTTGATGGTGAAGAATCTGGATGTGAAGAGGAGCTAGTTCAGATTAATTCACATGCAGAGCTAACATCTCATCTCCAACAACATCTTCCCAATTTAGCATCTATTTACCATGAACACCTTAGTCAAGGTAAGGTTCTGTAGTAAGTAAAATATATTCTTTTATTTAAAATAGGGATAATTTTTATTATATTATTAAAAGGAATCAACAGTTAATGTTATGACAGTTCAGTGTTTTCATACTGTAGTTTTCTTTTCAAGGGAATGAAATTATTATGAATACTATATCATGAGTATGAAGGCTACAGTTCCATCAAGAGATACGTAACAAAGGAAATAAAATTAGTAATATGTATAAAAGTTACAGCTTTGTATTTGAGAAAATATGACTGTGTTAGATTTTATGTTCAGAAATCTTAGGACTTAAAAGTAGATTACACAGGATCACATACTGTATGATTCCATTTATATAAAATGATTAAGGCAAATCTGTAGATACAGAACGTAGATTAGTGTTTGACCGGGGCAAGGAAGTGTTGGGGGGAAATAAGAGGAGGGGGTTACTGCTAAAGGGTAAGGTGTTCGTTTTGTCTGGAGTTGAAAATGTTTTTTTTTAAAAAAAAGGTTCTGATCACTGTAAATCCATCTAAAAAAAAGTGATAGGACATGACCAATCTTGGAAGAATGGAGGTTAGAGAGAGCTAAAGAATAATAAAAGATAAAGCAGAAAAAATAAGAGGGGAAAAAATAGTTTTAGAATTGGCAATTTAAAGGTTCATATTCCAGACTCTTGCTTGGTTACATATCATCAGCATTTGCCAACCTAGGAAGTGGATTTTGGGATGCCAGTAAATTACAAACAAAGTAAACCTGATAGATTATGTTTATGCTATAAGGCTATGATCAGACTTGGAGATGCAATGTGGATCTTGGCAGCAACTTTTTGATTTCAGATGTTTCTTGTATATAATCTAGATAAGGTTATTTTGATGTTTTTGTTGTTGTATTACTGTGGTTGTTGAGAAATGAATAGATTAAGATTAAGATTAAGATCAGTTGAATTTGATACTATATTTATTAAACTTTTACCATTCTGTTCTTACCCCGTTTTCCCTTTGTTCAATATTGTACATATTTTTTTGCTATATGAAGTTAGAAATTGAGCAATATATTAAACGTATTAATGTTTTCCAAATCTTATAGACATATCGTTATATATTTAATACTATAAAGAACTCTTTGAAAACAGTAAGACAGTTTATAAGTGGGCAAAAGATGTGAATAATTTGGTTAATTCATAAAAATATAAAAATGGTCAGTAATTACATGAAAAGATACTCAATGTCTTTAGTCATCTGGGAAATGCAAAATAAAACCACAGTGAGATTCTTTACTCACTTGGGATGGGTAAAAAAATTAAGGACTAATGATATCAAATGATGCTAAGGATGTAGAGCAACTAGAACTCTCCTTGCTGTTGAGGAGTATAAAATAAGACAGCCAGTTTAGAGAACTATTTTATCAGTTTCTTATAAACTTAAGTATGTACCCATCATAAGACCCAGAAATTCCTGTTCCAGATATTTACCCAAGAGAAATGGAAAATTATTTCCACAGATTTGTACTTGAATGTTAACACCTACTTCATTCATGAGCCTCAACTGGAATTAATTGACAGATAAACAAATTGTGGTATATTCACATAATGGAGTACTGTTCATCAATAAAAAGAAAAGAACTACTGATACATTTCAACACCATGGATGAATATCAAGAAACATTCTAAGCAGATGAAGCTAGAGAGAAGAGTACATAGTGTATATCATTGTGCACTTCTAGAATATTCTAAAGTAACTTATAGAAGTGGAAATCTCAATGACTGGTGGTGGGAATTCATTGTAAAGGAACACAAGCGAACTTTTTGGGGTGATAGAAATGTTCTGTATCTTTATTATGTATTTACTTGAAAAAATTAATTTTATTAAAATTTGACACCCCCCCCCCACCGAATCTTAACAAGTGAAGCCACCACATATTGGGAGAAATATTTGCAAATCATCTATCTAGTAAGACAACTTGATTAAAAATTGGGAATTGATTTATTTTACCAGAGAAGGTACACAAATGGCTAATAAGCACATGAAAAGATGCTCAGCATCATCAGTCATTAGGGAAATACAAATTAAAAACTACAAGATTCTACTGCACACCAATTAGAATGGCTAAAGTTAAGAGTGATTGTATGTGTTGGGGAGGATTTGGAGGAACTGGTGCTCTTACACACTGCTGTTGGGAATGTAATTGACATAGCCACTTTGGAAAACAGTTTGGCAGTTTCTTCAAATGTTAAACTTAAGTTTACTTTATGACCCAGCAATTCCACTTTTAAGTATTTACCCAAGAGAAAGGAAAATATGTGTCTATACAAAGACTTATTGCATCAGTATTTGTGGCAGCATTATTCATATTAGACAAAAACTGGCAACACTCCAAATTTTCATTAACTGGTAGATATATAAACAAATGCAACATTTTCACATAATGCAATATTCTGTAATTAAAAGAAACGCATACTGATAGGTACTTCAACGTGGATGACCCTCAAAACATTTTGCTAAGTGAACGAAGTCAGACATAAGACTATAAAAATGTATGGTTCCACTTCCATGAAATTTCTAGAATGGCTGATTTATGAGGATGGAAAAACAGACTAGGGCTGGGGAATGGGATCAGAGATTAAATGTAATTAGGTATGAGGGAATGTTTTAGGGTGATAAAAGTGTTCCAAAATTGTATTGTGATGGTTACACAACTCTCATTCTAATGAAATCAATGTATGTGTACAATTTAATAGAGAAATTTCATGGTAAAACTGTTAAGAAAAAAAAAACACACACAAAGCAAAGAAGCATTTTTGCTTAATATAACAGCCCTCGTGAGGATCTATAGTTTGGCACTTAAAGTATAACTTGTTATAATAAAATCTTTGAATTTAATTGAATGTTTTAAGTAAATCATCTCAAAAAAATCTTTAGGTACAAGACACTTTATAGGAGGTCATTTAGAGGAATGACCTTGGCTATATAATTATTTCAAATAAATCATCTTTTTTATGCTTAATTTGAATTTCAAGTATTTATATACATTTCTCTTGATATGTGAAAAACTTTAATCATACTTACAAGAAATAGTGAAGAGGCTATGAAAAGAAAACTTCTTTTTCACTTTAGTAATATCAATCTCTAAACAATACTATTCTTTGCCATTCATAAAGCAACTACTGTGTTAATCTTGTTTTTGTCTTGTGATTTAAGAAGAGATTTATCTTTATAGTTTACTTTGAATTTGTTAACTTTATGAATGCTATAATTCACTTTACAATTTCAGTCAGCTGCATTCCTCTATAGTGTGTTATATTTTGCCCCTTCAGGACCTGCAGTTCATAAACATCAATTCAACAGTAATGCTGTGACAGACATTAATTTGGATAATGTTTGCAAGAAAGGAAACACTTTGTTGTGGGATATAGTCCAGGATGATGATGCAGTAAGTTATTTAATAGAACCAAAAGATTACCAAATTACAGCAAAATACAATCAGTATAAACAGTAACTTTATGTATATACATTTTTTGCAGGTTAATCTTTCTGAAGGATTAATAAATGAAGCAGAAAAACTTCTTTGTTCCTTAGTATGTTGGTTTACGGATAGACAAATTCGAATGAGATTCATTGAAGGTTGCCTTGAAAATTTAGGAAACAACAGGTAAATAGGAATTTAAAATTTTTTATTAAGAAATCAAAGTTCATTTTGTGTATTCTTATTGACTAGTTGTGGGGTTTCTTAGCACTTAATGTACCATTATCACCCTAGTTTTTAGTAATTGTGGTTTTTACATTAGGTTTAAATATTCCCTCACAGAGTTTATATTTTATCACTCTATTATGCTTCTCCTGGCACATTTTGGCATTATGGGTTAGATGCCCTCCAACAGAAACAAAGGAATAATAATACTCTCCTCTTGATTCTGGGAACATAGTGGTGATTACTTTATTTTCAGTTTACAGTTAAATGTTGTTGAACTGTTATGTTATATATAAAGGAAACTGAATAAGATAAGTGAAGTTAAGCTGAAATATTAACATTTGATAATGGCATTGCTCTTCCATCTGGGTGGATCTTTTGATTTCTGTAGTGCACAAAGAATTAGGTTAGTGTTTTTTCTCTAGTTTGAATTCTGCTATATATTTACATACTTTTTATTGGGGCTTAAATGATTACGACAAGTTTCTTGATTTTCAATTCTGTTCCATGGTACAATTTCTCTTTTCTCTTGTCTTATACTGCTTTGTTAATGTTGTTCCATTCTCTGATGTAGTGAATTCAGTTAATAATTTACTTTATTATATTATATTAATGTTTCAGCTTAACATCTGCATAGGCCTGATATAAATGTCTAATTTTATTGAATATTTTATGGCTTTAATTTTTTTTAATCTAATTGATATAGAAAAATATGTGCAATATTTCATTTTCTACTTTTGGTCTTTAAAGGGCTTTAATTTGAACAATCACAGTAGAAAAACTGCTTATTCATGCAGATATAAGAAACCACTAATAGACTCCTATTAGTGGATCAGTTGCCTCATTTGGCATATATTCCTTAGAAGGAATGCTTTTAATGGCCAGATGATATTTCTTCATTTATGTAGGTATTATAGAAGTTAATTTTAAAATGTTTTTTTAAAAGTCTTTGTGAAACCACTGAACAGTTTTTTTGGGGGGAGGGGGTAGTAATTAGATTTATTTATTTTCTTAATGGATCTAAGAACCCAGGACCTCGTGCAGCTAGGCATGCATTCTACTACTTACCTATAATAGCTCCCCGACACTGAACAGTTTTTTAAAGTGGATGTATCAGCTTAGATTCCCTATATGTGCATCTGCATACTTTATGGCTTGGCAGTTCCACTGCTGAGTGTGTGCCTTGTGATAATACATCCAAATGGTCACCAAAGGCACATTCAAAAATGTTCATAGAAGCACTATTCAGAATAACTATTCTTGATGCTGCTATCCAAATGCCAAAAAAAGAATAGGAAGGTAAATTAAATTGTGGACTGTTTGTTGAATGGAATAATATGTAGTAGTAACAGTAAAAGAACTACAGCTACATGGAATAGTGTAAATGAATCTCACAAACATAATGTTGAGTGAGAGAAGCCAGATACAAAGAAGTATCTCTATTACTCCATTTATATAAAGTTCAAAAATAGGAAAATTGTTTTAATAGTCAGGATAATGGTTACTTTTGGATTGTTAGTGACTGGAAAGAGGACACAGCCAAGGCTTCTGGAACGCTGGTGATGATTTCTTGACGTGGGTGTGCATTGCACAGCTGTGCTCACCTCCTAATATTTTGAACTGTCACTTAGATTTATGTGTGTTTTTACATGTATGTTACACTTCAATGCAAAGGAAAAAAAGCTATGTGAAAGATGAAATATCCTGTGGCCTTTAAGAGTCCTGATTTCAAAGGTTATGTAATGATATGGGCCCACTTGGCTAAAAAGATTGCAAGCAATAAGTGAGTCTGTAGAATGGTTATTTCTGGGAGGATAGAGTTAATTTTTTCTTCTTAATGCTTTTCTATTTTCTATTTTTTTCACAATGAGCATTTCTCTTAAAAGTAGGGAAACTTAAAAGAGACAAAAGGAAAAAATTATGTATAAAATGGAGAATCGCCAGTTTGGATTTTTTAAGCTTTAATTTGTTCACACCCAAGTTTACTTGAAGACAAGCGTTTTTCATTTGTTGGAGGCAATCCTGTACCCTAATCATAGTTACTTAATGGTTTATTGAATATACATTGAATAGTTTATTGAATATAATAGTAAACATAACTATTGTATTGATAATGTTGCCCTCAAAATTTACTCCTCAGAGGGCTGCTGTATTATGCTAGTCTTAACTGAATTAGTCATATGTGCCGGTACTTAGAGTATGGTGGCATTTTTTAGCCTGTGAAATATGCAACACATCCAGTGTATACCAGCTGAATGTACTGAAATTATCATGCAGATTTTTAAAAAATTAATTTTGAACATCATTAGTTTCAGTTTCCTGATAAACCAGTGGTTTTTCAATAGGGAAGATTTTTTTTCTAGGCAGTAATCAGTGCCTGGAGGTATTTTGAGTTGTCATACTAATAAGTGGGATTTGGAGATACTACTTTGGGCCAGGGATGCTACTAAATACTAAACATCCCTCAATGCAGTGGACAGCCTCCCACAGTAAAGAGTGGTGTGGCCCAGAATGTCAGTAGTGACATCAGAGTTTGACAGATTTTATTCTAAACACAAGAATCCTTTCTCCAAGCCTAGCCGCCTGAGTGTGCCATCACAGTAAGAAAGGAATGTTGCACACAAGTGCTAATATTAATAGGAAAGCTATTCTTATGTTGAAACAAACAAATGGGACTCATTTACCATTTTCTTAACATTTGACCAAAAAAAAAAGTTGTCTACTTTTTGATGATGTCAGTTGTTTTATGTACTTTACAAAGGTTTTATGTGTGTTTCTTTTTAATTTTCTCTGTGCTTTTTCATTTTCTTTCTAGTTCCTCACTTGCTGCGGTTTGTAGACCTGTCAGCAATTTTTGTTTTTGCTTTTCTATGGTCTTAGACCAGCTTATTTTATAAAAGGAACTTAGTTTTCTTTTGAACAGTAATGTGGGCTTATTACTTCTCGAGAAGCACAGGGATCTGAAAAAGAAAATTAAAGTCTTCCATAAATTGCCCATAATTCTACCATTTATACAAAACCACTGTAAACACTTTTTAAAAATACCTTGTGTAGTCTCTGTGATATGTAGCATGTGTCTTGTGCACATTTAGCCTTAGGTAGATTGTTCTATAAAGCACATAATATCATTTCATCAGTTCAGGAAGTTTAAAGTTACACACAGAAACACATAGTAGACTGGTTTGCAAGATGTTGTCATAAAGTGAGGGCATGAGGTAGACAGTAGCTCTCGCAATGAAAAGTCCATGACTTTTCAGTGTAGTAGTTACTGTGATTAAGTGAGTTAAGACTGCTGTCCAGTGAGTAGGGTGGAAGTAGTAGAGGTTGGGTTGTAATTAGCCCCTTTAGTATTTTATGTTTACTAGAAGGTAGGTTCATATCCTATGCTAGGTATCTCCTGAAATTCCGTGGCTTCTCAAGAATTGATTTGAGACTCTGGAAACCTATCCAGCGTGCTGTTTTTTGCCGTTTGTGATCCACTATAGATACTTAACCTGTGTGTGAAGTTTTTTGCCTTTGTATACAAAAGATTTCTCTAGTAAAATGATTGCATGTGTCAGGGATTCTGTTTACATAAATAAAGGTTCATGTAATTAAGAAATGGATGGTACTATGTAACTTTTTGGGTTTTGTTTTCCCTCTGTAAAGACTATATTATATACAGCATTTCATGTCAACTTTTGAAGTATACTGTAATTAAAAGTGACTGAAAAGCATTTTGTAGAACACATCAGTCTTCTTAAAATATGGAGTCTAAGATTAGGAAAAAATAGTCCAAATGTGACCTTAACTGTGAAGACCACCAGCAAGTGTATTCATTCTACTAAGGCAACGTGAAGTTAGGGTCTCAACACACTGTTGCCTAGTAATAAGCTTCTGGTTACAACAAAAACTTTGAATCAAGCAAAGAACCAGGATGGTTTAGGGTAATCGGATGATGATGAATGAAAAATGTCAGGAAGGAATCAAGGGAAATAAAGAGGTTCGCGGAGCATTGGAAGGATATTATTTAACATAGAGTTGTCAGAGCCATCCTTTCTGTTGATAATTGAAGAAACTAATAAAGTGAGGGAAGGAGTCCTTCAGGTAGATAACTTACAGGTAAAGAATATTCCAAGTAGAGCTAGTAGCAAAGGCCCTAAGGTAGGAATGTGCTTGTTGTGTGTTGAAGGAATAGCAAAAAGAAAGATGGGAAGGAAATTAAGCTGAACTGATAGGAGGAATGGGGATAGGTCACACAAGGCTTTGTAGTCCCACTTAAGTGCTTTGGGTTTTATTTAGAAACAGGAACTTGTCTAATTTCTCCTACTCTATCCACCACTGTTTCCCTCCTACCCAGCAATGCAACCCTGTATTCTAACATCCCTGGTACCTTTCTCGAAAAGAGTAGGCATTTTTGAGGACTTATTTGTGGTAGGGTGCCAACTTTTTCTCTTTTCAAAAATCCTTTCATGAAGCAATATTGGCACCTGAGCTTAAAAATAAAAGAAATTCAGTACATTATTAGAGTTTGTTTTGCTTCTTTCAAGGCTCCTGCAGCCAACCTCCTTGCCTACTAGGACTTCGGGGATTTGTATGTCAGTATGTTCTCTATACCCCATTCCCCTCCCACCCCAAAAGATAGGCATACTCAGATCTACTTGAGGTTTTAGAGTGGTTTCCTATCAACTTTTGGCCCCTTTATGCTTGAGGTATATTGTGTGCTTCAATCATTAACATGGCTCATCATGCAGTGATTCTCAATTTAGATGCAGATTATATTATGTGAGAATTAGTGAGAAAGTGATAATTTGTATAATTTGAAAAATGTTTTCTACATTATTGCTGCTCAGAATATGATCCAGCAAACCAGCAATTTGACTATCACTTATGAGTTTATTAGGAATGCAATCCTGAACCTACCCTAGACCTACTGAATCAGAATTTGCATTTTAACAGTATCTTCCCAGGTGAATCAAGTGCACACTAAACTTTGAGAAGCCCTGCTCTAGATAATTTACCTAACTAAGCTGCTGGTTCCTGTTTTCCTTGATTAAATCCTCAGAAACACCAATGACTCTTTAGAGAATACTTTCATGAAAAACATATTTACATTTAAATGCTCTTTGCTTGTTTTTATACTCAGTTATTTATATTGTATATTTTACTTTAAAAACCTTGAATTGGGTTTTTAAAACTTGGATTTCTTGCCCCAATGTATAATAAATTGATACTTGAGAAAATTTTTTTTAATGTTTGCATAGAAATATAGGTAAAGTTCATTAAATCTTTTTGCATTTAAGATTTCAAATAGTTGAATTTCTGTTAAAAGCTAGAATTATTGATAGTAGTTAAAATTATTTTATTCTACAAATACCTGTTCTTGCTGTTTCAGATCAGTAGTAATTTCACTTCGTCTTCTTCCAAAACTGTTTGGTACTTTTCAGCAGTTTGGGAGCAGTTATGATACACATTGGATTACAATGTAAGTAAATAAAAGAAACAGAAGTATTCATTTTAAATGCTTTTTTCAAATCATAATTATCAAAGTTTTGAGTAACTTACTAGCTTTTATTCTGCACCAGGAAAATTTGAATTTTGTGTAGTTTAAATGTTTTCTTACATTTCTCAGAGTGCTATCTCTGCCGCTTAGCTCCCTCGAGATTATATCCCCATCAGTAGGAAATCTGACTTTTGTATTCTTTGTAGTTGGAAAAAAATACTGTAACAATTAATGCTATAATTTTAGGGTAAAGGTTTTTTGTACATCTGGCCATGGCAAAGGACTCCTGAAGAAGATTCACACATTAAACACTTGAGGATGCCTTTAATTTTTCCCATTACTAGGAATTGGTTTTAGACATGTTAGGGATAATCTTGATCAATCACCCTATTAATCCTTTACATATATAGAAAACTTAGGATGAATGTTAAAGAATTCTTTTAAGGAGAGTACTTTGATACGATACTGATCCAATTTTTGATAATATTTTGGAGAAAGTTGGCTGTCACAAACGTCATTAACTTGTAAGAATGTATTATTTGTTTTATTTAAAATAGACTTTTTGGAGAGATTGCAGAGACTTCTAAATTTTAAGAAAAATTAGACCTGTTAAAGGATTATTTGTGAGGTCAGGAAGGATGGTGTTTTATCCAATTCCTTCTCACATCTAAGAGTAATTGCTAGGAGTACTTGTTTGCTTTCCGAATGAATATGATTTTTAAAATTCTTGGAAGTCTACACTATAGTTGTAAATAGGATGAAGTTAGTTCTTTTGAGTTATAGCCCCTGCTTTTTATTTTTCTTTTAATAGGGGATCTATTTAGCCTGAACCTTTATTACTTTTTTTTTTTTTTTAAAGCATCTGTGAAGGTCTCTTCTTTGGTTAATATTACAGTATGACCCTAGTGACAATTCTATTTGTGAGTGCAAAGAGGGTCTTTGAGATGCTAAACAGAGGAATGGGGGGAAAGCATTTAGCATCCTTTAAGTACAAGAATAGCATGAGTTTTATTTTATTGACTCTTCCCATAGTTTTTAAATGGCCGAATTACAAAATTCAAAAGTATTATAGTGATTCATTGATAGCTAACTTGGGCAGGTTGATATTGTTGTCATGTGGGGTTTATACTGAGGAGTAACAAAGGATAACATTCTTACAAAAGTACAAAACTGAATACTGAGTAACTCATCAAGTACCTGAACCTAAGTATATTGAGTTGAAACCATTTTAGGTTATTCCTTGAATTAAATATAAAGGAGCTCAGTTAATTCCAAGATGAGACTGGTATCCTAAATGTCATCAAGTGGATCACTTAAAAAAAAACCTCTGCACTCCTATGGTTAGTTGGCATCAATAATGGCAAAAACTTCCACTTACTGTGAATTTATTATGTGCAGCAGCACTCAGCATTTGATAATGTATTATCTTTCAAACTCTAATGGCCCATATTTTAAAATTGGAAATTGTTATCTTTGATCCTCTTAGTAAATCTTAAGGTAGCCAGCAAACAGACTGGCAAGTAGTTGGCAAGGCAAGAGTAACTTATTTTGAAAAGAAGGCTATGGCAAAAACATGATGTAAATTACATCAGAAGTTTTGGGATTTCAATACTTCTACATCTATACATGTTATAGATACATTGCTAGTAAGTATTATATGGAATAAATTGTTAGTTATGGACCCTGGCATCTTTGATTATTTTTATCATTCATTATTTCTTTTTTTATTCTAGTGTGTGTTGGAGCTTAATACCTGAATATTTCTTTGATTAAAAAATCATTTAAAACAGCAAATTATTTACAATAAAAAACCCAACTGATTCACTCTGTTAGTTCATATTGTATGTGTTCTGCTAGGCACTCCGCTAAACAATGAACAAGGCACACAGTCCATCCTTACAAGGACTGTATCATACTGTTTTTTAATATTAATTCAAGTTAATCATTTATAATTAGCATTCTGCCAGACATTTTTATCCCCTTCACAGAGATTATTTTGAGAGTTAAAAAACAATAGTACTTTAACTTCATCAAAATTAAGGTGCATTGCTTTATACCTTTTTCACAATTTAATTATAAATAGAACTTAGAAGTTTTTGATAATTGAACGGCTTTGCTTTTGAAGATTTTTTAAGATAGTTTTTCCCCTATCCTAAAATAAATTTATTCTCTGATCCTTTAAAATTATTTTTTCTTTCAATTGGCAAGGTGGGCAGAAAAAGAACTGAACATGATGAAGCTTTTCTTTGATAATTTGGTATACTATATTCAAGCTGTAAGAGAAGGAAGACAAAAGCATGCACTGTAAGTATTCCTTAACTAGCTAAGTTATGTGTGTTGATTGTCTTTCCTGTGGAAGATAATTTTACAGTGTTCCTACTCTTTTTCTTTCGTATAGTAAATAAATGTAATGAAAATTTTACTTATATAATTTTTAAGAGAAAGAAATTCTCTGTAAGTTGAAGAATTTTATAAGGTTATTTTTATAATTCTTAGGGAAATGTAGGTTATATAACTTTGTTGATTAACCTTCACTTATTTTTTTTAATTGAAGTATAGTCAGTTTATATAATGTGTTACTTTCTGACTTACTTCACTGTTGAGTTCAGTTCAAAGTCATTGCTTTCAGGAATCAAAAGTAAATATTTTTTTCAGAAATCACCAAAATATCCTTTTATTAATGTATTACTCATGGATTCTAAAACTTCTGAAATATTTGCTTCCACACAAGTAGATTTAACAGAGAATTATTTTAAAACACTTTCCTTTATTATTATAATTGGATACTTATATTAGTTCAGGATGTGTGAAAACTTTAAAAACTGTGATATTATAACTGGCTAGTATTTCATCATTAAAAATATTCTCAATATTTTGAAGTGAGTCTAAGTAAGAGTTGGTAGAAATTGACTAGTGTTATGGCTGTGTTTAAAGCTTCTTATAGAGAGATGCTTACCAAAAAGGAAACATGTAGAATTCAGAAAGTTTCTGCTTGTGAGTCAGTTAGTGGAAGCTGGTAGTCAATTCAGGAAAAGCAGCTCAGGGTCAGTATCAGCGCACGTCAAGTGAATAAGAGAAGTAGCCACAGTATTTATTGAGAAAACGTCCACATAGAAAACTTGCATATAGATCAGAACTGATCAGACTTTAGAAGTGTTCAGAAAAGTTGTAGACTTCTAAGGCATACTACTCATCTCCAAAAATGGATTCATGTATCTTCAACCACAAATTAGCTCTTTCTCCAGATTTTACTGTGCTCTTCAGAGTACCACCATCCTCCTAGTCACCTAAAACTTGGAGATTTGGGGCCTTTTTTGTATACTTTTATTTCCAAACATAAATAGTGATGATGATGATGATGATGATGGTGATAAAAATAGCCAGTGTTCATTGATCCTTACTATGTGCCAGATACCTTTTAAGTATTATTAACTTCAAGATACAGAACAGTTCATTTGAGGTAGGAAGTCTTATTTTAAAAATGAGAACATTTAAACTTGAGGTGATAAATAACTCAAGAATTAAATTAATAAGCTGTATCTGGCACATAATAGATGATCTATAAATTGTAGGTACCTGGCTAAAGCAAACTATGGTATAAAACAAACAAGAAACTGCATGAAAAATAAATTCCAGTTTCTTCAGTCTAGTATTCTGGGCTCTCTAAAATCTAAACTAAACTTTCCTGTTTTTTGTTCAATTATTTTTTTTTTTAAATATCCTGTTTTCAAGCCTGTCAAATTATTTTTGAGATTTTCTTAAATTTACTCTGTTTCATAGCTTTGCTTATAAAATTACCTCTATATAAGATGCATTCTCTTTAAATCTTACTGAAATTCTAAGTGTTGTTCATAGTCTGTCCTCCTTTAATTATTATTCTTGAAGCAGTGGTGAGGATAATCGTGACCTGAATCTGAGCAACTCCATACATACTCTATCAAAGCTTTAAGATCAGCAAGGAGCAAAAAAAAAAAAAAAACCACACATGACCACCATGTTTAGGACGCAGAATTCAAATTACCTGTCAACAGAAGAACACTTAAGTTATAAAAGAGCTCCCACCAGAGCCACAACTTGTGTGCTTGAAGAGCAGGGATGGGAGCTTAACAGAGGGGAGTGAAAGACATAGATGAGCCATCCTCAGAAACAGAAAGCCCAGCATTAAGTGCCAAAAATGAACGCAGATATGAAACTTGATTGTTCACAGCTTCGGCTACAGGGAAGTTGGTCACTTTTAGTGGAGCCAGAGGTAGAGCCTGATAAAAGCATTGTTTCTGCGGTAAAAAAAAAATGTGATCTTTGGAGATGAGTTTTCTGCTTTTCTAGGGTACATGAGAGTATCCTTCCAATCCTCCAATCTGCCTTGTTCCCTGACATTTTAGGGGAATAAAATCTTAGAACAGAGAGATGTTGTCTGGACTGTTTCAGTATAATTCCCTTGTTTCTTCAGGCTGTAAAACATTTGTACATTTGTAGCTCTTTGTTAAAGCATGCAGACTTCATTAGTTTGTGGCACATTACTTTCTATTCGTTCAGTGGAGATTATAGCAGGGAAAGTTCTAAGATTTTCACCTAGGACAAGAAGATTCTTGTGTCACTCTTGTGAAACACTTCATTTCATAAATGGATGTGTTACACATTTCTTGAATCCAGTGGCCGCTAGAGAAAAATCCTGTGTTAACATTGAAGCTACAAAGAGAATGATTTTTTTTTAAGTGTTAGTTTGTCACTAAAGTTTTATGCCTATAGGGAGATTATTTTTATTCTATATTTTCTGCGATGTTGGGAGCCATGGACAAGCCCAGGAGAATTTATCGGTACTGATAACACTGTTGATTTGCACCCCAGGAGACTTCCTGGCTGGTGATTTCAGCAGCCAGTGTGATTCTGACAAAGGCAGAGTCCTCTGAAGTGTGGAGACAGTGGCAGTACTGTGGAAGCTGAAGAAGGGAGGACAAAGGAACTGGATCCATGCCTTCTAGGATTCTAGGTCCCTTACTCGGAGATACAAGTATAGGGGAAGGAAGTATTCAGGAAGTAAAGGCACTTTGTAAAGGACAAGACATTATTCCCTTTTTGTCTGTAACCAACATTCCCTATACTTGGGCTCAGAGAAGTGCAATAACTTAAAATCACAGAACTGATGTATGATAGAACTCGCATTTGAACCTGTACTCCAAAGTTTCTGCTACAAAATCTCTGTCCTTTTAGTAAAAGGTTGAGAACTATTAAGAGTTGGTCTTGAATTTTATCTGGATAGCGTTCTCATCTATGAGTTGCTTACTGTATCCCCCTCTCTTGCACTCCCAGTCACCTTGCCACAAGTACTTTTATCTTCATAGATACTGCAGCAGTAATGAGGCAGAAGTTCATCTTTTCTTTGCCAGTGTTAATATGAGACAGTAAAGGGAAACAAAGATACATCCAGCAAATGTAATCTTTAGAAAATCTTAACTTTAAACTTTAATAGCAAATCTAGTGTAATTTTTGAAACAGCTAATTTTGGGAAGTGTTTAAAATTTTATTCTTTACCTTAAAGATTTTAAGGAATTGAATTAAGAGGCTCTTTGACTCTTTGCAAACTGAAATATATAGATCAAGGCTCAGACTGGCTGCTTCCTTTTGCTGGCAAAATAATTTGGGCAATTCATCCACTACCCGCCTTTTGATTTGTAACATAGATAAGATCTCATGATTGACTTAGTCTCATTGATTGGGGTGTTCAGGTGCTTGAGGGAACTAGAATGTTGTGATATCACAGACACAGTTCAATATGCAGTTCACAGTTGCTAAAAGAATCCTAAAATGCCAACCTGATCATTACCCCTTTTCTCTCCTCCAACATCTGTCATTGACTTCCTTTTCCATCCAGAACAATAGTAAACTCTACTGTCTGACATTCAGACTGGCCACAGTTTGGCCCCGGTCTACCTTTTCAGACTCATCTCCTACCCTTCCTACACCACAGACCAATGCTTACTTCTTAAAATGCCGTTCCTTCGCATATTCCTGCAAACTAAATTCCCAAAGAACCATGTGAAATCACCTACTTAAGCTTCCAAGGCAACTCTTAGAGTATCCTTTGCACTTTGTACACATGAATTACAATCACTTAGATTTGAAATAACATTTAAAAATGCGAATTTGGTATCAGCTGTATTCTTTATGAAGAGAGATTTTATTAATGTTTCCTGTTGAAGAAATAGAGTATTATCACTGGAGGGACAGTGGTAATGAAATATGCAATTTGTAAGAGGAAGTGTAGTTTTTATTAAGTATTCTAACTTATGTACATACTGCATAATTTTTAAATGACTTGCTTCTTTGTTCTAATATTTAGTTCTTATCTACTTTATCTAATTTGGAAGTATGTGCTCTAATAGTTTACAGATTTTTATAATATTAAATAACATAAATCTTAACCACATTTGGCTTTATGGCATTTTGTGTGTATGTGTGTGTGTAACCAAAGTTATGTAGTTAACATGTTAATTATGAATTATTAAATGAAATTTTACGTATTTGGTATAATTTAATATTAGGGACTTTAAATCTTTAAAAGTAATTTAAAAAAATAGGATCTCTCAGTTAATTATTTTAATGACTTTTTAAATATAGGTACAGCCATAGTGCCGAAGTTCAAGTACGACTTCAGTTCTTAACTTGTGTGTTTTCAACTCTGGGATCACCTGATCATTTCAGTAAGTTTTTAAATCAATATTTTAACCAGTTTTTGGATGTTTATGGATTCTTCAAAGAGTCCAGTTAAATATACTCATGCCTTTAGATTTCTGTGGTGGTCAGATTACTCTTAATACTAAATGTCGTCTAGGTGTGGTATATGGTAATAGGAACTTGACCCTGATACGTTCTTTTGTCTTTGAAAATATCAGTTTCTCAGTGGATAAAAGACTCATTTCAAGAATTAAATGTTTGGAATAGGGGAACCTATCATGTTAGGGTGACTACTTTTTATTACCTCTGATTATAGAATCTTCCTATTACTCCAATTGAAAACACTTTCTACATATTACTGTCAGGGTTAATTTTATCCAAAATTGCTTGGCTTCATAGATGATACTTAGAAACCCTCACTTTATTTAGATAAATATCAAACTCAATTTCAGCAACATTTAATCAAGAAAAAAAAGAGATTGGTCTGGTATATTCAAAGTGTGAACTGTTTCCAAATCACATGCTTTAGATATTCTCACAAAGGAGGAAGCTTGATTTCTTTTGGCCAGAGCTCCCTTTCTCTTGCTAGACTGATTGTGTTTTCTTTCATGCTCCACCCTCTTTTTCTGTGTGTCCATGTCAGTAAACCATTTATTAGCAGGACATTCTCTTTCTTTAGCGGTGGTTAATATAGTCAAACTGGTGATGGTTTTACTAGACAAAGCATGTATTTATCTTACTGTTTAAGTCTGTAATTTCTTACTTAAGTCAAGCTGTTTCTAACAAATGCCACTAACATTGTAATACCAATAGATTTTAAAATGAAGATACCTGTTTCTTGACAGGAAACTTACATTTCATGTTATTAGGTCATTTATTATACCCATTATGATTGATAACATATAAGAAACAAATAATATAAAATATTTTAAAAGACCTTATATATGGAGAAGTCAAACCAAAACAGATGTTGTTAGCATAAACAATTTCATATCACCATTAAGTTTCATGTTTGTTGAGTATAGATTTTCATAGAACCACTCTTCTCAGTATTTGAAAAATAAACTATTCTGCTTCTCCTATCCCATTGGGTACAGAAGATACTCTTTTTGTGTGGGCTTTCAATAGCTACTCCAGATAAAATCAAATTGCAGGCTTCACTTATCATCATCATACATCATAATTATTTTTCTCTAACTGGCACAGTTCCTGTCAGGTATAATGTGGTTACTCTAAAGTTACATTTGGTAAGTTGATACTGATTTTTAATATACCAGTCACTGTAGTCTTCAAGAAACTTAGAACAGTGACAGAAACTTATATGTTGCCTATTGAGTGTGGATTGGTGGTTCAGCCACTTCTATTTTGTCATATAGTTTACTGTAATTTACCTGGATGCTTTTTTTAAGGACTGTTAATCTGTTTTCTTCATTTATCTCTCTTAATTAGTTGATGTGAAGTTATAATGTTTAAGTTACAATATACACTAAAGGTTGTTTCTAGTTTTTTTATGTTAGCTCTTAGGGGCACAAAAATCTTCTTAGAACAGGTAATCAATCCATACCTTAACTGTTTCTGTGAGAAACTGATTGGACAGTTTTTTCTGATCCAATTCTTTAGACTGATATTGCTACTAGGTAAGTATTTTCTGAGGTGTTTTTCTGCATTCTGGATCTCATCTACTTTTCCCAGGGGAGAAAAATTTCTTAGGATTCTATCATCCTTTCAGATGCCTTCTCACTGGGGAATATGCCCAGGCTTTTGAACCCCTTATGATATACTTTAGAAATCCCTTTGATGTTTTTATTCTACTCTTTTGGATTGTCGCACATCAATATTCAGACTTGAAATTACTCTAATGCCTTCTCTTTGATTCTGGGTAGTTCTTCGGATTCCTTCTGCCACGCTTTGGAATTATGTAATACTTGGGTCAAAGTACCAAACAGATTTCATCTCATTACATTGGCCTCCTAGCTAATTGTATACCCTGATATATTGCTGTTCTGTTTTAGGCAATCAGTTCCCTTTTATTTTATTCATCATAAGGATCTTTCTTTTCATAGTTAACAAAAATAATGCTTAGTGACATTTATTATCTCCTGTGTGCTTAGAATGAGCTTTGAACATGGTATTCACTCTATTCTTAACCCCTAAACCTTAGGACTGACTGAACTTTGGGGATTACCTCCCTTTAATCATGTTTACTAGAATACAATGATAAGCTCATATTTTAGGGAGAATGATTATCAGACCCAATGGCTTTTCTAGGATATTATATAAGTTACTTTTTTAAAAGATGATTTATATATATAGTATATTTAACTATGTTTGAAAGCATAAGTTATATGAAATCTCTTATGAAATAATTTTTATATTTCTGTATATATTGGTGCTTCTAATACATTGAATTAGGATGAAAATGTTGTGTGTTGTACCATGATTTAAATTATGTAATTTTCATCTAGGGTTAAGTTTGGAGCAAGTTGACATTTTATGGCATTGTTTAGTAGAAGACTCTGAGTGTTACGATGATGCACTCCATTGGTTTTTAAATCAAGTTCGAAGTAAAGATCAACATGCTATGGGAATGGAAACCTACAAACATCTTTTCCTGGAGAAGGTAATTTTATTTCTTGGCAGCTTTATTGTTTATGTCATTTTTCTATGTATCCTTTTTCTCTCTTGAAATACAAACTCTAATACTCACTTTTTCTTCTTTTGAGATACTTAAAAAAAATGGACTGCTTTTCAGCAGTCCTTATGTAATTTTTGCCATTTAGATTAGCTTTAATTTTGTCCTCTACAGTGTTTATATCTAAATGAATACTTAGTTTATACTTACAAAAATCTTTCTTAACTAAAGTACTTAAACTAACAGTAATAAAATAACTCTTCAGGTATACACTAATAAGTAATGTGGGGGGGGTTGGTGTGTATTTTTAAAATCATTGATACCATTATAGTTCAGGTTTTCAGGGGTGGTGCCCACACCTGCTCGGGTGAAAGCTATAGAATATATTGACTCTTCTTAGTTAAACGGTTGTGGTTTTTATTCTGTCTTTGGGCACATAGAAGCCAATGTTTAGATTTATAGATTCCTTGGAAGGCATTTTTAGGTAGTGCTATCATGATATTAAGGATACTGTTCTATCAATTTTTTTGTTTTTATCAGATGCCAAAAGTGATTCAGGTGATAATTTTCCATTTGAATTTTAAAACATCGATGATAATTAAGCAATAGACTTTATTATTTCTGTGCTGGTTTTTGAGATTATAAAGGCTCTCTGTGAACACTCATCTCTGTGGTAGAATTGAGTACATATGAATGAATTTTGGTAATATAAACTAACTCAGTAAATCCAAGACAGATCTACAAATAGACCTTCAGGTATCTTAATTTCAAGCTCTAACTTACACACAAGCTGTACATGTAGCTGTACATCTTACAAATGTGTCTGGTGTAGGTATACACTAAATGATAAACATTTTCGGTTAATTTCCTCTGATTTGGGCCTATGTACCTATGTACATCTCAAAAATTGAAACACGTATTAGATGGATTTCAGTTACTATGTGAATAAAATTTTCATTAAATTTAATCTGTTTTTAAATTATCACTAAAAACCTGAGCTGATACATTGTCTTCAATATTTTTAGTAAAGTTTGTTAACTACTTAAATCTGTTATGTTAAACCCAATAAAATGAAATCTGTTAAATTAATTTTCACACTGAACTATCTTTAAAAAAACTTTTTTTAAAGATGCCCCAGCTAAAGCCTGAAACGATTAGCATGACTGGCTTAAACCTGTTTCAGCATCTCTGTAACTTGGCTCGATTGGCTACCAGTGCCTATGATGGTGGTTCAAACTCTGAGGTATGGATTTAGACTTGTCACTTTATTAGGTCAACTTGTGGAATTTTTTTTTTTTATTCCTCAAAGTAGCTTAGTGACTTACGTAGTCTACCAAGCGTTGAATTTACTAACTGTGCAGACTTTTATTCTAAGGTTTCAAAAAGCTTATTTTGGTTTTAAAAAGTTTTATAAAGCAAAGTTGATTTTTCATTACTAAAGATAACCTTGGTTGTACTTAATGAAAACTTGTGGTACAAACTTTCAGCTATAAAATAAATGTCATGAACATATGATGTACACATAGATAATACAGTCAATAATACTGTAACAACTTTGTATGGTGACGGATGGTAATTGATCTTACTGCAGTGATCATTTCAATGTATAAAAATGTTGAATCACTTTGCTGTACATCTGAAACTAATATAATATTGTATGCTAATTATAACTCAATTAAAATAACTTATTGCACATTTCTTGACTAATAGAGAAGAATTTTACCAAGTAGAAGGTTGATTTGTCTAAAATCTGATTTTCATGTCATTCATCGTGGCCAAGCTTTTAGTTGCTCTTGGGCAACTCCAGCGTTCCTGTTGCAGACTTCAGTTTTGGAACAGAATCTACCTAAATCGTCTCTGACCATGAGGCATGATGATCAGTTAATTAACTGTCACAAATTGCTGGTCTTTTCTCTGGCTTAGAGTTCCATTTGCCTAGTTGGGTGGCTGTGAGGTTTTCTTCGAATGCATTATGCTTAGACCCTCCTAACACAGACTGTTACTTGAAAATCTTCCTTACTGGATATTCCAGTTTATTAATGATAGCTTTGATTTATGTCGTATCCACTCATATTTTTCGTTAATTTTCTTTGAAGGTTGAGTTGTGTTATAAAGAGAGAGAAGCAGAGAAAGCTGATGTTAATCTGTGTTGTAAAGAATAATTTTAATTGTTTTTAGAATGCTTCTGTGGTATTTTCCTGCCTTCTTTTCCTTGTTTGAATAATGTTCGTTTTGTTTTGTTTGGTTAGTTGTTTTTATTTTTAAGTTTTTGGTCCTAACTGTGATAGCAGTCTAAGTTTCAATTTGGTGATTTCAGACAACTAGACAGATCTGATTTACCTAAGTAGTCATACTCTAATTTTGAGGTAATACTGCTTTTTAAGTAGATGATATGAACACTAAAGCTGTTCCGTCATCTATCAGGTTATCTTTCTTCACTCTGCTCAACCTTTGAGAACTTTCCATTTCTACTTTTTCGGTACCTTTCAGTGAGAATACTCTTTTCATCTCATGGTTGATGTAAATTTAAGTGACAACTTGGGTTAGCATATCTTTTTGATTTCCTGTGAATAACTGAAAGGAATGACTTTATTAGAATAAGTTGGATGAAAGCATTGACATTGTTATGCTAATAATTGTGTGTGTTGTTATTCCTTTGTAGCGTATTTTGAAGATGTGAGGTTTTCCCACTATGTAGTCACAACTTTTGAGTTAAACGTTACACACATACATAGTTAGATGCTTTATAAATAAGTTATCTTTAGAACCAATACAGGTATATTTCAGTAATTGAGGAAATTTCCAGGGCTTTTATCCTTAACAATTAGTTAAGAACACTAAATAATTAGGAATTGTCTTTTAAATACTTTATAGGATATTAAAACTCTTTGATATTGTATGCCTTTTAAATTTGTTACTTCAGTCATATAATAATTTACATTGTTTGACAAATAATAACATTTATACATTTCCTGTTTTTCTTTCTTAGCTGTGTGGTATGGACCAATTTTGGGGCATTGCTTTAAGAGCACAATCTGGTGATGTCAGTCGAGCAGCTATCCAGTATATTAACTCCTATTATATTAATGGTGAGTGATTTGAAATATTGTTGAATAGGTAATTTTTTATGTATTTTTTGTTTAGCTATAATTCATTTTCTTTAATACAGCTAAACAAGGATATAAGATTGATGTACATGTCTAAACATGTGATTTTCAGGTAAAACGGGTTTGGAGAAGGAGCAAGAATTTATTAGTAAGTGTATGGAGAGTCTTATGATAGCTTCTAGCAGTCTTGAACAGGAATCACACTCAAGTCTCACTATTATAGAAAGAGGACTCCTTATGCTGAAGACACATCTGGAAGCATTTAGGAGAAGGTAATTTTTTTTTAATTCCACATTATCAGAATGAATTTCAGGCTTTTTTATTGCTGATATGTCCAAAAGTATTCTTAAAATTGAAGTTTTTCTTGGGGGCAGGTAGAAAGCATAACTTACAAAAGTGAAGGGTTAGTTACAGAAGTAATTTTTATTCATTATATGTTCCATTTCGCTGTTGAATAGGCAATGTAGGTTCCTGGTAAATATTGCGAAATTTTAAAAATCATAAGACTCTGAGAAGATATGCATGAATAAGACTCTGTAGACAGAATTTCATCTCTAAGAAAGTATTACTATGATTGAAATGGCAGACCAACACTACCAGAAAAAGTTTCACTAAAACCCTCAACAAGAACATCGAATAATCTCTCATAGTTGAATCAAGTTGAGTCATTTGTTTCATTTGCTGTTTTTTTTTCTTCCTGGACTAGGAGACAGTATTTTAATTTTGAATTTCCATTTACCATGGAAACATGATCAAAAAATTCTGTGTTAATGAATATCTATATAAATTAATTTAGACATACCCTGTGTAATACAGAAATAAAGCAAATTAACATTTATGAATATATCGACTGAATTGAAAGGTGAGTAGATAGTTTTAATTAAGAAATTCTGTTTGTTAAAAATCATGAGTAAATGTAAAAGTACAAAGAACTGTGTTAAAAAATTGTTAAAATTAATAACTTCTTTCAACTTCAGAGCTTAGTTTGATAATGAAAAACTTATACGATTGATATATATTGGCATTTTGTTAAAATATTAGGAAATACTGAATAATAAAGATATTCCACACATAACATGGCTCCATGGTTTAAAACATTTAGGCGTTACAAAATTCTTTATTTTGATTCTGATTGTAATTTGTGGAAATTCTACTTTAAAAATTCCTTGTGTTTTTAAAGAATGTGTAAGGGAACTAAAAGTTTTTTGTGCAGAAACTTCACACTGCCTCGTAACTTTTATCACTTTAAAAAAATAAAAATAAAAAAGCAAATGTGATATGTCTTACTCAAATTAATACAAAATTAATACATACTCATTATAAAATTCAGATATTGTGCTAAAATAATACTGTAGAAAATCAAAGTCTTTATAATCCATCTTTTCCTATCAGATATATTTACTGTTAATGATATGATAGGTATTTTTCTAAAATTTTCTCTATGCTGTAGGGTCTACAAACTACAAACCAAAGATCCTGTTGGTTCAAGCCCTTAGTCCTCATACAGTGTTACCAATATTTGAAAAATGAGAACTTGTTTTAAAAGTCTTTAAAAATAAATTGTTCCTAGGATTCAGTGGTGCATTTTATAAGTTTAATGAATTTCAGTTTAAAAATCCCTTCTCAGACGTACAAATTTTTCTCTGACTCAGAAAAATTGATTGCAGTATCCTTGATAGAAATCTTTGTGCTTGTTCTTATTACTCTTAAAGTTAGTACTGGTGTTAACTAATTAATATAAATATTTGTATTATGGGTGGCAAGTAAAGAAACTAGGAAACCAATAGAATTGAATATTCAAAAACTAAGAGCTAGTTTAAAAATTATCCAGGAATTTTCATGCAAATCCTTGTGTAGTATCATTGTACAATTTCAAGTGCTTAATGTGTTTAGTGCTACTCCTAATTTAAAACTGCCTAACGTTTATAAAATGACAATATAAAGTAATTATCGTATTTGTGTATTCCTTATGTTAAGAGAGTAAATAAAAGTGTCTTTTTAAAGGGGCTTTCTTTTTAAAAAGAGATAAGGTTATAATCTTAAACAGGAATTCTCAACTAGAAGCGATTTTGTCTCCCAGGGAACATTAGGTAATGTCTGGAGACAGTTTGGACTATCAGACAGCTTAAGAGAGAAGACAGTGCTATTGGCATACAAAAGGTAGAGGGTGCTGCCAAACATCCTACAGTGCACGAGATAGCCCCCTCATAACAAAGAATTATCTCAGACTTATCTAGAAGATTAAGATTACTCTTTTGCTTATAGAAGCTGAACATTGAATCATTTCCAGGAAATCAAGTCCACTTACTTCCTTATCTGTCCTCCTTTTATTCCAGAATTGCTGATTAGTTTTAGACACTGATAATTTTTTTCTTAACTGAATTCAGGTACCCTGGATCCTGTCTTCAACAACTGAAAATCAGTTAGAAAATTGACAAATATTTAGTGAGTGTCATGCTAGATGCCTGTCTCCTTTGAAGTATTAATCTTTATAACTCATTTAATCTTTATAACTCATTTTATGATTTTTAGCAGTCATGGAATCAGCTATCAAGTTGTTAGGCTGGTTAACATATATTTACTAGAATACAGTTATGTCTTTGAAAAGTATTTCCTAATACCTTTTTTCCTCTTCTGAATGTAGGAATGACAACTTGCCATTTCACTTACTGGATTAGTTTATTTAAATTCCTCCTGCTTTTGCTACTCCCCTGGGCCTCCTCCTTTTTTAAAGTAAATAATGTTTTTAATGGGATTTTTTTTCCTCAGTAATTTTTCTTGAAAATTATTTTGTAAGAAACTCTTGGCTTTATTTACATATTTAAGTTTGATTTAATATGATGAAAAGTGTTGTAAATTGTAATGTGCTAGAATCTTTTGTGGGCTTTTTCATTTTGTAAAATAGTAAAAACTTTTGTAACATTAAAATGATTTAAAATGATATTCTTCCTCTGTGTGGTTTTTGTGTGTTTTAGGTTTGCATATCACCTCAGACAGTGGCAAATTGAAGGCACTGGTATTAGTAGTCATTTGAAAGCACTGAGTGACAAACAGTCCCTGCCGCTAAGGGTTGTATGCCAGCCAGCTGGACTTCCTGACAAGGTAGGTATATAGTTTTAGTTTCCAGATTGATAACATTTCCCAGTTCAAATGTATGTTCTTTTTGTATTTTTAAATTGGTTGCATCTCATATTTCAGATGACTATTGAAATGTATCCTAGTGACCAGGTAGCAGATCTTAGGGCTGAAGTAACTCATTGGTATGAAAATTTACAGAAAGAACAAATAAATCAACAAGCTCAGCTTCAGGAGTTTGGTCAAAGCAGCCGAAAGGGAGAGTTTCCTGGTAAGTCCATCAGTTCAAATTTTCATATTTTCTAGGTTCTATTATATGTCAACTTTAAATCTTTACTTCTTTGAAGACTACCAGCCATGTTTATGGCTCCCACCTCCCCCACCTCCCCCACCTTCCCCTACCCTTGCTATGGTTCTACTGATCTTTAGGCAAGAGTTTATAGTTTCTTTAGGTGTTATTTGCAAACACTTGTCTTCATTTTTTTTAGAAAAATTCTGCTTTTGGAAGTTACTTGAGAAACAATGTGGTAATTAATGTTTGTGTACATACACTGCCCACTACTCAGTTTACCCAGTAATTTTTTTTTGGCCATTTTGATTTATATTGTTCTATTTTTTAAGCATGTGAAAATAATACACCCTTGTGCATCTACCCTTCTCTCCAAAAAGGTATCATATTAAGAAATTTTTCATGTGGGCCTGAAAGATATATTTGATTCCTTCCTTACTATTAAACCACTAGTGCATTTTTAGTGTCTTTCCGTACATGTAAGAGCTAATCAGAGGAACAACCACGAAAGCTGTTAATTTTTACAATTTAAGGGTCTGAAATTAAAGCAGGATAAATATATATTTAGGAAAACATCTTCAAGTATGAGAGGCTTCTTTGTAGGACTTTTAACCTGTCTGTGTGCAGAGTGATAATTCTTTTGCATCTTTTAGTAAGGTGCCAGCAATTTTACTACAGTATGCCTAAGATGAAAACATCTGTGTCTTCTAAAGTTTATCAGATATTAAATTTTGTTCTTGAATAATTAATAAGTATTCTTGGCACAGAAGAGTAGATGTTGAAAAGTCTCCATCCTACCCCTATCTCTAAACCACCCATTTTGCTTCTCCTGAGGCAAATTTTCTTATATAAATCTTCAAGAGATACCAAGATATAATGTAAGAATATTTGTATATATATAGTTGAGCCTTGAATTGCATGGGGGTTAAGGGTGCCAGTCCTCCACACAGTCAAAAATTTGTGTATAACTTACTGTTGGCCCTCTGTAGCTGTGGTTCTTTGTAACCATGGTTCATAGATTCAACCAACTGAGAATTGTGTTGTACTATAGTTTTACTATTGAAAAAAATCTGTGTGTAAATGGATCTGCATAGTTCAAACCTGTGTTGTTCAAAGGTCAACTATACACTTAAAACACAAATGTAGCATTCCAGTTATACTCTTCTACTCTTTGCCTGTAATGCTTAACATTATCTTAGAGAACATTCCATATTAGTACATATAGAAAGTTACCTCATTATTTTTAAGATGTGCATAGTCCATAATATGGTAGTACCATAATTTATTTTACTTATTCTCTATTAATGGACGTTTAGGTTGTTTCCATTCTTTTGGTATTACGATGTTTTAGAGTGGATCCTTAATATATACATTAGCTAGTACATGTTGGCTAAATACCTAGCTAGGGAATTTTCAGGTCGAAAAGTATCTGTTTTGATTACATTGAAATGTACATAAAGAAAAGAATGTGAAATGAGTAATAATAAAATGAAAACCACCAATGTGCCTACCACCCAGATTAAGAACTGGACGTTATTAGAAGCTAGTTGTGTGTCTTTCCCTGATAGCATCCTTTCAACTTCCCCTTAACAGTATCTTGATTTTTTTGGCTTTTTTTTTTTTTTTTTTGGTGTTCTTTGTAAGTTTTACCTCCAGTATACATATTCCTAAACAGTGTATTTAATTTTGTGAAAGAGATAAGCAAGCACAAACTTGATGGATTAGGTAAAAGGGGAGCACAGCCGCTATGAATAAAGGGTCACAGAAGAAAACAAGTTAAAGAGGGTATACTTTCACCTTTCTTTAAAACCTCATCTGAGGTTATCAATGGGAGAATTCTCAAGTATAGGTCTTGGCACAGTGAAGACATATCTTAGTGCTATAATGTTGACAAGATGCTGAAATACCTAATAGAAATACTGTCAGAGTCTTTTCTGATCTCTTCATGACCTACTTTAGCTCTTAAGAGTAGATGAAAAGAGAATTTCTTCTCTGAGGTAATATGAGTATCTTCTGCTGATTTAAGCAGAATCAGAGAGTAGAAACTTCACTAGCATATGGTAAAGAGAGCCCAGATACAGATATGAATCTGGGCCAGATTCGCTTGCCATTCTTTGCTTGGACCTCAGAGAGGGTATTACGAAGGCAGTAGAGATTGTGGTCATGATGGCCCTCAGTAATGGATTTTTCTAGTCACACTGATCCTATTGGTTGTCCTCCAGTTGTTGAATTGTGCTCAGCTGTTGAGTATGCTGTATCAGCCTCCTGATAATTCTTTCCGCCTGTCTCCTATGTTAAATATACTGTTTCTGATATTCCATACCTTCTTTATTGCCCCCCTAGTCCTTTTTTTTTTTTTTTTTTTTTTTTTTGGCTGAAATACAATGTGATTGTCCAGTAGCTTCCTGAGAGAAGGTTGATATGGGGTAAAGATTTTGATTCTTTGAATGATCAAAAATATATTTCTTATGTTTTCATGCTTTATGGTATGGTAATTTGGCTGGGTATAGAATTCTAGATGGGAAATCATTTTGTTTTAGAATTTTCGAGGTATTGCTGCATTGTTTTGTGATTCTGTTGTTGCTATTTAGAATTCTGAAGCCATTTTGATTTCTGATATTTTAAAACCTAGTTTAGAGCTTAGTGGATCTTCTTATTCCTAATGTTCTGAGGTTTTATAATACTAGGTCTGAGTATGGCTCTGTTTTCAACAATTGTGATAAGTACTTTTGTATTTAGGTATTTAGAGGGCCCTTTTAGTTTGGCAATTTTATCTTTAAGTTTGGGGAAATTTTCTTGAATTACTGATTTTCTGTCTTCCATTTTATCATTTCTCTTTTTCTAGAAATTCTTTATCTACATGTTTTTCTCTTGAATTGTTCCTAACTTACTTCTCTTTTCTTTCCTATGTTTTGTTTCTTTGGGTCTTAACTTCTGGAGAGATGTTCTCAACGTTATTTTGCAACCCTTTTGAGTTTTTCATTTTTGCTGTCATGCTTTTTAATATCTAACATCTTCTTTTGGTTATTCTTGGACTATTCTTATTTTCCTAGTTGAAATATTTTTTTGAAGATACTGGTATTTTTTCTTTTAATTGTTGACTTTGTAATCTAGACTCTTGCTACCTTCACTTTAATTAGAATGGTTAGCTGGTTTACCTAATTGTTTTCTATTAATCTCACCTTTTACCCTTTTTTACCTTACATTTGCCATTACAATACCATTCTAGCATTCTTCAGTTCTATATATAGATTAAAATTTCCATTTACTTTCTTTTTTTTCCCTCTTCCTAATGAACTTCCTTTAAAAATGTTTATACTGCAGGTCTGGTGATGAATTTCCTCAAGCTTTTTATTTTGTCTGAAAAAAAATTTATTGCCTTCATTTTTGAAGGAAATTTTCACTACATTCAGAATTCTAGGTTAAGAACTTTTTTCTTTCAAGACTTTATAAAAGTTTTCCCATTATCATTTGGCTTACAAAGTCTTCTGTCTTTCATGCTTTGTATACAGGATGTCTCAACATTGTTTGGTTTGACAATATTTTTCTTTAATGTTGATTTTCAGAGGTTTGATTATTGATGTGCCTTGTTATATCTTTATGTTTATGCAGTTTGGGTTTAGTCCAGCTTCTTTGGTTTGTGTATTTATAACATTTATCAAATTTGGAAAAGGTTAGCAATTAAATAAAAGGTTATGAATTACATATTTTTTCAAAATTTTTTTCTTTTCCCTTATTCCTCACCATAGTTTCTGGGCCTCTAATTAAATGTATCTTAGACTGTCATTGTGTTTCACGTATCACTGAGGTGTTGTTCTTTTCCTTTTGTTCTTTATTTTTTTTCTCTTCTCCTTTTCTCTTTTTCTCTCCCTTCTCTTTCTCCCCCTTCCTTCTCTCTTCTCTTTCACTCCTCTGTGAGATGGTGATCTTTCTCCTGTGCTAAATCAGTATAAATTGGATTATAAGTTATAAATTCATCTCTGGTTTGGGATTTATCTTTTTGAGGTCTTGCTAGTTACTGTAAGTTCATTTTGATTTCCAGCTTGCAAACTTGGTTGATACTTTTTTCCTTTTTTTTCCCATCAGATGTACGTAAAATTTAAAAAATTTAGCTTACTGGCATTTCAGAATGTAAAAATCAGATGTGTGTTGTTTAATATACTACTGTAACCTAAAGAATTTTTAAGATTTCTCGTTTCTTTTTCTTACTTTGAAACATGCAGTACATTAAGATTTTATATTTTTAAAAGGATAGTAACTTTTCCCAGAGCTTTTACGGAATAAGCAATTTTTAGGTTAAAAAATATCCTCTCAAAAGTAGTAGAAGATGACACAACATTGTAAAATGACTATAACTCAATAAAAAATACTAAAATAAAAAAGTAGTAGAAGATACAGAGCTGCTCAGTTAACTGTAAAAACCAACTTAGCCATTATAATTGAACATTAACATGTTAAGCACACAATGTGTAGGCCTATCTCACATATCAAATAGAGCCCAAAATAAACTACTAGCCATCTTCGTTCTATTTTGGAACAGTTATGCATGCTTAGGGTATCTAACAAACTAGGAAGCAAATCAGCTCTATATTTTCTTAGCAGTCCCTTGGATATTTTATTAAAACAAAGGATATTTTATCTCAATGTTTACTGTAAAAAGATCAGCAAGCATGGGTTGTATCAGATTATCTCAATAACATAGAAAAGAAATTTAATAAAAATCTACCAAAATGTTAGAAGTTCAATATAGACTTTCTTTTCATCTAGTAGCCTATGTTTTTCTTAAGCACTGACTTTGTATTATATGAAATGATTTGGATAAAACACTATATCAGAAGAGGGAACTCAGTTATAATTTATGGGTAATATGATGAATAGAAAACTAAAGAAATCAAGTGCATTGTAGCAATTTAAAAATTAGTTGGGGTACTGTTAATATGAGGTCTTTGTTGCATATACGAGAATAAAACCCTTTGAGACATATAAATGAACAGCCGAATAAGTGGTTTTGCCTAGCATGTGTCTATACAAAATATTACAGAGGTGCCAAGTTAATTGCTTAATATATTTTACCTAGATCTGAATGGAATTTTTATTTAATTGGATGAAATTATTACAAATAATAAACCGTGTGAATTAACTGCACAGGATCAGAAGTTCTGAGAGGAAAACCCAAAAGGATAATAGATGAATTTCAATACCAGCTGTTATACGTTTAAAAACTATAATAATAATATCTCATGAAGAATTGTTAAATAACAATATGTAACAAAGTAACAGTTTTATGACATGTTCAGTTTAGGGGCAGAAATAAAAACTGTTTCTCTCTAATATTCAGGGTGAATTTAAAGTATTTTTTGCACAAGTGTGCATGCGCGCACACACAATGAAGTATAGGAAAATTCAGAAATAGGATTGAATATTTATCAAACCATTGGGAGAGCCAACATTTCTAGGCTTAGAAATAACAAGAAGGGAAATAATCTAATACAGCCACACAACAGCTAGCAATTTTGCTACACAACAGTCATACTTAAGGAAAACTGCTGAAATGAACCTTATTGGAGACACTCATTTTCCTTCCTTGTGAATGAAATGTTTTTTGATAGTTTTTTTTTACTTGAGTGGAGGGAAAAGGTAACTTTAAAATGTTATGTGTCATTAGAGAAACCAGTAGTCCTGCTTCACTCATTCTTGAAAATAGCTGTTTTAGTGCCTATCCAATGGAATTTTCCTACATTGCTAATAAAATTGAATAATATTTGAGTTTAATTATTCATCAGATATTTCATTTCACTTAATTTTCCTCCAATTAGGCATTTCCTTTAAAAATTTTTCATTGATTAAATAATAATTAATTTGAATACCTGTTCTAATGCTAGGAGTACATCTGTGGTTGTAATAAAATTGTCTTTGTGGAACTGGGATTTTTTTTTTAATGGGAGAGAGACAGATACATATATATATAATGTCAGACGTTAATAAGTGCTTTAAAGAAAGATTAAGCAGAGTAAGAGACGAATAGTGAGATGCGGCTCTTTAGATTTAGTAGTTAGGAGGAAGTCCTTTTAAAACTCATATTTGATGAAAAACCTGAAGAAAGTGTAGAAGCGATCCAAGTGAATTTCTAGGGAGGAACATCTTAGACCTTGAGATGGGAACATGCTTGGTGTTTTCAAGAAAGAACATACATGGGTAGCTAAAGCATATTTAGGTAGGGATGATGGTGGGAAATGAAGTGGACGATGCAGGCAGCAAAGAGGACTTTATGCATTCTAGAAATAAACTGCCTCAATCTGTTGAGTTCATTGAATTTACCATAATCTAGAATGCTGTAGCTCATCTTTTCATGCCTGAGCTTTGGGTTTTTTTCTGCCTATAATCAATTTTATTTTGTTTTGATGGGTAATTATCAAAAGAAAGAGAGTACTCGATCACTATAAATACTTTCTGGTTACTTGTAAACTAAGGTTTAGTTAATGAATCTGATTCTCCTGCGTGTATTGCTGAGGTGAAATGCTGTAGGTTCCTAGAAAGCTCTGTAGTGTTTGTTACTTGTACAGTTTTTTTATATTACTAAGCAAGCGCGAATTGATTTAATAAAACTGCTGCTAAAAGAGGATTTTCTTGCAGCTTTTACTGTTGAAGGCTGATCTCAGACAACAGAAAATAATGCAGGAAACATTTTTTCCACTTTGCTCAAGAATTACACTTAAGCTTAACGTCCAGTGGATTAATTGCTGTAACCATGTATTCATGTCAGCAAATTAAGTTAACTTATGAAAATGTTCACTCACATTTCCTGCTGTTTTTAAGGAGGCCTTATGGGACCTGTCAGGATGATTTCATCTGGACATGAATTAACAACAGATTATGATGAAAAAGCACTTCATGAGCTTGGTTTTAAGGATATGCAGGTACACATAAATTGGTTTGAGTTTTGATCATCTATTGACTGTTATGCACAGTAGTTGAATGAATAGTCAAAGATATAGTTCAAGAACACTTCTTACTGCTTTTGTTATATTTAAATTTTAAGGAAAGTCATTTTCTATTTGATTTATTAAACCAAAAACTTGATGTGTCTAATTATATGTTAATTTTTTCCACTGTTGTTCCTATTTTTATAGATGGTATTTGTATCTTTGGGTGCACCAAGAAGAGAACGGAAAGGGGAAGGTGTTCAACTGCCAGCATCTTGCCTACCACCCCCACAGAAGGACAACATTCCGATGCTTTTGCTTTTACAGGAACCTCATTTAACTACTCTTTTTGATTTATTAGAGATGCTTGCATCATTTAAACCACCCTCAGGAAAAGTGGCAGTTGAAGATAGTGAGGTGACTATATCATTTCATTTTCACAAAATCTTTTGTCTTTCTGTTGAGTAGAAAATAGTTTTCTCAGTAGTCTCTTCAAGGCAATAAAACCTAGTAATCCGTTTATTCATTCATTAACTGTTTAAGTGCCTAATATCCAGGCATACTGTTTTAAGTATTATTTTATAAGGATCTAAATAGGCACAGTTTTAGCCTTCATTGAATCTAGTGGGGAAGACAGATAACGATATCCTTAACAGATAAAATAGTTTCAAGTAAACTAACAAATCAGTAGTTTCTGGTAGAGATAGCCGCTGTGACTGAAGCATAAAGGACTGGTGATAGAGACCCATTTATACTGGTTAGGGCAGGTTTCTCAGAGGGATACCATACATAATTGGAGCCTGAAGGATAAAAGGAGCCTACTAAATGAAGAAAATGAGAAATGATCTGGATAGAGTAATCTGATTCCTGAAGCCCTTAATATAAGGAGTTAGGCAGGTCTGGGAATTGTTAGGGGGCTAGGAAATAAGAGTGTGGAGCGTGGTGGGAGAGTGAAATGAGAGGAATGAGATTGAAGAGATAAGCAGAGCCAAACTGGCCATTACAAGCCATTTTCAGTTTACTCAAAGTGAAGTGGACAACACTAAAGTATTTTAAGCAGAGGGAGAGACATATGTTCAGATTTTTGTTTTAAAATGGTAAGTTTGTTTTGGCAAGAATTAAAAAAAGCAGTAAGGAACCTAACAATTAGTCCAAGGAAGAATACCATCTTTTTAGTGATCCCCACAAACTTACTTCTCCAGACCAAACCTCAGTCCTTTGAGTTCCACACTTATATATCCAATTGCTTTCTTGATGCCTCTACTTGATGTCGCACAGGCATCTATTCTTCTTCATCACAAATGGAAACCACCCAGTTGCTCAAGCCAGAAATCTGTACACCGTCTGTTTTCCTTCCTGAACTAGAGTCTATCCTTTCTCCTAATCCAGTCTGCCATCAAATTATGTTGTTTTGACCTGTTGTCCACTTATTTCCACTGCCACCATTCTGTTTGAGGCACCATCAACTCTTTCATGGAAGAATAATAATTTTGAGACTGAGTGGCAAAGAAAATAGTGGTGCTTTTAAGGCTCTCCTTATGTTAGGCAAACTGTTCTTTCTTTTTCAAGAATGATAAGTGAATTTTTTCTGTGTTTCCAAAATGTGTTTGGTTGTGAATGCTGTTGTAGCTGCTGTTGGGTTGTCTGTTCCTCATAGCCTCATCTCTCTTGTGGTGGGAAGCTCTTAAATTCTTAAGAAATGCCTTTTTTTCATGCAGAATAATCAATAATAGATGTCCATGAACCTCCATTTCCTCACCTTTTAAATTTTATGCTGTAAATATTTAATGACCTTTTACTTCATGTCAGCACTGTACTGTCAGTTTAAAAGAGAAAAAGGTAATTACAAGAATCCCAGTTTTCCAGGCAGAGGGTAATAGCTCAGTGGTAGAGTACATGCTTAGTATGCATGAGGTCCTGGGTTCAATGCCCAGTACCTCCATTAAAAAAAAAGAATCCACTAATTTTCCAAGAGGATGCTAATGTTCTATGCAGTGTACGTTAAGGGAACAAAGGGAGGAAACAAATCTGGGGACAATTTCCTCAAAAGAGGAGTTGTTTAAATTGGGTCCAGCTTCTGTTAAAGAGGGAAGAGAGGCATTGCAGATTCAAGGAAAAGTGAATGGCATAATTGAAAAACTGGGAGTGTGAGTATAGTGTAATTAAAATACAAGGTCTGAAAGGGAGATTGTAACCTATACCACAAAGGACCTTATGAGATTTTTATTCTTTGTAAAATGGATTGCCATTTTCATGGAATGTTTTAAAGCAACAAAATGAGATCTTTTCTGGACTTTTACAAATAAAGTTGAGGTGTTAGTGTGGGAGTTACATTGAGAAAACAAGGACCAGAGGTAGCAGGACCGGTTAATAGGCCATTGTATAATTGTCGTTGTGAGGCCTAAACCAGAGAGAAAGCATTCATCTATTGGCAGATATTTTATTAGACTTTGTGACAGGAATGCTGCTGTTGATGTGAAGTTTCTGTGTTATTACAAGGCTGATTCAGTCTTGAAGAGGATTACCAAAAAAGTAAAGGATCTTCACTGGATATGACCCCTATTTTATAGTGCCTTTCAGTCATAACACAGAACATAGTCATGTACACTTGGGAGGGTTTTTTCCCTTCAAACTGTTTTTTGCAGAGTTCAGTTTCTCTCACTCTGCCTCTCTCTCTCTCAGCTGGGTATGTACAAAGGAATAATTCTATTTTACTGTAGAACTCTCAGTGCCATGTCCCCAAATAAACTGAAAAGTTTACTTGAGTTGCTTCTTTCTTCATTATGGTTGTGAAAAGCGAAGTTGGCCTTAACTCCTCCAGGTATATTCCCTTTCCTTCACAGTGTACCAGCTTTATACCATTATACAAAAAGAACTAAATTACTTTTTGTAGATGTATAGAAGAGTCCTTTGGCATCTCTTCGACCATATAATACCCCAAAATCATTATGACAGCAGCTAGTAATAAAATAATACTGTACAAATTCATACTCTGGAAAATTCCAAAAGTGTAAATTTTAGCTTTGGCTGCTTGGTTACCTCATGGACTGCTTTAATTTTTTTAAAAAAGGAAAACTTGCCTATTTCTTACATAACTTCCTGAAACATCTGTAGCTTACTATTATGTCAGTACCATGTGGAGTTCAAATTTAGCAAGTAATAATGAAAAAAAGTAGGTTTTTTAAGATTATTTGCTTTTCTCTTAATCCCTACTTGTCTGACACTAGAATATAAGATACGAATTAGCAAAATATGAGAAACAGGTGTACTCTTTTCCCAAATGTAACATCAAGGATTTAATTTACCATGTCTCTTGTTGTTCTTAGAATAGTGACTTGCAAAGAAGAAATAGATAGTCGTACTGAAATTTACTTGGATAACTTTATAAAACACATTTTCACTTCTGTTTGGAAAGTTTCCTGGTGAAGGTGGCCAGATCTGCAGGTCACTTTTATACCCCAGAAAAGTGATCAATAACAAGTTGAAACACCACCACTTTGATGTAACTGTTAATTAATTGAATAAATGTATTTACTATATAAAAAGTGGTTTATTCTCATTTTAAAGTGGTTTATTCTCTCTTTTAAAGTAAGATTAAAAATGTCAAATTTGATAATCAGTCATTTTATGCCAATTAAACTTGTTTAGATTTTTTTTTTTAACTGAACTGTCTTGATAAGCAGTTGTTCTTATTTGTGTAGAGCTTAAGATGTGAAGAACTTCATCTTCATGCAGAAAACCTCTCTAGGCGTGTATGGGAGCTACTGATGCTTCTTCCTACATGTCCTAACATGTTAATGGCATTCCAGAATATCTCAGATGAGCAGGTGAGTTCACAATACTTTTTATTCTCCTGGAGGATGGTACCAGTTTGCATTGTATGAGATTGCTTGTGGACCTGTAGCCTCAGTAATTTTGCTCTTAAATAGGTAAAAAGTGCCAGTTCATGTTAATGTTGATATATTTAATTATTAGTGAAGTTGACTAATATGGGTTAAATATAAGGCAAAGTTTTTTTTAAGTTATCTTAAGAAAATAACAGATTTACCTGTATATCAGTTTTTTTTATATTACTTCATGTTCTGAGTGTTGCTTTGTTTTCAACAACAGAAAGTAACATTTAGAGAAAATATACTATAGTTTAATGTCTCAATGCTTGTTTTAGATGCTTGTACAAGTCAACTGATAGAGTTAGGGGGAAAATTAGACATTCTAGGCAAAGAAATTTAATATATATATATTAGTTAATTTTCCCATAAAGGCATGATCTCATGTTACTGTTAGATATCTTTGTAAAGACATCTGTTAAAATTAAAGATTATTTTTTAAAGTTGTATAATAAGGAGTTACTTTGTGGAGATACCATTAGAACACCTGTAGGACGAATGGAAAAACAATATCCTAATGTTATGCTAATGATTACCTGTAATTTGGAACGTTGTTATGTGATTTCAAAAGGTCCTATGTCTCAGATGACTTAGAAGTGAAGAAGATGGGCCTGGAAAATGGTGGTTGATGATTCAGTGCAGCTTTAATAATACTATTGTTGTCAAGGATGCACATTAAGTGTAAATAACGCTTTCATAAATCGAGAGTAGAAAAGAACAATATTTTTAAGTTTATGTATTTGCATATATGACTTTTGAATGGGTAGGTGTCACTTACAGATATTAAACATAGACTGTACTACTTCCATATCCTCAAAGTTCATGCATTCAACTAGGCTGCAGTGTTTTTTTTCATTGAGATGATGAATTACCTCAACTGTTGTGGAGATTAACAGCTATAATTTTTCTCCTGTGCTGCTGTTTATTAATTTTTTTAAATGTAATGAATAATTGGTGTTTTAAGCATATAATTTAGTACCAATTGTATAATTGGTGATCAGTTGTTTGAATATATTTCAATATATATGTAGTGTCGGTTTAAAAGTTTTTTGAGGGGTGGTTCTCTTAGCAAGTTGGCTTCAGAAACCTATGTCTTTCTTTTTTTAATTTAAGAGTAATGATGGACTTAATTGGAAAGAACTGCTCAAAATTAAGAGTGCTCATAAGCTATTATATGCCCTGGAAATTATTGAAGCTCTGGGGAAACCTAACAGAAGAATAAGGAGAGAGTCGACGGTAATAGCATTTCCATTATTATCATTAGATATTTGTATTCTCTCTGGAGCAAAATTCCAGAGTATGTTTTCTTTTAATTCTCCTGCCACCCTTCCTTATTTTATTATTTTTTACTGTTTCTCACAGGGAAGTTACAGTGATCTTTATCCAGATTCTGATGATTCAAGTGAGGATCAAGTGGAAAATAGTAAAAATTCCTGGAGTTGCAAGGTTTGATCATATGTGTTGGCAGTGTATTGGTAAAAATAATTTATCTCTAATTTTCCAAACGTAGGTACCATAATTATTGTTTTAAATTAACTTACCATTTCAATAAAACATAGTTTAAAAATTACGCATTACCCTCATCGCAGTAATGAACTGAGATTATTTAGTGCCTTTGTACTCCTATTTTTAGCACTTTTTATTTTTTCTTTCATTGGAATACTGTGTTAAAACCTCTCAGTGTCTGGGATTAAATGGTTAATGGAATATAAAGATATGTATATAGATTTTTGCAAGAATCTTTTTAAAATTCTCGAAAGTAGGCTATTACTGTAGAGAAGTTATATTGGTTTTTTTAAATCAAAAATTTCCTAAATGAAAGATATATAATACTTTACTTACATATACACACACATCCAGTTACTGAATCGAAAAGCAGGTCTTCACTACATTATGTAGCTGCTTTCCTCTTACCATTACTCTCACAATTGTTTACAGTTTGTTGCTGCTGGAGGGCTTCAACAGTTATTAGAAATTTTTAATTCTGGAATTCTAGAGCCGAAAGAGCAGGAATCCTGGACTGTGGTAAGTGAAAACTGACATTTTCTACTAGTTACAATTGTTAGCCCAACAAGCCACTTTCATTTCCCATTAGCAAGTGTAACTTTTGTTGCAAACTTTATTGTAGTAAAGGAGAGTATGGAATACAGCAGAAATAAGTTTAAGGAAAAATAGGGAGTCTGATAAACTAAATATACAGTAAGAGTTCTCCATGTCAACTTTGTTAAAAAAAATTTTTGAGTGCTAATATTAATGACTCTAAATTATAGGTAGTTCAAAAACATTTTTTCTTTAGGTTATAAGTTATATATTAATATTTACATAGTCTTAAAGCTTGAATACTTTTAAAGAAAAATTGTTTTATGTCTTCAATTTTTTGAAAACATCCTTTTTTGGGGGGTTTCACTTTGTTTTGACCATTTCTTCCTTGATAGCAATACTAAAAAATGTGTTTCCAGATCATTTGTGACTGGTCTGCAATGAAATAGATACAGAACTTGAGAGTAAGCCTTCAAAAAATTTTATAGCAATTGGATAATATTGAATAGTAATTTTTAATAGCATTTTGTAAAATTCTGATCCTCAACAAAATGGAAGTTTTTAAAAATGGTACTTTGTTAACTTGAAGAAGCACTGTCTATAATATTAGGAATATTAAATTGCTTGTGGAATATTTGAAAATTCTTAGTGCTGGACCAAACTGCACAATCCAGTTTTGTATTAAATGGAAAAGATGCTCATGTCCTGACCTCCAGCAAAACGGAGTAGCATTATCAAACATTCCATTCAAATATTAATTTCTTAGTACTTATTTTTTAGAGTTATTTTAGAACCTAGGAGTCAGGTGTTTGTGATTTGTTATCAGATACTGCTACATCCAAAAGATTAATGGGAGAAAATACATTTAAAAAACATTGCTGTCTACCAAGATTTTGTTGGTTTCAGTACTTCTTTCCATTTTTGTTTTACATATTTTGCTATTCATTTTGAGTTAACTTTTGAATCTGGTGTTAGGTAAGGGTCTAACTTGATTCTTTTGCATATGCATATCAAGGTTTCCCAGAACCTTTTCTTGAAAAGATTATATCCTGCAGTGAATGATTTTGGCACCCTTGTCAAAAATTATTTGACCGTATATGTGAGGGTTTATTTTGGGGCTCTCTATTCCATTCCTTTGAACTTTTTGTCTTTATGCCACACTGTATTGATTACTGCAGCTTTGTGCTGTAAGTTTTGAAATCAGAACATGTGAGTCCTCCAGTTCTTTTCTTTCAAGATTTCTTGTCTATTCAGAGTCCCTTGAGATTCCTTATGAATTTTAAGATGGGTTTTTCTCTTTCTGCAAAAAACATGATTAAAATTTTACTAGGGATGGCATTGAATCTTTGGATCACTTTGGGTAGTATTGATATTTTAATAAGTCTTCGAATCCGTGAACATGTGTTGTGTTTACATTTATTTATGTCTTTAATTTCTTTGAGCAGTGTTTTGTAGCTTTCATTGTAGAAGCCTTTCAACTCCTTGGTTAGGTTTATTCCTAAATATTTTATTCTTTTTGATGCTATTGTAAAGGAAATTGTTTTTGTAACTTCTCTTTTATATTGCTCATTGCTTGTATAGAGAAATGCAACTGAATTATGTATGGTGACTTTGTATCCTGTTACTTTGCTGAATTCATTTACTAGTTTTAAGAGTCTTTGTGTGGAGTCTTCAGGGTTTTCTACTTCAGTAACAGAGGTAATTTTGCTTCTCCTTTCCAGTTTAGATGTCTTTTTTTTTTCTTGTCTAATTACTCAGGCCAGAACTTCCAGTACTGTGTTGAATAGAAGTGGTGAAAGCAGGTGTCCTTGCCTTGTTCCTGATCTTCAAGGAAAAACTCGCTTTCACCACTGAGTATGGTTTTCACTATGGGTTTTTCGTATATGGCTTTTATTATGTTGAGGTAGTTTCCTTCTGTTTCTATCTTGTTGAGTGTTTTTATCATGAAAAGGTATTGACTTTTGTTAGATGCATTTTCTGCATTAGTTGAGATGATGTCTTTTCCTTCATTTTGTTGATATGCAGTATTACATTGATCATTTCTTACATGTTGGACTATCCTTGCATTACAAGAATCCCGATTGGTGATGGTGTGTAGAACTTTTAACATGTTGCTTAATTCTGTTTGCTACTATTTTGTTCAGAATTTTTGCATCAGTGTTCATAAGGGATATTAGTCTGTACTTTTCTTGTAGTATGTTTTATCTGGCTTTGGTATCAGACTTATGCTGGCTTCATCAAATGAGTTAGGAAGTTTCCCCCTTCAATCTTTTTGGAAAAGTTTGAGGATTGTTGGTATTCTTCAAATGTTTAGTATAATTTACTAGCGAAGCTGTCAGGTCCAAGACATTTCTTTGTTGAGCGATTTTTGATTACTGATTCAATCTTACTAGTTACAGGGCTATTCAGATTTTCTATTTCTTTATGATTGAGTCTTGATGAGTTTTGTATTTCTAGGAATTTGTCCATTTCAAGTAGGTTGTCCAGTTTTTTGGCATACAAGGATTGTTCATAGTACTCTTAACAATCCTTTTTATTTCTGCAGAATTAAACATTTTTCCACTTGCTTTTCTGATTTTAGTAATTACTTTTCATTTTTCTTAGTTCTTCTAGCTAAAGGTTTGTCATTTTTGTTGTTCTGTTCAAAGAACCAGCTTTTATTTTCAATGATTTTCTCTAGGTTTTTATATTCACTGTTTATCTCTGCTCTTATCTTTATTATTTCCTTCTTTCTCCTAGCTTGGGTTTAGTTTGTCTTTCTTTTTCTAGTTCCTTAAGCATAAGTTAGGCTGTTGATTTGAGATCTTGGTTTGGTTTTTTTTAAATGTGAACATTTTTAGTAATCCGTATCCCCATTAGCACTTCTTCAGTGACGTGTCTGTTCATATTTGGGGTTTTTGTTTTGCTTTGATTACAGTTTGTTTTTTTCTTAGTAGAGAGTTATAAGACTTTTTTTCTTTATTCAATTTGGACAAGTTTTTTGTCAGATATAGGTAGTAGGAATATTTGCATTCAGTCTCTGGCTTTCTTTTTCTTTACATTGACAATGTTTTAAGTAGGAAGTTTTTAATTTTAATAAAATTTGTATCCTAATTAAGGAATCTTTGTTGCAAGTTCACAAAGATTATCTCCTGTGTTTTCTTCTGTAAGTTTCATAATTATCTTTTACATTTAGGTCTGTGATACATTTTGAGTTAACTGTTGTATATGTAGAGTGAATTTGAGGTTTTATTTATTTTTTCCATATGGCTGTTCAGTTTTTCTAGCACCATTTGTTGAAAAAAGTGTTCTTTTCTCACTGAAATTTCTTGGTACCTTTCTTGAAAATCAGTTATATAGTATTGTTTTCTGGTATATTAGTATAGCCGTGCTGCTTAGCAGTGATATTAGGAAAAGAGAACAAGGACCATTGAAGAGAAATCTTCTGAAACCCTCATCTATAAGTGACATTCTTATTAATTTATTTAAAGGAATCATTTTACTTTTAAATTTTTAAGGTAGAGCTTTAAATCAGGTAGAAATTTTACTTTTCATGCTATATAATATTTTACCAACAAAATACTTGTTTTATTTTAAATGTATATATGTAAAGTGCAAATTTTTCAGTTGAGTTACTTTCTAGAATTATTGAGAATTTCTTTCACTCTCAAATATTAGAGTATATACCATTTATGTGGAAAGAAAATTTCCAATACTTTTGCCATCAGTTCTTTTATTTTGTAGGTAAATGTTATCTTCATTAGCATTTTAATAATTTTTTTAAGTTTTGTTACATTCTGAGCAGTATGTTTTTTAAAATCCTGTATATTGCTATTATATACCTATGTATGAAATTTTCATGATAGAAATGCAAGTGTCATTTCCATTTCATTAAATACATATTCTAGTGTCTAATGTCTTTTTTTACTTTTATAAAATTGAATTGTTACTAGCCATAATACATGAGCAGCAAAATTTCTCTACCATATGGATTAAGTACTAGCTATAATAATTTTTATTTTCTATCCTTTAGTTTCAAGTTGTATAGTGACCACATTAATGAAAATAGGGAAATGACATTTTCTTCTTATCCACAGTGGCAGCTAGACTGTCTTGCTTGCTTGCTGAAGTTAATATGCCAGTTCGCAGTAGATCCATCTGATTTGGATTTAGCTTATCATGATGTCTTTGCCTGGTCTGGTATAGCAGAAAGCCATAGGAAAAGAACCTGGCCTGGCAAATCAAGAAAAGCTGCTGGTGATCATGCCAAGGGTCTTCATATACCGAGATTAACAGAGGTAAAGTACAAAAGTTGCCATTAAATTGTAGTAATAAATAAACAAGGACATACTGTATATAGCACAGGGAACTATATTCAATTTCTTGTAATGAGCTGTAATGGAAAAGAATCTTAAAATATGTATGTATATGTTTAACTGAACCACTTTGCTGTATACCTGATACTAACGTAAACTGACTACACTTCAATAAAAAATAAGAATTAAAAAAAATTGTAGTAATAGGTTCTGTTTATGTTTTGAAAGATCTTATATATTTTTGTTTTTATGAAGTGAATACACTAATGTATACAAAATACTATCCTAAATTACAATATGACTTAACAGCTGAAGTGGTGCCTTCATTTTAAAGCAGTAGAAGTTATGAGGCAATAATGCTTTTCAGTTCATCATCTAAAATGCAGGAATGAATAATATATATGCCATTTAAATGTTACCTAACTGTAGGACTCAGTTCCTTAGTCAGTCTCAGTAATTTTTATACTGAGTATATCAGGGTCCATTCAGGAAAACACTAGGTATTTTAACAGAGTAGATCTAAAATAGAGAACTGGTTTTACACATATGTGTTGGAGGGCTAAAGATAAAGGGAATGTTGAGGTAATCCAGACAAGTAACCATCCACCACCCCTAGGGTTTGAGGAATATATGGAAAATTAGGGTTATCAGAAATTAAAAGATTATAGGAGGGATCCTGTTGAACTAGAGTTTAGGCCTCTGAGGAAGTGGTTCTGTTACTGCTGAAGTCAGTTGCTTCTTCTGGGTAAAATACTTCAGAAACAGTGCTAATAGAAAAAGCAAGAAAGTAATCTCTCTAGTATCCCAGGTTGACAAACCTGAATAGGAAGCCAGCTGGCAGAGAAGTTTAGTTCATAATGTACCAGCCGTAGTGCCACAGAGTAAGTACATACATAATATGGTAGATTTAGAGCTGAAGATGGCACAATAACCAGCACATCTAACAATAAAATGAAAATTCTTTTTGACTGTAAATTCTGTTGTTCATGTGATCAAATGTTTGCTCTTCAGTGTCATCAGTGAACTAGAATGTGAGGAGGGATGAAGATGAGTTTTTACTGAAATCTCTTCCTCATTTTGTAACCTTTTGAGAATGGCACCTCACCTCATACTTACCCAAGAAATACCAGAGTAATGAGCTGTTACTAATAGAGAAATAGAATACATATACCCATATATGGAATTTTTAAATAATTGGCTAATTTTTTAAAAACTTGTTCAAGTGCATACTTATTGAAAGTAATTGAGAATATATAAGTGAACCTTTCCCGAAGTCACAGGTCACTACCGTTAGTAATAGCTTTATATGTTATTTTATTATGTGCTCATTTTTTCTGTGCATATGCCAATGTTAGATTTTTATAGTTTAGAAAAGGAGCATACTATACTTTTTTCATTTCTTTATCATAATATTTAGAGTTTAGTATGTGAATCTAGGCTATTAGGGGGAAAATTTTTGCAACCCTAATTCTGGAGATGAAGTAGTTCTGTAGTAGGGAAGAACACTTTTTTTTTTTTTTAAATAATTTACTGTCATGCATTATTTCGTTGATTCTCCTTTAGTACCCTTTTAGAAGGTTCAAATTCCAAATTGGACTTTTAGATTCTAGCCTAAATATAGCTTTTCTTGTAGCTTTCCCAATTTTGCCAGGGACAGGTTTAGTTGCTGCTCCCTTCTGTTGCTCATTGGGCACATTGCGTATACTTGTGTTACCGTGTTTTCTATGTTATCTGCTACACTGGACTAACATTTCCAAGATGGGAACAGGGCTTTTATAAAGTCACTGCTCAGAATGGGTTCTAATTTGCATAAGGGATTTAATAATTCTTTATTAAGTTAGCGATTTTTTTCCTACTATACAATTGAAGAACTAGACTAGAAATTAAGTATTTATTAGAGTCATGCAGCTTGAAAGCTAGCAAGCTAAATGTTGAACCTCAAGATTTTTCATCTAGAATCCATGCTCTGTATCTATGGTATATTGTATTGCTTTTCTATATTTATTTCAGGATGGTTAAGGAATCTGCCACTGCTTGACTTTTTTTATTCTTATTTCAAAAGTGAAAAATATTACTTCACCTGGTGCCCAGAAAGACCACTGACATGTGTAATATATAATATTTTTATCACACTATTGGGTAACGTGCAGAGAATCTGTGGATCAAATACAAAGAGAGGATTTGTCTGTGTATTTCTAAATTTCCAATATTTTCTTATTAAAGTTGCTATATTTAAGTTGGATTATAAATTTGGTTTTTTGATATTTGATATTTTTACAGTATTTCCAATAACCATTCTTAGGATATTCCTTATCTTTTTATAAATAAAAATCAAAGTAACTTGGAATCTTTGGTTGAAAATGCATTTTTGTGTTTTAGTGTATTTATAGATTTTGTTAAATGTTTTTGTTTTAAAGGTATTTCTTGTTCTTGTCCAAGGAACCAGTTTGATTCAGCGACTTATGTCTGTTGCTTATACGTATGATAATCTGGCTCCTAGGTATGAAGTTTTTACATAATTTATGTATATATCTATTTATAGTAAGGATATAGTGTTTTAAAACTTCAAATTGAAAAAATTTAAAAACAAAAATTGTTACAGTATTTCAGTGAACTTCTATTTCATTCATCTAGATTTGCATATTATTATCAACATTTTGCCAATTTTTTATTGCATAATCATGAGTGTGCATTTTCTGTGTTGTGTGCACACATTTGTTTATGTATAGTTCTGAATCTTGCGAGAGTTCAGACATTGTGACAGTTTATTCACAAATAATTTGATGTGTATCTCCTAAGACCAAGGATATTTTCTTAACAACTACAGTAAAATACTCAAATTTAGAAAATTTAACATTGATATATTATCTAATACTCAAATTGTCCCATTAATATTCTTTAAAACTTTTTAAATTTTTTACATGATTTTAAAGGGTATATTCCATTTATAATTACTACAGAATATTGGCTGTATCCTCCATGTTGTACAATACATCCTTGAACCTGTCTTACACCCAATAGTTTGTACCTCCTACTTCCTCTTCTCCCCATAACCAAACTACTCTGTGTCTGTGAATCTGCCCCTTTTTTTGTTCACTACTTTGTTGTATTTTTTTAAGATTACACATATAAGTGATTCATACAGTATTTGTCTTTCTATGTCTGACTTACTTCACTTAGCATAATGCCCTCCAAGTCTATCCACGTGGCTGCAAATGGCACAATTTCATTCTTTTTATGGCTGAGTAGTATTCCATTGTGCACATCTTTATCCATTCATTTGCTAATGGACACTTAGGTTGCTTCCATATCTTGGCAATTGTAAATAATACTGTTGTGAACATTGGTGTGCGTGTATCTTTTCAAATTAGTGTTTTTATTTTTTTTCCAGATAGATACTTAGGAGTGGAATTTTTGGGACATACGGTAGTTCTATTTTTAATTTTTTGAGAAACCTCCATACTTTTTTCCACAGTGGCTGCACCAGTTTACATTCCTACCAACTGTGTAACAGTTTATAACAATTTTTTTCCTGGTCCAGGATCACATACTGTGTTTAGTTGTCATATTTCTTCCATTTCCTTTAATTAAGTATACTTTCTTAGCCTTTCTTTCATGATACAGACATTTATGAGTAGTATAGGCCAATTCTTTTATAAAGTGTCTTTCAATTTAAGTTTTCCTGATTGTTTCTCACGATTAGATTCAGACTACACATTTTAGCAGAAATACTCCATAAGTAATGTATCTTTCCCAATACACCCTGGAGATAACCGTTTGTCCTATTATTAGTGATGCTAATTTTGATCAGTTAATCTGGTTTCCTGCAAGTTTCTCTGCAGTAAAGTTTCTGATATTTCCTTTCTAGTTAATAGTAATCTGTGGAAAAATATTTTGCAACTGCTTAAATTGGCTAGTTTTCACAAAATTGCTTTTCATTGACTTAGCATTCAGTGATGATTCTTACCTGAATTAAATGTTAGCATAATGTTTGCAAACTAGTGATTTTCTAACTCTTACCATTCCTTTTATGTTTATTAGTTCACATTCTATTATAAAGAAGAGCTTTCTCTTCCTCCCTTTTGTTTACTATCAATTTCATGAATTTTTTTTCCATTCAGTATAATTCATTACTACTACTCTTTGCTCAAATTAGCTGACTTGGCTTCTTCAAGCTTCTTCATGTGTCCTTTGGACATATCCCCATTATTTGGGTGGAAGGGAAGAGTCTCTTTTTATTTTTCCTATCACGATAGGATCTTCCAGGCTTACAGTTTCCCTGCCTTAGTTCTAGAATCAGCATTTCTTTAAGAATCCCTAGTTCTTATTGGTGGGGAACCTCTAAAATAACGGATACTTGGCATACTCACTGTTCTTAGTGTTTCCTTGCTTCTAGGCCCTCAGTAGATAGAGCTGGAAATAATGTATATAAGAATATAGTTTAAACATGTAATATGATCCCATTTTGGGGGGCTGTGTTGGTGGGTTTTTTTTTAAATAATGTACAGAATTTTAACAATATATAAATGGTAATTGCTAATACATGAGTACTTGATTGTATGCCTTAAATAATCACATAAATTATGTTAAAGTATGTAGAATTAATTTCCATGTGTTGTATTCTGTAGATGTTGTGTTGGGCTGAAGTTTGCCCTTGTACTCAAATGATTTACAAAGATACTGTAAACACCTTTAAGAGTGCTTAATCTTATTTATGGCTAATATCTAGTTAGCTGTTTTTAGATGCTTTTAAAAGTCACCTTCATAGGCAGTGGTTGTATATAAGCATGATCATTTTAAGATTATTTTTAATGAAGTTTTTTAAGTGTCTGTCTCAGCTGAATTCACTTGATCCATTTACTTGATCAATATCTGCTTTACCCCACTAGACTTTTAAGTTCTGTTCGAACTATATCTGATTTTACCCACCATTATATTATCAGTGCCAGGCACCTTACCTCATTGTTTGTGAAACTAATGAATGGATAATGTGGAGAATCAAAAAAAGTGCTATATATGACATTGGTTTTTATGATAAAATACATTTTATACTCCACCTGCCAGTTGCTCTCCAGTTAAATAATTAACTAGTTCTCCTTGTCCTCTAACACACATTCTGTATACCTCACTATCCCATGCATCACAGTATATTGAGTTAACAAGGCTCAAGTCTTGTTAACTGCTTGTCAATAACTGCTCTAGTCTGCTTTTATTTTTTCAGCATTAAGAAATGTTGGCTTGATCCTGTTAACCTGACACAATGAAATATAAATACGCAGGTTTGATACCAGCTGCTGTTGTTCAGGCTGGTTCACTGCAGCAATTCTTTTCATTCTACCATTTCCATTCTTAAAAGATCTTGTTAAGATCTCTAATGTGAGCCCTCCCTGTCCCCCTCTAGTCTGTGTTTTCTTGGCTCCTGTTCCTGTTCCATTATCTTTTCATAGTCCTCCACCTTCAGTTTATATGTGCTAGGAGGTTTGTGTCAATTAAAGTAGCTAGAATGAACTTTTTCCCTGTTAGCAAAAATCTTATAAAGCTACAGATTTTAAAAGTAGATGGGTAGGTTCCTCCTGGTAAAGTTAAATGTATTAAATTAATATGATAAAAGTTAAACATGAAATATGGCCAAATACTTGATTCGTAAGTTTTAACTTCTTAGTACCATTTATTTTAAATCAGTAATATGGATGAGTCTTGCTTTTTGAGATTTTGAAAGTTGTTTTGTTCATTATAACAAAGTGAGGATGCTAAAGTCCTTTTTTAAAGACAGCTTATTTGTAAGGTGAATACTAAATCCCTGTTTACTGGTTTTGTTAAAATGAAAATTTTTAATGTTTTGTTTTCTTTAAATTGAGGTAATATATTTTCTAATGAAGTTACTGAAAGTATCATGGGGAAAAAAATAGAAGTGAAATATAGAATTAAATTGGGAATTTTTCACTACTTTTCAGTGGTTTGCTTCCAAGAATTCCTGATCGAAATTTGCATTAACAATACAGAAGGAAGAACATTTTATGTCAGTGTATGATTTTTTTTTTAAGGAGTCTGAAATTTAAACTAAAACATTATAACCTTTCTCTTTGTAATACATACCTCTTTAACCAGAGCTTTAGCACTTTTTAACAGTTGACTTCAGTCAATATAGGATTCACTCAGATTTTGTTCATTAACTCTGAGCAGTCATTTGATGTTTGCTATAATAAGATTTTGCCAAGGATTCTTTAAATAAAAAATGAAGACCATGGGAAAATAAATTATTAGCTTTTAAAATCTAATCTATCAAGGGGGCAGAGAAAGCTAAAGGCTATGTAGTAATAAATTGAGTTATTTTTAATTCATTGCTGAATTTAATTAGTGGTGGTGATGTGTTTTTACCTTACAGAGTTTTGAAAGCTCAGTCTGATCACAGGTCTAGACATGAAGGTAAGGGTTCCACAAAGTTAATTTTTAATAGATAAAGATTTGAATGACTAGATACATTTATATATATTTAATAATGAGCATTTTGTTTTCTTCATAGCACAAGCCTTTATAGTAATTTTTTTCCAATTTTTTCTTTAGTTTCACATTATTCAATGTGGCTCTTGGTGAGTTGGGCTCATTGCTGTTCTTTAGTGAAATCTAGCCTTGCTGATAGTGATCATTTACAAGATTGGCTAAAGAAATTGACTCTCCTTATTCCTGAGGTAAGATAAAGATTGAGGGTTAGTCCTATTCATATTTTTTCATATTAGTAGCATTGATAATAAAAAGAGAGCTAATGGAAACAAATGGATATGATTCCATAAATATATCACATTACCTGGAATGTACTTATTTAATCCTTTAAGATCTAGAGTGTTTTGAATTGTGTGGATGTTAAATATTCTATAACATTCATATTTTCTGCAGTATTTGTTTACAGAGTAATTATTTTGTTTTAGGTTTGTTTGGGTTTTTGGTTTTGGGGTTTTTTTTAGTTTTTTTTTAGTTTTTTTTTCTGGGGGTTTGGAAGGACTTGAGCATTTATTTTATCTTTTTTTTGAGCATTTATTTTTGTAATTTATGTTTTAGAGAAGTTTCTTTTGCTTTTTCTATTTAATTAGAGTGTATCCCTTAGATGCAAGAGAGACTAAGTTAAATGTATTTTGATTTCAAGTGTTCACAATGAAGTCAATAGAATTTACACTAATTGTATCTTGATATTACTCACCCCGTATTTCTAAATGAAATAGTAGAAACACATTCTTACTAATATACTTAGCCACAATAGTCATATCCTTTTTAGACAATATTTTCTGATATTATTAGCACTATATTGAATGCATATGTATTCTTGTGCTGGCTGTGTCCCAGGTAACTATTGTGACGTTCGGACAAGTCCCTTAGAATCTTTAAAATATTCTGATTTAAGTACTTTCTAAATTGCTTCTTTTGCTGAAAATATTTTTCCTGTTACTTAATTATGTAAATAAATTATTATGAATATCCTCTTCTCAGTCCCTTTTGTATTTGTCTGTTGTATTTATTTGGGTTTTTTTATGATCATTTTGGGGAATTTCTAAAATGTTTTTACATATTACTCTGTGCTTTTGGGTACTTCATTGGATCATGTATTATTTAGGTGCATGAGCATGTGATCAGGACATTGCATTTTAAAATGTGTTGCTGAAGATTCCACCTTACATGTTATTTCTGCCAACATATTAACCTTAAAATTAACTTTTTAATGCTAACTCAGACTATCTTTGGAACTTGCTTTTTCATTTAGACTGCAGTTCGTCATGAGTCTTGCAATGGTCTTTATAAGTTATCTCTGTCAGGGCTGGATGGAGGAGACTCAATCAATCGCTCTTTTCTGCTACTGGCTGCCTCAACATTGTTGAAATTTCTTCCTGATGCTCAAGCACTCAAACCTATCAGGGTAAGATTTTACTGTGTTGAGGGGCAGTTTCTGTTTCTGTAATTTCCTGTCCCAAGTATGTCATTGTATTATCGTTACAGTAATTCTGAATACATGTTTACTATCTATAGTTTTCACTGGGAGGATAGTAGTTACATAGTTCTTAAAGTGACAGCATTGCGACATATTGTGTCCATGTTACACCTAGAAAATAGCATTTGTTCTTACTAGGTTCTGGGCCTTGTGTTAATAAGTTGAATGATAGAAACATCAGATGTAGCTTTCTTCTCATTCAGTCACACAGCTTTGGGGGTTTTTTTATCCTAATGATACTCTGAATTTTTAATTTTCTTCCTTGATCCAACGTGTATATTAGCCTTATAAAAATCTTTCTACCAAGTTATAAATCCAGAGACAATTAATAGACAGTCTGGGATTGTAATTTTACTAATCCCAGAAATACAATGCATTGGTGGATTTACATTTTTCTCCTCCATACTTACCTTCTATCACTGACTGTAAGAAATGTATTGCATTCTTTATTTTTCAGATTTCAAAACTATTAATAGACCATTGCATGTAGGTAGATTTATATGTACTCATTTTGTATAGGTTCCTTTTCCAGATTTTAATTGAGTTCTTAGTTTGTATTACATTATTTAGCATTATACGTTATTCGTATCTTTTCCAAGTAGGTTATAAGTAATTTGAGAGTAATGTTTTTCTGAAAGCTTTCTTACTGTTCACTTATGTACCTAGTTCTAATTTCACAGAAACTAGGAGTAGAGAGTTCTCTCCATATTTTTGTTAAATTTTGAATAATGTTTGTAGGGATTTAATTTTTTATAAAGCCTATATATAGTTTTTAGGATGTATTGTAATTTTTAGTTATTCCCCTTTTAAAAATGTTTTCATAAAGTTTAAATTTTTTTTAATAGATAGATGATTATGAAGAAGAACCAATGTTAAAACCTGGATGTAAAGAATATTTTTGGTTGTTGTGCAAATTAGTTGACAACATACATATAAAGGATGCTAGTCAGGTATGTTCAGTAAATTATACATTGACTTGTTAATAGAGATGAATTATGCACATATATGTTTATGATTTTATAGGTCTTTATTTATAATTAAGGGCATTTTTCTCATTCTGTAATAAGATGAAAATGTCGTAATTTTTCTGCTGTGTTTGTATCTTTCTGTTCTGCTCTAATTACTTTCTTCTTTTTACTTTGACCTTAGTTGAAATGTCTTCGTTTGGTACTTATAGGTAGTTTCCTGTGTCTTATGAGTAAGATTTGTGGATGTAAAGTCTGACTTGGAATGTGAAATTTAGACTTTAAATATACAGCTTTCTGTAATAGCAAGTGGATACTGAATACATAAAATAAAATTGCAATTCAAATAGAAGTTACTTTAAAGAAACACTATCAGTTTACTGATCTACCAATATTCTTATAGTAGGCTAAAATGATACTTCCATTCAAACAAAGAAATATTTAAAGCAAATTGATTTCAAAGGCAGACTTGTCACATAAAAACTTTTTTTCTTTTTTGTAAATTAAGTAGGCTAAAATGCATCTAATTGAGCTCAGAAAAAATGAGAAACCCTTGAAGATGCTACATTTAAATATTTAGGAAACATTTTCTATCAATTTTTTTTCATGTATTTCAATCAAAGTCCAGTATATACACTTAACGTTTTTAAAATCCTGCAGTATTTGAACTTCCTACTTTAAAGGAACAGTTCACATCTGAATTTTTTTAAATATTCTACTTTTCATTTGAGAAAAAATTATAAAAATTAATATTGAACATGTTTTAATTTTTTCTTCTAGTTTTGCTGAGTAATTGGCATACAGCACTATGTAAGTTTAAGGTGTACAGCATAATGATTTGACTTAAATACATCATGAGATTATTACCACGATAAGTTCAGTGAACACCATCATCACATACAAAATTTTAAAAATAGAAAAAAGTTTTTTCTTGTGATGAGCACTTCACTGTCAGCAGTTTTCATATAAAACATACAGCAGCGTTAATTATACTTATCATGTTGTGCCTTTCATCCCTAGTATTTGTATCTTTTGACTACCAATTCCAGTTCCCCTTCCCCCCAGAATGTGTTTAAATATACTTGACTTAAATACATTAAAGTCTGTTTTTACATTTAATATTGATTTCTTTTTGGTGGGAGGGGGGAGGTAATTAGGGTTTTGTTTTGTTTTGTTTGTTTTTAGAGGAAGTACTGGGGATTTCACCCAGGACCTCCTGCACACTAGGCATGTGCTCTACCACTGAGCTATACCCTCCCTTTTAATATTGATTTTTACATTTAATATTGTCTATAAAAATATTGATGCCAGATAAACATTGATTTTTTTTTAAAAAATCTATGGTTACCTTTTTAAAGTAGGAATCTAATATTTTTTGCTTGCTAGTCAAAGTAATTTTCCTTCTTAAAGATCTGAATTTCTTTGAGAATCTTAAATTAGTTCTATTTTAATTTTATTTATTGCTCAGTATAATGAAAATTAAAGCTTTATTAAAATTAACTATACTTTTAAATTAATTTCTAAAGGTAGTGTTAAAAGCAAACCTTAGTGGGTGAATTATATGGTATATGAATTACATCTCAATAAAATTGTTAAAGAAAAAATGAAACAACAACCTAGTGTCTTCTCGATAAATTACTGTGACTCTCATAATTTATTACCAGTATTCCATTGATTCTTTTTAAAAAGACTCAGTGATGTGTTTACAACTAAAATTTTATTGATAATTATGTATAAATAAAGATTAGTTATATTATTTATAATTAAATTGGTATACTAATGATTTGAAAGAACCAAACTTTTGTTACTTACAAGGAAATGATTTTTTTTTTAATAATGTCTAAAATACTTAACATAAAAATCTTTATTGGAATTTTGTGTTTTCTCTTTGTACTAAGACAACACTCCTCGACCTAGATGCTTTGGCACGACATTTGGCTGACTGTATTCGGAGGTAAAATTTGATGTAAGATTGACAATTATTTTGGTGAAGAAAGAAAGGACATAATTATATAAACTATCTTGTATTCTTTTTTGTAGCAGGGAGATCCTTGATCATCAAGATGGTAATATAGAAGATGATGGGCTTACAGGACTCCTAAGGCTTGCAACAAGTGTTATTAAACACAAACCACCCTTTAAGTTTTCAAGGGAAGGGCAGGTGAGTAATTAAGACTTCCAAATATTTATATGAAATAAGATTAAACTTTTTTGTTTCCTTATATGTGGGTATGTTAAATTTCCTTAAACATGCAAACTATAAACTTTACCAAAAATTTATTGCTGGCAGAAACAGTGAATTTTGAATAAAATGATTTCTAGAAATACAAATCTTAGCCTTATTCTTAGAATTTAGAAACAATTTTTAATTCTCATGACTGTATAGAAAGACAGCCTCTACTTTAATGGTATGTTTTTATAGGATTGAATATTTTGAGTTAATAACTTACACAGTGGAATTAATAAGTACTTGTTAGAGTACTTAGCTCATTTGTTTCATATCTTAAAGGCCCATTTGACATAAAATCTGTTGACTATTTGATAACACCTAATGACTTTACACCAAGAAATGTGTAATTACTCTTTAGATTAAGTTATGTACTCTTCCATTGACCCTTTTGTCATTGCCTTCATTGAGGGAGGGAGTTACGGATTGGAGGGTTGTTTTCTTAAGTCCACTGATTGTATTAGGGAACACAAGAATAACCAAAAAGGTGGAAGTTTGTCCCGATGGGGACAGGCTAAGGGATTCTTGAGATAAACTTAAGGTGACAGTCTTATCTATCTTAACTCTGTGCTACTTCCCCTATTTCACAAAGCCCCATTTTGTGTTTTTTCTTCTGGGTCCTTCTTAAATTTTTTCATTACACTCAATGGGAATAACTTGATTGGTTTATAGTCTTGATGATTGAAGTTTTATTTTATATATAAACCAATATGTAATTTATATTCCAAAATATAAATATATTAACTGATTTTCTGATAACATATTATCATAAAGCAAAACTCATTTTAAAGAAAGAAAAAAATTTTTAGGTATTACTGACAAAGAGAAGATTCCCTTATTTTAATTTCACATGATGCTTTGGTAAATGGCCTTCTGGACTTTCTGTGGCTATATTAAATACACAGGTATATAATTTATATTATGTAAATACCATCCTGTGATCTGTGTTCTTTATTTTTAAATGAGTACATCAAAAAAGAGAAAATACATTAAAAATTGAATACATGAAAGAGGAAAATAATTTAATCTTTATTAACATTTATGTTAAGAGTTTGAAAAACACTGTGCAGGGAACATTCTTGTACACCTGTCTCATTATACACTTATGTAAGTTCTTAAAAGTAAATTTGATTCTTTTTAATCAGAATACATTGGTTTACAAAAGGCTTTTGTCAGTTTATGCTCCCAGCCACACTACCTAAGAGTGCCAGCTTCTCAGACATCCTCACATTCCTTACATGACGTTTCAGTCTTTGCCACTCTCACTGTTGCTTTAGTGTTATTTCTTTGGTGAATGTTGAAGATGAGTGTCTTTTCATTTGTTTTATCCACTTGTATTAACTAAGTTCTTCTTTTGGTTTTAAATTTAAAAAATTTTTTTTAAATTTAGCTTGTGATTTTCCGTTCATAACCTGCATGTATTCTTTTGTTATTTTTTTTAATTTATTGTCAAAAGTTCTTTATTTTGAAAATATCAGCTCTTTTCTCATATATACAGGGATTATTTCCAAAATTCTCATTTAATTTATCTTCATTATTCATGTGCATTTTATACCATTTGTTTCTATCCTCTCTTTTGTGTATTGGTTCATACAAATGATTATCTTAGGCAAAATGTTTAAGCTCTTATAAGGTAGATATTGTTATTAGACCCCATTTTGACAGATGATGGAACTAAGAAGGCAGAGAGGTTAAGCAACTTGCTTTACTGATGACACTCAGACTCTTTACCTGACCAAGTTTCTAACCACTATTCAGTACTGTCTATAGATGTTAAAGCCTTACGCAGTGTTCTATAATTTGCTTTTTTCACCTACCTTAGAGATTCCCCATATCAATATATAGAGAGTTAATTTCATTCTTTGTAACAACTACATAATATTCTTTTTCTGGAACTATGTAATGTATTCTAACTAGCTTATCTTATACTATTACAAATGATGTTGCAGGGAAAATGTTCATGCATCCATTGTTTAGGAAAAAATTCTGGAAGTAGAACTGCTGTTTGATGAGTTACGTGCTTTTATGATTTCGGTCAGTATAAAACCATATTGTCCTCTATGGAGGCTGAGCTGATTTATGGTTCCACTTAAAATATATGTGAGCCAGGTGCCTATTTTCCCATATTCCTACCTATCTAGTGTATTATCAAGTATTTAATTTCTGCCAGTCTGATAAGTGGAAAAGATTCTCTTTATTTTATTTTTTATTTTTTGTAATTATGTGTAAGGTTGAGCTTCTTTTTACATGTATGCCATTTATTTGTGTTCTCTTTTCTCTGACCTGCTCAAATCCTGTTCTCATTTTCCTTTTATGTGTATACTTGGTCCTTTTCTTTAGAAGTTGTAGGATTCTTGTATAAAGGAAACAGCCGTATATACTTGGATTTATTTCTGGACTTCCTGTTTCACTCTGCTTACCTGTTCATTCACCAATATCATATTCTAATTCTGTAGATTAACACTTGTTAGTATCTTGTAGAGATGATCCATCTTCCCTATTACTCCTTTTCAGAATTTTCCTGGTGGTTTATTTTTTCATATGAACTTTAGAGTCAGTTTGTGTCATTCTTTCAGAAAATAAAATTCTAATACTTTTTAAAATTGGAGTTTGTTAAATTTATGAAAAATTGAAATTATATTAAATTTGCCTATACAAGAACAAGATTTATCTTCTTATTTATACAAAACCAATCTTCTTGTGTTTTTTACTTTAAAGTTTTCATTTAGAATTTGAATTTTAGGAATTTTTCAATGAGGTTATTCTTAGGAATTTTATCTTCTTTATTGGTAACATATATGGAATCTTCAGTTGTGTTTTCTAATAGTTGTTTATATATAGAGTAATGATTTTTGTGTATGAATTTGTTGCATGCCACCCTAAGTTCACTTACTGTTTGTAGATTTTTTTTAGTTAACTCTACTTTTATCTCTAGTATCAAAATCTTTATTTGCTTTTCATAATTGCCTTCAAGTAATTGTTTTATTTCTTCATTTTTAAGTCTTAAGTCTCTCCATCCTTTCACTTGTCTTATTTTGTCTAGAACCTCCAGAGCAATGTTAAAGTTTTTATAGTTTACTAGTAGTTGTTCATTGAGAAGTTTTTAATGTTTGTGTAGTCAAAACTACAGATTTCCATTGTGTTTTGGATGAGATGGGAAACCTTTGGGAGCTTTTGTACAGGAGAGAGATGTGGTATGAATTAATATTTTAAAAGCTTCACTTGTTGAGGGAGGCAAATAACTCAATGGCCGAGTGCATACTTAGCTTGCTTGAGGTCCTGAGCTCAATCCCCAGTACTTCAACTTAAAAAAATTAAATAAAAGCTTCACTTATGTTCTCTGGGGAGATCTAGACTAGGTAGAGAATTAAGAGGGCAGGTGTGTGTGTCATGGATCCAGTTAAGAAGTTTTGCAGAGAGATGATGGTGAAAAGTGGTTGTATTTTAGGTATTTATTGAAAATAGAGCTCATAAGACTTAAATTTCTATAAGATTGTGAGGTGGGAGAGAGAAATTAATCAAGAATAACTGGTCAATTTTATGCCTTAGAAACTTAGTAAATGATAATGCCATTTGCTAAGAAAGGGAAAGCTCAGGATAGATAAGACTGGGGAAGGGTGAGGTGTCAAAATCAGAAGTTCTATTTTGGACACGTTAAATTTGAAATGTCAATTAGATATCCAGGTGTAGGTGCTTAAGGCAGTTGGTTTTGGTGTATTTTTATGAAAAGTCTTCCTTATCTCTAAGATACTAGAAATACTTTTTCTGCTATGATGTTTTACTTATTTATTTAAGAATTTTAAAAAACTTTATTTGTAATTTGGTTTTGGGAGTCAGTAAATGTTTTCTGTAAAGAGCCTTATAGTAAGTATTTTTTTGGTTTTGCAGGCCACATTTGGTATCTCTCACTACCATCATCACTACTACCACTGCTACTAATTCTTCCTCTCCTCTCTCTCCTCCCCCTCCTCCTCCCTTCCTCTTTCATCTTCTTCCTTCCTTTCATTCCCTCCTTGCTTCTTCTCATTCTCCTTTAAAAATATAAACCCCATTCTTATCTCTGCTACCTTGTACAGTATCTGGCAAATACATGTTGAATAATAGATGATTAAGACTCAACCCTGATTCTTAAGAACTGATGGTCTAATGGTTCATTTGTTCAGCAGGTAATTATTGAGACATCTGCCTTATGCAGAATTTGTATGTACCTTCACAAGTAATGACTGCTCATGATACTTGTAATTCATAGTTTAAAAAAAAAAAAAAAGAGCCAGTAAAGGGATCCTGTCAGAGATATGGAAGATCAGATAACACTGACATGATTAGGAAAGGCTTTAAAGAAGATAAAGCTTTTGTAACCAGGACAGAATTTTCTTAAGTAGAAAAATAAGGGAAGCATCTGATTCACAGAAAAGAGCATGAGTGAAAAATAAGTCTTAGGAAGCCACTGGTTATGTGCAGAATATTGAGTGGTTAGTTCAGTTTGGCTTCAGTTTGAGGAAGTATAGGAGGTAACTCTGGGAAGCTGGGTGGCCATTATTGTGGTCACAGGAAATTACTTGTATGTGTACAATAAAATAAAAGCATTACTTTTGTAATTTAATAACTGGGGTCTTCAAAGTTTTTGATCAAATAACAGGAATATGCTTTAACAAACTAGATCTGGTAACAGGTTGAGAGCCAATATACTTTTTCAAACAGTTTTTGAAGTGGTTTTCAAACTGTTATTGTTCATATATTCTTTAAATAATTTTGGGAAATCTAGGTATCCTCTCACAGATTTTTAAATTTTAAGAAATTTCTAGAGCTTTCAAGTTTTTAACTTTTTTATTGTAGTTGATGCACATATACTATATAAATTACAGGTGTATAATATAGTGATCAATAATTTAAAGCTTACACACCATTTATTGTTATAAAATATTGGCTGTATTCCCTGTATTGTGCAATATAGCCTAGGCTTAAGTATTTTTAAAGGATATAATTTCCAGGTGATTGAAATTGATAAATACTTATTTTCTGTGACTACATGGTGGTGTCTTATATTTCTCTCATAAATAATTATTGTTACATTACATGTATCTGGACATAGGTAATCAAACCACGTAAATACACTTTGAATTTTGCCAAATAAGTATGAAACATTAAAAATGCAATTTTATTCAAAATATATGCTTTAGGAAGGATATGTGGCTTTAAAATTAATTTATATAGTCGTAGATGGCTATTACTTATTAAGCTAGAATGACTATGTGTCCATTAAGTCTTTCACTACTTTATATTTGTGTAGATATAAATTGTGAGAAGCCTTGTTTACAGTAGGAATGGAAGGAGTTTTGTTTTAATAATGTTGTTTAGCTCTTTGAATTTCTTCTGAATTACGTAGCAAAGATCATACTCTGATCTATCAAAGGAAATTATTTTAATATTCTCAGGTATCAGTTTGAGGGTCTTCTTTCTGTGAAGTATACCAAAATGGCTTTACCATTCTTTATCAAATGGATACATTAATATATACGTTACTCTTTCACTTAGAGATACCGGCTTTCCTGGTAAACTCAGAGGAAGCAAAATAAAAGTATTGTTCATTTCAACATGCTTTACCAACTCTTAATGTTTTGATAAATTGTTTTTATCTTATCACAAGTGTTAAATTAATTTTGTCAGAACTTTGGCATTATGGGTGTTAAGGTCATTAAGTGTCTAGATCTAAACTGATTAGCAAACATTGTTCATTGTTAAACTAGTTATTAGCCAATTTCATTTCTTTTTGAGTGAGTTTGACTTTATTTTCCAGTTCATGTAAATGCGTTACTCTGTGTTTCCGAGACAGTCATCTCACCTCTCAATTATAAAATAGTCAAGGTATAATCTTACTATCAGTCTGTCAACTATGTAAAATAAGCTTCTATTCACTTTCCGGATAATCTTTCAGATTTACTTCTATAGTTCTTAGAAACTAAGCATTGTACTATCTTTGACAATAGTGAGACGGAAGAGGTGAGGTCATTAATGGGAAATACTTTAAATTTTCCTTCATTTGGTGCCTGTGTCAGAGGTTCCCAGGACCACTCCCAGGTTCAGTGATTACTAGGATTCAGAGGACTCAGCACTGTAATTGTATTCATGACAAGGCTTTATTATGGCAAAATAATAGAAAATGAAATCAACAAAAGAAAAAGCATGGGGCCAAGTCTGGTGGAAATCAGGTACACCATTCTAAGCGCCTTCTCCCAATGGAGTTGCATAGACTGTGCTTAATTGCCCCAGCAATGAGTGTGACAACATGTATGAGGTATTGTCTACTGGGGAAGCTCTCTTGAGCCTAGAAGACCAGGGGTTTTACCAGGGGATGGGTCATGGAGGTACATAATAACCTGCATAACTGACCACAGTCACTGAATTCCAGATTTCCAGGTGGAAAACAGGTATTCTGCATAAACCAAATACAAATAGTCACAGTAAGCTACTTTAATCACTTAGGGAAAGATTTATAACAGAGGAGGGAATTGTTTACCATTCAAGTGTCCAAATGACAGCCAGTAGCCAGCCTTACAATGCAGCCTCTCTAAGGATAGCAGAGTCTCAGTCTTAACGTTACCTCTTTTCTGCAAAGTACCCCTGGAGGTTTTATACCCCAGAACAATGTACCGTTGTAGTACTTGAGATGGGTGAGGGAGATAATTTTCTTTGGGAGAGTAGCAAAGGACCAATTAAAGAACAAGTGGGAAAGGTGACCCTTTCTCAGGAAGATTGAATTTAGGGAAAAGTACATCTAAAATACATTTTATTGCACCTTAGTTTTAACTTAACTGGTATTGAAGTTGAGAGCTTGGTGTTCTGACTGTGGCACCTGCTAACTCTGTGACTCCAGGAAAGATTCTTAACCTTTTTTGTTTTTTGTTTTGGGGCTTTTGAATAGTATCTGGCACTTGTAAGTGCTTATTATGGGTAAGTTGCTGCTGTTGCTGCTCCTGCTCTTTTAATTATTAGAATGAAATAAGGAGAAACTTAAGTAACTGCAAAAAGAGTAGAGTCCTGAACAAAAATGTTTGTTCAATGAAAGAAGTAGAAAATAATAACGTTGTAGATGGGACTCTTAAGAATGAGCTATCAGGTATCGAGGGGAGGGAAGAGTAATGGTTAGCCTCCCATGCCTACCCCACTCCCACCCCATTTCTCTAAGAGAAGTGAACATTGGGAATACTTTCAGATGATGCTACATGATGCTCCTTTAACTTTTTAAACAGTGTTTTTAGTAAATTGTAGATTGTCATACAATCCAGTTTACTCTATGTAACTTACTATATTTGGAAAATAATTAATTTCCAAACTTAGGTAACATACTTGGTCTTTCTCTTTTTTCTAGGAATTTTTAAGGGATATCTTCAATCTCCTGTTTTTGTTGCCTAGTCTAAAAGATAGACAACAGCCAAAGTGCAAATCACATTCTTCAAGAGCTGCTGCTTATGATTTGTTAGTGGAGATGGTGAAGGGGTCTGTTGAAAACTACAGGCTAATACATAACTGGGTTATGGCACAACACATGCAGTGTAAGTAGTCTTCTTTTCCTCTAATCTTTCTAAGTTTTGTTTGCAGAAATGAGATTTTGGAGGGTATGATTTAAAGTATTCACTATTTACATGTTTTAACTTTATAAACTGTTGCTATTGTTGACATAATTGAAGTTAAAAACAAACATTGGTTTTTAAAAAAAAAGAGGTATGATGGACTTTTTATAGATATCTGAAATACTTTAGCATTTGGGGATTAAATAATTCAGTGCCAAATTCAAGTTTTGATAGTCCTTTGAATTTTTAGGAATGAACTAGTTTTATTATATATTCTTACTAATTAAAAAATTATCATAAATAGTGTCATGTATATGAACTTAATAAGTAATGGAGGTAGTAGCTGTGAATGAAAGCAAAATACATTAATAGTTGATTTGGGGGGCATCTTTTCCTTCCTCTTTTTTCAATAGCTCATGCGCCTTATAAATGGGACTACTGGCCTCACGAAGATGTCCGTGCTGAGTGTAGATTTGTTGGCCTGACTAACCTTGGAGCTACTTGTTACTTGGCTTCTACTATTCAGCAACTTTATATGATACCTGAAGCAAGACAGGCTGTCTTCACTGCTAAGGTAGAGTTTTCCTTATTTTAAAAATTAAAACCATAAAGCAAAATTTTAAAATTTTGTTGATCAGTCTTGATTCAGTGTAGTAAAATATTGTTTGAGAAGATAATTTTTGAATAAAAAAGTGACAAATTTGATTAGATTACTAGCTAGTTTATGTAAATTTCAATTTTTACGTTTCAATGGGTTACTCCAAACAATGTAGTATATTTATCAAAGGAAAACACAGTTGTGGAATATACAGTGTATCCAGTAAAAACGATATTTTCAGTAAAAATAAATACAAACTTTAATTATATAGAAAATAAGCAAAGCCTAAAACAAAGTAGGGAAATATTACCAGAATCACTGGACTTGTTTCTTTTATACTTATCCTAAAGTAAATTTGATTGTGGGCCTAGTTTGAGTAAACTCTGCTTCGTGATATTTTTGTTAACTTGTTCTTTCTAGTTTTCATTCTTTGCTAACCATGGGCTGTTTTTCAGTTTGCCTTCTGCACTGCTTCTATAGTTTCTTAGCAAACTTTCTTATGCTTGCACTTTGGTTTTTGTTTTCCTCTATCTTACCCTGATATCCTGGCAATTTTCCCCTCTAACCAAGTATTGCAATTCTGTATGTATCTTCAGTGAATCCTTAATATGTTTAAGCTGTGCTTCAAGGTCTCCAATTTACTGTATACTCAAGTAGGTTTGTTTTTTGGCTTTAGTTATATTGATGTTTTTAAGTTTACCATCTGAGACTGATTATGATTAGAAATAGTTGAATAATTGATTTCATTTAGCATGTGGAAATTTGTGAAAGCTACATGTATTTTCATTGTGGTAGAATATACATAGCATAAAAAGTATCATAGTAAACATAAGTGTACAGTTCTGTGGTATTAAGTATATTCACATTGCAACCATCACCACCATCAATCGCCAAAAGTTTTTCACCTTCCCCAGCTGAAACTATGTATCTGTTAAATATTTTACTTACCATTCTGCCTTCCCCCAAACCTTTGCAACCACTATTCTACTTCCTGTCTCTATGAATTTGGCTCTCTAGGTACCTATATAAGTAGAATCATACAATATTAGCCTTTTAGTGACTGGCTTATTTCACTTAGCATAATGTCTTCAGGATTTCATCCGTGTTGTAACTTGTATCAGAATTTCCTTTTTAAAGTTGAATAATATTTCACTATATGTGTATACTACATTTTGTTTATCCATTCATCTGTCAGTGGACACTTTGTGGTTGCTTACACCTTTTGGCTATTGTGAATAATACTGCTATGAGGATGAGTGTACAAATATCCATGTGAGTCCCTGCTTTCACTTCTTTTGTGTAGATACCCATAAGTGGAATTGCTTGAATCATATGGCAATTACCATTTTCTATTTTTTTGATAATAGACATCCTAATGAGTGAACATGTATTCTTTTAAGTAGTAAATACACATATGTAGGGTGTATAATTTACTTAGAAATTGCATATTTGGTTTTATTGGATTTAAATAATTCATTCACTTCTGCAGCCAACTAAGAATTTATTCTCCTGAACAAAAATGTAAATCCAGGTCTTAATTCCTGACTATTTCTTATTCTGAATTACTAACAATTTGCATGTATAATGTTATATACTAGAAATGTCATTTAATGTGACTATTCTCATAATCTCATGGAATATTAAGTCTCCCATATGCCAAGACTATACTGTAGTTGTTTTTGTCAATTTTGTTGATTCCTTTTATTCAATTCCTCTATCATATAATTTTGTAGTAATTATATGATGAACAGATTTCTATTTCAGAGTCCTTGTCTTGTGCTATTTCACTTGCACTTCCCACAAAATTGACATAACTAGTGGATACTTGTGGCATATTTGAGACTTATTATTCAATGAGACTATCAGCGTGTCTTCAAAATTATAACAGGTAGTAATTTGTAATGAGGATATTAACTACTTCATGGGTGTATTTTAATATTTGAATGAGATAGAGTATATCTAACAAGTGCCTGACATGAATGTGGGGCTCTCCTATAAGACTGGTGTTGGAGGACCAAGTCTATTCGTGAATGAGTCTAGCCAGAATCCTGAATCTCAATGTACTTGAATATTTAGAAAAATTTTCAGAAGATCTTGGCCAGTATTCCCCTGCAGTGTTAAGAATCTGCTGTTCTAGAAAAAAGTAAAGATATGAATAAGTGAGGAGGATGGGTTGTCATCTGTTAATATAATGTGTTTTTTAATGTATGGGTTTATTTGTGGAAAACAACTTTGTTGCACAAATATAAGATGTTTTTTCTTCTTGCAAAATCTCCAACTTGTAAATCAGCATTGAACCGAGTAAGTGTTGATCTGGAAAGCAGTTTTTTAAGATCTGTTTATTCAGTTTCTTTGCATAACAGTGATGACTGTATTTATATCATGAACAACATACTCCACTTTTTAAAATGTTAAAATTGCTAAAGAAAAAATACATTGTGTCTGTTTTTCCCACATATGGCTAAAAGAATGAAAACAGATAGTGTTAAGCACACTATAATTCTTTTGTAGAATGTCTGATTTACCATCATCAGTATGTCTTAATGAAAAGTTTTTTTCTTGATTTACAGTATTCCGAAGATATGAAGCACAAGACCACTCTTCTGGAGCTTCAAAAAATGTTTACATATTTAATGGTATGTTTGAGAATTGTGTATGGAAAACTAACTAGATATATATACCCTTTGACCAAAAGTGAAAACATTAATTGGTGTTTATTTGTGTTGACTTTGTTCTGACTATTTATTCTTATTTTTCAAATTGAATTTGTCAGTTACTGATGTTCTTTGTCATAATGAATTTTAACAGTCACATTTCAGTCATTTACATTTTGTTAATTTATCCTTTGGAAAATTTCTTGTATCTGATCCTTTTCCCATCACGAGGCCCCTCCCCCAGTACTCCCCTTACCCCTTAGTCTTAGGGTTTTCTGACCGATTTCTCTTTATCTCTCTTAATTCCCACCCCTAAAACTATCAAAGTAATCAATCTTAAAAGAATAGCAAATCTTAAAATATTACTCTCCTAGTTAAAGCTCTTTAGTGATTTTTTTATTATGAGCAGAATGGTATTCAGATTCAATCAGCATGGCGCATACCCCGTGTGATTTTTGCCTCTTCTCTTTAACCTCCTCTCCACATCCAGCCTTACCCTATAGTAACCGTAAGCCTTTAGAAGTCCTTCACCCTGTTGCTTCATCACTTGTGCAGTTACTATCTTGCTCCTTCTGTCTGTGACTCTTTTCTGTTAGTGCTCTTCTCCATTTTCTTCCTTTTGTTATCCTTCAAGAATCAACTTGATTTTCTTGAGAAAGCCTCCCCTCTAAGAGACCAAAAATTGCAGAATATCTCTACGTCACCTTAATTCTGTTTTACCATCTTTTGTATTGACAGTTACTTGTCTCACCTATTAGAATCTTAAGGACAGAAATCATACCATATTTATTCCTGTGTATTTCAGCTTCTAAGATTTAATGAGACTTTTTAACAAAAAGATTAGTTATCCCTTGAGTCCACTTTTAAATCTCCTTTTAAGAGAGTTGGAACATGCCATCTGAATGACAAAGCAGTTTTACTGCTGTTTTAAACTACTCAACAAAAGTTTAGTTTATGGGAAGCTTAATCACTCTGCAGAGACTTTGTATTTTATGCTTCCCAATGCAAATCTGTGTCCTTTGAGTCCCATATTCCTTCCTAGACATTTCTAGACTTAAAAAATAAAACTTTCTTAACTTATGGTAAGTTAAGCATCTCTGGCACTGAGAGTGTTAAACTGAAAATGCCATGAAAATTAAAAAAATGAAATAGTAGAGAGTGTTTTAATACTTCATAGATTTACTACCTGTTTTGTTGTTGTTTTTTATTCAAGAACCTTGTGATAATTTTTATTTCTATTTGCGACTTAGAGTTGTTTATTTGATTGTTTTATAATCCTACTCCTTCCCCCGACCCCTCCTTTTCTTTTACAGGAAAGCGAATGCAAAGCATATAATCCTAGACCCTTTTGTAAAACATATACTATGGATAAACAGCCTCTGAATACTGGGGAGCAGAAAGATATGACAGAGTTTTTTACTGATCTGATTACTAAAATTGAAGAAATGTCTCCAGAACTGGTTAGTACTAGAACATTGAAGTTTCTTTGAAATTTGTATGGATTTGCCCAATTTTAATTACTGACTTTTGTTTTTGTTTTTGTTTTGTTTTGTTTTGTTTTAAAGAAAAATACTGTCAAAAGTTTGTTTGGGGGTGTAATTACAAACAATGTTGTGTCCTTGGTAAGTATTCTACCTATTCTTTGCTTTTTGGAAATCTTAATGTATATTTTAGCTTATGATAAATGACTAATTTTGACTATTAACTGACCAGGATTGTGAACACGTTAGTCAGACTGCTGAAGAGTTTTACACAGTGAGGTGCCAGGTGGCTGATATGAAGAACATTTATGTGAGTAATGCTGTATATATTTGTTAACTTTTTTCTGCTTTTAACTGGTTGTACATAGCAGGCTTATGTTGTTACCTTGAAAAAAAAATTAACTTCGATGTTTTCATCTATTTTCTTCTTGTGATGCTACTCAAATAAAAATTAAAGGCAGACCACAAAGCTGATTTTTCCCAATCAAAATTTAAATACTTGAGGTTTTGAATAATTTAGTAAGATTCATAGAGCATCTTGTATTTTTACTACATTTGAGTTCACTTTTTTAAAAACTTTGTTTTCCTCTGTGCATTCTACCCAAATTGTAATTAATGCTTTTTATATTTTTGCATGTTGTAAACAATAATATGAAATAATATTCATTTGAAAATATGTGTTTATACACAGGAATCTCTTGATGAAGTCACTATTAAAGACACTTTAGAAGGTGACAACATGTATACTTGTTCTCATTGTGGGAAGAAAGTACGAGCTGAAAAAAGGTTTGCTTTTGAAACATAATTTTTATGATTTTGATAAATCATCAAATGGAAATAAAACACAGACTTAGGATAAATTAATGTTAAACTTCTCTGAAAATCATGTGGTTAAGGTTATGGTCAGCTGCTTGGAGCTCCTTCTCATACAGCAAGAATTCATTTAGTTACTTAAGTAACCTTTCAAGCATTCTTACATTTTTTCAGATTTTTTCCCCTTATTATTAATGAAATGTTTACCAGCATCTATATAACTGCTTAGCTGTCTACCATGCACTCAGTGGAGCATGATAAAGAGTCTACTCTTGAACTGAATACCTTTTCTGAATCTCTAAAGTGAGAGATTTTTTTCTTAAGAGCCAGCCATAAGGTGGTTGGTTTAGGACAAAGTAGTTGGATAAAGATGTTTCAATTCTACAGATGAACATTGAGTGACAAATAGAAATTAGATTGAAAGAGCATCTTATGCAGTTAATTACTAGGAACAAAGGCAGAAAATTAGAGGTATAACTTTGTATGTACAGGAAGTCTGGGATTGGGCCATCCCTGCCTCAGGTAGATGATTTGCATTTATCAATAATAGAAAATAAAATTGGTAATATACAGTGACATCAAATGATTAAAATATAGATTTGAGGATTATCTGCATAATTGATTGATTGAAGCTATCAGAACATCTGCCTGAGAAAACATTACTGTTGCAAAGAACTCAGACCTAAGCCTGACTAAAAGTACAGAGGAAAAAGTGACAGAATGGAAGCCAGGAAAGAAAAAGTCAGGATAGATAGGATTATAATGCAGAAACTGGGAAAGAGAATGTCAAGAAGTTATTCATTCAAGTGACATAGTCCACAGAGATGGGAAAAAAAAATAACAGCTGAGTAAAATCACTGGATTTTTTTGAAAAGGTAGTTTAGTGATGTGTTTTGTGAGGCTGTAACAATAGAAGCAGAGTCATCAGAATATATGGTGTCAAGTATAGATCATTCATTTTAGAAGTATGACAATAAGAAAACAGCAAGGAAGATGGAATCTAGAAAGAGCTTTGGGATCGAACAGAGGAGCTTTCTGCATGAAGTAGATCTGAGCATGTTTGAAGGCAAAGAATGAAAAGCCATGTCTTAGAATTGTTTAATAGATTTTTCCAGGTAAGTATACATTTGAAAAGGATATTTTTCTCAATCTCCAGAAGTCAAACTGGTTGCAAGAGAGAAAAGTTGTAGATGGACATGCTCAAAAGAAAGCATAGCTATACAGACAGTTAAAGGTAGAAGACAAACTCATCTGACTAGAATTGGGTCAGGCCAAGAATTAAGGACTTACACAGAATGGAGTCAGTCAAAAGTTTGTTACTGTGGAGGAATATAATGAGTCAATAAAAGATAATTGAGAGGCTGAATTCTTTGGAGAATCTTTTAGTTGAAATAAATAAACTTATTGAATAAATCTTTGATGTTCAAAGATTTGATAACCTTTGACTTCTTGAAACATTCCCTTCTTTTGGCTAATATGATTCTACTGTTTTTTTGAAATACTGTTAAATCTCTCCCAGGCAAAGTATTATTCAGACGTTTTGTGCTCTTATACTTTTAAATGTCTATAATAACATAGTAAGTGTTAAATAGAAATGGGCCAAGGATCATATTCTGTTCTGTCTTCAAACCTTTGTTTTTCTCAGTTTATTCATTCTTTCCTGAATAATTTTACCTATAAATCCTAACATCAATTTCTGCTGAAATGCTAATGAATCCCAAATCATTTTATCTAATTCAGAATGCTGCACAAGTCCTTTAATGATTCTTAGCTCTCAGGATAAAGTTCATACTCTAACATTATCCATAAGGCTGTTCATCTTTTGATTCCTTTATGCTTCATAACCTCATCATTTACCAGTCTCCCAAATAACCAGTAATGATGAATTTTTAGAGTTTTTATTCCCTCTGCTTGTGACATAGTTCCCCTACCTTCCCTGTCTCCCTAAATTCCTATTAAAAAAAAAAACTAAGCTTGGTTTAAACATGTATTTTATTTAAACTGAGATTTTGTTCCTTGAGACCTGAACTAGGAGTAAGTCCCACCATAAAATTTAGGTAACCAGTTGACCTGCTGCTGCTATTGCTGTTACTATTTTGGTTGTAATATCAGGCAACATTCATTGAATGCTATTTGCCAGGCAGTGTTCTAAAAGTAGTAAGGAGTAGGTACTTTAATTTCCATTTCACAAATCAAAGATTAAGGTCAGAGGGGTTAAGTAACTTCTTTAGGGTCATACATCTAACAATTGAGACAGCCAGACTTAGCAATTCTAGTGCACAAAAATTAATTCTTATTTAAAGTGGAAAAGAAAACTCTGAACCCAGGACCTCTTGCCTTTGGAATATGATGTGACTCCTGTTTATGCATCCATAGCACCTCTACATGTCTTCATCATGGTATATACCACAGTCTACTATCGTTTTTTGTATTTTTTATCTAGACACAGGAAAGCCCTTTCATAATGGGAGAAGGCATGTATGTAAGAGGGGAATAGATTGATTAGATTGATTGTGGATTTGATAAGAGCATGATTTTGAGTACTATTTATTATTTAGTCTGAGTTGAGTATTGAAATAAGTGTAATGTAAAGGTAATTGGTAACAGCTGGAGTACTTTTGAAAGATAATTTTTAACAAATTTTTTTTGGTTTTTTGTTTGTCTTTCAGAGCATGTTTTAAGAAATTGCCTCGCATTCTGAGTTTCAATACTATGAGATACACATTTAATATGGTCACAATGATGAAAGAGAAAGTGAACACACACTTTTCCTTCCCATTACGTTTGGATATGACACCTTATACAGAAGATTTTCTCATGGGAAAGAGTGACAGAAAAGAAGGTAATTTTCCCTCTCTTTCTCTTGCCTATATTTATTGTAAGTTTCCATAACAAGATAATCATAATTATAAAGTTGCAATCAACTACACTTTTAACAAAATTAAATTGAATAGTAGAAAGGAGAATGTTTTTAAAAGATAGTATGGCATATTCAGTCAATTGACTAATATTTTGTGTCTACGAGGACTATGTTTTTGGCACCTTTCTTGGGCTTTGAGGACACAGTAGTGAATGAGATAAACATGCTACCTGCCTTTGAAGAACTTAAAGTCTAGTGGACACATGGTATATTGAATAAAAGTTAAAAACATGATGTGTTGTCAAGATTGTGAATGTATCACAGATTGAGGGGAATCAGGGAGGGCTTTCAGGACAAGGTGACATTTAAGCAGAGCTTGAGTAAGAACCAGACTGAGTGGAATGGATATACTCTATGTTGGGGGTGGGGTGGGGGCAGCACTTAGTAGGTTGATGAGATTAGGCAAAAGGGTAGCAGCCAGATTTTGTTTGTAGGCCATGTTAGTAATTTTGATCTTTATTTCAGTGTGAAACAGTGGAAAGTTTTAAGCAGGAAACTGAGATAATCACATGGGATCTGGAAAAGGTTATTCTGACTATAGCCGTAGAGATGAATTAGAGAATGATAAAAGGAGTGTGGGGAGGCCATTATAGTAAACCATAGAAATGGTAGCATAGATAAAATAGCATACCAGTAGGGTTGGAGAGAAGTGTATGTTGAAAGAGTGAACAGAATTTAATGACTCCATGAATAAATAAATCCAACAAAGTTATTGAACTTTTATCTACTATGTAACTTGCTGTTACAGGAATGGGAATTTAGTGACAACAGAGAACAGGGTCTTTGTCCCTATGAAGCTTACAGTTTTCTCAGTCTGCTATTGGAGGAGGAAAAGTCAACAGAGGTTTCTGGCTTGATCAGCTAGGTGAATAGGATGAGTATTTCAGGATCTCAGGAAAGAGGGAATATGGTCAGAAGTATTAAATGCTAAAGAAAAGGAATAGTTCCAGTAATAACATGACTGAAAATTAACTAATACGTTGAAGGTCTTTTGGTTATCAGAGCAGTTTAAGTTTGGTGATGCAATAGAAAGTCAGATTACACTGAGTTAAAAATGGCATTTGGCTTGTAAGTAGTTAATTCTGAACTACTATTACTTCCGTAAGACCATGTAAGACCATTGATTTTCAAACATCTGTGTATATATATGGCCCAAGAACCACAATGAAGAACAGAAATAGATGAGAGGAGAGAAGAAAGCAGAATACCTTTCTTAACCTTTTCCATTCTTCTTTAGCCAGAGAAGTTTGATTTTATATAATAAGTGTCCCTGGCAATATTTTCTTTGTATAGAAAGTTATGCTGACTTAAATTTTTAAGATTTGAAGAGCCACCATATTATAAGATTTAGGAAAGAGAACCATATTTTAATCTTTATACTGCATTACCTGACACTTAATGAGCATCCAGTAAATGTTTTACTCTCATTAAATGTGAGATTAGAGGTATAAACAATGACTGTAGGCTATTCTTTCCAGAGAAGAACATACCCTTTCTTTGAAGAGAGAAGATGGTAACTGTAGCTATGAGGGGTTAAGGGATTGAATTTTAAAGTTAGAATTTGAATAGATCTAGAATTTGTAGGAAATGACCCAGAAGAGATAAATTTGGAAATATAGACAAAGAAATGAGTATTGTATATGTACATCATACTTTTTAGAACTTTTTCAAACCATTTGTAAAACTAATGCAAGACTGTGTAGTAACTGTGCTTTACTGTATTTTTTATGCTGCCTCCATGTGTGGAAGTAGCAAAAATTTATGTCAAGATAAAAGAATTTATTAGGCCACAAGTGATGCATTCAGAGTCAAACACTAGTGCATCTAAACTCCTCAGCCACTGCTTTGACATTGTCACCTACTTCTTCCTCTTCACCTAATTGTCACTTCACTTTTCAGGTTAGGCTGTGCACTCACGTAGACCAAATCTGCTCTCATTTTTTGCTTCCGGTTATACTCCTTTCTATGTGATGGTGGGAATACAGATCGTAAATCATACATCTTCTGTAATTTTTTCCTTAGTAACTTTTATACCTTTCAAATTGAAATCTCCTTGGGTTGGAAGTATATATTTTATTTCTCGCTACATAAAGCTTCCAATACAGGGTGTTTTCTATTAACTGATAAACAGTTGGAAGCATTCAACCATTTCCCTTAACCTGAGACTAACAGGCATAAAAATGATACTGCTTTTCAGATTTTGTTTGCCTGCTCCTCATAAAGATAGTACAGAATGTTTCATTCAAGTTTATCCATTTCAAAAGAAATAGCTAGATTAAACAAAAAGAATACATTTTATGTTTACATGTTACAATGAGGTTGTCCATAGTTATGCACTAACACGTGGTTGTTTTCCAGTGGTTTGTATAAATGTTCCTTAAAGTTGTAGGCTATGGATGGTGAATGACTAGCAAATAGAGTTGTTTTGTACCTATTTTCATGTATAAAGTGTGCCTATTTCTGTGCATAAAAAATATAGTATGTAAAGTGGTTCTAAGGTGTCACTGTGTGCAGCTTTCAAAATTATTGCCATTTTATGTAAATCATTTCAGGTTTTAAGGAAGTCAGTGATCATTCAAAAGACACAGAGAGCTATGAGTATGACTTGATAGGAGTGACTGTTCACACAGGAACAGCAGATGGTGGGCACTATTACAGCTTCATTAGAGATATAGTCAATCCACATGCTTATAAAAACAATAAATGGTGAGTTTTAACTATTTTATTCTTGGGATTTGAAAAAATCTTTTTTTCTGTTCTTAAAGTATAAGATTTTGATAGCTTTTTCTTGAAATATGTTTTCTGATTTTAGTTTTCTAAAAACTTTCTATAAAGTTGGGAAAGGGGGTACATAAAGTGTTGAAATGAAAGCAGCTTTCAAAAGATAGTATGAATCTGTTGTTCTTAAACTTCATAGATCTCCAGACTTTTGAGAATTTGGATGAATGCCTGCCTGAGAAAAATGAGCACACTCTAAGTTTTGCACACAACTTTAGATTCATAGACAATATTAACACCTTCCAAATCTTACCTCTCTGTGTTCACTTATTCAAGAACTGTTTATTGAATGCCTTCTACAGTGTGACCACAAAGTCCTTATATATTCCGGTTAAAAATTACCTGCATACTTCATTCTTTTCACCTTACCTTTCCCTTCTGACACACACATTCTTTTTATCATCTTTTATCAAGTTAATGGTTGGATGTCACTGATAGCTGGTTTTTGGTTTTTGGATGTTGTTGGGTCAAGTCTCAAGTATAGACTGTTGCTGTGCTAGGGAATGTTGTAAGTGTTACAGATACTGCTTTGACCAGGGTGTACATTGATAAGTTGATCTGCAGTTGACAGGATAGTTTTGTTCAACTATATGTCACTCCTTAAGCCATCATGTCCATGGTATCTCTTACTTTTTTGTCCATGTGAATATATTTCTGTATTTTGAATCTTTTTTGTTCATAAGTTTTATTTTTTTAATTATTTATTTTGGGCAGGGGGGTAATTAAGTTTGCTTATTTATTTTGGGGATTGAACTCAGGACCTTGTGTATGCTAAGCATGCACTCTACCACTTGAGCTATACCCTCCCTGCTTGTTCATAAATTTTAAAATGGCGTCTTTATCATTGTAAGTTCTCCATTCTCTTAATGTTTTCTAATAGCTTTACATGTAATGTGTATATTTTTCTATGTCTATGAGTCTTTCTGTTTTGTAAATAAGTTCATTTGTGTCATATTTTAGATTATACATGTAAGTGAAATGTGCTATTTGTCTTTCTCTGTCTTACTAGTAAGTGACTTACTTCACTTAGTATCATAACCTCTAAGTCTATCCATGTTGCTGCAAATGGCATTATTTCATTCTTTTTATGGCTGAGTAATATTCCACTGTGTATGTGTATATATTTAGGTTGTTTCCATGTCTTGGCAATTGTAAACAGTGCTTCTGTGAACATTGGGGTGCATGTATCTTTTCAAATTAGAGTTTCATCCAGATACATGCCCAGGAGTGAGATTGCTGGATCGTATGGTAACTCTATTTTTAGTCTTTTAAGGAACCTCCATACTGTTTTACATAGTGGCTGCACCAATTTACATTCCCACCAGCAGTGTAGGAGGTTCCCTTTTCTCCACACCCTCTCCAGTGTTTGTTATTTGTCGATATTTTTAATGATGGCCATTCGATGGGTGTGAGGTAATACCTCTTTGTAGTTTTGATTTGCATTTCCCTGATAATTAGCAGTATTGAGCATCTTTTCATGTGCCTGTTGGCCATCTGTATGTCTTTGAAGAAATGTCTGTTAGGTCTTCTGCCCATTTTTTGATTGGGTTGTTTGTTATTGAGCTGTATGAGCTGTTTGTATATTCTGGAAATTAAGTATTTGTTGGTTGCATCATTTGCAAATATTTTCTCCCAATCTGTAGGTTGTCTTTTTGATTTGTTTATGGTTCCTTTGCTGTGCAAAAGCTTATAAGTTTAATTAGGTCCCATTTGTTTATTTTTGCTTTTATTTCTATTGCCTTGGGAGACTGACCTAAGAAAACATTACTACAGTTTATGTCAGAGAATGTTTTGCCTTTGTTCTCTTCTAGGAGTTTTATAGTATCATGTCTTATATTTAAATCTTTAAGCCGTTTTGAGTTTAGTTCTGTGTACGGTGTGAGGGAGTGTTCTGTCTTCACTGATTTACATGGGGCTGTTCAGCTTTCCCAACACCACTTGCTAAAGAAACTGTCTTCTCATTGTTTGTTTTTGCCTCCTTTGTCAAATATTGATTGGCCGTAGGTGGGTTTATTCCTAGCCTCCCTGTTCTGTTCCACTGATCCATGTCTGTTTTTGTGCCAGTACCACACTGTTTTGGATTGCTATAGCTTTGTAGTATTGTCTGAAGTCTGGGAAGGTTATACCTCCAGCTTTGTTCTTTTTCCTCAGTATTGCTTTGGCAAGTCTGGATCTTTTATGGTTCCAAATAAATTATAGGATTATTCTAGTTCTGTGAAAAATGTCATGGGTAATTTGATAGGAATTGCATTAAATCTGTAGATTGCTTTGGGTAATATGGCCATTTCAGCCATATCAGTTCTTCTAATCCAAGAGCGTGGGATACCTTTCCATTTCTTTAAATCATCTTCAATTACCTTTATCAATGTTTTATAATTCTCAGCATTAGAAGTCTTTCATCTCCTTGGTCAGGTTTATTCCTAAGTGTTTTATTTTTTACTGATGTAATTTAAAAAGGAATTTTTTTTTAAATTCCCCTCTCTGATATTTCATTGTTAGTGTATGAAAATGTAACAGATTTCTGTATGTTAATTTTATGTCCTGCTAACCAGCTGATTTGATCAGTTCTAGTAGTTTTTGTGTGGAGTCTTTAGGGTTTTCTATACATAATACCATTTTATCTGCATATTATGACAGTTTTACCTCTTCTCCAATTTGGATACCTTTTATTTCTTGTCTGATTTCTGTGGCTAGGACTTCCAGTACTATATTGAATAGAAGTGGTGAGTGGACATCCTTGTCTTGCTCCAGATTTTAGCAGTAAGGCTTTCAAGTGTTACGTTGTCTGTGGGTTTGTCGTAAATAGCTTTTATTATGTTGAGATATGTCTCCTCTGTCCCACTTTGGTAAGAGTTTTTCTCATGAATGGGTATTGAATTTTATCAAATGCTTTTTCTGCATCTATTGAGACAATCATGTGGTTTTTGTCTTTTGTTGATGTCGTGTATCCCATTGATCGATTTGCTTACGTTGAACCATCCTTGTGCCCCTCAGATGAATCCAACTTATTTGTGGTGTAGGATCTTTTTAAAGTGTTGTTGGCTTTGGTTTGCTAATATTTTGTTGAAATTTTTTGCATCTATGTTCATAAAAGCTATTGGCCTGTAATTTTCTTTTTTGGTATTTTTGTTTAGTTTTGGTAGCTTTACATGTTATATTTATGTAAACTTTTTGTTTCTTGCTTTTATGAACTCTTCTGTTCCTCCTAGGTTATAAATAGATCTGTCAGACTCTAGGGTAGTTATGACTATGTTGTAAAATTACATTCCCAATTTCTAGTAGATTAGAATTGTCAAAACAAGAGCTTGGAATTTATCCTGTTTTAATAAGTTTGACCAGTATTTGTGATGTGTTAGAAATAGTACATATATACTTGATCAGCACTGTGTGTTCTGCCTTAGGTATCTTTTTAATGATGCTGAGGTAAAACCTTTTGATTCTGCTCAACTTGCCTCTGAATGTTTTGGTGGGGAGATGACGGTAAGTTTTATTCAAAAATTATAAATGTTTTGTGACTTTCTAAGTGCTTTACAGTATCATAAAATCCAATAGCTAAGTCATTCACTTTTTTTTTTATCACCATGATTAAATCAAAAATTATTCAATTGTTGCTTATTATTTAGTATTGTTTAGTATGTTTGGAACATATACCAGACATTAGGAAATATTTTTAATCACTATTTCTTTATCTAAGAAGTTTTGATTAAGGCACTTGAGTCTTACAGTTGAACAATTAGATAATACTGTAAGTATTGAATTACATTGCCATGAGACATTATGAATAAGTTGTTTACTTGAATATTTTGAGATTACAGCAGAAAGAAATTACTCTTTATTGAGTTCATATAAACGATTTTGACTAAGAAGTTGACTTAAGCTGAACTTCTAAAGATTGTTCTTTAGTACTTTTTTTTTCTTTTCTTTTCTCTTTTTTTTTTTTTTTTTTTTTGGTGGAGAGAAGGTAATCAGATTTATTTGTTAGTTTTTAGAGGAGGTCCTAGGGTTTGAACCCAGGACTTCGTGCATGCTAAGCATGCGCTCTACCACTTGAGCTATACCCTCCCCCGCTTTAGTACTTTTTTAACAGCAGCAGCCACCTGCTTATTACTAATAACAGGATAGAAAAAGACTATCTGTTATGTAATTAGCAGTTAAATATAAGAAAAGATAGTCAGGTTGGGGTAGTATTATAATAATTTCACTTCTTCATATGCATTTTACCCTAGTACCAATTTTCTGAAAACTTTAAAAGTACCTTGTTGATTTTCACAAATCAAGTATTAAAAAGTCATTTCTATTTCACAGATAAGCTCAGATAAAGTTATTTTCCCCTTTAATAGCCATATTGATTGTGAAATAACTGTTCACATTCTGGATTTTAATGAAGAGGCTTTTTTATTGCTCTTTAGTGCTTTTATGAACTATTCTGAGTAGAAAAGAAAAAGTAGACCAATTGCTCACACTTGGAAAATGGGTAGAAGGAAGTAAATAATGAGTTACCATTGAAGCCATAACTATAAATGTATTGCATCCCTAGATGTTATTCCATAGGATATTTCCTTTAAAAAAAAAAAAAAAGAAAGAAAAGAAACAAACTGTTAAACTCTTCTTTTAAAAGGCAGTTTTTCAGATTGCAAGTTCATTTTATTAAGCTTTATATATTTGATGGTAAAGTACCTTAAAAAATGTTTTGAACCTCGTTTTTAAAATCCTAGCCAAAAACTTAAGTCATGGACTTTAGTGAATATAATGCTTTTTGAAAACTATTTACAAGGTTACTGTAAAGTATAAAATATTTCATATATAAATACAGTTGAGTGTACCCATTTTTTAAAGAAGGAAAACTTATTTTTTTTTTAAACAGACCAAGACCTATGATTCTGTTACAGATAAATTTATGGATTTCTCCTTTGAAAAGGTAACCATTTCTTTCCTATACAATTTTACATTATTTTCTGAATTTCACGTTTTCTAGTCTTACAGTTACACTGTGTCAAAATGAAAATACACCTGTTTGTTTTGTTTTGTTTTGTTTTTGCCTCTTAAAGACACACAGTGCTTATATGCTGTTTTACAAACGCATGGAACCAGAGGAAGAAAATGGCAAAGAGTACAAATTTGATGTTTCATCCGAGTTACTAGAGGTACAAGTAAATTTAACTTCAGCAGCAAATTAAAAACATATTAAGTATTTATGCAAGGATTAGTACTATAATATGAAAACAGGCTATAACATCACTAGAATCTATAATTGAGGGTAGACCTATTTAATACTGTTTACAGATAGTCTTGGTAACACTGACATACATAGGTGAATGTAAGGTGAATGTAAAGTGAATGAGATTAACAGGAGTGGAAAACAATTACTAGTAACATGGTAAAAAAAGATGGTTGATGGAATCAAGGCAAGTTCACAGGTAACTTGGGTGGTTGATAATATTCTTGGATTGGGTGATAGGATTGCAAATGATCCTTTTCTTCTGCATCATGTTACAAGTATATAATGTATTTGAAATGTATTTGAAATATGTATTATGTATATTTTAAAATGTGCCTCATTTGTAGTAATGAGGTTCTCATTGTTTCCTAGTGTAGTAAGTGTTAATGCTACTTTAATGTTTTAAGATTTATAAAAAGTATTCACAACTCATTATGTTGTATCAGTGTTATAAAGTCAGTCAGCCGAAAGTACAGAAAGTAAATCTCCAGAATGATTTTCTTGATAAAAATTTGTTTCTACTATCTAGACAGTTCAGCTTTTACTATCTGATTTATTGATTGATATTTGCACTGTTATACTCAGGTATTAAAACTGAGTGGATTTTGCTCCACAGACACTCTTAGCTGGTATCTTGCCTACCTATAATTTACCGATTTATAATTTATCAGAAAAGCCAAGAATATTATCTTCTTTCAAACCCTTGAGTTGGATTTACCAGCAAAATTAAATGCTTTACTGGATTTCAAGTTACTAAACTCACCTATTTATACAAAAATTTATTTCAAGTGCTATCATAACTGAAAATAAGTAGATTATGATCACCATTATGTATAAGACTTTGTGTCCCCAGGGTATTCAGACAAACATGTTCTAGATGAGAACCCAACAGTATTTAATGATAGCCAGCCCACTTGTGAAGTAAAATGAAATTTTAAATAAAACATTTAGCAATAATACAGTTGACACTTGAACAACACGGGCTTAAACTGTGGTGTCCCCTTACATGTGGATTTTTTCCCAATAAATACAGTATCTGTAAGTAAATATGAATTTCTTAAGTTACCTTTTCATTTTTTATGTCATAGTAATATGTCTATAGTGTTTTGTATCATATGACTATTGATGCAAGTATTGACGAATGATTCATCTTGCAAACAGACATAAAATCACAGTAGATAAATACAGTACTGTACTGTAAATGTATTTCCTCTTACTTAGATTTTCTTAACATTTTCTTCTCCCTAGCTTATTTTAATTGTAAGAATACAATGTATCATACATATAATGTACAAAATATGTTTTAAATGACTGTTTGTTATTGGTAAGGCTTCCAGTCAACAGTAGGCTACCAGTAGTTAAGTTTTGGAGAGTCAAAAGTTACACACAGATTTTTTACTGTGCAGGATTTTGGCATTCCTTACCCCTTCATTGTTCAAGGGTCAACTGGAACTTGTTCGTTTACATAAATGGTTTTCAAACTTTCTGTTCTCAGGACCCCTTTGTATTCTTAAAAATTATTGAGAACCTTAAAGAGTTTTTAATTTTAGAGTGGTTATATATTTCAGTATTTACCATAATAGAAATTAAAACAAAATATTTAAATTTATTTTAAAATATCAAAAATAAACCTGTGGCATGCAATATAAAAAACATTTTATGAAAGTTTTTTTTTTTTTTTTCAGAATAAAACACTTCAGTGAGAAAAGTGGCCCTGTTTTATATTTTTGTAAATGTCTCTAGTATCTGATTTAATGGAAGACAGATTCTGCCTGTGGTCTCTTGTGATCTCATTCATCATTGAGCCTCTGGAAAACTCCATTGTTACACTCAGGAGAGAATGAGAGATTTAACAAGGCAGATAGCATTGTAGTAGTATTAAGAAAATTGTTTGGACCTTACAGACACCCTAAAAAGATCACAGAGACATCCGGGGGAGGGGGGATGCTCTCTAACCCATTCTTTGAGAACCACTGATTTATGTTTGACAAAAGAGAATCCCAGACCTCTGCTCTACTATAACAAGAAAAATAAACTGAACTACATTAGAACATCCTTGATTACAGACCTAACCAAACATTTTTCATATCATTGTTTTGGCTTATGAATTTAAAATGTTTGCCTGCATATACATTTTACTTTAAAAATTAAATAAAATATAATAATACTGCTACTTAATAAAGATTTTAAGTATAAATTAGAATCTTATGCTTTAGATTTGTACAGTTAAAATATAGCTGGTAGCAGACTTTCTCAAAAGGGAAAATAGAAAGTTTTAGAATCATAAAATATATTAAGTAATTAAACATTATAAATTGTAGTGACAGTTGTGGATAAAACAAGTAGAGTGCTCAGAAAGGGTTGTTACTTAGATCAGGATTGCTGAGGAAGGTGATCAGGAAATGCTTCAGATTATCCTAAAACTGAGACTTGAGAGTTAGTAAGGAGTTAATCATGTGACGAGTACTCCAGGCAGAGAGAACATTACATACAAATCCCCTGAGGAAGGAGCTTATTGGCGTGTTGTAGAAGCTGACAGATGACTTCTTTTGCTGTGATGATTAATCAGTGCAAGAGAGTGGCCCAAGATGAAGTTGGATGGGTATATAGAAAATACCTAAGAATGTTTCTATCAATGTAGTACAGTAATCTCACACTTAGTCATAACCCAGTTGGCTCCACATACAGTGTATTGGTGCCGTGTAAAAAGGACCATCAAAAAAGATAAATATTTCTGTAGGATAGAAATGGAGTAGAATTAAAAGCACTGAGTTCTGGTGGAAATCACAGGTCTACCAGTGTTTAGGTCCATAGCAGACAGTAGTGGTGAAGAGTTAAACAAAAATTATGACACAAGATCTAGAGCTGAGAGCTGTGGCTAGGAGCAAGAAGCTCAGAATTGGCTGTGTAAAGGCACTGAATCGGAATGGGTGAATGCTGTCAGACTGTCCTTGGGGCTGTACAGAAAGCTGTATACCTGGAGATGCCAGAGGACCAAGAACTCAAAGGCAGGCCAGGTCAGGTCTGTGATACTGCAAGTATCAGTGTGATGCAGGAGCTCTAACACATGGTTATAAGACTTGGTTCTGTACTAGAGACATGGGCTAGGAAGGCAAGTAGAGGTGGTTTTAAGTCTTCAGTGGAATAAAGACAGTAATGTCTGTAATCGGAGCATACATTTATTCTAGATAAAAATAATTATATGGAGCTTACTTGAGCATGCTTAGAGTGTTCAGAGAGAGAAAGGAACACAAAAATTAAAGTCTGCAAAGCCAATTCTACAGAACAAATGTCAGAAATAATCATTTTTCACAACTTTCATAGAGTAAACAAGAAAATCCCCTCGTTTAGGTCTGCCAACCTGAATAAAATTTATTTTGCCAGTTTTTAAACAAAACCTTTCTCTCTCATGACCTGTTCTTACCAAAATATCAACCTAACATAGTTTTCATGTATGTTATCAACATAATAGTTTTTTCATTATATATTTGCTCTTCAGACAGGTGGGATTTCAGAGTTCTTTCAAAATCCTCATAAATACATTTTTTTTAAATCATTATCACTTGAGGTAGCCAGAGAAGTAATGATAAATTGGATCAGGTTTAGTAACTACTTTCATATTCTATGTACCTGGGGAAAAACCAACATGAATTTTAAGCGCATGTATTTTTTTGTTTTTTGCTTCTTTTAGAGCAAGTCTCTTTGTGTGTGTGTGTCTAATAAAAATACTTGTAAAATGTAATGAAGAAAATATTTTCTGATATCTCATGTTAACATGTTTTTTCTCTTCAGTGGATTTGGCATGATAACATGCAGTTTCTTCAAGATAAAAACATTTTTGAACATACTTACTTTGGGTAAGTTTGGTAGATTTAGTAATAGATTTTTTTGTTACACATTTCCTAAAAATCTTATTCCATAAGAATTTTAACAATATTTTCAAATTGCAGGTTTATGTGGCAGTTATGTAGTTGTATCCCCAGTACATTACCAGATCCTAAAGCTGTATCCTTAATGACAGCAAAGGTAATATATAACCTTAGATAATTTCTTCGAGATTAGCTACTTTAAAATAATTAAATCTTTTTGCTTAATTTTATCTTTTCTTACAGTTAAGCACTTCCTTTGTCCTAGAGACATTTATTCATTCAAAAGAAAAGGTATGTGTTTTCTTTTGTAAATATTTATGTCATTTATGTTATTTATTAGCTATCTCTTAATGCCTTCAGTGACTTTTTTTTCTTTTTTAGCCCACAATGCTTCAGTGGATTGAACTGTTGACCAAACAATTTAATAATAGTCAAGCAGCTTGTGAGGTGAGGTGAATAATTCAACAAACAATGCATAGCTTAAGATTCACTTTTTTGTTTTGTTTTCTTTTATTCTTAACTTAGATGCTGCAGCAAAATTGTTTTATCTTTTATAAATCATATGAAGTCCAATGTAAGTTGTTCCTAAAATTACTTGATTGCTAAGAGAAAGTTATAATTATGTATCAAATTCATTATATTACTTAAATAATTGATTTTTAAGTTATTTAAAAATCCTTGCTGCCCCCTTGTGTATTAAAAGGAAAAAATATAGAAAATTCAGAATACTGTACCAGGTATTTCTTAAGTACTTTTGCATGTTATTAGAAAATATTTAAAAATGTGTATCGCCCTTCTCCCTCTGAGGAAAAAAAAGCATATATCCCTGTAGATGAATTTATGTCCTATTTTATATTCTCCCATATTGCACTGTAAGAGAAATACATCCCTAAGGATAATATGCTCACAGGTAAAGATCAGTTAGCCATATTGCCATCTTAATTTCATTTATGGTTATGTCCCAGAGTATTGTGTACTTTTCTAGGAATGTGAGTCTTATAAATTTCCAGAGGTGGGAGATAGCAGCATAGTGAACAATAGATGAGGTTAGTTGAAGATTTTTTCATATATAGAAGGTTTTTAGAAAGATTTTTTTTTAAAGTTTTCTTCAGTTCGTTTGTTTGAATTAGTATTTAAACAAGATTCACATTTGCTTTTGTCTCCTAAGTTACTTTTCATCTATAATACAGTTGACCCTTGAGCAGCACAGGTTTGAACTATGTGGGTCCACTTATGCACAGATTTTTTTTTTCAATTAATATTGTGGTTGGTTGAATCTGAGGATGCAGAGGAACCTCAGACACAGAGAGTCAACTATGGGACTTGAATATCTGCACATTTTGGTGTATCCTGAGGCTCCATACCATAGAGCAACTGTACTTACCTTTTTTTTCCTTCCTTACCATTTTATCTTTTGTTCTGCAGGATTTTCCACATGCTGCATTTAACCTATTGCATCCTTCTGGTGTTACTTAACATATTCCTCTATCCTCCTCCCTTTTCATAATTTTTAAAAAACTGTTTGGTAGATGCAGATGGTTGATTAGATCATAAGTTTGTTTTTGTTTTTGTTCTTTTTTTAATAAAGTTGCCACTTTAGTTTTTTCACTAAGAATTTTCCTCTGGAATCCTCTCAAGGAGCTAGAATTCTCTACAGTTGTCTACATAATTACTGAATTATGTGTATGTATAGATAGGTAGTACAGTTCAATAGAGGAGTTAATGTGATTAAGAGCTATCTTGAAATTATGCCTTAGATAAGCATAAAATAAGGTGTATTTGTTACGTAGAGAACATAATTTGTTTTTAAACAGAAAGAAAGTGAATCATACTCAGATCATGTATTAATAGGAATAAAATATTGTACAGTGTGACATTCATGAAGACTAAGAGGAAAATAGTATTCCACTTTTTTATGATAAGACTGCAGATTGTCATCATGTAGCTTGTGCACTATAATGTAAGTGGTATCCATGGAATTCTGTAATATGATGACCCTAATTATGACTTAAGGCATTTTAGATTTTGGGCTTTCTAACAGTTGAAGAATCTCTTTTGGTAAGAACTTGAAATAATTCAGATGTCAGCTGGAAGTAAAATCCTTATGTAATTTTTATTCAATTTTATAAGTATTTGTTGAATGTTAAAATCACACTATTCTCTTTTTCTTTTCTTTTAAATATATATTTTTACAGTGGTTTTTGGACCGTATGGCTGATGATGATTGGTGGCCAATGCAGATACTAATTAAGTGCCCTAATCAAATTGTGAGACAGGTAAAAAAAAAATTTATTTGAAAAACAAGTGGCTTTCAAGTTAATTTGTTCCGAAGTTGCCTGTGAATATGTTTTAACCCAGCATTTGATAGCCTATCACAGAAGTCATTTTGCTGGTTTTCACCAGCCTCTTTTGGCAAATCAGCTGTCATTCCAGTCAGGTGATTAAAATCATTCACATTTCCAAGTTACAGAAAAATAACTGCAACTGCGTATTTTCTCAGATTTTACTCTAACTACTTTAAGAGTTGTACTGATTCTTTTCAGATCCTTATATAGTCTAAACATGGTAGGGTACTGTGATGGCCTTGAAAGTTAAATGAACATAACTTACTGAATGTAACTTAAATGAATATAACTTATTTCTGTGACAGATCCTGAACTGTCACATGAATCAATTTGCTTTTCTTAAATCATTGGAAAAATTAACAGGGAAGAAAATATACATATGTATGTATTTATTTTATTTCTTTAAAAATTTTTTTTGTAATTGGTTATTTTTATTAGTAACTTTTAAGTTTAGTACAAAATTTAGGTGACCCCAGATGTATGTATTTATTTACATATATGTATGTATTTTTATATGTATATGTACACACACACACACATATTTATGACACAAAACCAAAAATTTAATCTGAAATATGCCACTTCCCAGTTACTCTTGAGATACAATTCTTATATCATAAAACTTATCAAAACTTTTTAAAGTATAAAATTTAATGGTTTTTAGTATGTTCCCAAACTATGTGACCATCATCTAATTTTATAATACCCTGAGAAGAAATCTACCTATTAGCAGTTCTTCCATTTTATCCTGTCCCTTTTTTCCAGCCCTTGGCAACCATTAATCTACTTTCTGTCTCTGTGGATTTGCCTATTCTGACCATTTCATATAAGTAGAATCATATGGTATGTGGGTCTTCTGTGACTGGTTGCTTTGATTTAAGTGTCTTCAGGGTTTATCCATGTTGTAGCTTTTATCTGTGCTTCGTTTCTTCTTATTGCCAAATAATATTCTGGGTACCAAATTTTGTTTATCCATTCAACAGTTGATGAACACTTGCGATGTTTCCACTTTTTGGCTCTTTTGCATAACACTGCTCGGAACATTTGTTTACACATGTGTGGACATATGTTTTCAGCTCTTTTGCATATATATGCAGGAATAAATTGCTGGGTCATGTGGTTACTCTGTGTTTAACATTTATAGGAACTACCATGCTTTTTTCATGATGTCTGCACCAGTTTACATTCCCACCAGCAATCTATGAAGGTTCCAGTTTTGCTCCATTTTCTTCAACATTTGTTATTGTCTTCTTGATTTTAGCCATCTTAATGGGTATAAAGTAGTATCTCATTGTGGTTTTGGTTTGCATTTCCTTAGTAATTAATGATATTGAACATCTTTTCATGTGCCTCTTGGCCATTTGTATATTTTACTTAGAGATTCCCTAGACATTTTTAATCCATGTTGTTTTGGATAAACTTAAATCATATTTCCTTCTCCTAGTCATTGAACTTCTGATAAGCAGCTGTCCTGCCTGACTCCACTCTTCTGAAAGATGCTGAGTTTTCTTTTCTCTGTATCTCCACTAGTTAAGAAGGTTTTGGTTGAGCTTTTGTTGGGTAATCTCTATTACTGAATCGTGTAGTTTGTTACTGCTTTTTCCCTTACGATAAAATGGAATATTGTTTTTCAACCTAACTCTACCTTGTTTCTTAAGTCTGTAGTTGAGACTCCAGGAAAGTTTTAGAATATGAAAAGATAATCAATCTGTAGGCAGAATATAAATGGATAACAAAGAGTTTTTAATTGTGTTAATTTTTCAGTATCTTTGTTACTTGCCTTCTGTTGACTCTTAGGTTGTTGTATCTTTTCATTTATAGATGTTTCAGCGCTTGTGTATCCATGTGATTCAGAGACTTAGACCTGTACATGCTCATCTCTATCTACAGCCAGGAATGGAAGATGGGTAAGAAGTATTCCTTTTGAACTGAATGTTTTATTTTTAAGCTTTTTGATGATCTGCCTATAGATCATCAAATTTAAATATACGTATTTAAATATTTAGGTTCTTCTATTTGAAGATAATATGTAATAATATAAATCAAGGACCAAAAGTTTTGTCCTGTTTATTTAAGTGCATTTCAAAATCCACTACAAATAACTTTGACTTGGTCTTTTTGTTTTAATTGATTTAGCCAGACACAATAACTGGAATCCAACTATTTGTATTATTGTAACTGGTGTTCATTATTACAAAGATAAAAGAGATAAATTCATCTTTTTAAACTATTTCTCCTCCCAAAATATCTATCCCAAGACTTCACACTTTATCTAAGATAGATTAAATTGTGTTTTCAGGTCAGATGATATGGATGCTTCAGTAGAAGATATAGGTGGTCGTTCATGTGTCACTCGATTTGTGAGAACTCTGTTATTAATTATGGAACATGGTGTAAAGCCTCACAGTAAACATCTTACAGAGTATTTTGCCTTCCTTTACGAATTTGCCAAAATGGGTGAAGAAGAGGTACAGCTATATTTTGTTTATTTCTGGAATTATGTACTTATTTTCAGTATTTAAAACTTAATTGTTTTTATATTTTAAAATCAATATTTTTATTTTTAGAGCCAGTTTTTGCTTTCACTGCAAGCCATATCTACAATGGTACATTTTTACATGGGAACCAAAGGGCCTGAAAATGTAAGTACAGTTATGTCATATCAGGAATTTAGAGGCCATGTCTTCAAGTTTGCATCATGGAAAGTCAATAGATACTAGGTTACTTTTAAGTCTCTTCTAACCCTGATACTAAATAATTTTAGGGGTCTAAGTTGGGTTGGTGTTTGTAATGGATATAGCAGGAAAAGAAATGATCAAGTGATGTTTCACTGGTATGGCCCTGCATCACAGAGAATAAATTGAGGCAAAATGGCCACCACCTACTTTAGGGTCCTATCAATAGCATGTTGATTTTGGTAACATTTTTGTTGGCCATATTTTTTAAGCCCTTTGCTATTAAGTTTGTCAGAGTCTTCCAAAAATTCAAGTAGCTGGTGTATTCATAATATTAGAGTATTACGTCAATTTTGTGTTGTCTGAAATGACCACATTGGATTGAATGCTCTATTTTCACTATCTTATTTAATCCTTGTTGCAGCCCTAAGAGGTAAGTACTATTGTTATCTCCATTTTATACATGGGGAACTTGAGGCATAAAGAAGTTACTTTAAAAAAAAAAAAGTTAACTTGTTTTAGATCACAGTGAGTTGGGCTTCCATCCTTGGTTAAACTCCTGAGCAAAACTGTTAACAACTATGCTGTAATGCTTCTCCAAATATGTACTATTATTATCTAGTTCCAGCCTATATGGTTACTTGTTTAGACTGCGTTTCTTTTACTTTGTTAGATCATGAGATCTTACTCTTGCATTTCAAAGCCCAAATGCTATTTCTTTGAGATACTATTTGGATTATCTGAAAACTGCAAATAAGGATTTCTTAATTCATGTAACTGGCATTTTTATTAAATAGGAAGTTTGTTTTATCATTCTCATAAATTTTTATTCTGATTTATCTTCCTATGTAGGCTTGCTGTAAGACAAAATAAATTATTATTAAAGAATTTGTCTCTTTAGGTAAGGTATATAGTCACAGTATTGGAAATTGTTGTTTTTCATGCTCTGCTAAGTCGAAAATTGTCCTAAATGCAGTTTAGACTTTGAAGTTAGGGTTAGGCCTATGAGTGGTTATTTTTCATGATACATGCTGCTGCTACCATCTACCCTGCTGTTTGCTCTCAGCATAGTGTTAAAAATTAATATCATATTAAAAATAGATTTTGTTCTGCTCTAGCCTCAAGTTGAAGTGTTGTCAGAGGAAGAAGGGGAAGAAGAAGAGGAGGAAGAAGATATTCTCTCCTTGGCAGAAGAAAAATACAGGCCAGCTGCCCTTGAAAAAATGATAGCTTTAGTTGCTCTTTTGGTTGAACAGTCTCGCTCAGAAAGGTGAAATGTTTCAACATTCAAAGTGCTTTAAAGCATGTTTGATTTTATTCCTTTTACATAATTGTTTTACCACTATTAACCCAATAGCTTTTGTTGCTTAAATCTTTTTAAATAACAACACTATTCATCAACTCTTGTAGCATAACTATTTCAATCCTTTGTATCAAACTCTTACTTTGCCTCTGAGTCATGTTAGAAAAATATACATTGAAGAAATATACAGTAAAGTATCTAGCAAAATTATATGTGCATTCATCTTTTAACCTAGCAACTCCACTTCTGGGAATCTGTTCCCAAAATACAGAAAGCTGTATATGTAGTGCTATTTACTGAAGCAGTGCTTATAAATAGCAAAAGATTGAAAATGTCCACAAAGAGGGGACTAGTTGAAGAAACAGAGCATCCACTCAGTAGAGTAACCTATAAAAAAAAAGGAAGTATGGAATATATCTGTACTACCATGGAGAATAATTTAGGGTAGATATTACTATGTGAAAAAAAATGAGGTGGGGAAAAGTATAGTATGCTACTTTTTAGAAAAAAGGTGAGGCTTTGTAAAAGTGAGTGAGAAAGAGTGTGTGTGTGTGTGTGTGTGTGTGTGTGTGTGTGTGTGTGTGTGTGTGTGTGTGTACACATATAGCCAGTCCTCATTATTCATGGATTTCCAATTTGTGTATTTGCCTACTTAGTAAAATTTCCTTGTAATCCCCAAAACACTACTTGTGGAGCTTTTATAGTCATTTGTAATTTGCAGAATGTATATGTACAGATTAGTAAAAAAAAAAAAAACAAAAAAAAATTTGGGTTAGACACACGCTTTCCCAGCTGAGGTCAAACATCATGACCCTCTGCCTTCCCATTTCAGTTCTCATATTGTAAACAAATGCTTTTGTGAAGTATATGCCACTTTTTTCACATTTATACTTTTTGTTGGTGATTGGCTGTTTATGACAGCCCCATAAATAGTGCTAAATGCTGTCTAGTGTGTTCCTAAGCCCAAGAAAGCCATAATCTGCTGTAGGTAGAAAATACGCATTAGGTAAGCTCATTCAGGTTTGGTTACAGTGCTGTTTACTGTGCGTTCAGTACTAATGAATCAACATTAAATCAGATATCTAAAATTTAAACGAAACATAAAGCAAGGTAACATATTGATCTATTGATGAAAGTTGTGACCAGAGGTTCACAGGAACCTAACTGTGTTATGTTCCCTATGAGCAATGAGTTGGTATTCACTAATTCAGTATTCACTGATTCAGTATTTGCAGCTCTTTACAGAATATAAGTACTACAAATGACAGGAATTGACTATTTTTTTAAATTGAAGACTAAATTTTAAAAAATAAACTTTAAAAAAAGTTTCCAGTGGTTGTCGGAGGGGAAAACAGGCTGGAGGGGACAGGAATGGCAGTTTGACTTCTTTGAATATAGTATATTGTTTTGTTTTTTAGATTTATCTTTGGAATTATGTAAATGTTTCAATAATTATAAATAAATTAATAAAATGCAGTCCCTAAAAAATCAGAAGCAGACTGAAATAAATGAGCCTAACTGTCCATTGAGTTGGTGACATGGCCACTGGAGTGGAATTAAAGTGACTTTAGAACACATTAATTTAACTGTAATTTTTAGTAGGATGTACCTGAAGGACAAAAAGAATTGTTAAATTATCCTAAAGGGTTTCACTAATTATATTGTTAGTAGTACAATTAGAATTATCATTATGAAACTATTTGTATTAGAGAATAAAGGAAGTAAGTGCTAATGTCCTTAGAAACCAAGATTTTCAGAAAACGAGATACACAAATATAAAATTGTAGAGTGTTTACTTAACTTTTAAAACTAAATTTGAATTTGGGAATGTCAGGAGACCTCATGGTATATTTTTTCTTAAGTAAACAAATAATGTATTATGTATCTCCATTTATCTGAAAAGGCCTAGAAATCCTGCTCAGCCCAGGATCAATGAGTGCCCCTGTCATGTAGATACCATTTCCTGCTGAAAAGAAATCAAGGTTCCTTGGGAAAATGGATAATTCTAGGTCTTGGACAAGAAATTAATGGGAAACCTGGAACGATTTGCATTTTGGAAGGCAAGGAGGCTGTCAAAGACTACTGAGGTCATGTTAAAAGGACTCAAGCATCAAGTTGAGGTTTCTACTGGTCGTAGATTAGACAACCTGAGTATCAATAATAGTAACTGTGAGTGGACTAAAACACATCATAAATGTTTACATCCGTGAGTTCATAATGATACCTAAAAAACAAAAACTTTTTAAATTTTGGCAACCTTTGGAGTATATTAAGAAACCAAACAATAATTTTGGAAACTTACTAATAAAGAAATAGTATCAAGCATTTATCTTACTTGCAAGAATTACACCTTGTGGCAACCAAATGGTAAATGAGAGGGATGTTCGTCATCAGAGGTATTTGAGCTAATAAATGTGCAAAAAATGCTGGAATTAGGATACAGTATTTTGCATCCCTAATGAAATAATGCATCTAAGAAACAGTCATCGTTGTCTGAAAACATTACAAAAAGAGGGACAACTTTTCATTGTGTGCCTCCTAATGAAAGTTCACACCACCACCCATGAGGTATTCTTGATTAAAAAGTCAAACCTAGATCTGATCAAGGCTCTAGATCTGACTGCCATTTTATAGGAAATATGGGGACAGAGGAACACGTTAAAACAACACAACAAGGATATAATCAGCAAAATGGAAGTATGGGAAATTCTACAGGACAAACCACCTGCTTTCTTCAACAGATTAATTGCAAGATAAAAACAAAATTGGAAGGGAAACCAGTTGTCTAAATGAAATTTAAAAGACATTTCAACGAATGGCAACAGAGGACTTTGTTGGATCCTGATTCAAACATTAACTATAAAAAAATTTTTTTAGAAACATGAGGAAATTGTACATGGACTGGATATTGTATATTAATAAGAAATTGTTAATTTATTTTCAGTTGAATAATGGTAGTGTGATTATGTTTTTGAAATTTATGTTAAAGATGTACTGAGATTTATGGACTAAGTGATAAAATATGTGAAATTGCTTCAGAATAGTTCATGTTGAGTGAGTAGGAGGTACAAATGAAACAAGACTGACCATGAGTTGGTAATTTGAAGCTGAATGATGGAATACTTACACTATTCTATTTTTGTATGTGTCTGGAATTTTCTATAAGTTAAAAAAAGAAGTGAGCAGCAATTTTAAACTTGAAAGTGAAATTCTCTATTTCTTAGAAGTTCATTTCGTTTTGAAGTTTCTCATGTCAAAAAAAGCTCTCTAAATTAGACCCATCCTAGTGTTATACTATATCAAAAGACTGAGTTAATTAAATGGAAATAAAGTAGCTTTGAACTTCCATATACCAATTGTGGAATTCTGAAAAAAATGTCTAAAAGATATCTAACAAGCAAATCTAGCTAGCAAAAAGTTCAAAAATCATTTTATGATGGTGGTTTGGCACACTTGTTATTGAATCAACAATTTTGTTGTGTGTCACAATGCAAGTGGCTATGAAGTAGTACAGAGGAGAGAAAAACTTATTGCCACTAATGTTTTCTTTCAGGCATCTGACATTATCACAGACTGACATGGCAGCATTAACAGGAGGAAAGGTAATTCCTTTTCTATATTAGACCACTTGATAATCACAAAAATAACAAAATAGTACTTAAATGAACAACTTTTGCTTTTAACAGGGATTTCCCTTCTTGTTTCAACATATTCGTGATGGCATCAATATAAGACAAACTTGTAATCTGATTTTCAGCCTATGTCGATACAATAATCGACTTGCAGAACATGTAAGTGCTGAGAAATAGTCTTAAAGTGTTTCGGTAATTTTTGAAGAAAATTCTGAAATTTTCCTTTTTTTGTTTTAGATTGTATCTATGCTTTTCACATCAATAGCAAAATTGACTCCTGAGGTATGTAGGCATTTGTTAATTCTTGTTTTTCAAAGTACTCTCACCACTGACAGTGCTTTCAGATGAACCTTTCTAACTGTTCTGGGGAAAAAATTTATCAAGGTTTCCCCCATAAACAATAACCTATTTTTAACTATGTAACTTGAATAAACTGAGTTACCTCTTCATGTCTTATCACAAATTAATTTTCCCAATTAAATACAAATTTACATATAAGTTCAATATATCAGAGTACCACCAAGATACTAAGCTTTAAAATTGTTTGGTTTGAAACATATGTTATATCTCAGAAGAAATTAGATTTATCAGAACTGTGCTGGAGAAATATGTGGAAAATAGAATACAGGATTGTACAAAAGTATTATTGTGAAATGGCAATGTTACAGCTACTTTGATAATACATGTCAAATATTACTATGATTATACCTCAGAGAAAAAGGTTGCTACAGGGAACTTTCAATCTAAATTTTTTAATAAACATTGTTGTGTCATAATAGGAGTTTCGATTTTCCCCCCAAATTGACATCCAGAAAAATACATGTTTTCTGTTATGTGTAGCTCCCACACAATTGACACTGTATCCCCAGCTCATCCTGCTGCTTTATGATAATTCAGGTTCATATGCATGACTACTGAGCTCCCTGACCTAATATAGCAGACCTAAATGTGATGTGTTGAAGACTTATATTTGTTTCTTTTCCACTGAAAGAGGTGGGTTCAAATAGCTCCAAATACAGTCGTGTGTGTGTCTTACAGGCAGCCAATCCTTTCTTTAAATTGTTGACTATGCTAATGGAGTTTGCTGGTGGACCTCCAGGAATGCCTCCCTTTGCATCTTACATTCTGCAGAGAATATGGGAGGTAAGTCTTACAGCAGATGTTTCAGTATTTATTTTTTTAAGGATTTTCTTTTTCTAATATAATCACTCCCATTCTAAGTACCAGTTTCTACTTCCCTGGGTAACTCATAATGGTTTTGGTAAGTCACAGGTCAAGGGAAGAAAAGGTGCTTTAGTCAGAAGACATGAGGAAAAAAAGACTTCTTGGCTAGTTAGTGTCCTAGATGTTTAAAGACTTTCTCATGGAGTCATAGACAGCTGTCATCCCATCTAAGGTTCTCATTCCCCTACTCTCAAGAAAGATTCTGTAAAGTGGAAGCACTAACCACTTCCTTTTCTTCAAGAGTTACAGCTGAGGTTACAGAATTTCTCTTTATTGAGTGTTGGAAATGCCCACTCTCTAGACCAGGGGCCCAGCAAGCTTTCTCTAACGAGCCAGATACTAAATATTTTAGGCTTTGTGGGCCATATGGTTTGGAACCACTCAATTACTGTTTTAGCATAAAACCAGCCATAGAAAATACATAAATGGGCATGGCTGTGTTCTAATAAAAACTTAAAAACAGGCAAACCACAGAATTTGGCCCAAGAGCCATAATTCTAGCCCCTATTCTAGATTCCTAAGATTCCCTTTTCCCAAGAAAACAATCTTCCCAGCATACAGTGAGCTAGTTTTCATTCTCACTTATGGTAACAGATTGGGCAAACAATAAGAAAAGTAAAGATGAGAAACTAGAGAATTAAAAGCACTTTTAAATAAGTTTGTAAACTTAAGACCTAAAAGTCATTGGGTTCCCTTATTGGTCCTGTTTTGGAGTCCTTGGTTATTATAATTTTATTTTGTAAACTAATGACAAATTCTCCTGAACATGTTCCTTTTGATAAAAAATAAGATACTTTAATAAATAGGAAAAAATATGGATGAAACTTCCTAGGCTCTAGTTTTAAAAAACTATTTTGGGTTTAAAGTGTTTAATGCATATTCTGAAAGTAACCTTGAAAAGTATTCGCTCATTCAGAGTTGGCCTTAATATTCTGTTCTTGTCATTTTACTTGCAGGTAATTGAATACAATCCTTCTCAGTGTCTGGATTGGTTGGCAGTGCAGACACCCCGAAATAAACTGGCACACAGCTGGGTCCTACAGAATATGGAAAACTGGGTCGAGCGATTTCTTTTGGCTCACAATTATCCTAGAGTCAGGACTTGTAAGTCAGATACTCAAAAATTAACAAACCATTTGTTGTTGTTCCAAGTTTCGTTTTGTTTTTTTGTTCGTTTGTTTTAAGGTGACCACAATACCCACTGTATAATGCAAAGACTCTTAGAGATGTTGTTTCTAAGGCCAAAATTATATTAGTATTTGAAAACCTATGGCAGTGTTTTTTACAAGTATCTCTAGTGTTTTTGATTTTTTAAGGATAGGAAACTATGTCCTTTTTTGGGTGACATCACCGCCACTATCATTTTTGTTTCCTTTCTTGATAGAGTGACAGAGCATGATTAGCCTAGTGAAGAGAGTGAAGGGTCAGAAAATCCTATCTGAAAAGTAACTTGAGAAGGCTAAGAATAAAGTAGCAATGAAGACACAAAGCATGCTGAGAGAAAACAATTCTCTGAAATTACGAGAGTCAAGTGATAAACATCTTTGTTGTACACAGGCCAGAAGGGAATAAACAAAGTTCTTGGAAGACAGATGGACAAACACCAAAAACAGATATTTCGCAGAAAAGGAAATTGCTCATAAGTAAACACAGAATATGCTTTCTTTTGGTAGTATTAAAAGAAATAAAAAATCAAAATAGTTATTTTTCAGTCTTTAATCATGAAATTTAATCATTAAAATCATATTTCCTAGTTTTCTGCTGAGAAGGCACAGAATCAATGACACTCCAGTAGCAGCAAGCACATCAAGTACCCAGATCCATGTTTCTAAACTTCATTCTCCAATAAAACAAATCACAGCTCCTTGGAGAAATGGCTGATTGTAGGACTAGGGCTGGGAATATACAAGATGATCCTGGAGCATCTTCTACAACCAGAAAGAAAAGGAGTGCTCCAAAAACATAATGATGGCAGTATATCAAAGGGACATGGAACCAGCCAGAAAGCTTCCAGTGCTTACAGCTGGAACAATTTGAGTGAAAAACAATAAACAACAGCACTGAATTGTAATCCAAGTGTAAAATCCATGAGTCCTTTACTGATATAAATGAATGAAAGAATAAACAAATATGTGAAAAACAAACAAATCTCCCATACAGCATTCTAAATAATTTATTTACGTCTTCCCCTCAAGAAGGTGGAGCTTACTTCCACACTCCCTGAGTGTGAGCTTAGTGACTTGCTTTTTCTAAGAGTAGAGTATAGGGGTTGGAGAACTTGACAAACATTAACTCAGCTGGGTCATTAAGGATACAATTGTCACCAATAAATCATGTTGACAGTATGTGTCCTTGATACAGTATGATGCAAAGGGTACCTCATCTGTGTGGTCTTCCTCCCAAAATTTCATAACCTGAGTTTTACATCAGACAAACTCATTTTGAGGGAAATTCTACAGAAATACCTGACCACTACTCCTGAAAACTGTCAAGGTCATCAAAAGAAAGTCTGAGAAAGTGTCAAGTACCGCAGCCAAGGAGAGCTTTAGACATGACATCTAAATGTGATGAATTCAAAATGAGGTCCTAGAACCATATAAAGAACATGAGAGCAAAACTATTGAGATCTAAAGTGTGGAGTTTAGTTAATAGTAATCTGCCAGTGTTAGTTCCTTAGTCGCAACAAATGTAACATAGTAGTAATGTTAACAATAAGGAATATAGGGAGAAGGGTCTATGTGAACTGCCTGTTCTACTTCTTCTAAAACAAAAGGTTTATGTGAGAAAAACACCTTTTGGTGATGGGTACACATGGATTGGCAATGGTACTCTGCTCATAGGTTTTTTTTCCCTGCCAGTATAGTTAACCCCACAGGAATAGGATATTTGTAAGAGCTGACACATAATGCTGGTTGGTATTCATGTCCTGACTCCTGATCACAAAACAATTAAAAACCTATGCTGAACCAGTAAACAAAAGCAAAAAACAAAGCTTTTTAGGTAGCTGATAACACCCAGTATTTGTGATAGTGCTGAAGAGATAGCATTTTCATACATTGCAGTGACATTGTAAGTTAATACTACCCTTATGAAAGGCAGTTTAGCAGTATGTACCAAGATCCTTAATTTTTTTTCCCCTTTTTTAACTCATTAATACCATTTCAGGGTTTCCAGTATAAGCAAGTCATCCACCAATACCGGTGTCCAGCAGCATTATTTATAACTGTGAAAAAATTAAAACTGGGTGTTCAGTTAGGAAATAAATTGTTACAATGCATTGTTTTAAAATTATAATAGTGAAGACTGTAGTAATATGAAAAAGTGCTTTTAAAATCATGTAACTTGAATTAAGGACCCAAATACTTGAACAAAATCAGTGTAGCTTGGAGTAAGAATTAGGGGTAGCATGTATAGAAGAAAAGGTACAGAGAAATACTTTTAAATCCTATGAATAATTGTAAGGAATGACTGAGAATGTTTAGAGAAAAGAAAAATGGTGACATCATAGGTGTCTTAAAATAGTTGAGTTGCAGTGTAGAAAGGGAAGTAGATTTGTTCTAAGTTCTCTAGACCCAGAGACTCTTAAGTTGTAGCAGGCAGTTTTAGCAAGGTGGTCTGTTCTTCCATATTGACCTTCCTAGTTGTTCTCAGAGATGAACATAATTAAAAAGTTATTTTTCTCCCTAGCAGAGCTTACTTCTTATTTAAAGTAAATAGTTTTTATAGAAATGAATAGATGGTTAGGTATGTGATAAAGCAAAGCAAAATGTTAATTGTAGAATTTATGTGATGGGACCATGAGTCATTATTTAGTAGAGTATTTTCAATCTTCCATTGTGTTCAAATTTTTGCAAAATAAAATGTTGGGGTGAAGGTATATAACTTAAACTGAATAATTTTTTAATCAAATTATTTTCTCAATTGCAGTTTTTTACAAAATTGATCAAGATGACACCTGCATGCCAAGTTTTTATATTTGAAACACATACCAAATTGAGCCTAACTGAAAACAGACTAACCAGAGTGACATATAGGTGGTAAAATATGTAGAAATGAAGTATTATGCAAAAATAGAGTTTAATTTGAAACAAATCTGTAAACTAGATTACAAATTAATTTTGGAAACCCTAATTTTATTTGCTTTGGCAGTACAATGGAAATTATCAAATATAGGTCGAATAGTGGGAGACAAAATTAGTAAGTGTATTGCAGAGTTAGACTAAGGTTAATAGTCTCGAGGAGACTCTGTAGTGAATGTTGTTAGGAGCATTAACTCATAAGTCTGACAACCTAGGTTTGAATTCCAGCTCTGCCAACAGCTGTGTAAAATGAGGTAGTTTTACTATTTTAAGTCTGAGAAGAAGTGGATATGATAAAAGTAGTGTCTACTACATTAAGTTATGATGTTAAATAATAAGCATTTGATAAATGTTAGCAGTTCTTGTTGTTATTGTTGTGGTTGTTTTACCATTATCATTATCGTCATCGTTGTCATCATCGTTATCATCATCGTTTCTCAAGGCCAAATCTGGGCTCCCCCGTTTTATCTGTGTGACCTTGGTCTTTGCTTCTCCAAGATTCAGATTTTCCAGTGTTAACACCATCTACCTCCAGGATGATTGTGAGGATTAAATGAGATATTTATAAAGTACCTAGATCAATACGTTGCTTGTAGTAACTGCTTTTACAGATGGGCTCAACTAATGAGTCACTACTCTCTCAGAATTATGCCATAGGCTTAATAACATTTTTCAGGTATGTTAAAGAAGGGATTCTTTATTTGCATGCAAGCTTGGCCTAGAAGATTTTAAAAAGATTTTCCAAAGTTAATGTTCCATAACTGACATATTTATTATAATCTATACTACAAAAGACTTTTAGATAGAAGATCTCATTCTATCTTTATAACTTAAGTAATTTTACCATTATCTTATTTTGTAAAGAATAAGAAAACTAAGATCCTAAATTAATGATTAGACCATGTCAGACAGCCTTAAGTAGGTCTTCTGGCTCCAAATGATGTGTTCTTTCTGTTAAACCATATTATTTCCTGAGAAGAAATGAAATGATAAAACAAGTGGGAAAATTCTACATCTTGGGAAAGCTAAACAAAATAGGTTTAAAACTGTTTCTACTAATGCAATTGTATTGCCACTTAAAAAATAACAATGACAGAATGGAAGGCGTCTGTTTTTGTCATTCCTTGGGATCTTTCTCTGGTACCAGTGGTAGAGCAGAAAGATATTAAAAGAGATGTTCATGTCCCTTAATTTTTATTTTAATTTTTAAAGGGAAGAGTGGCTTTGTGTTTAATGACTGCTCTTCAGTCTATTTTATATCTTGTAAACATCTGACAGTTTTGTTTTACATTTTATAGCTGCAGCTTATCTTCTGGTGTCCCTTATACCAAGCAATTCATTCCGCCAGATGTTCCGGTCAACAAGGTCTTTGCACATCCCAACCCGTGACCTTCCACTCAGTCCAGACACAACAGTAGTCCTACATCAGGTCTACAACGTGCTCCTTGGTTTGCTCTCAAGAGCCAAACTTTATGTTGATGCTGCTGTTCATGGCACTACAAAGCTAGTGCCCTATTTTAGCTTTATGACTTACTGTTTAATTTCCAAAACTGAGAAGCTGATGTTTTCCACATATTTCATGGATTTGTGGAACCTTTTCCAGCCTAAACTTTCTGAGCCAGCAATAGCTACAAATCACAATAAACAGGCTTTGCTTTCATTTTGGTACAATGTGTGTGCTGACTGTCCAGAGAATATCCGCCTTATTGTTCAGAACCCAGTGGTAACCAAGAACATTGCCTTCAATTACATCCTTGCTGACCATGATGATCAGGATGTGGTGCTTTTTAACCGTGGGATGCTGCCTGCCTACTACGGCATTCTGAGGCTCTGCTGTGAACAGTCTCCTGCATTCACACGACAACTGGCTTCTCACCAGAACATCCAGTGGGCCTTTAAGAATCTTACACCACATGCCAGCCAGTACCCTGGAGTGAGTAAAATTGATAACTCTTGTATGTGTATCCTCAAACTGATTGGAAATACCTGTTTTTTTTTCCCTTGTGGGAAATAGTGACAGAATATGGGAATATGATCTAACTTTAACCATTCTTTCTTAAAGACTTAGTAACATGTATTTGTTTTCTTGAATACATGTATAAAATGCTGGATTATAAAATTGATAAGTATGTGGATAATTTTTCTTAGGTTGATGTTGAAATTTTTTGTCTAATGGAATTTACCTGCTTTGCTTTATGGTTTTGTTAATGAGTCTTTCATATGTATCTAATGAAAAAATTCAGCTTTGTGGTACATTTTTAAGGAAGTATTTACTATTTAGATATTAATTATCAAGATCTACATGCTATGCGAAGCTGTGAGCTAGACAGTATTTTATCTTATGTGTAGTATTCCCTAGGGTTTTGGGGGGGGTTTTGTGAGTTTTTTTGCTCACACTGTGTTCAAATGAATACAATGTTTAAGTGGTGGGCCTATCAGAATACAAATATATGCTATCTAAATCTGATCCCTTTTTCTCTGCAGACTGTGGCTTTTATATTAACCCCTACTCTCCCTACATTAGGCTGTCATTCCTGGATATTTCTTTTCATTGTTACCTCTTACTCGTTGTTGTAAACTCAAGGTTAAACCAAGAGGGTGTAAGTCTGAAGGGGGTTGGAGGGAGTGCAGAACGTTTTTTCAAGCTCTTGTCAACTCAGAGGCCATAAACTGAAGTTGTTAAATGGGAGATTGTGGGAATGTACGAGTAGGAGCTTTTTCAAGACATTCAACATTTACTTAAGAGTTCAATCAGATGACTACTGTTTTAAGTATTGGTATCCTTGAATTATGTGCTACACTTCTTTGTCCTGTTGAAGAAATGACCTTAACTGTCCTTTAGACATAATGTAGTGAATTGTTCAGAATTTCTCATCCAGAAAGAATAACCTAATTTCCTGTCAAGATTAGAATGTCTGTAATAAAGGAAAGAAAGTTAGTATATTAAGTACCAGAAAAGGTTCAAAGCTAAGGTGATAAGAATACAGTAGGAAAAGAATGAAAGAGTCTGTCTAACATAGAAAGAGTCAGGACAGGATTTAAGATTGAGCAGATTTGTCTCCATCACATTCACATCATAAATCTTTGGTTTAGTTACTGAACATGATATCCATAGTTAAATACACCTTCAGTGAGTTCTGGGTATGTTAGAATATCCCCGAATGTTGTTTCTTGACATCAATGAAATGTTCCAACATCTTTATTTTAGAGCTTATCTATTAGAGATTTTCATGAAAATGGTGCTTAAATTAATTTTTGCCATGATAATGGTAGAACTGGGAGTATCTATTCATGGATAAGTATTAGGACAACCCTTTCCTAACATGTCCATGAGTAAATGAGTTTATAAAACCACATTCCGTTTCCACATTTCATCCATCAGGTAACTTGACCTGGACCATCCATCAGTCTAGAAAGATCATTCCAAATGTTGGCACAAAGGATTTTCTCAGAAACAGTATTAATGCAAGTATAATTGAGGGGTGTAAAATCTTTGTGACAAAATAGTAATTACTCATTTATTATAGAAAAGAGAACAAAGGACTGACACAGCATCTCAGGACACATTTGAAGTTACAAAACCGGTACTTTAAACAGTTTTAAGACTAAAAATGAACTGTATTGTAGTTTTTATTCTTCCCTGAAATTCTATTTTAAAATTACTTTCTTGTAGTGAGTAATTTATTAAAATTTTTTAACAGAATCCATTGGTAATTTTATAACTATTCTTGGATGGTACTGCAGTAACTATTTTTGGATAGTAGTACAATCTATCATTTGTGTAATTTGTAGAGCTGGCTAATGAGCATAACATTCAGATATGAGCAGATGACATTGTAAGATGTTGTAGGATTAAAAGGTCATCATAATGCTTATTTGCCCTTTCAGGCAGTGGAAGAACTGTTTAACCTGATGCAGCTGTTCATAGCTCAGAGGCCAGACATGCGAGAAGAAGAATTAGAAGATATTAAACAGTTTAAGAAGACAACCATAAGTTGTTACTTACGTTGCTTAGATGGCCGCTCCTGCTGGACGACTTTAATAAGGTAAAAGGATACTTTCTGAAGTTTTTGTGTTTTGTGTTTCCATATGAGGGGATGGGAACCATCATTTTGACACTTAAAAGGGAATAATTTAACTTGTTTGTAACTGAAAGTTTACCAGATCTTTAAGGTTATTGGGGAAGCATTTAAACCATTAGTCACCTTGGATAAATGTGTATTTTGAGAGTTAATTAGCTACTTTTTAAAAAATTATAGTTGATTTATAATGTATCAGTTTCTGGTGTATAGCATAGTGATTCAGTTATACATACATGTATTCTTCATACTCTTTTTCATTATAGATTATTACAAGATACTTTCCTATGCTAACAGTAGGACCTTGTTTATCTATTTTATATGTAATAGTATCTGCAAATCCCAAACTCCCAATTTATCCCTTTCCCCTTTGGTAACCATAAGTTTGTTTTCTGTGTCTGTGAGTCTGTTTCTGTTTTGTAAGTAAGTTCATTTGTCTCATCTTTTAAGATTCCACATATAAGTGGTGTCATAGAATATTTGTCTTTTCTCTGATTTACTTCACTTAGTATAGTAATCTCTAGGTCCATCCACGTTGCTGCAGATGGCATTATTTTATTCTCTTTTATGGCTGAGTAGTAGTCTAGTGTGTGTGTGTGTGTGTGTGTGTGTGTGTGTGTGTGTGTACACCACACTTTCTTTATCCAGTCATTCGGACATTTAGGTTATTTCCTCTTCTTGGCTATTGTAAATAGTACTGCTATGAACATTGGGGTGCATGTATCTTTTTGAATTAGAGTTCTCTCTGGATATATGTCCAGAGGTGAGATTGCTGTATCATACAGTAACTCTGATTTTAGTTTTTTAAGGAATCTCCATACTGTTTTCCATAGTGGCTGCACCAAATTACATTCCCACCAACAGTGTAGGAGGGTTCCCTTTTCTCCACACTTTATCGTTTGTGGACTTTTTGATGATGGCCATTATGACCAGTATGAGGTAACACCTCATTGTAGTTTTGATTCGCATTTCTCTGACAATTAGCGATATTGAGCATCTTTTCATATGCCTGTTGGCCACCTGTACATTGTCTTTGGAGAAATGTCAGTTTAGATCTTCTGCCCATTTTTTGCTTGGGTTGTTTGTTTTTTTGTTGTTGTTGTTATTGAGTTGTGTGAGCTGTTTGTATATTCTGGAAATTAACCCTTGTTAGTTGCATCGTTTGCAGATATTTTCTCCCAGTCCATGGGTTGTCTTTTTGTTTGTGGTTTCCTTTGCTGTGCAAAAGCTTATAAGTTTAATTAGGTCCCATTTGTTTATTTTTGCTTTTATTTCTGTTTCCTTGTGAGACAGACCTAAGAAAACATTGCTACAATTTATGTCAGAATATTTTGCTTTTGTTCTCTTCTAGGAGATTTATGATGTCTTGACTTATGTTTAAGTCTTTAAGGCATTTTGAGTTTATTTTTGTGTACGGTGTCAGGAAGAGTTCTAACTTCATTGATTTACATGTGACTGTCTTGCTTTTTCCCAGCACCACTTGAAGAGACTGTCTTTTCTCCATTGTATATTCTTGCCTCTTTTGTTGAAGATTAATTGACTATAGGTGTATAGGTTTATTTCTGGGTTTATAGGTTATTCTGTTTCATTGATCCATATGTCTGTTTTTTTGCCAGTATCATGCTGTTTTGATTACTGTAGCTTTGTAGTGTTGTCTGAAGTCTGGGAGGGTTATGCCTCCAGCTTTGTTCTTTTTCTTCAGTATTGCTTTGGCAATTTGGGGTCTTTTGTGATTCCATTTAAATTTTAGAATTATTAGTTCTAATCTGTGAAAAATGTCCTGGGTAATTTGATAGGGATCACATTAAATCTGTTGACTGCTTTGGATAGTATGGCCATTTTAACAGTATTAGCCACTTTTGAATAGCTTTTATTTGGGTTTGGTTTTGGATTATTTGGGTTTATGTTTTAATAGAATCATGGAATTTTTAGTGTTGGAAGGAACCTTAATGTAGAGTCTTCCACTATATCTTGAATCCTCCTCTCTGTGGCAATTCATCCTATCTTAAGCTTAGACAGTCCAGTTCTAGAGGCCTCCAGAAACAGCTTCCTCCATCTTTGGATGAGTTTCACTGTTAATAGTTTTTTCATTTTACTTAGCCCAGATCTGCTTATCTTTTTTAACTGGAGGAATTGGCCGTAATAACAAAACATGATCTTTACAATTAATTGCTCAGAGCTACGAAAGTTATTGAATGGCTATAAAGGAACTGCTGTAAGTTACACTTAATTCCCTTTAACTATAGAAATAAAGTCCAGGTTAATTTCTTTTCTGTATATTGTATCTAAGACTTGGGACTGATGTCCTTTGTTCGGCACACATTTTTTGGCAATACTTTTTGAACACTGTAGTTAGTTTCTTAAGCTAATCAGCCTAAAATAAGGTTATTTCAGATAATCTTCAGAAGAGTTTTAAATTTGAATCTTTATTAGTACACAGAATGAAATTAACTGTGCTTTAGCCAGGCCTCTTTAAAGGAACTCTTTTAAGTTTTGGCATTAATTTTAAGGCTTATCTTCAAAAGAAGATTTAGAGCTTTCCTAGTTACTTTTTTTTTTTTTAAAAGAAAACATCTCATTAAAGTAGAAGGACTTCCAGTTGTACTATGTAAGAGCACCTAATGTATTTTTCCAGTACGAATAATGAAATAAAGTCTCTTAGGAAGAGTAATGCAACTACTTTCGGGTGACTATGTAAATTATTTTTAAGGCCAACATATATTCCCCCCCCCTCATGTTTCTCTTCCCAATAACCAGCTGATGAGTGCTTTGATAATACCAAGTGTATTTTATTATTATCTGGAACATAGCATAATGTAGACAGTAAACCCATTATAAAAAGAAACATTGTTTCTACTAAGACTTTAAGGATATTCTCATGACACCTCTCCTTCACCATTGTGAATAATTAAGAGTTGACTAGTATGATACCAGTAGATGTAACTTTTCTCTACATTGCATTGAGGGTTTCTTATTAAATATTGTCTTTTATTATCTTACCAAGAAATAGATGTAGCTGTCTCTTTTCTGTAGGTAGGAAAGTAGAGAGCCTAAATAACAATTTACTTTTTTTTTTTTTAACCATCTATGTGTTGTATTCTGATTCAGAGTTCTCAAACTGAATTCTATGTATTTTTCTAGTGCCTTCAGAATACTATTAGAATCTGATGAAGACAGACTTCTTGTTGTATTTAATCGAGGGTTGATCCTGATGACTGAGGTAAATATTTTATTGCATTTAACTATAGATTTATTTCAATTCAGTGTTCTCAGCAAAACTTCTTATATTGTGAATATTTAGAGTTTATGGTAGACTGTTTTACAGGTATCTGGATTTTAAATATGTAGATTAGTAAATGCTAATTTATACTCCAAGAATAATTAGGTCAGTTTTTAGAGTGCTGTTTTCTTTTTCCATAGTAATACATACTTTCCCCCTTATTTTGTATTTAGAACAACCACTTGAAATAGACTAGCTTTATTCATTTTATTTGTAAGAATAGAAACAGACAAAATACATATGATTTAACTGCGGACATACATAATTTCTCAAGAGCTGGCTTATTTGACGGAGTTCCATCATCAGAGGAAGCAAGTTGAGACTGAGGTGGTTAAAATCAGCTGTTCATTCTTCCTGTAATTATCTATGAGATGATTTTAAGTCCACAGAGGTGCGACATAACCTTTAAATAGGATGAAACAAGATGAAAGAATACATGTCAAGGGCACGATGAGAATTAAGAGGTAGGATAGTTTTTTTCAGTTAGCGGTATTAATAGGATAGGAGTACAACATGTATAAAACTGTACTTTGAAGAATTTGGACTTGCAAAGATTAAGTGGGAAAGCATTTAGATAAATGACTTAATCAGCACAAAGGCGAGAAAGTACTAGTTGTATTCAACAAATGCCAAGTATTTCTGTTTGGCTAAAACATAGATATGTGAAGAGGAGTAGTGAGAATTTCATTCCTTCATTCAAATGTTTGAATGTCTACTCTGTACTAGGCGTTGTGCTAGGCACTGAGGATACAGCAGTGGGCAAAACAGACATGGTTCCTGTCCTCACAGCTTACAAGTTAAATGCCACACAAGTACATTGTTTAGATTATGTGCTGCCACAGATTGTAGGCCACAGATTTTGAGCTGTGAATTGTGACTAGTATATAGGCTATGGGGAACTGATTTGAAGGATTAGAAAGAAGATGCAGTGGTGTAAAATAAAATAGGAAAAAAAGCTAAAGGGTTTAGTTAAGCTAATACAATTAAAGGAATCAAAAGATTGAACAAGCCAGTATGGTTAAATGAATTCCTACCTTTAGGAGCTCTTTTACCTCTTCCAGACCTACTGTCTTGAGTGTCGCTGACCGCTGTTTTCCCCACTGACTTTCTTCAGAAGCCCTGAAAAGTTAGTTAAAGCAGTCACCTATTCTGTCCAGTCTTTCTGTTGTTGCTTGCTGCTTTGTAACCTCTAAGGCTTGCAATCTTAGAGCAGATAGTAACCAAAAAAAAAAAAAAAAAAAACCTGACTAAACAAATTATTCCTTCAAACTAAAATGCATACACAAAATATCAGAGCTCTGAAAATGAGGACTGTTATATTTTAAAAGAGCTGAATAGGGGGATTTGACTTGTAGGTAGAAAGCAAATACATTTGCTTTGTGCACATGTGCACACATATAGTCTGAGTCTGAAAACATCTGTCAGAGGATGAGCAATACCACTGTGTGGCTCAAAGTAAAAGTGAAATGAAGTTTTCCATTTTTTTAAATCACCTGTAGTCTTTCAACACACTGCACATGATGTATCATGAAGCCACAGCTTGCCACGTGACTGGAGACTTAGTAGAACTTCTGTCAATATTCCTTTCAGTTTTGAAGTCTACACGCCCATATCTTCAGAGAAAAGGTTTGGTTAATCCTACTTCTTATTTTTGTTAGTTTAACAGTTAGAGAGTGAAATAAGGCTTTTTAGTCAAATGCTTCAAAGAATTTGTTTTTTATAGTTTATGTACAGAAAATGGGGCTGATGTTAGCTAACCATCTGAAAAACGTTTATCATGACCTCCTGATATAAAGCTGGAATGTTCTTGTTTATTTTCTTTATGCCTGCCTGAAAAATAGGAACTCATGCTTTGAGTGTCAAGATTTAGGAGATTGAAAAATACTTCCAAGCATAGGGATAACATGAGTATTTGAGTATTTGTGAAGCTTTTCTGGCTGGAAACTTCATGGCTTAAGTTAGATCATTTATTTTTTGAGAGAAATAACTATTATAAAACATAACTTTCTGTGTCCTGTAAGATAGTGTGAACTCTGAAGTGCATATAAATTCCTAGAAAATGGAACATACTCATCTTTAAGAAATCTAGCAGATTTAACATCTGTAGTCATTTCATGAAAATAACCACTTAGCTTTTATCAAAGTGTTTATGTAATTAATTTGATTTTCTTAGTGTTAGCATTCTGTAGCTTATAATAGAGGAAGTTTGACTTCAAGTGGCATGTTTATGTATGCTTTTGTATTTGCAGATGTGAAACAAGCGTTAATCCAGTGGCAGGAGCGAATTGAATTTGCCCATAAACTGTTAACTCTTCTTAATTCGTATAGCCCTCCAGAACTTAGAAATGCCTGTATAGGTAAGTTACTTGGAAAATAAACCTGGGTAAAAACCTAGTGGAAGAACATTTTTGTGGGATTGTGTGTGTGTTGAGATGTGATGTTAATTCTGTAGGGTTTGGAACATGTTTGTACTTTTTAATGTGTGACTCAAACACTGGCCAGCAGATCCTAAGAAAATCGAGTTCTGTTTCTTAACATACCAATAATTAACTATGTGATCATAGGCAGGTCACTTATGTATTTGGGCTCGTTGACCTTAGGTTATCTCTCGATCTCTTGCACTTCTGATATCTTCTGATCCTACATAAATGAGGTAGCATCATGCAGATGTTTACAAAGTAGAATTGATACTATAAAAGGTTGGAGTGCTTATTTCACTGAGTTCTTTTGATTAAAAATACTTCTTAGTAGCTGTTCTTAGACTCCTGAGTATTTCACCTTTATATTGATTGTATAAATATATTGTAAAATCATTTACAATAAAATGATAATTTATGTCTGTTAAAGGAACCCCTCATTTTAAATTCATATTGAATTTTTTACTCCCTTGGAATCCATTTAAATGATCACTAGAGACAATAACTATTTACAGTTTCTTAAAATGACATAACTGGCTGTTATGTATAAGCAGTCATTCTTGGCATATGTTGGTCTGATGTTCTGTGGAATTCCTAGTCTGTACTTCTCCATCAAAAAGGGAAGGGCACAAAGCAGTAACCTCTAATTGCCAGAAACTCTGCCAATATCCTGTCATCGTGAACTTTCCTCCTGTGTGGTGAGAGGATGAGAATCAGTCCAGCCAGCATTTGAAACATTGAAAGTAGATTAAGGATTCTCTCTCAGATCCAAAGAATTTTGAACCTTAGATTTCTAAGCTGCTTTGGTTGACTTTGTGAAGATATATAACAGTGTGCATTAAATACTTCCTTTAGTGCACTTCTCCATGATGCTTCTCTTAATAAATAGTTTTAAACTTTGGTTTCTAAATGATGCCCTGTTGTCATTAGTAATTCTGCTGATCCAGATTTGGTTGTGTATCAGGCAGAATTTCTCCCAGTGTTAAGACCTTACTAAAACAGTTTTATACTCTATATAACTTTTTAGCTGCCACACTGCAGCCAGTCACCCGAACAGGATTTGTGAGTTTGAAAGTAGCAGGTAACATGCTCCAATTTTTTAATACCCAAATTGTGTTTGTATTTTCAGATGTCCTCAAGGAACTTGTGCTCTTGAGTCCCCATGACTTTCTTCATACTCTGGTTCCATTTCTACAACACAACCATTGTACTTACCATCACAGTAATATACCAAGTATGTATTCATCTAGCACAGTACTTGAACATGGTTGGCATTTAATCTTTCTGCGCACTGAGATAGAGATTTATTTTTTCCATTTATTCTTATTGTACACTTTTAATGTCTTAGTGTCTCTTGGACCTTATTTCCCTTGTCGAGAAAATATCAAGCTAATAGGAGGGAAAAGCAATATTCGGCCTCCGCGCCCTGAACTCAATATGTGCCTCTTGCCCACAATGGTGGAAACCAGTAAGGTATGTTGGGATGCCAGGAAAACCATCTTTCTCTAGTACACAGTAATTTGAAATTTCCCCTCTGGCAGTTATGAGTATATTAGACTTAAATGATCATTTTGTGGATCCTAAGATTAGACTCATTTGGACTTTTTAGTGCTCTAAAATGTTGGTTGAATATTTGCAAAATCAACAATAAGCACAAGTAGTAAGTTTTTTCCCCCCTCAAAAAATACCCTAACAGAAAGTCTCATTAGTATTTGTCACTAGGCTAGATTATAACTGGGTCATATATCTAAACCTGAAAAGTCAAATTAGGTCTTACTGTTGTTTATATTTTGCCATATAATCAATGACTTCTTTTACTGCCCTTTAACTATTTTACTTTGACCTAAGCCTAACTTTATCACTGATTGATAGATTTCTTCATCATTTGTAGCCTAATTCTTGTCCTCCAATACTTCCTCTAAAATAATGCTAATTCTAAATTATAGAGAGGGTACATTGACACAGGATAATTTATCTTAGTTCCAATGCCTCTCTAAAAAATGTTTCCACTTTATATGTCTTCACCCCATTTTATTCACATTCTCTCTTGCCCACTATCTTTGGATCTTAAATATATTTAAGAAGTTCTTATAAGATAAATATTAAAAATAATTAGCAGTGTAGTAACCATTACAGAAATAATTTGGAATCTATTTCAAAAATCAAATTTAATTCACTCTTCTTGATGATATGTCTGTAGAGCTAAAGTGTCACATTTTAAAATCCTACAGTAAATTTACTTTATTAAAGTATATAGAAATCAGGGGTAATTTTAATTGATAGCCTTTGCACACTGAAAATAAACTTGTGACAATTAAGATCTTGATTAACATTACTAGAAACTTGGAATTTAAAACTAGATTCTTATAGAATTTAAATACTTAATCAACTTTTTAGTTAAACTTATTACATTTGCACAAAATATGCTCTTTAATTTATTATACAATTTAAGTGCAACCATTTTATCATCTTTAACCTTCAGGGCAAAGATGACGTTTATGATCGTATGCTGCTAGACTACTTCTTTTCTTATCATCAATTCATCCATCTATTATGCCGAGTTGCAATCAACTGTGAAAAATTTACTGAAACATTAGTTAAGCTGAGTAAGTATAAAAGATGAGCAGTAAATTCCACTGAATTATTTTAAGCCCCTAGCCATTCAGGAAGGGGAGAGAAAAATGAGACAATCCTTTTTTTCTTTTTTAAAGTGAATGTTTAAAAATACTACTCATTCTTGGGAACATTTTAATTTTTATTAAGAAAACACCAACTTACTGGTTTCCATTGAATAGTTCTGCCTAGAGTTTCAGCTGGCTTCTAAAGGAGGGTGGAGTAGGGCTGATGACTTTTGCACATAGAAGCCCAAGTCCTCCTCCATCTGCCCAGCAGAATTTAAAACAAAAAACAAAAACTGCTCTGCTTAGGGAGGCAGGCTTAGAGATGGACTTCTCTAGCTCTGATGTGGAGGGTAAGATGAGATCAGTCGTGCCAGCCATGCTTTGAAGCTGGCAGCACCCAAGAGCAAGCTGAGTGAACTTGCCAGGGTGAAGCAGAGGTGCATATATGAGTAAATTAGGAGGTAAGTCTCATAAAATAGAGAGGTGAGTGAGAAGAAGGGAAGTTTGAAAAGAAAGACATAAGAAATAGAAAAAAAACCATCAGTGAATTATGACGTTGGGGGAAGCCTTGATTTATTTATTTATTTTTGTGTAATATTGTCTGTCTAAGGATGTGCCTGAAAGCCGTTAGAGGACTGCTCCCTTTGGGTGACTTTTTCCAGCTGATTAGTCTTTGGAAGATACATAGCCCTCTGGATGTCCCCTATCTCAGGACCTCTAAAGTTCTCAGGCTCTCTGGAGCCCGTGAGTCTTTCATCTTTAGGGATGACCCAGGATCCTTGCCAGTGTTCCGTAGTTTTGTTTCAGAGCATGGAAAGTGAAGTACTCGTGGAACCTCTACCCAGGTCAAAAAATAGAGTATTATTGTACCCTGGAAGTCCCCTTGTGCTCCTTCTCAATCACAGTCTCTTCCTTCCCATGAAAAGAGTTTTGATCCATTATAGGTAGGGCAAAAGATGTGAACATACCTTAGGTTTCATTATCCAAGATGAAGGAAGTGGTAAGAGCTGTCAGGGATAATTCTTCTTCAGAAAAACCATCTTATTGGTAAGTGATTAGAACATCTTCAGATTTGAAAGGTTGTTCCTTCCACCTGTTATCATTAGCTGGTTTAAATATATGTGGCTGAGGATTGGGGAGGGAGTGGGTGAGGATATGTTTAGATCGACTATTTCATGATTATGTAACTGAGTTGTGGCACTTGATAAAAAGCTAAAACCTAGTGGCAATGATCAAGTGTGGGGAAATATCCAAGAGTTCTAGTAACACAGCCTTGCTCCCAGATAAGGAGGAAGACGTAAAGATGCTGATCTTAAGAAAAGTTCTTAGTAATTGTGTCCTATGATTTATAGTAAAAATTATGTGAGGAGCTATTTTATCTACTTGAACAGCTCTGACCAAATAGTGAATGTTCTAGTCTGTGTGGAATAGCCTTCCTCATCAACACAAAGACACAGTTCCAGGGAAATTCAGCAGGAGGGAGGGTGGAGGGAAAGGACACACACTTAGCCATCCACATTAGCTGAATCAACTTTCATAATATTTTGTACTCTTATCACTCTTATACCCATGATGTGGATGCTATGTTTAGTTCTCTACGTAAGCACTATTCTGTAGAACTACCTACGAGGATGGACATATTCTCCAACTGCATCACCATCCACAGTATGATAGACACTAGCCATGTGTGAGTGTTAAGAACTTGAACTGTGATTAAGAACTGAATTTTTATTTTAACCAAATTAATTTTAAAGAGCCAGAAGTGGCTGGTGGCTACTGTATTGCGTAGGACCGCTCTAAACATAAACCAAAACCTTAAAAATTGAGCAGGAAAAGAAAATTTTCATGGTTATATCTTAGTTAATGCAGAAAATTGGACGTTATTTTGACTGTGAAGTAAAACAAAGACCTAAAAATAATGCCTTCCTTATGCCTCTTACAAATGGAGAGATTTTGTCCCAGTGTTAGAAGTTAACTCCCTCTTCTAGCTGAAATGACTATATCCAGGGAGAGGCCACTAGGAAAGTCCCTGAGAAAGCAAAGCCCACATTATCAACTATAATGGGAAGTAGAGAGTTGATAGGGAGTTTTAATTTGTATGATTTCTTCAAGAAATTTTATTTGGCAACAAGGAGGGGAAAGGGTAAGTTTAAATTGGTTATATCCTTAATCATTTTAGTCTTAAAGCTATAGGTGATCCAAGGGCCAGAATATTGTGATGATAGGTGGGATTATCTTAAGACCTACACTGGATTTTAAGTCATTTCCAGATTTGAGGAAAAGTCTTTGTGCTGATTCTTTATATGGGTAACTGAGCAGATTTTAAGATTTGTTAGGGGCATAAAAAGATACTATATAATAATTATAGATTAGAATTATAGGGGATAGAGTTGGAGGTCCTAAAGTTAAAGGGAAGGTTGGAATATTTTTGAAGTGAGGACAGTCAGGCATAGACTTAGAGGAGACAGAAAAAGTGAGGAGAGAATTCAGGGAGGGTGAACAGAGCTGCTGACTGCCATGTAAAATAAGAGTGTGATCTCTCAGATACACTGTTAGAAAAGAGTTTAGCCAGAAAACTTCTGAAAAAGAATAATAGGGTATTGGCACTATTGATTTCTAAAATAATAAAGATACAGTAATTAAAAAAAATTTTTTTGGTATGTAATAAATAGTTCACAGTTCAGAACAGTATCAAAAAGATATACATCACCATATTGCTCACAAACCTGTCCCCCACCAATTTTATTCATTTTTGAACACTTACTTATTTGCATAAAAATAGCAAATATGGGTTTATTTTCTCCCCTTTCTTATGTAAAAGTCCTTCAAATCCTCAGAGGACTAACTGTGAATTGAACCTTCCACTGTATTCATTATATATTATTCATTCATTTTATATAAATCTTGAACATCCTCTGGGGCTCCTGGAACCAATCCACCTGGATACCTAGGGAGTGGCTGTAAACTCTAAACGATTAATTCAATTATACGATGCAGATATGAAAACACATAGGCAGAACAGTGGAAAAAGAGCCCCAAAACAAACATAAGGATACATGAAGATTAAGTAGATAATAAAGATGACATATCAGATTAGTAAAGAATGGGTAGTATTGCAATCATTGGTTAGCTGTCTGGGAGAGGAGGGGCAAGACTTTAATATCTTTGCACCTTAGACCAAAATATATCCCAGGAGGAATAATTGTGAAAAATAAAATCCTAGAAATAATAAAGAAAAAACAGATCATATGGATACCACCTTGAGGATTTGAAGGACCATGTTAATTAAGCAGGACACAAAACCCAGAAACAACATAAGAAATTGAATATTTTGACTATGTAAAAACTGAAAATACTGTATGTTGAAAATGCCATAATTGAATTATAATAAATACAGCTAATGGTGAAAATAATTGGATTCTTAACAGGTAAATGGCTAGTACAGAAAGTTTTTAGGATTCAGTAAGATGGTCAAGAACAGCAAAGGACATGAACAAGGCAGTTCGCAAACACACATGCATGCACAGAGTAAATGTTTGGTAACCATATGGGAAGTTGCCTGTCCTTAACTAATAAAGCAAACAACAATAATTTCTCCTTTTTCTCAACTATGAGATAAAATGTAGGTGATTATGCATACTTAAACAGTTTTGAGGAAAGAGGAGATCTTAATGATGGAGTCAGTTTGGAGAGACAATTTGGCATTGTCACTTTAAATTGTCTGTGCCCTTTGACCCAGCAATACCAGATCTAGGAATTGACCCTAAATCTATACTCATAAAAGTGTACAATAACATACATAAGATTTTAATTTTCACTTAGTTTCTGTTTGGTAAAACTGGAAACAACCCAAATGTCCATCAGTAGAAGCTTAGTTATATAAAACATAAATGATTTGTATTATATAGTCTTTAAAATAAAAAAGGTAGGAATTGACTTGGATCACATGAAAAAAGCAAATTGGAAAATATACAGGATATGACCAGGGGAAAGAAAAACAACGATTTTTGTTTTTGTTTTTCAACAATTTTTGTTTTTCAACAATTCTTTTTGTTTATTTGTTTGGGGGATAGAGGGGATTAGGTTTACTTACCTATTTTAAAGGAAATACTGGGGATTGAACCCAGGACCTCATGCATGCTAAGCATGCACTTTACCCTCTCCCCCCAACCCCCAGGATTATTCTCTTAACTGTATAAGGATAAAATTATGAGATGCTTTTATTTTCTAGTTTAAATACCTGTAAGATTCAAATTATTTGTAATGATCATGCATTGGTTTTATATTGGGAGAAAAATCAATTTTTCAAACTATTAGAAAACTGGCACTGCAAACTCTTAATCATACGAATTTTTTTAGGTACCATAGTGCACATGGAAAGTTAACAAGATGTTCAAGTAAAATTAACAAATCCCTGGATTTCACGTTTAAATAATTTTAATTTTTAGAAACAAAACAATCACCGCTATTATTTGACATTATTATATCAAAAACATTTTTTGAAAGTTATACTACTGCCTTAATAAGTGAAAGTTTTTTTAAAAGATTTTTTTGCAAGTAGCATGATGATGTACCTAGAAGATCCAAAGTCTCTAGAACTAAAAAATTAGTATAGTTGATAGAAGTAAACACATTAAAAATTCAAATTATAAAAAGCACAGCTCTGGTTCATGCTTCACCTTTTTGTGGTATCAAGGTGGTATTGATTGGAGAAAAAACTGGTTAGCTGTTTCCCAGAAAGCTTCTTAGGATGAATGTACTTCAGACAAGTGCCAACCATCCAGTGCGGATCAGAAGCCAGCTTTTACCCATCCACCAAGGGCAAATCCATTTATCCTAGGCTGATACATAGTAATTATATTTAGTAGACATAATTCAGAGGTTGGTTACCAGTTTGTTAATTTATAAAGAACTGGCACAGGGATCTAAATATTACATGGTAGGGCCAGCAGATTTTTTCCAGTAACCTAGACGGAAAGCCAAATAAACAGCAGTAGGTTGCTTAGTGGGCTTGAAGTCAGAAATAGGGGAATTAGAAGAGTCAAATGTGATATTCTTAGGCTACGATATCTTGATTCAGTCTTGAAGTGGAGCATTAGCCAAGGGCTTTCATACGGTAGATGAAGCTCCCACTTCCCATGGGTAGTGCTTGGATGGGATAAATATTCCTGTAGAAAGCTTGACAGAGAATCATAACACAATTCAGATAGGAGAAACCCTAACTAGTAAATATACGTATGAAATATTTCATCCTCACAGCAATCATCTGAATTACCATTTTATCTCCAAATGCAGTTTTTTAAAAGTTTTTCTCTTAATAACACACCCAGCAGCTTCTGTAGAGTAAGGTGCTATTAATGAGCAAAGATATGTTTGGGGCAGCTTTTCATCATTGTATATTAGTTCCTTCATGGGTGGGAATGAGGTGGGGTTAAGGACCCTATTAAGGGTGCCTGAAGTCACAGGATGAAGAAAGATAAGTGATAACAGGAGCCAGTATGCTTGAGGCCTGCCCATCCTGTTTACTGAGACAAGGCTTGGAAGTGTGCCTGAGAACACTCATGACTGCATCTCCCTGTACCTTGCATGCAGTAAGTGAGACATCCCAGAAAGTGTTGGAGGAGGAGTGTATGGAACAGGACTGGCCTCTACCTTAAGTCACAGAGCCAAGATGCGCTGTAGCCTCAGTGCTTTGTGGACATGCTGGAAAGAAACTGGTAACTCTTGCTCTTAAGGAATGGCCTGCCTTCCAGAGGACATGCAGCTCAGATAGGAAATAGGACTGTGAAAGAGATGTCTTTATCTCACCATGGGTGGCACAGTGTTGTCCAGAGTCTAGTGTACAAGATGGTCCAGGGAAAATAATTTTTATATTAATAAATATGTATGGATCTGTATTATAAAAATATGTAACTCGCACAGCAATGATTTTCCTGGATGTTAAATTGCTGAAGATAAGGCTAATGGCAGTATTAGACTTTCTGAGTGAATCTAAAGAACAGTACCAAGTAGACAGTGTACAAGTGACGGACAGGTAGGAAAGCAGTCATGAAAAGATACAGGGATGCCTGAAGTTCGGGGAAACACTGATTATTTAATAGATTATGGGCTTTGGCATCAGATAAATCTGGGGTAGGCACAACTGTGTCACTCACTGTCTTTTGGCATGAAGGTGGTCAGATTATGTGATCTCTCTGAACCTGACTTCCTCATCCAAAAGGGGGCGGGGTGGTGAATGAGGATAAAATACTGCCTCCCAAAGTTGATGAGAAAATTAAATGTGATTATCTGGCATACCTAGCACAATTGATGTCAGTATATGTTTATTTCCTTCTTCACTTGTAAAATAAAGATATTTGAATTGTATCACTTAGAAACAATCTTAGATTGTAGAAGGCCTCCTTGTGTTTTTGTTGTGATAGTGCTAGCTTTTCAGTAGTTGTGGAGAGTAGGAATAAGGATTGTTCTACTTTGAGGAATAATTGGGAGAAAAAGACTAAAGACTAGAAAAACTTAAATTGTAGTATAAAGCCTGCTCTCACGTGAGAGGGTTTATGCCAGGGCAGCCTCTAGTTTAGGGTTGGCAGACTCATGGGCTATGGGCCGAAATGCCACCTCCTGCTCTACTTTATGGTAATTATGATGCAGAGACATGGAAGCATAGAAACTCTCTTCCTTGTAGCCAACAGTGTTGGTGACATACTCTTGTTTGCTTATGTGTATGGAGATGTTACAATGGGTAAATGACTCCAACCCCAACCACATTAGGTTAGGATCAAGGGGAAAGATGATAGTTTCCTTGGTTCTTTACAAAGGGCTTAATCTTGACAAGAAAATAAAGCAGTAGGCTTTCCCACAAAAGGGAGTCTGGGCATCCTTGGATGACTAAATTGAGTGACTGATGTCATTTCCCTTCCTGAGGTTTCCTAAGTCCGTGGTCTGACACAGGGCCTGGAAAACAATGGCCTGCATGCTGCCTGGTTTTGTATAACCAGTGAGCTACCTGCAAGCTAAGAAGGGTTTTATATTTTTAATGGTTTTTTTTTTTAAGATTATTCTAAAGATTTTATGATACATGAAAATTGCAAGAGTTTCTAATTTCAGTTTTCTTAAAGTTTTATTGAAAGACAGCCACACCCATTCATTTAGTGTTGTCTGTGGCTGCTTTCATACTACTTCTGCAGAGCTGAGCACCTGCAGTAGACTGAACAGGCTGCGAAGACTAAAATACAGGTATCTCCTGATTTTTGAAAGTTCACTTTATGCCACTTCACTCTTATGAAAGACCTACATTAGTACCTGTTTTTGCTAACCAAAAGAAATGCAAAGAGGATTTTTGCTTTTACAGAAAATGGTTATTGCTTTTTTGCTTTATGTTGTTTTGGTTTATGAAAGGTTTCTTAAGCCAGGGAAGCGTGTATTTACTATTTGGCCTTTTACAGAAAAGGTTCGCCAACTTCAGGTGTTACTGATAATTTTTTTTCTTAACTGGAGGAGGATAACTTGTATTATATTTTTCTTCTCCATGGTTATACTTTCCCGGAGGTGGGAGTGCTGGAGGATGGGAAACTTAACTTTACTGACTGTGGCATTACAGCTTCTGTGCTTTGGGAGACGTAGGAGTGCAGAGGGTAGGGGAACAAATTTCTTAAAAGATATGCTTGACATCTGGATTAATGAAGAAGAGGAAAAATTAAAACCCTAGATATTCCAAATAGGATACTGACATACAGCTAAGAATGGTCCATCCAGAAGATCCTGGGGACAAGGCTAGAAGCTGTTAGACCCAGAGCAGAGTTTACATAAATCTACTGTAAAGGTAATTCTCCCTGTTTTTGGAGAAACAAGATAAAAAAGGAAATAATGCTATCTGTTCTAATTCTTCACATCCTGTTTGACCTTGCTCCCCACCTCCCACTGCAGTCTAGCTATTCCATGTAAATTATCTAATACGCAGAGTGGTACCTTAATCCAAGTAACCTTTATTAAATTGTCCCAGGTGAAGTTCTAATACTCAAAAAGCAGGATCAGTTTAAGTTGCCTCAGGTCCTTCTGGGAATGAGGTATGGGATATGAATAAAATCAAAGTATGCTACACTCTAAATTATTTCACTGGTTAAAACATCATAATGAATTCTTCCCCTTAAAGTACTTTATATATTTCTAAAACAGAAGATACAGTTATGATTGGAAATAGCTCTATAATGTTGTACCTGCAGAGTTTAACATACCTTAGTAGTATATTTATAATTATAACCTATTCTGATTTCTTTTCAAATATTAGGTGTCCTAGTTGCCTACGAAGGTTTGCCACTTCATCTTGCACTGTTCCCCAAACTTTGGACTGAGCTATGCCAGACTCAGGTAAAGAGAATGAGTTTTAGATGCCTTGGTCTTTCATCTCATCCGACCACGTAGTCAGTAGTTCTAGGAACAATGGGTTAAAGACTTGCTGGAAATTGGGGATGTTACAGACTCTTGATAGGTTAAATATTATTAATGGAAGTAACAGCTATTAAGCAAAGGGCATCTAGTTGGCCTTTGAGGGTTTTTTTTCACTTCTGTAGATTTGTTTGACAAAGGATATTTCACATAAGCTGTTTATAATTAAATCCCTCACATATAGGTCAATGTAAACAGTTGTGGTAAAAGTCTAAAACAGGGAGCTATTAGGGCAAGAAGGCATATGCCACTTCTGGCTCTCCCTCACCTCCCCCATCTGTTCTCCCCTCCACTGTTCCAGAAGCTCCAGCAGAAACCATTTCAGTAGTCTGTCCTTTACCTTTTGCTGATCTGTTACCTCAGGGAAGTTTTTCAAGAGTCTGATACACTTAATTTTTTATTGACAGTCTCATTGAGAACAGGAAACACAGTACACACTACCTTAGAATCTTAAGAGCCAGCCCCTTAAAGTGATAGGCACCTAAGTAATGCTTGTTAAATTGTGGAGAGAGAATGGTGGAGAGAGGGGAGGAATCATACTGGTCCTAAGGTTTAGCCCATTCCTTACATCAGGTATCCCCCTGTCCTTAGACCCTAAAAAAACTGTTTTTATTGCCTGATTGCATCTGCCCATTCCCAGAGGATGAGATGAGTTTATTAATTCCTTTGACATAAATCTTTACCCACATTTAGTATCTGGAATACTTTGAGTCTGGCCCAGCCTCCTGCCCATGAGGTAGTGCTCTGTATATTCTCATAATGGATGTGTCACATGGTACTGTAATAGTTGTTTATCTCCTTGCCCCAAACCATGAACTCAAGTGTAGAGACTTACGAGTCATCTCTATTCCCTGAAGTGTCATTCTGTTTCCTATAGTAGGAATCTTTGATAGGCTAGTATGCTTTAATCACACGGCTTAGTACATGGTAGACATTCAGAAAATGACTGACTTTTGAGCTGAGAGTTCTGTTCAGTAAATTGGAGATATCTGCTTTTTCCCCCCTCTGCCACTATTGCTTTTTTCATTCTTCCTGGTTTGAGTCGTTGCTTCTTTTGGTTTCTGTACTCTGCCACCGCCTATTGCTTCCCTGTTGCTTTATCTGCTTCTGCACTGTACTACTTCCTTTACTTGGCTTTTTTCCCGCAGAATTCATCAGCCCCCAGTGCTAACAGCTAAACCATCTAAGGCTTCCAGGGCTCCTGCCAGTCCTATAGGAGCAGCTGTGCTGTGCAAGAAACACAGGCAGCAGGCAAAGACTGACCAGTAGAATAAGACAGATTTTCCTGATACCAGGGATCTGAAGACCTGGGTGCTAGTCCCTCTTGACTCCTAATTTCTTGGGTGACCTTGAGCAGTTTACTTACCACGGTGCTTAGTCTACTAAAACATATAAGTATATACATATGCATGTACATGTTATCTAAATTTTATCCTTTTGTCTTCCATAATGATCTTATTAAAACACACATGTAAATAATCTAGGGGCTGTACCTACTTAAAGACATACTACTTGTGTTTAAGAGCCATGACCATTTGAAAACAGGAAAGCCAAATTTTAGTAAAATTTCCATATATGGGGACCCACTAATTCTGTGAGGTAACGAGGAGAAGAGGTTTGCTGTTTACTTTTGCAGGTATTTATGGGGGGAAGGATATTTAACAGACAGTTACCATTGTTAGTGAGATTATACAGTGAAAGTTTTAATGCACTTTAGAGAATAAATTTAATTCTTAAAATGTGTCTTTTTTCTACCTGTGATTTAGCATTGTTCCCCTGAAAACATCCTATTTGTCATTCTGACTTGGCCAGTCCTTATTCACTTCCATAATGCTAGATAATAAAGCTGCATTTCTATTGAAACACAGTTGTTCAATTTTGCCATTCAAACTTTTTACAAGTCTCTTCTTCTAACACTCAGCCATTTAGTCCAATTTAGAAATACTTCAGTTTATTGGAAGGACAGTTGCTAACTGAAAGCTTAGTAGACAAAAGTGACTTTTCCAGTAGGATTTAAAATGACTTTGGATGTACATCATAGACAGTGTACTGAGGATTTGCAGTTGTTTCAGTGCTCAACCAGTGCGTCTTCTCCCCACTTTAGTCTGCCATGTCAAAAAACTGCATCAAGCTTTTGTGTGAAGATCCTGTTTTTGCAGAATATATAAAATGCATTCTAATGGATGAAAGAACTTTCCTAAACAACAACATTGTCTACACATTCATGACACATTTTCTTCTAAAGGTATGTCATAAGTTGGAAACTCAGTCTGTTACTTACAATTAATTAATGGTTTTGTTTTCAGAGTATTAGTCTTTTGGAGTTTTTGTTTTTTTAATCAATCATCTTTTTCAGGTTCAAGGTCAGGTGTTTTCTGAAGCAAACTGTGCCAATCTGATCAGCACCCTTATTACAAACTTGATAAATCAGTATCAGAACCTGCAGTCTGATTTCACCAACCGAGTCGAAATTTCCAAAGCCAGTGCTTCTTTAAATGGGGTAAGGACTACGGAAGGGGGAATAGTTACGTACTTCAGAACTTTCCTTATATCAGCTCTAAATTTGGCCTTAGCATGATTTTACTTTATACATATAGTTTTATCATTTGAACTTTAGAAGCCGCATATGGTGGAAAAAACTAACCAAATAAAAATGTGTTCACTCTGCTTTTTATGTATGTCGCACACACTTTGTTACCTTAGAAGACATGAGCCAATGTCATTAAATGCTAAGACCACTAAGAGGAAACATTCCCTTTATCTACTTTCTCACATTTTTTGAAACATTACTTGTGATGTTTATTAGTGCCTGTGACTCATAAGCAACTGAAAATCAATTAGTAATCCGAATATAAAGCCCGTTAAAACTAGGGAACTAGTTGCTTTGTCTAGTCTCTGTGACAGCCATGTCAAACAATAAGGAAGCACGCTGGAAACACGGGCTAGCACGCATCCAACAGCAGCCTCCTGAGGAAGAATGAATGCTTAGACGTCAGAACGGATTCCAGAGCTGAGTGAGGAAGACCCTTATTACCACTTGTGACAGCCACCAGAAGTCAGCATATCTGAAAACTCTGATTCCTAGATTAGTAAGGCCTAAATTTCTCATGGATCATTCATGGTTTGTTTTTTAAATTTCTGTATAAGTTCTATTACTGATTTTTTTCCTTTCTTTCCCATTTTTGGAAAGCATTGAGTCTTCAGTATGACTTAATACTGCTATACTTATACCACTACTTATCACACTGGCTTTCTAGTTTTAGCATTCTTCCAAAAATATCAGAGCAACCAGGATGGATTCTTGGAAAAGTAAACATGTACGTTAAACTGTTAATAGCTGTGTCAAAATGTTGGTTTTGGCATTTGAAATGTTCCCTGTCTGGATTTTTGTAGGACTTGCGGGCACTTGCTTTGCTCCTGTCGGTACACACTCCCAAACAATTAAACCCAGCTCTAATTCCAACCCTGCAAGAGCTTTTAAGCAAATGCAGGACTTGTCTGCAGCAGAGAAACTCACTCCAAGAGCAAGAAGCCAAAGAAAGAAAAACTAAAGGTTAGCTTTATGGACTAATACTGACAGTAGGGTGGGAGAAGGGAAGAATATATACTCTGTGCAACTGACTTTACAGTAGCTGTGTGTTTAGTTGAGCCTATATTTAAACGCTAAAAAACGAAATTTCCCGTAGACACCTCCCAGTGTGTGATCTTCATGACTCTTTTCAGAGAATTTCTTGCTGTTCATTTTCACAGATGATGAAGGGGCGACTCCTGTTAAAAGAAGGCGTGTTAGCAGTGATGAGGAGCACACTGTGGACAGCTGCATCAGTGACGTGAAAACAGAAACCAGGGAGGTCCTGACCCCGACCAGCACTTCAGACAATGAGACGAGAGACTCTTCAATTATCGATCCAGGAACTGAGCAAGATCTTCCTTCCCCTGAAAACAGTTCTGTTAAAGAATACCGAATGGAGGTTCCATCTTCATTTTCAGAAGACATGTCAAATATCAGGTCACAGCATGCGGAAGAACAGTCCAACAATGGTAGATTTGAAGACTGTAAAGAATTTAAAGACCTTCACTGTTCCAAGGATTCTAACCTCGCTGAGGAAGACTCTGAGTTCCCTTCTACTTCCCTCTCCGCAGTCCTGTCTGACTTAGCTGACTTGAGAAGCTGTGATGGTCAAGCTTTGCCCTCACAGGACCCTGAGGCTGCTTTATCGCTCAGCTGTGGCCATTCCAGAGGGCTCTTTAGTCACATGCAGCAACACGACATTTTAGATACCCTGTGTAGGACCATTGAATCTACAATCCATGTGGTCACAAGGATATCTGGCAAAGGAAACCAAGCTGCTTCTTGACATTAGATGTAGCATGTCTACTTTTAAGGTCCCCCTTCCCCCTAATGCTGTTTGTATAAGTTTTGCTTATTTCTGTTTTTGTGCTTCAGTTCGTCCAGTGCTCTCTGCTTGAATGGCAAGATAGATTTATAGGCTTAATTCTTGGTCAGGCAGAACTTCAGATGAAAAAATTTGCATCTTCAGTATACTTTCTAAAGGGCAATCAGATAACGGATTTGTTTTATGTAATTAAGAGTTCACTGTAGTGGCTTTCATTTAATATGGCTGTCTGGGAGGAACAGGGTTTCCTGGCCCTTACAATGTAATTTAAACCTAACAGCATTTTTACTGTGTATAATATGGTGTCCTCTGTGCCAGTTTTGTACCTTATAATAGAGGCAGGTTGCCTCCGATCGCTGTGGTTCTTATTATCAAAATTAAGTTTACTTGTATACGGAACAACCACAAGAAATTTGATTCTGTAAAGAATCCTCTTTAGCTGTGGCCTGGCAGTATATAAATGGTGCTTTATTTAACAGAATACCTGTGGAGGAAATAAAGCACACTTGATGTAAAAATAATTGTTTTATTTTTATTGACATGACTGATTGCTATTCTGTGCACTTAATTAAACTGATTGTGATGACTTTTTACTTGTTTACATATGTTGCTTCAGTCTTCTCAAGATGAAACTAATGAGAAAACTGAAATGAGGGGAAGCACTTCTCCATTCTATTCTGTTTCATTAGAAGTGGAGTGGCAGTCCAAAAAGCAACTTACTTACCCTGTAGACTTTTCAATCCTCATTACCCCAAAATGCATAACTGCTGCAGGGAGAAGTGTAACGGTACAGCCAGCTCGCCCTCACGTCAACATGCTCCTGAGTGCGACATGCCACTGTTTGTTTCACTACCTAAGAGCTACTACATACCTTAAAAACCCTGAAATAAATAAAATAAAGGAATAGTTACCAACATGCCATTTTTTTTGTCTTCCTGAACTAAAACTGTAGCTAAAAGTAAGCTTGCTAGGACAAGCTTTAGCTTGGGACACTTTAACCATCTGTACGTAGGGATTCAACCCAGAAGAGCATCTACAGGAGGTAAAGTTAATACCTAATTTCAGGTTGCTTGCTTTTAAACTCAGTGCAGTCTAGTCATAAAGATTCAGACAATGCTTTCGATTCTGTACAAGTTGATGGATTTCATCCAGTACAAATTAACAGTACTTGTTTTCTTTTTTAAAAGGAGTAACAGGGAAGAGGTAAATGACACTTTTTCTGCTTACAAAAAGTAATGCCCTTATAAAATCTTCAAACTAATTCAACCATTTAGGGTGGTTAACTGCAGTAAACCTTTTATTTCTTCAAAATGCTGCTTCTGCCAACAGAATTTTATGTTCTCTTCTTTACAAACAGGAACTCCTTTACAGTCCAACTGTAATTCCGTTTGCCCTAGAGTAGGCACAAAATTCAGTGCAACTGTTGCATAGTGTTCTGGAAGAAGAAAAGGAAAGCTTATTACTGCATTATGAAAAGGAAAATTTACCCATACAGTACCACTATTTGCTTTTCACAGTAGGGGGAAAATAGCTTGAGAGTTTTTGGACTCAAAACAGTACTAATAACATACCTTCTGGCCAGTTCCTACACCTCCATTTCATGACGATTTTTTTATTTGTTAACTGAAAACAAAGGGGAAATTCCACTGAAAACATCTTTTAAAATTTCCTACAATACTGTCACAAATAACCAAATCTGTTCATAAAAGCCCCTATGTACTAGAAGTAATCGATGAACAACATACACTCCCATTTTCCAGCTTATACGCCGCACCACTGAGAATTCATTGTCCCCCATGCCAAAATGTTTAACAGTAGTAACACCCAAGGACAGGAGTGTAACAAGAACAGAGCCGATGTCAGTGGCGAGGCAACTGACATTTGGCAACACACACCCTAGTGATTTAGGTGGCAGAAACCAGAAACCAACTTTTAGACCAAAAGTTGGAAGGAAATCTATAATTGTGCCTTCTGAAATCATAAATACTTGCAAAATTACTGTGAAACGAAGGCTTCATCTTTATTATACTTAGTATTTATAACATTTATTATTTACCTTACAACCAACTTTATAAAGTGCTCAAGTTTCTGTGAACTCAGATAAAAAGCCAAAGCACATTAAAAACAGGATGAATAAAGCAATATTAACAGAAGAGTCAGTCCCAGCTTACCTTCCTTTAAACCAGAAGATTACTTACCAGTTCTATATATTCACCAGTGATGTTCCCATCAAACATTTGGAATTTCCCTCCCTTTTCAGCTTCTAATACAGCAGGAGATTTAGAAAATTTTTGCACCAGCTAACCAAGCAAAATGTACAATAGACATGTTATTCCAGCACATACTATCATGTTTTTAACCTAAATGTAAAATATTAATATAACAATTTACTGTAGTTTTGGCTTTTTTAATTGTGGCTACACAGCTATTATAGCTTTCCTTCCCTTTCTCTCCTCTTTCAGAGGAAGAAAACTCAGTAAATTGCTCCAAGCTCCTAAATGCTGATTAACTCCTCCAAAATGCCCATCTTTTCCCCCTCAAATTTTTCAGAGGCTATCCTAAAGATTTCTAGATCCTTTCAATCAGGAAAACATGGCCATACAGGAAACGAAAACCCAGCTCCAGTTCTTAGTGGCTTATTTTCTCCAAATGTCAGCATTTCAGATCCTAACTTGAAAAGTTACTTACATCTTTCACAGTGAAGATTCTATACAGCTGCTCAACAGCTGTATCAAACAGCTCCGTCATGTGCAGGGCCACAGTGGGAATCCTCACACCCAGTGCCACTGGAGAAGAGGTCTGAATCTCAAGAGAAAAGGTTCCAGTATGACAAAAGATTTTGAAAATTCTTCTAATCTTAATAAAACACCAGAATGTCCCGAATTGCACACTACCCCCTTCCACTAAAGCCTTTTAGCACCACCAGTTCTGGTCTTTATTTTGAAAACAGTTCATTGTTCCTATAAGCTCTTTAGCTATTCCAGTCACAGGCTATGACCTCACACCCCAAATCTTATTTGGACATGTAAATATGGCCCAGAGGGCAAAAAAGTGAAGCAGGTGAAGGACAACAGCACTGAAGGCCAAAGGGCCCCAATTCCCCACCACCAGATTCCAAGAACAGGATCTAAAACCGTCAATCGACCAAAAGTCTGGAGAGGTTCTCCCATTGTTTTATGTGAACCACGAAGTCACCTGGTTTTGTATTCTCTGCTGCCTACCAAAACAACCTGCCTTTACAACACCGTCTTGAACTAAATTCAATTTTTTATCCCACAGAAAGGCCTACTTATACAATCCCTTCCATCAAGGATGAAAGTCTCATTTAATCACTTCCCCCAAAAACAGCAGAGGAAGCAAGGGTGGATTCGCTGGCCCTGGTCACTATCCTCTGCAGTTCGTCATCGCAAGGCTATTTAGAGCTTTGAAGCCTAGTGGCCACCAGAGGGCATACCTGCAAGGTATTCTCACTCAGTTTTCTTTTAACGGTCAATTCCTGCGTTGCCATAGCTTTCGTTGGTAAAATCATTCCCATTGTAAACTCTACAAAGAAAACATGAGAAGTGGTTTTAATAAAGAATGTTTTCCCTTTCAAAACAAATAGTAAGGCAGAAAACCGAAAACAGTATGTAAGAATATAAAAGAACTGATATTTATAAAAAGAATTCCTATAGCATTTTGAGAGTTTCGAGACCATTCTGTATTTTTACCTATAAAACTAATCATGAACAACACAAGATCCACAGCAGCGAATGCCTTTTATCCTTTCCTTTTTATCAAATGCCTTACTTTTATCTAGTTCTTGATAAAACAGCATAATTTTCAAATGTTCTTTTCCAAAAAGCTCCATTTTAAATGACTAACTAACAGCTTTATGGCCTTCACTTACTGTCAAAACCAGACACTTGCTCATTGCTTCACCACCACCTCACAAAGCTTGGCCTCCCAGTGTTCAAGCCTGTGGGCCAGCCACATGTGTGATCTCGTGAGAAAAGTGGCAACCCCAAACGCTTCTGTGCCAACACCTAGATGCTCAGGTAGCAGAGTCCAAGGATGAGGTGCAGACATACAGGCCCTGCTGGCCATTTTGTCTGGCAGGTAACTTCTCTAATTTAGGGAAGAAGACAATAACCTCAATTCCACACAGTATAGGGATTAACTACGTAAGTCTCAACTACCTGAGTCGCTTTCATTCATTCATTCATTCATTCATTCAACAAAGATTTATTAAGCACCTACTATGTGCCAGGGCATTATGACAGATGCTGGAGACAGCAGTGAACAAGATAAAGACACCTTCCATGCCCTCACGGAGCTTATAGTCTAGCAAGGAAGACAGACATTAAACTATACAAACAACTGATTAAATAATTATCATTCCAGAAAGCTATTAAGCTATTAACAATTGTGTAGGCAAAATGGTTCTCACTATGTAAAATACTGATAAGCACTAAATATGGTCTTAGTCGTGACTAGCTCTCAATCTCCAGACTACAATTTATCCTACAGCATAAAGAGTTGTTTCTGGAGCCTTGGACATCAGCCTAACCTGGGAATCCAGACCACAGTGCAGAGCATTACTTGGGTAAATAGAAAAGGGACCCTCTAGTTCACAAGGGATGCCTTCTTTACCCGTCTTAAGTGCCTCCAGGTAATCTCCAAGGGCCTCCCTGACCTTGGCGGTGCCTGCAGTTTTCATAAGATCCTTCAGTATATCCCCATCTCCTTTCTTTATACTCACGTTCACCTACAAATCAGAAAAATACAAACCTAAGAAAAATCTGGTTTGATGTATTCTCACAACACTGGGACATATGGATGAGAGAACTGTGATGGTGAGGGAAGGGAAAGAAAGAAATGGATGTAAGAGAGAGATGACAGGTTTCCTCATATAGTTTGAGAAGATGTAAAGGGTTTCTTATCAAGGGTCCGTTGATTAGGTTTGTGGCCAGATCATGAAGGACTTCTTAGGATGTGAACCCCCTAATCTGCGTATGTTTTATCTGCTTATATAACATACTGAAGATGTAGTCCATGGCTTTTATCAGGGTCTATAAATGCGCTGTCCAGTATGGTAGCTGCTCAGCCACATGTAGCTACTGAGTACTTGCAATGTGCCTGGTCGGATTTGAGATGTGCTTTAAGTGTAAAATAACACACCAGACTCTGAAGACTTAGTACCAAAAAGAATGTAAAATAACCTCTTAATAACTTTGATATTAATTACATGTTAAATATTATTTTAAATATTGGGTAAAATAAAAAATATTAAAACTAATTTTACCTGTTTCTTTTAACTTTTTAAATGTGGCTGCTAGAAAATTTCAAGTTCCTTATGTGGCTTGCATTACATTCCTATTGAACAGCGCTGGTCTAGAACCCCAAAACCAGTGTAATTAGGTAAATCACGTTTCCCCACAGCCTGGCCTTGGGCTACATTTTTTTTAGCAGGGAGGAGAGTTGGCAAAGGAAGAAGAAGAGGGGGAAAAAAGAGAAGGAGGAGGGGAAGAACAGGGACAGGAGAGAGGGGGAGACAGGGAAAGGAAAGCATCAAAGTTCTGCTCTGGGGATGCCTCCGTGGTGCTCTCAGGTGAGGTGTTGGCATGAAATCATGTAGTGTCCCTGTGATTCAGCTGAGTTGGGCCTGGTCCCAGGTTCCAGTTCCAATTTGAAGAGTCTGTTCTGTAATGCTACCAAGGGTTGAATCTAAAAGACCAATTTAACATGTTGATGAAACACTTCTCAGCTGATGGATCTGAACACAGCTAAGTGAAATCACAGCCCGAGTACAGCAACGTGTCTGAAGGTATGTCCGAGACAGCCCCGCTTTTACGGCATTTTATAATCTTTAATAGAGGCGGCTTATAGACAAGTGGCTCAGTACAACTTAGTTTCTATATCTCTAAAGCCTTCACACTGAATACATTCACAAATCAAAAAAGACCTTTTATCAAACTACCTTTATTTGGAAAATACAGCTGCTATACAAATGGTCTCAACCCACAACAAAGCTTTTAAAGAGGGCACTAACCACAAACCAAGCATAGGAGTTACGCAGGCTCTATCTCCCAAACTAGAGGAGCCAGGCAAAACATACTAACACACACTAACTAGCTTACAAAACACGTGTGATATAACCAAGGGAGATCACAGCTACAAGCTAAGAATTTTCACTATTAAAGGGAAAGAGCAAAGATGTAGGGAAAGAGAAACAAAACCCTGTTCACCAAGCTGTGCATCTTGCCTGAGCACTTTACAGTATATACACTGTCACATTTATCTGGTAACATTCTGAAAGGTCTAATTAACCCCATTTCACAGATGAGGAGGCCATGGAGGGTGCAGCCACCTGCCCAGCCCCACACCTGGTCTAAGGGAGAGTCTAGGGCTTCCCAGGATCACTCCTTCTCCCACACCACTCTGTCCACACCCCACGCTGCCCCCACCACCCCGATACAGCTATTCTTCTCAGCAAACAAGCCCTCCACAGTTCAACAAAACTACCGCACAGGAACCACACAGTCTGATAAAATTTTTCAAATGCCCAACGCCTATAACAGAAGCTTGATTTTAAAAAAAAAAAAAAAAGAAGAAGAAAAAGAAAGAAACTCCAACAGATACCTCACCTCGGTGTCATCTACTTCATTTTCTTCAGACAGGCTGGGTATTTCAATCAGTCCCTTGTGCTTTGCACCAGATTCTTTAATTATACCTAAAATGAGCAAAATATGTTTTTCAATCACAAAAGTAACAACTAGTTTCCATAAAACTGCCCTGCCTAACTGAACAGTCCACCCTTCTCACAGGGCACCACCATGGTGACGATGAGGCAGATTCATGGCTTCCCCGCCACACACATGCCAAAGCCGACCCCACTCTCCCGGCCCACATCAGAGGTAAGCACCGAAGAGGGGGATAGAACCTGGCCTATAAAAGTGCACACGAAATCGGGGCTGCACAGGGTTGGAGAAGGTGGGTCTGTCGACCAATGTTTCTTTTCTCATTTGCCAATACTCTTTAGCAAGTTAAAGCAGCATAAAGGGCTATCTTGAAGAGAGGTCACAAAAGGGACAGGAAAGCAAAAACAGACAATGAGTTCTGATCATGGAAAGAGTGAGGGGAGGGAGGCTGTGGCCTGAGGAAGTTTGTGTGGACTCCATGCAGCTGGATTTCTTTCAAGCCCAGAGTGTTGACTTCAGTGACATCAAGATGGTGACATATTGCACAGCAAAGGAAACCATAAGCAAAAAAATGACAACCTACGGAATGGGAGAAAATATTTGTAAAACATGAAACTGACAAAGGCTTGACCTCCAGAATATATAAACAGCTCATACAACTTAATAAGAAAAAACAAACAACCCAATCCAAAAACGGGCAGAAGACCTGAACAAGCAATTCTCCAAGGAAGAAATACAAATGACCAATAGGCACATGAAAAAATGCTCAAGTATCACTAATTATCAGTGCAACCAGCACTCAAATCTGGGTGGACAGCATTCCTGCTTGCAGCAGTGCACAAGCAGAGCTCAGCTAGCAATTCTGCCTGATTTGGGTCCCCAGGTATAAGGCCAAAGCCGGTGTGGAGCCCATTTTACCGCCATACCCAGGCAGGGAGGCAAATTCGCACCTCCACTCAACTGCTGAGTGTAGTCTCTCGCCTGACCGTCCAGGAGGCCCAACCAGAGATCCTGGGCAGCCTCGTAGTTCATCCAAATAGCCCCACTCAGGAAGGGAGCCAAGCCAGAAGCCCTGCCCAACTGGTGAGCACAGCCTCTGGCCCTGCACAACCGAGGGGCCTGAACAGCAACCCTAAGCAGCCTCCAAGCCCAGCCTACAGCCTTCCCCACTGCTTAACACAGCTTGTGTTAAGGCCTTGTCCAGGCACAGAGCCCAGCAGAGACCCTACCCAACTGCAAACAACAGTCCCTAGCCCCACCCACCCACAGGCTACAGCTGGAAGCCCCTCCTGTCCAGGGAGCCCAGCCAGTGACCTTGTTCAACAGCAGAGCATACCCAGCGGCTTAAGGATGGTGAAGCCAAACCTGCAGGCCTGCCCACCTTCAGGGCACAGTGAGTCCCCACCTGGTCACAGAACACAGCCTGAGGCAAGGTCCTGCCATGAAACCCTGCCTAAATACAGAGTCCAGCAGCAGCACCACCTGGTCAGAGAGCATAGCCTGAGACCCCATTCAACCAGGAAGGATTGACTGCAGAGCCCAGCCCATAACCCTGCCCAATCACAGAGTCCAACCAGTGTCACTGCCCTGCCAGGGAACACAGCCAGTGACTCTGCCTGACCAGAGAAACTGCACAGCCCAGCTAGTGACCCCACATAACTGTGGAGCCCAGCCAGCAACCCCGGCCAGTCAGGTAGCCCACCCAGCAGCCCTGCTTGAATATTGAGCCCAGCCAGCCAACTTACCCAACCACAAAGCCCAGCCAATGGTAATCCCACCCTGGCCCTGGAGCAGAGGCAGTGTCCCCACCCAACCAGAGACCCCAACAGCAACCTCGCCTACCCATGGACACTAGAGCTAACATGTCCAATAGCCCAAGCTGAATGATGAAAGTCTTCTCCTGCCAAAGCAAACTGTAAAATCTGGAAAAGGAGACCACTTACTTATATATTAAGTCCCTATCTATCAATAATTACTTTAAACATAAATAGATTAAATTCTTCAATCAAAAGACACAGAATGGCTGAATGGGTTAAAAAAGACAAGATCCAACAACATGCTGCCTATGAGAGACTCACTTTAGCTTTAAGGACATGCATAAACCAAAAGTGGAAGGATGGAAAAAGGTATTTGAAGCAGATATTAACCAAAAGAAAGCAGGAGTAGGTATACTTACATTAGACAAATAGAATTTAAGCTAAAATTGGTCAAACAAAGAAGGCCATTATATAATGCTAACAGGGTCAATTCATCAAGAAGATACAACAATTATAAATATTTGTGCACCTAGAACTGGAGCACCTAAATATATAAAGCAATTACTAACAGAACTTACAAGGAGAAATAAAGCCCCCAACTATTACTGTATTGCTATTTAATACCCAATTCTTAACGATGGATATATCACCACAGAAAGCCAATAAGGAAATCCCAGATTTGAACAACACTATAGACCAAACAGACCTAACAAACATATGGACAGTCCATCAAACTGCAACAGAATACACATTCTTCTCACACTCCCACAGAACATTTACTAGGATAAATTATAAGTTAGGCCACAAAACAGGTCTCAATAAATTCAAAAAGATAGAAATTATAATAAGTATCTTTTCCAACTACAATGATATGAAACCAGAAATCAGTAACAGGAGGAAAGCTGGAAAATTCACAAATACATGGAAATTAAAACACTCCTGAACAACTAATGGCCCAAGGAAATCAAAGGGACATTTTAAAAATATCTTGATACAAATAAAATTGGAAACACAACACATGAAAACTTGTGAGATGCAGCAAAAGCAGCTGGAAGAGGGAAGTTTGTTAACTATAAATTCATACCAGAAAAAATATCTCAAATAAAGAACCTAACTTCACACCTCAAGGAACTAGAAAAAGAACAAACTAAGCCCAAAGTTAGCAGAAGAAAGAAAATAACAAGCAACCTACAGATTCAGAGCAATCTCTTATCAAAATTCCAATGGCATGTTTCACAGAAATAGAATAAACAACCCTAAAATTTGTGTGGAAACATAAAAGACCCCAAATAGCCTAAGCAATCTTTAGAAAGAACAAAGCTGGAGGCATCATACATCCTGTTTTCAAATTACATTACAAAATGTGGTAATCGAAACAGTATGGTATTAACATAAAAACAGACACATAGATCAATGGAACAGAACAGAAAGCCCAGGAAGAAACCCTTGCATATATGGTCAGTTAAGCTATAATAAAGGAGCCAAGAATATTCAGTGTAAGGAAAGGACAGTCTCCTCAATAAATGATGTTGAGAAAGTTGGCAGCCATAAGCAAAACAATGAAACTGGACCACCATCTTACACCATACACAAAAATTAACTCAAAATCAACTAAAGACTTGAATGCAAGATCAGAAATCACAAAACTCACCCAACCACAAAGCCCAGCCAACGGTAATCCCACCCTGGCCTTGGAGCAGAGGCAGTGCCCCCACCCAACCAGAGACCCCAACAGCAACCTCGCCTACCTACAGACACTAGAGCTAACATGTCCAACAGCTCCTTAACATTGGTCTTGGCAAACATGTTTAGATTTGACACCAAAAGCAAAAATAAACAAGTGAGATTAGTCAAACTATAAACCTTCTGCACAGCAAAAAAAACCATCAACAAAATGAAAAGGCAATCTACTGAATGAAAGAAAATATCTGCAAATCATATATCTGATTAGGGGTTAATATCCAAAAATATATAAAGAACTCACAAAACTCAATAACAACAAGAACGAAACAATCTGATTAGAAAATGGGCAGAGAATCTGAAGAGATATTTTTCCAAAGAAGACATACAGGTGGCCAACAGGTACATGAAACAGTGTTCAACAATATTAAACATCAGGGAACTGCAAACCAAAATCACCATAATATATCACCTCACACATGTTACAATGTCTCTTATTAAAAAGGGAAGAAATAATGCATGTTGGCAAAGATGCAGAGAAAGGAACCCTGTGCACTACTGGTAGGAATGTAAATTGGCACAGCCACTATGGAAAACAGTATGGAGGTTCCTGTAAAAATTAAAAATAGAACTATCACATGCTCCATCAATTCCACTTCTGGGTATACATCCAAAAGAAACAAAAACACTAATTTGAAAAGATAAATACTCCCTCATGTTCACTGCAGTATTATTTACAATAGCCAAGACATGGAAGCAACGTAAGTGTCCACTAATGGATAAATGGATAAAGAAAATGTGGTATATATACACAGTGGAATATTATTTAACTACAAAAAAGAAAAACCTTGCCATTTGCAGCAACAGACATGGACCTCAAGGGCATTATGTTAAGTAAAATAAGTCAGACAGAGAAAGAAAAATACTGTATGATCTTACTTATATGTGGAACCTAAAACAAAACAAAACAAAAAATCTAACTCATAGATATAGAGAACAGATTAGTGGTTGCCAGAGACAGGGAGTGGGGGAATGGGTAAAAAATGCGTGAATGTGGTCAAAGATGCAAATTTCCAGTTATAAAAAATAAATCCTGGGGATGTAATACACAGTATGGTGACTATAATAATGTACAGTATATCTGAAAGAAAGTAAATCTTAAAAAATCTCATCACAAGAAAAAAGAAAAACTTGTAACTATATATAGTGATGCATGTTAAGTAGGCTTATTGTGTTCACCATTTCTTGATGTATACCAATATAAAATCATTACTTTATAACCCACTATGAATATAATGGTATATGTCAATTATATCTCAATAAAATAGAAAGGAAATGAAGATTAGAGCAAAAATAAATGTAATTTAGAGTAGGAAAGCAATACAAAAGGTTAATAAAACAAAGAGTTGGTTCTTTGAAAAGATAAACAGTACTGACAAAACTTTAGCTAGACTAACCAAGGAAACAAAAGAAGATCCAAATAAAATTAATAATGAAAGGGGAGACGTTACAACTGAGCCCACACAAATACAAATGATAATAAGAGATTACTGTCAACAATTATATGCTAAATAACTGGACAACCTAAAAGAAATGGATAATTCCTAGAAACATATCACCTACAAAGCCTGAATCATTAAGGACTAGAAAATCTGAACAGACCAATTACAATTAAGGAAACTGAATCAGTAATTAAAAAAAAACTCCCAACAAAGAAAAGCCGAAGACCAGATAGTTTCATTGGGGAATTCTACCAAATATTTAAAGAATTAACATCAGTCCTTTTCAAATTCTTCCCAAAAATTGAAGAGAAGGGAACATTCTTAAATTCATCTTAAGATGCCAGCATTACCAGGATACCAAAGCCAGTTAAGTACACTATAAGAAAAAAATTACAGACCAATATTTCTGATGAATACAGATGCAAAACTTCTCAACAAAATACTAGCAAACAGAACTCAACAGCACATTAAAAGGATCATATACTATTGTCAAGTGAGATTAATCCCTGGGATGTGATGATGGCTTAATACCCAAGTCAAATGTGACATACCACATTAATAGAATGAAAAATAAAGATCATATGATAATCTCAAATCATGCAGAAAAAGTATTTGACAAAATTCAACATCTACTGATGATAAGAACAAGCAACAAATTGGGTATAATAGAACCGTATCTCAGCATAATAAAGGCCATATATATGACAACTCCACTGCTGGCATCATATTCAATGGTGAAATGCTGAAAGCTTTCCCTCTAATATCAGGAATAAGACAAGGGTACCCACTATCACTGCTCCTATTCAACACGGTATTGAAAGTCCTAGCCAGAGCAATCAAGAAACAGAAACAAAAGGCATCCAAATTAAAAAGGAAAAAATAAAACTGTCTTTGTTTGCAAATGATATGATCACATATAAAAAAAATCCTAAAGGCTCTACCAAAAAACTGTTAGAACTAATAAACAAATTTATAAAGTTTCAGGATACAAAATCAACATACAAAAATCAGTTGTGTTGCTATACACTAACAATGAGCTATCAGAAAAAGAAATAAAGAAAACAATCCCATTTACAATGGCCGCAAAAAACGGTAAAATACTTAGGAATAAATTTAACCAAGGAGGTAAAAAATCTGTAGTCTGAAAACTGTAAGACAGTGATGGAAGGTATCTTATGTTCATGGATTGGAAGAATTAATATTGTTAAAATGTCCATACTATACAAAGGCACTTGTACATTCAATGTACTCCATATCAAGATTTCAGTGGCTTTTATAGCACAGGGGAATATATACAAGATCTTACAGTAGTTAACAGTGAAAAAAAAAATGTGACAATGAATATGTATGTGCTCATGTATAACTGAGAAATTGTGCTTTACACTGGAATTTGACACATTGTAAAATGACTATAACTCAAAAAATGTTAAAAAAAAAAAAAAATTTCAGTGGCTTTTTTTTTTTTTTTTACATTAGTAGAAAAAAAAATCCTAAAATTCACATGGAACCACAAAACACTGATAGCCAAAGCAAGCCTGAGAACAAAGCACAAAGCTGGAGGCATCACAATTCCTGATTTCAAACTTTAATACAAAGCTATAGCGGTCAAACTATGGTTCTGGTATAAAAAAAGATACATACCAATGCAACAGAATCAAGAGCCCAGAAATAAACCCATGCATGTATGATCAACTAATATATTGCAAGGTAAACAAGAATACTCAATGGATAAAAGATAGTAATCCTCAATAAACCATGCTGAGAAAACTGGATATTCACATGCAAAAGAATGAAACTGAACCCTTATCTTACACCATACACAAAAATTAACTTGAAATGAATTAAAAACATAAATGTAAGACCTGAATACACAGAACTCCTAGAAGAAAACATAGGGTAAAAGCTCCTTGATGTTGGTCTTGTGATAATTTTTGGATATATCAAAAGCACAAACAACAAAGGCAAAAATAAATAAGTATGACTAGACAAACTAAAAAGCTTCTGCATAGCAAAAGAAACAATCAATAAAATGAAAAGGCAACCTACAAAATGGGAGAAAATGTTTCCAGACCTTATCAGATAAGGAGTTAGTATCCAAAATATGTAAGAAACTCATACATCTCAAAAGCAAAAAACAAAAACAAATAATCCCATTAAAAAGAAGGGCAAAGGACCTGAGCAGACATTTATGCAAAGAAGATACTCAAATGCCCAACAGGTACATGAAAAGGTGTCCAGCATCACTATCATCAAGGAAATGTAAATTAAAACCACAATGAGGTATCACCACACCTGTTAGAACAGCTATCATCAAAAAGAGGTAAGTGCTGATGAGGATGTACAGTATTGGTAGGAACGTAAATTGGTGCAGCCAGTGTGGAAAACAGTATGGAGGTTCATCAAAAAATTAAAAACAGAACTACCATATGATCTAGCAATTCTCCTTCTGGATATGGAATCACTGTCTCTAAGAGACATTTGCACACTAAGTTCAATGCAGCATTATTTACAGTAGCCAAGGCATGGAAACCACCTAAGTGCCCACTGATGAATTAATCAATAAACAAAATGTGGCTTATTTACAAATTGGAATATTATTCAGCCACAAAAAGGGGAAATCTTGCCATTTGTGACAACATGGATGGACTTTGAGGGCATTATGCGAAGTGAAATAAGTCAAAGAAAACCATATACTATATGATCTCATCTATATGTGTAATCTAGAAAAACCAAATTCACAGAAACAGAGTAGACTGGTGGTTGCAAGGCAGGTAGAGAAGGGTAGTGAAGGTGGTCAAAGGTGTACAAAGGGTACAAACTTCCACTTACATGAGTAAGTTCTAGGAATGTTAATACACAGCGTGGTAACACAATACTGTATACTTGAAAACTGGTAAGAGAACAGATCTTAAAAGTTCTCAACATACACACAAAAAAATTGTAACCATATGAGGTGATGATGTGTTAACTAACTTTATTATGTAAATCATCTTGCAATATATACATAAATCAAATCATCACACTGCATACCTTAAACTCATATAATAAGTCAATGATACCTCAATAAAGCTGGAAAAAAGTTAAACTTAACATAATTAAAATTGAATTAAAAAAAAAAAAAAGGCGAGACAGTGTTGCCTCCTCTCCAGAGCATCACACTAGCCACCTCCAGGACTCACTGCTAGAGGAGAAAGCACATGGGGTCAGGGCAAGGCCTGTTCCACCTGCCCTCTGGCTGCTGCCTGGGAGTAGCTAGGTCTTATCTTGCAAAGAAGCCAATTGTTGCTTTGAGCTAAGGGAGATGGGAGAGATAAAGGACTATGAGCTTCCCTGGCGCCCTCAGAGCCGTGTCTTGGGGAGTTGGGGCAAGTAAGGAGACAGTCCTGCTCTGATCCAGCCAGCAGCCGCCACTGAGGGAGCAACTGAGAGCAAACCCCCAGCCAGAAAGTTCCAAGGCAGGAATGGAACTGCTTTTGATGCTTGCAGAATACCTTCCTGGGCCCTGGTCTGGCTCAAGCCAGCAAGACAACCACTAGGGCAGAGGCCCAAGACCAGCTCTCTAAACCAAACTCTCAAAAAAGGAGCGGGCTCAAGTTGAGGCCCAAGCTTCAACACAGCACAATCCTCCAGAAACACATCTCGCCCTCTCTCCTCTTCCTTTTCCCCTTTGTCTTCATACCCATGGTCATTTCAACAGATATTTACTGATTAGAGACTGTCTACCCAGCCAGGAGGTAGGCACCACGGAAGAAATTTATTCATTCAGCAAACACACAACGTTTTAGACAGTGATCTGGCCCTGGAAACAAAACCAATCAAATCCTGATGCAAAGACCCAAAGAGTGAAAACAACAAAAATGTTTATTAACCAATGAATAAACAAAATGGGCTACGTCCATACAACAGAACATTAGTTGACCATGAAAAAGAATGAAACATGTGGCAACACGAATGAGCCGTGGAAATATTATGCTAAATGAAAGAAGCCAGTCACAAAAGACTACATACTGTATGACTCCATTCACAGGAAACACCCAGAGCAGGCAAATCCATGGAGACAGAAAATAATTAGTGGTTGCAAAGACTAGAGAACTGACTGCTGATGTGTTTGAGGGGAAGACGAAAATGTTCTAAAACTAACTGTAGTGATGGCTGCACAACTCTGTGAAAACTACTGAACTGTACACTTTAAATGGGCAAACTGTATGGCATGTGAAATATATCACAATAAAGCTAATATTTTTAAAAATCTCCACCCTGATGAATGGGGGAAAGGGGAATCCAGAACAATTAACAAAATATTTAAGTAACCATATGTAGTACACCAAATATCAGTGCTTTGGGGAGAAATAAAGCAGGGAAGGGAAACAGTACAAGAAAGGGATCTAAAATTTTTAGAGACTGGAGACAAGTGGCTTCACTCAGGATGAAAACCTGAAGGATCCAAAGGAGCCAGCAGGCAGCAGCTCCAGGAAAAGCTAGTGCTCACAAGTACCCAACCGACTAGAGTCCTCCTGAGCACAAAGAGCCCTAAGCAGAGCTAAGTACTGGGGAAAAGGGAAGCCCCCAGCTGGTCAGACAAGGAACATGCAGTTAAGGGTGTCTCGAACTACAAACATCAATTCAGGAGCCCACAGCAGGAGTTCTAAAAACACCTGCTGAATGAATGACTAATGAATCAGTCGTCTCCGCCCCAATGCTGCCTCCAGCCCCACCTGTACCTGGAGGCCCCTGTTACCTTTCCAGCCCAGCTTGATGTTCCACTCATAGAAGAAAATCAGCTTTCCTTTGCGGCTGCTGCAGGAAGCCTCGCCTTCCACCTGCTTCAGCTCACTGACCTCACAGTGCCCAGTCTCATTCTCCACAGCGATGCCCACCAGGAGCTCACGGAGCTTCCCCTTGGACCAGCTGGTGGCATCCCGCTCTGTCCTGCCAGGAACCAGAAGGGCAGGGCCATGAATGGAAGGCCCCATTGGTATCCACATGCTCAGCCTGGAGAACCAGGGTTAACACCCCAGCCCAGCTCAGATCAGCGTAATTCCTCTCAAGCAGCCGTGAGAGGAGACTTCCAACTTCAGCACACTTCTCAAACCAGCTTTCTACCAAATATCTTCTAATCCTCCTGCTCAGTTCCTTAGGATACTGTTAGCCACTATGTAGGGTGGTGTTTTGTCTTAAAAACACTGGCTGACTTTAGGGGAAAGGTCTAGAAATCTCACCTGTTGGAAATGTAGGGGCAAAGCCTGGGCCACGTGAAAAGGCAGTAATAACTGAAATTTCACCATAACAAGACAAATTTTTACACATATATTATCTCATATGATTTTCCCAAATAACGTTCCCATTTTAGGGGGTGGAACTGAGCTGACAGAAGTCTGTTAAGTGCCCGTGGTCACAGGGATGGGAAAGGAGAGGTCAGCTCACTCCCTTCACAGGCTGAGGCTTTGCTCTGCCCTGCACCTGCTTTAGCATCACCTTGAGGGCCTGAAGGGAGAACAAGCCCTCAGAGGAGCAGGGCTGAGAGCATCACTTCCTGAAGTTCTGGCCGAAGGGGGAGGGGGGTAGAAATCAGCCCAAGTTTCGGATGAGTTATAAAAACGATGGGTAACTATAGTTCGAACTCCTAGAAAGCAGGGCTCACCAGAGGCGCATCAAGTTAGATGTGGAATTGAGTTCCAATTCCTGTTCTTTCCACTATATACATAACACTAACACAAACTCATTTTCTAGCTTCATTTTAACTCCCCAAAACTTCAAGTGGCTTGGGGCTGGGGGGAGCTTCTGAGGTCACAGACTGCCACAGTTGAAGGGGTAAATCAGGAACTACTTCTATTCCTGGGGCCCAACCCATCTTTCAAAAGATGTCCCAAAACCGGTGCTAAGACCCCAGCCCAGGTGTCCACGCTCCACAGGCTCTCCCACGCCCTGAGGCCAGAGACAAGCCTCCGCACCTGTGCAGCTCCTCCCGCCCCGTCTCCCCGAGGCTCACTCAGCCAAGCTCATTCACCTGGGCTTACCCCTCAGGGGTCACCCCGGCCCACGAGGCGCCCTGGGCCACCCGGCCGCCCCACCCCGCGGGCACAGGGCGCCTGGCACTCGCCGAGGGTCCCCACCGCCCCTCCCGGCGGCTCCGGAGGGAGGAGGCCCGAAAGCCGCTGCCCCGGCCCCCGCCCGGCCTCACCAGTGCCAGTTGTTTACGTTGGTCCCGTCCTCCCGCTCCTCCACGATCCAGCGCGGGTCCCCCTGGCCCCACTTGGCCATGTCTGCGCGGCGGCGCGGCCTCGGCGGAGAAAAAGGGCCGCGGCGGCGGTGCGGCTCCGTCGCCGACGTTTCCGGCCTGCGAGCTTGGAATCAAAGCGTTCGCAGCGCCCAGAAAGTGCCAGAAATCCCCGCCCCCTGCGCCACCCCGCCCCGCTGCGGAGCGCCTGGAGAGCGGGAGCGCCGCATGTTCCGAGGGGCGGGGGCGCGGCGCGGCGCGGCGAAGGGCGGGCACGGGGGGCGGGGCCTGGAGGGCGGGTTGGGCGCGCCTGCGCCCAGGAGGCCCTGGCGTCGGGGGAGGGGGCTCGGGAGGGGGCTCGGGAGGGGGCTCGGGAGGGGGCTCGGGAGGGGGCTCGGGAGGGGGCTCGGGCCCGAGGTGAGTGCCGGCAAGGAGGAAAGAGGTCTGGGCCCTAGAGACCCAGGTTGGGGCGTTGGATGGTGGGAGAGAGGTCTGAGCCACGGCGCTGGGGAGGGGATCCAGGAGGCCAGGTGGGGTTTGGGGAGGCCCTGGGCCCGGCTGTGGGGCTCGCAAGTGCAGGGGCTGGGAAGGAGGAACCTCCGCCGCCTCGGAAAGGCCGGATGCCTCCCAAGGATTCATTATTATTGCAAGGATTACCTTCGATACTAGCAAGCGGGCGGTGAGTGAGGGGCGCCTAAGAGCGGTACGGGGGATGCGGACAGATAGCGGTTGTCAGGCTCCCGCCGGCCGAGCTGACAATATTCGGTTCTCTCGAGGACACGACCCAAGCTCTTGGTTACCCAGTTCGCTGTGCGACCGACATCTGAGGTCGGAGCGCGCTCATGGTGCGAGGTGGTCTCCTCGGAGCGCGCTTTCTCTGCATCGTATTCACGTTTTGTTGAAAAGTTCCCACGGAGTTGGCGCACTCTGCTTCTCCCCTGGACACCGAGTCTCACACCTTTCCAACACCTGCTCACAAAGCGCGAGCTACAAGTTCCCAGTTACTTTAGGAATGTTTGCTTTTTATTCATGTAATAATCCTTTATAGATAACAAATGAATGTGATTGCAAGTGCATATTATTGCACCTTGATGCAATTTTACAAAAATTAAGCGAATATTAACGATTCCTTTAACGAATTTTCACCTTCCAGCAAAAACTTTGCACCAACTGTTTGAGGAATGTGGCTGACGGGTCTGTGGATATTTATTTCTCAGGGGAAACAGGCATGACAATTTCACAAGGGTGAAAGTAACTGAATGTTCTGTTCCACTGTAATAACCTGGCTTCTGTCTGGTCTGTGCTCATCAATGAGAGAAACTAACTGGTGGAGAGTATTTTCTCCCTTTGCTTACAGGAGTTACTGCATTCCAACATGATTCTCCAGAAAGCTACAACAATTTTGTAAACGGACTGCTTCAAAGTGTTTTGATCCCAAAACAAAATGACATTTTGAGTTCACCTTTTACACTTTACTTCACCAAAGGCATGGACAGCTAACATAAGGTATCAAATAGAAAAGAATTTCATTGACAATGCTAGTGAGCACCATTTTCTTATGGATTAGCTGTTCATCTTTTATCCAATTCGTAAAGACTATTATCCATGGAACATCACATGGTGAGATTTAGCTGTGTATAACTGGAACCTGGGGGAAAATAAGACTTACCAGAAAACTTACAAAGGCATAAGCTATTATCATTAAAATTTTATGTGAACAAAAAGTTTTGTAATATTTATATAAAAAGAATTATCCCAATGTAAATATTTTTATTAAAATCTAAATGGAAAAGGTATTCTATAGATAATCAATCAATAATTAAACTGGCCGAAAAGAATTAGCTCCAAAAAGTAATTTAACAAAGAAATCTTAAGAATTAATATAATTATTAAAATAATTGTCTTAAAAAACTGAGTCACAGGTCTCATGGGTGTATTTATACACTCATAATCGTAGCAGCATTATTCACAATACTTAAAACGTGGAAGCAACCCAACTGTCCTTTGATGGATGAATGGATAAGCAAAATGGGGTATACACACACAAAGGAATATTATTCACCCTTAAAAAAGAAATTCTGACATATGCCACAACATGGATGAAACTTGAGATTCACATTATGCTATTAATGTGAGTTTAGCGTATAACATTGTTACATGAAATAAGCCAGTAATGAAAAGACAAATACTGCTTGATTCCACTTAAATGAAGTGTTTAGAGTGGTCAAAATCATGGAGACAGAACAGTGGTTGCCAGAGGCTGAGGGGAGAGGCAAATGGGGAGTTATTGTTCAGTGCGTATAGAATCTCAGTTTTGCAAGATGAAACGAGTTCTGGAGATGGACAGTGGTGATGGTAGCACAACATTATGAACGTACTTAATACCACGGAACTGTACACTTAATGGTTACAATGGTAAATTCTGTTATGTGTATTTTACCACAGTAAAAAAGTTTGGGGAAAAAACCCTAAATCAATGAGTAAAGGATTACTGAGGAAGAGAATAGTCATACAAATGAAGGTATATTATACATACCCCTGCCCAATTTACTTACTAAATACATACAAAAAGGAAAAGTAATCTTTACAAGGGAGAAATCTGGTGACTAACCACCTTAACCGAATGATCAAACTCAGCATCACCAGTAATGGAGCAAACTGACATGCTACACCATCATCTCTGTGGCATTCCTGCCAAAAATGCTTATTCTGAATCTAATCATGCAGAAACAATCAGAAAAGTCCAAATTGAGGGAAATTCTGCAAAATGGATCTGGACTAGATTCTGCAAAAATAAACATTTCATGAATGTCAGAAGAAGACTAAAAAGATAATAAATGTGATGCTTGATCCTAAACTAGCTCCTGGATCCAAAACAGTTTAAAATGACACACTTGGGGAAGTTTAAATTGCATTTCAGACCACATCCTGGTTAACACCTTGTCAATGTTACATTTTCTGAGCATTAAACTTTGGTTACAGAGGAGAGCGTTCTTGTTCTTTGGAGATACACGCTTAAATATTTATGGGTAAAGTGTCATGATTTCTGCAATTAGATCTGAGGGAAAAACAGATAAAGCAAGTGTGGCAAAAGGCTGACACCTAGTGAATCTATATGAAGCATACCTGAGGGTTCTTTGAACTATTCTTGCAACTGTTCTGTAACTTTGAAATTATTTTCAAAATAAAAATTTGGGGGAAAATTGAGTCAAAACATCTTCAGTGTCAAATCATGGGTTCTGGCCTTTTGTAACCATCCAGTACTAGGGTGGGTAAACATTACACCACGGCAGTTATCGAGCATCTACTGTGTGTCCAAGTCTGCTCTATGCTGGAGTGACTACAAAAATGATTCTCAGGCACTACCTAGGGTTCAAGCACTAGTGGAAGAGACTGGTGTGAATCCATCTTCCTGGTAAATCCAGTGTACACTTGGGAGCACAGAGGAGAAGTGCCTAATTCTACCTAGGGACTGTGGTGCTTCTGTAGTCTTTTTCTTAGAGGAGGCTTGCAGAGTGCAGACTCTTGTCTTCATCAGGGGAAAGGGGACACCAGGCTTCGGGAGCAGCAAGTCCCCAGGCACAGAAGCATGGAGAAGCACCTGGCACCGGGGTGGCTATGACTGAGGCATGTCAGGCTGCAAGGAGGCAGATTGCCCTGTCATGAAAAGCCTCATTTGCCCTACTGAGGATCGTGGACTTTGTTCTGTGGCAACAGGAAACCACTGAGGTAATCTAAATGGAGAAATGATGCAATCAGACTTGGGTTTTAGAAAAATCATTCTTATGACACAGACGATGGATAGGAGTGGGATTAAAAACTGGAAGGGGGGGTATATTTGTCAAGGTGGGGAGGAAGTGTTTTTCAGAGACTGGGACTTTCAGCTTGGTTAGTCACCATCATTCTGAGAGACTGGAATGAAAAGAGGCTCGGGGAGGGCTGAGGTTATAACTCTGGAGATAAGCATGGATGGGGTGGGAAGAGAAGATGGAGCCTGAAGAGGGGCACCAAAAGGAGGAGGAAGAAAACAAAGAAGGCATTTCATCATGGAAGCCAAAAGCCATGATGGGGGGAGTGGTCAGCAGCGTTAGATAGAGAAGAGGGCAAGTAGAATAATAAATTGTTCCTTGGATCTAACAAGAAGTTCTTTGGGCCCTTTGCAGAGAGCAATTTCAGTGAACTATTGGGGCAGAAGCCAGGTCACGGTGGACAAGGGAATGAATGGGAGGTGAGAAGGCTGAGACCATGCTTGACGGGATGGGTAAGAGAGACAGACAGTAGTTGGACAGGAATTTGAGGTGAAGGGAGATTTCTGCCTTTCTCTTTTAAATGTTTTCACATGCTGATGGGGACCAGCTGGTAATAAGAGGAACAGGTGGTGGAGCAAAGCCTCAGAAGCAGTGGGAGGAGATGAGTCCAAAGGTGGGTGGGGCTCAACCTGAGATAGGAAGACCCAAGGAGAAAGGATAAGGGTGGATGCTTCTATAGCAAGCTGGGTTTTGATCAGTTTGAACTAGGGAGGTGGGAAGAGATGAGTGAGGTGGCAAGCTGGACCACTTCAGGTGCCATCTTTCCTGCAGCAAAGTGAGGGCGATGACACACCTGCCTCACACACACCAGAGTCTGTAGTGCACTGTGCAGTCATTTGCTTTCAGGCTCTGAGCTGTGCCCAGTGCCCAGTAGGCACCAGGCAATGTTTGTTTGAATAACTGAACGGAGAAATGAATGAATTTCTCTCAAACCTGTATGTTCCAATCTGTTAGTAGCCTGTAAATCAGTTTAGCAGTCACTACCATAGCATTTTTATCTTAATGAAACAGACTAGGATAGTTTAAATATCAGAGTGATTCCATGTGGTAAAGGTAAATATTGCTTCTTAAATGATCACATGTGTGTCGTATGTTATGATAATATTAAATGGGTTTTTTTTCTTGTTGCTGTTGTTGTTTTGGGGGTTTTTTTGTATGTTAGTTTGTTTTATGTTTAAAAGCTACTGTGGTAGCAAACGCATAGGTAAGTACAATAGCTTACAACTAACTGTAGATCTGTTTTGCATGTTGTAGAATCCCCAGTGCCCAGCACACAACAGATCTCAATAAATATTGGTTAAATGAATGGGGGCAGGGGCAAGAGCAGGGCAGGTTAAAAATTTTTATTTTAAGATGGTTCGCATAAATGAGTTTATGTAATAACACCAGGGGCTACTTAGCAAATAAATGTCCTATCTTCAGCTTTTCCATGTGCCGTAGATTGAGCAAGTCATTTATATTGTCTAACTTCAGTCTGCATGTCTGCTAATGACGCATTTGATTAGCCTTTCTCAACTAGGGCTCCTCATATGAACTACAGAACACAGAAAATGATGTGAGTAACTACTTTCTTGATTTTCCCAAGGATGTTATCTAAGTAGTATGATTCTTAACACATAGGAGGAAAAAATATGAATTGAATGAATCATTTCATAGGAGTAAAAGAAGACATTGGTTGATGAGATATGAAAGGAGAGAACTGGGCTTTGAAGGTAGAGATGGGAGAGGTTGGTCCAGACCAAAGAAGAGAAGTATCAGCAAAGATGCGAAAGTCATGAAAGTCAGGGGCAGTAGGATGGACACAAATATAATGGACAGTAAGGCTATAGAGAGGACATTTTGAGGGTGTGAAAGCCAATACGAAGAGTCCTTTTTCACATCAACAGTGAAGGAAACGTGTGCTGAGTTGTAGTGTCAGGCCACACTGGCAGGCTCTGAGCCCTAATGCTTGGATCCAAGTCTTAGCTCTGCCACTTACTAGTTGAGTGGCCTTAGGCAAATTCCCTAGCCTCTTTGTACTTTATCACCTCTTTGTACTTTGTAAAACGGAGTAGTATTACTACCTATCTGTATTATTATTAGTTTCAACTGCTAGTTACAAAGTAGCAGTAACAAAATAATACAAGATAGCCTTTTCCCTTCATGTAAAAATAGGCAGTCCACGGCAAGATACACATGGGAGCTATACAATCATCAGAATCTGAGCTTATGTCAAAATCTTCAACACATGGCTCCACATCGGGGTCCAGTTTCAGGCAACGAACGCATCCATATTCTAACCGGCAGGAACCAAAAAGAACAAGAGAAGAGAATATCCTCAACCTGTAAGACGCATCCCAACACTTGTGCTTAGACCCTGTTGGCCAGAACACGTCCCATGACCATACCTAGCAAGGAAGGCTGGGAAGTGTTGTCCTTATCCTGGTTAGCAACATGCCCAGCCAAGATGTGGCAGTTCTCTTCCCAAGCAATAAGGGAAGAACAGATATTGGGGGACAACTAGCAGTGTCTGCCACATAACCTCATAGGTGGTGTGACGTTAAAAGAATTAATACAACTAAATCTCTTAGAACAGTTCCAGGCATGAAGGAAGCACTTAAAAATGTTTTTGTTGTCTTATCTTCACCTCTCCTCTGTGATCTCCTTTACCTCCATACACCAACTACCACCAAACTCCAAATACTCCTAAATTGACCCTTCTATCCCAGATTTCCCAGCCAAGCCAAAGGCAGCTCCTAGAGCCAATGTTCCTGCCAAAGGAGTCCTACTTCTTGCAGGAATGGTATCTTAGTCAGCTCACACATTGGTTAGAAGCACCCTGTGAGTGGCCTTGGCACTAATGCAGCAGTGACTCAGAGAATGGCAGCAGGGCTGGCCCTAATGCACACTGCCCAGGAGATCTGAGAGGCACATTCTCCTCCATCACTTTCCACCCCATTTTTACATAACTTCTCCAATAGTTAGGATAAAGACGAGGCTTCTGTAGCCAGAGACTCTCCCCAACCCCACCTCTTCCTCCCTAAAAGTGGCTTAAACTGTTGGAAGTTTATTTCTCTCACTAGTGGTTCAGGACCAGTGTGAAAGCTGGATGTTTGGAGCTTCCAGATTACATCCTGCTACTCTGCCACTTCTAAGATGCTACCTTCATCTGCTTTGTCAAAGATGGCTCACGACCACCTCCACATTCTTACCTGCAGGAGGAAGGAAAGATAAGGCAGGCGTGCTTCTCTCCTTCCAAGTGCATGACTCAGAAGTTGCAGAAATCACTTCTGTGCTCACCTCAATGGCCAGAACTTAGTCACATACTCCCAGAGAAAATACAGGGGGAGGGGTTGTTACTAAAGGAAGATGGTAGCATGGCTATTTGGAGACCAATTTACAATCCCTGGCTCACTGCCACTTCCCTTGAACCTGCTCCTCCTCTTCCTCTCATGGCTTCCCTCTGTCCTGTCTGTGGGCATCATCATCATCCAAGGGCTGGGTATTCTATTTGTCCACCCTGCCCTTGTCTCCAGGGCTCCACTCTGCACAGCCCAAGGGGCGCCGTCCATGTCGCAGTCTACACTTCACAAAGAGCTGTTCAGTAAGGCAGCCCTGCTCATCCCTCACAGCTGACTGGACATCCTATCAAGTCCCTCTCCTGTGTTTTTCTTGAGTCACTTTTCTTCATTCCATCTCACCTGTTTTCCTCTGGGTCTTCACATTTTATTGCTTGGATCTTTACAATGGCCTTCCTAGTGGTCTTCTTGCCCCCATGAGACTCTCTCCCCTCCAACCCATCCTCCACTGCCTCCATAGCAATCTTTCTAACAAAACCATTAATACAATAGCTCTGCTTTACATTCTTCAGGGACTTCCCATGCCCACTCCCTTAGCAAGGCTCACTCAAGGGCCGGCCTGGCCCTCATCTTGAATTGTTCCGTCACCAGCACCCTGTCCAGCAGTCACACTCTGGGGCCCTCCCACACATCTGTGCCTCTGAACTTTCAGGACCTTCTGCCTGGAGGGCCCTTTCCCTTCTCACCTCCTTCACCAAGACTTTGCTCTAATATTTTCCTCTGCAAAATTTTCCTTGATGTCTCCACCTCTCAGAGAGTCACACTCCCCTCTGCTGGTACATTATATCATAGTGTTAGAATCATATCACACATTTTAAAAGCTCTGAAATGAGATGGCATCATCAGCTGGCATGCTCTTGACCTCTACTGGAGTCATGTTCTCCCAGAGAGGACTGCCAGCCACCAGAGGCAGCACCAACCTGAGACTCTACAGCCTTCAGGATGACCATCAACGAGCCCGGCCTCTTGGTATTCATGTCCTTGTGTATCCTCTCCCCTTGGGCGTGGGCTGGACACAGTGACTTGCTTCCAGTGAAGAAGAGTACAGCATAAGCGACTGCCAATGAATACTGCTTATTAATAAGTAAAAACTACTCATTAACTTTACAGGGGAGAAATCTGACAGACACCATCTTAACCAAGTGGTAAAAATTAAAATTACATCAATACACATGGCAGCACACAACTGCTGATGTGATGCACTGAGGTCACAGGATCACTTCTGGAACATTCCTGCCAAAGACACATGGCCTGAACCTAATCATGAAGAAATATCAGGCAAACCCAACAGTGACGGACATGCTACAAAGTACCTGACCTGTAATTTTCAAAAGTGTCAAGGTCAGAAAAGTCAAAGCAAGTCTGAGGGAATGGTCCAAATTGAAGAGAAGAAAGAGACGTGACAACTACACGGAAAGCATTGTCATGAACTGGATCCTGGACCTATATGGGATATAACTGGGACAACTGGCAAATTTTGAATGAGCCCTCTTGATTAGATGGCAAAGGTATCACTGTTAGTTGATGGATAGCTTGTGGTCATGTGGGAGAATGTTCCAGTCTGTAGGAAGAATGTGCTGAAGTGCTAAGGCTGAATGACACAGAATGTGTGCATCTTTCTATCAAATGCTTAAAACATCTGAATACATATATATGGAAAGAGAAAAAGAAAACAAATGTGGTAAACTGTTAGCTGGGGAATCTGAGTGAAGGCACACAGTTCTTTGTACTATTCTTGCAGCTCTTCTGTAAATTTCAAATGATTTAAGTATAAAACTTAAAAAAAAAAAAAAGCCTTCCCAGTTGTTACTAGTGTTTTGATTTTCCATTAGTTCTTGCTGTTCTATTGACTCACCCCATGGTTGTGGCACCACTGACTGGCCTTTCCGGAATTCCGTGTGCCTGTAACATCATGGGCACTGATGGCCAATTTTCCCACCATTTTCCCCTACTAGAAGTTGTACAAAACCACAGTTAGTACAGTCAGTCACAGGAAATTGGCCTTCACTTCGACACAGGTGCATCATTATGGATTCATTCCTTCTCTACTCTTTTCTTGTCAGCTTGTGACAGAGTAACTTGGTTTCATAAATACAGATCCAGATACAGGCAATGAACCATGCCAATATATGGGAATACGCACCTATAAATGTTTATCTGGATAAGTCTGAATTTTCTTAGATTGAAATTTTAAACCATCATAGCAACATTATTCACAACAGATGAAAGGTGAAGCAACCCAAGCGTTCATCAACAGATAAACAAAAAAACAAAATGTGGGATACACATACAAATGGGATATTGTTCAGGCTTCAAAAGGAAGGAAATTCTGACACATGGATAAACCTCGAGGACATTATGCTAAGCGAAAGAAGCTAGTCACAGAGGACGAATACTGTGATTCCACTTATATGAGGTGCTTAGAGTCATCAAATTCATAGAGATACAAAGTAGATTGGAAAGTAGATTGGTGGTTGCTGGGGCCTGGGAAGGTCGGGAATGAGGAGTTAGCGTTTAATGGGTACAGAGTTAGAGCTGTGCAAAATGAAAACAGTTCTTTGGGTGGATGTGATAGCTGTACAACGTGAGTGTACTTAAGATTATTTAACTGTGCACTTAAAGATGGTTAAGACGGTAAATTTGTGTTTTACCACAATTTAAAATTTTTTTTTAAAATTTTAATGTTACCATCAGGTGAAAGATTAAGATTTTAAGTGCTTGTAGACATCTCATGGGCTCTGAATGAATACTTCTGTAAACCCCTCCCCTGCAGTCCCATGGCTTTACCCCATCTTCCACCCCATACCTCTAGCCTGGGATCCTGAGACTCACCTTACTCTGACTCCTCACTGCACTTCACTGTTATATCTCAACGCTCCTCAGGGCCAACCTGGCTCCAGCTAACTGGTGTCCACCAAACTCAGTACACACTCTCACCTCTTTGCCTTGGCTTGTGCCTTTGGCCATCTGAAAGACACTCTTCCCTCTGCTTATCTTAGCCAATCCTTCCATTCCATTAAGTCCCTTCTCTGCCCCACAGTGGAATGGTTCCAGACCACAGGGACTTCTCCCCTACAAAGGGCACCAACACTCCCCAGTTAGCGTCAGGCACACATTCTAAATTATTTTATCACTTATTCCCCTAATCATTCAACAAACATTTATTAAGCGTATGCTGCACACAGGACAATGTGCGAGGCTCCTGAATCAAATGCTATGTTTTCTGCTTTTTACCTCTCTCATAGCCCCTTACACATTTTACAAATGCTGTACTGGTCTGTACTGTCATAGTCCACACATGAAAAGCAAATTTTAAACTACTGAAATCAAGAAAAGTATCATCTCAGGATTTGCCTAAAGTAACAGGCATTTTGTTGCTGATGGTAGTTGTTTTGGTGTCAATCTTAAAAAGCAGCCATCAGTACAAGAAAGTTTCAGGACTGAGTTCAAAGGGAACTGCGTAGTAGGAGGCCCTAGTCCCAGCTATTGGAAGTTTCCATGATGACAGCGGTAATACTATTTGGTCATAAATGCCTGTGATCAAAGCATCAAGAACCTGTACTGTTGCCAAAGTCCCCCTTGAACATGATTTACCTAAAAGATATCTGCACAAACACAAATAACTTTATTCACATGTTATGACAGTGTTTGAGTAGACAGAGTTTTAAGGACACTTAATACAATTAACTTCTTGAACTCAGATTTGACTTTTTAAAAATCTGTATTCAAGCTCCGGATATTTTACTTACAGAATTTTGCACATAGTCCACTTCTTTCTGCACAAAGGTAAAATACTATCTGAATTTGTTTAATTCCTCATTATTTTGTTGTTTCAACATGATTCTGTACCCCAGTCACTTCACTGTTAGTCTAAGGTTACATTTCTTTCACTCTCAGCGTTTTCTGAGCTTCATTTTCTCTCTTTATGTAATCGAGTATAGCTTCGAGCTACAGGGTTGTCCTTCCCAAGGTCCACAACAATTACCTCCCTAGAAAATGTCACTCCTTTTAAGGGTCTTTTGTGGTTACCAATAGCTGAAGGACTTCCAGTGACAGGGATGGGTGGTTTTTGCAAATAGTCATCCTGCAAGAGAACGGGACAAATGGTCTAAAGTGATCAATTTATGAACGCAACAAGCCCTGCTTTTAAAACTATAGGTTTTATGTACATTTTTAGTGAGAAACAGCAAAGGTATTTCTAAATGACAGAGGAAAGCATGAAAGACCATCATGATCTGATTCAGATTCGTATGGTTACAAAAGCATACGCTGCTCTATTCAAATAGCATTTGGTGATGTGTTATTCTCTCTGTGAAGCAATCAAACCCAAGAGCCACCTGGACCATCATTCTGTCTCCTACTGGTCCTGGGGCATGTCAGTGGTTCTTATTAAGGAGCTCCAAACATGGAGATCAGGAAGGCCCTGCCAATGTTTACATGCTGCTGTAGAAGGAGCCTGGAAATAGAGCAGGTACATGGGGTCTGGTCTTGAGTTCAGCCTTGGTGGGGGAGTAACTTTGAACAATTCATGAGAGAGTTGGATCCCCCTAAGTGATCTCCAAGGTCTCTTCCACCTCTAAGATTTTAGGATTCTGAGTGAAGCAAAGTGAAGGGGAACTATTAAGACAAACACAAATGTAAGAATGAAGATGGGGCATGTGTCCAGGAGTGGCATGTGTAATCTGTTTAATAACATGAACCAACAGGCTAAGAAGATGGTTTAAATGACTGTGGACACTGTACTCCTTTCCAGACAAAAACCTAAGTTACAGACAAGACCACCTTTCATTATACCTAGCCAAGGCATTTACCTCCTCTTCAATCAGACAAATTCTAAGCTGCCCCTTGAGAGTAGAAAAGCCCATCATCACCTCCTGACCGTTTTCTCCAGCAGTCTTGGGCTTTTGCTTCTCTTTTATTTTGTCTTCTTCTTCATCCTCCACATCCTCTCCATTTCCTAAGGGTATGGCCACCACCTCTTTACTCTGTCTCTGGACAAGAATGCCAGGCCTCATGGGTACAGGAGGCCTATAAAATCAATCAGCAAGGTTTTAAAAATTCATGCATCTTAGCCACCATTATCACACACAGAAATGGCATTCTACCACATGCTAAGATACAGACTTACTTTTCTTGGTCTCCTAAATTGTCCACCTCCATATTAGCAGCTGTACAACCTACACCTCCATTAGCATCTGTACAAGGACCTTTCTCTGTCTGTTCATCTTCCCCGTTTTGGGTACTGAAAATAAATAATAAAAAAATTCAGAAAAGGAAGAATGGTCTTAATGTTAAGGCTTGAAATGGAACTTCATTTTTAAACAGGAAATTATCATTTCTAAAACCCTGAAATGGAAAAAACAGATAGCTACAGCATTATTATTTGCTCTATTTTAAATTGTTTTATATTATTTCTAGATACATTTGCTAGTGTGACTTGAAAGCTGATCCCAATTTATCAGCATGGATTTATACCATTTATATAAAAAAACCACCAATAAAAAGAAGATGCAACTGAGGCAAATTAGAAGGATGATGAAGAAAGTGAATGCTGTGGTTTCAAAGCTCATAGGGTAGCTAGGAGACTCGTCCACTCTCACAGTCATAGACTGTCCAAATATACTTTTCCAGCTCAGTTTGAATGTAGTTCTCTTGTTCTTTAAGTTTTCTAGAAACAGAAGAATAAAAGGATGTTTTCAATGTTGTTCTTTTGATGAGCTTCATAAAAGATGCTCTGCTTGTTTTGGTGACGTGGACTCACAATGGTTAATTTCTCTCCATAAATGTGATGGGGGCTGAGGTGGCTAGAGGGGAGACTGAGCTGGGACACGTGGGACTCAGCTCACCTCCCCTCACCCCAAAAACTATGAGAATTCAGAGGAGAGAGAAATTGGAGCAGCTGGAACTGAGCCCAGCTCCCCATTCTTCTCTCTTCAGTGACATCATAGAATCATGGAACCACTGAGTAAGTAGGATCAGAACACCAGCCCAACCCCACCCATCACCTGAAGTCAGGAGAACCATGAAACTCTCTGCTGGGCTGCAGGCTGTCCCCTGGCATCATCCTGGCCACTCTTTGGACAAGGATTTTCTTTCTACATTCCAAATACCATCTTTCTGTTCTTAACCTGAGCCTATCTTACTGTTTCCTTCACAGATCACGAACAATCAGTCCACTTCCTTCTTATAAAATCCCTCTCTACAGTGCTGAGATTAGTAATCAACTAACCCCCTAACGGTGTTCTCTCCAGGCTGACTAGCCTATAGCCTTCAGATCCCACATCATTGGGCCTAATTCCTGGAACACAGAAGAAAACTGGCAGCTCTAGAAGCCACAGCTGAAGTAGTAGGAGTAGAACAAGATGGTTAGAGTAGAGATGACCCCCAGGCCTGACCTAACTTCAGGTGAGTAAGTGATGACCATGACACGGAGCGAGAGAGCAGAGCTAGGATTTTCTGAGGAGTGAAAAAGGGTATAAGGAGTACAGCAGCTGCTGCCAACCATGTCTGAAAAGTCGGAAGGTGAGCCCTGGGGCCTTTGGCTGCAGCAACACTGGCTCTTCTCTAGAAGGGCAGGGACAGTGATTTCTTTATCTTTGGATACTCCACCAAGTCAGAAGCTGAAAATTCCATGCTGAATGAATGAATGTGTGTATGTGCATGTGTGTGCGTGCGTGTGTGTTTGTGTGTGTGCGCGCACAAGCAGAGTTTGTTGGAGGGCTCAGACCAAAGCTGATTTTGCAGAATATGTGAGTATCTGAGCCATTCCTGGCAGAGTTAGCAGAATTTTTGGATGTTTTCTCCAGCTAAGGCTCGGAGCCCGTCTTACCCTCCTTACTCTACACTGCTGCTAGACTGAGATTTTGAGTCTAAATCTTCTCATGTCTCATATACACTAGCAATGCGCAATGGCAATATTTTATATTGATCTACTACCTGGCTACACAGGTCTAGACATATGTAAAAACCCATCAAACTAGTGAACTTCATGCCCTCATCGTACAGATATCATATCTGAATAAAAAGGAAAAGAGAGTCCCATCCCCATGCCTAAATTTAAGCATGTATGGTAAAAAGAGTAATGTGGGACTAGAGTGACTGTTGCTAGTTGTTCCTGTCTCCAAGATTGTCTGCCACACATACACTGAGACAAGGGACCTTTGGCAAGAATACAGTAGTAACAAAAAGTAAGGGCTGATAAAATTGTATCATAAGGGCTTGCTTTCACTGACTGAGGCTTGGGAATCAATATCTTAAATTGTTAGTTATTATAATTTTGAATGTGTATAGTTAATATAATTAGAATATAGTTAATATAATTCTGAAAGTGGAAGGTTATCCAACTTTAGTCTCTAAATCACATTTTGAATTCACTGGACTATAAGCTCTGTGATGACATGGGGTCTTACTCAGAGATAGGGCTCCAGAACCTAACACAGTGTGCCTTGCACACAGAAGGTATGTGTTTAAAAAATTATTTGTGGTGGGACATTACTACTAGTCCTACAGAAATTAAAATATAGCCTAAGAGAGTACTATGAACAATTGTATGATAAAAAATTGAATAACCTAGATGAAATGGAAAAATTCCTAGAAAAAAACCTACCAAAACTGAATCATGAAGAAATAGAAAATCTGAATAGAACTATAATAAGAAAACTGAATCAACAGTAAAAAAAAAGAAAAGAAAAACAAAAAAACTGCCCAACAAAGAAAAGTCCTAGACCAGATGGTTTCACTGGGGAATTCTGTCAAACATTTAAAAAAGAACAAACACCAATCTTTCTCAAACTCATTTAAGAAACTGAAGAAGGAATACTCCCTAAATCATTCTATAAGCACAACATTACCTTGATACCAAAGCCAGGCAAAGATACTAAAAAAAAGAAAACTAAAGACCAATATTTCTTATGAATATTGAGGCAAAAATTTCCAATAAAGTAATAGAAAACTTAATTTATTCGTATTTTTAAAGGATTATACACCATGACCAAGTAGGACTTATTCTTGAAATGCAAGGATAGTTCAACATACAAAAATCATGTAATACAAACTATTAATGGAATGAAGAGGGGAAAATGATCATCTCAATTGATGCAGGAAAGGAATTTGCCAAAATTTAACATCCTTTCATGATAAAACACTAAAAAAAAAAAAAAAAAAAAACCTAGGAATAGAAGAAAACTACCCCAACATAATAGAGGCCATGCATTAAAAACCCCACAGTTAACATCATACTCAATGGTGAGAAAATATTTGCAAATCACATATAGGATAATAGATTAATATCCAGAATATATAAAGAACTTCTATAACTCAACAAGAACAAAACAACCCAACAACTCAATTCAAATATAGGCACAGGGCTTGAACAGACATCTCTCCAAAGAAGATATACAAATGATCAACAAATACAAGAAAAGATACTCAACATCACTAATCATTAAGGAGCTAATCAAAATCACAATGAGATACTACCTCACACCCCATTAAGAAGACTATTATTTTTGAAAAAAGGAGGGGGGAAACAGAAAACCAAGTGTTGCTAAGGATGTAAAGAAACTGGAAACCTGGTGCATTGCTGTTGAGAATGTAAAATGGTACAGTCACTGTGGAAAACAGTATAGCAGTTCTTCAAAAAGTTAAACATAGCATTACCATATGATCCAGCAATTCCCACTTCTGGGTATATACACAAATGAAGAAAAGCAGGGACTTTAACAGTACACCCATGTTCACAGCAGCATTCTTCACAATAGCCAAAAGCTAGTAACAACCTAGTATTCATTGACAAGTGAATAGATAAACAAAATGTGGCATATACATACAACGGAATGTTATTCAGCCTTAAAAAGAAATGAAATTCTGATACGTTACACATGGATGAATGGTTGAAGGCATTATGCTAAGTGAAGTAAGCCAGATACAGAAGGATGACACATTATATGAGTCCACTTATATCACATTCTGTAACAGTCAAATTCATAGATGCAGAAAGTATAACAGTAGCTACCAGGTGCTAAGAAAGGGAGAAATGGTGAGTTATTCTATAATGGATACAGAGTTTCAGTTTGGGATGATGAAAAAGTTTTGGAGATGGATAGTGATGATGTTTGCACAACAAAGTGAATATACTTAACGCCACTGGCCTATACATTTAGAAAATGGTTAAAATGGTCAGTTTTGTGTTGTATATATTTTATTACAATTTAAAAAAATTATTTGTGTAACAAAGGAAAGGTAACCCATCTGTAAAGTGGCCTGGTACACAGCAGGCACTGGAAAAACAAGACAACGAGTACATAGAGATCTGTTTCAATCTCCATCCATTTGCTCAGTTTGTTTCCCCACTGTGATTATCCTCCCCCTACCTCAGCCCTTTACCTGTCCCCACCTCTGAATCCTCCAAGACCTAGTTCTTGGACTGCTCTTCCATGATGCCATCACCACCCACTGGGCTTCCTTCCTTCTTGCTTTCTCTCAGCTATCACTTCAACTCAGTAACACACCATGTCACCTACCTGCATCCCAAATCGTTGTCCCATCCAGCTCCAGCCACAGACATGCTGGAAGGTGGCAGATTCTTTCATGTTCTGTGTCATTTCTCACCTCCCACCCCATTTATTCCTTGACCCCTGACTCCCAGAACCCTGAAAATTTCATTCCCTCTTGTTATCAAAACCTCCGTTTTAATCCTTTGTACCAAGAATGCTGATTAAAAACATAAAGTGTTTCCACTCTCAAGGATATTTGTTTATTAACAAGAGCTTAAAGTGAAAGCAAGACAGTTGGGGTAGAATTTCAGGTATCAGCCAGGAGATGGGGAGTTCTCTTTGGAACAAGTGGGGCTTTTCTGGTGCTCCTGGCATCTGCCACATTTGGGTCAGACATCAACTCCTCCTAGGTGAGCAGTTCTGCCCTGCCTCCCCTCTCCTGCTTTCAGTCTCCTTTGGAGTGGTGCCCAGAGGGTGTCAACTCCTGGTGACAGGGTCCACAGCAACTTGTGCTACAGATGGGTCCAGGGTGCATGTGAGTCCCCAACCACCTCCCTAAGGCCTTGATCCATGTGATTGGGTGAGGTCCTCTGACAAGAGCATGATCCCCAAACAGCAGGATCAAGACGAGGACATTCAGAGGACTCACAAGTCACAGCGGCCTGAATTTGGAACCTGGTAATGAGCACAGGACCCAGGTCTGGCTAATCAGAAGAGTCCACAGTTCAGGGGTCAACCTGTGACCTAATCAGCTCAGTTAGTCTCAATGTCAAGACATCTGCAGAAACCACCAGCACAGAAGAGAGCAGGGCTGAGAGGTGTGGAGAGAGACAAGCTACAAATGACTTTGCTTGATCTAACCATGCCTGAAGCCTTGATTTTCAGTGTGGAGTGGCAACTGAGCTTTCAGTTATGTGAGCCAATGCTATTCCTTTTGGGCTTAAACTGGTCTGAGTGGGGTATATGTCTCTTCTGATCCAAGGTTCCTGACCAAAACACAATGTAACCAACATCAGACTGCCTCCCTTTCTGAGCCTTCCAATCTTAACATGAGATTCCTTGATTTCTCACACAACAGTCATTGAGCCATCAATCATGTCCTGACCTTAGTGGACATTAAACAGGTTCCCTTCAGCCTCCAAAGGACAAGTGGAATAAAATGAGTGCCTTTTCTTGTTTATGAAATTAGTGCAGCTTTTTCCTACCACAGCTAGTAGGGCTGCTTGGAGGTCCTATTTTGGATTTTAGAAAGCTAACTGGAAGTGACCAAAACTCATCAACATTGAGCTGTGACATTTAACAGGGCACCTGGGTTGAAATAGTTTTTTCTTCTACATTAATGGCCAAAGTCTATCAGTTTTTACTGGAGGAAGAAAGAAAAAATGATATTAAACAGCAAGATAAATGGATAATATTTCAGTACATACAATGTTCACACAAGAGAAAGATGGTTCTGTTGAGAAGCCTTTGTTATTTATGATTCACAGTTAACCTTTTCATGCAGAAGCCATTTATAACCTCAGGAAGTCATTACAGCTTGATAAGGTTTTTAGAAAATCCATTCATCATCCAGCTGTTTATCACAGAACAAGTAACACTGAGCTGTACGACAGGAAACACTGCCTTGGCAGAGGTGATGACACTTAAGACAGTACTTCTCTCACTAAGGAAACAGGCACCAGTTCCCAAATGCCACAGTTAAGCACAACAGCCTACAAAAATCACTGCAAAAGATTCTGCAAAACTTTATAGGAAGTATCTGTTCATGTGGAACTGAAATATCTTTGAGAAAGAGTGTGTTAGCAGTAGTGTACTTTTATTTTCCTTTCTTTCTTTTTAATGGAGATACTGGGGAATGAACCCCAGACCTTGTGAATGCTAAGCATGCACTCTACCACTGAGCTATACCCTCCCCTTAGAAGCAGTGTACTATTAATATCACATTATAATCACCCAAATTGGGTAAATACATTCCTGGCTTCAACCACGCTAGTCACAACATCCATCTTGGGCCACATTTTAAAGTCCCTTGGTCTTGCAGGCTTCACGAAGATGGAAGAATACGAAGTTGAAGATTCAGCCACCACTGAGCCATCATCCCAGTGGTCCCCTTCGACCCTCTCGTTTGTGAATGACATACCTAGGCTGCAGGCAGAGGAGAATGTCCTTGCCACGTATCTGAGCATCTTCTGCCATGCCCCATGCTACACGGTTAGTAAAGATCAAATTCCAAGGACTTTGAAAAAACAGATCGGTCTCTGATTCAACATCTTCCTGAGATGTCTGGGAAACACGTTAAAGCTGACCTGGTTCATCTGTTCCTGGGAGACTTCCTGACCTAGTGAATCCAACCCAGGGAAGAGGTGATTCATCATTCCAGTCTACCTCAGGGTTTGTATAGGCTGAGTCTTTTGCACTTACATTGTTTTCAAGCCTCCTCCCCATTTCCCAACCCTGTAACAACTCAGAACCTGTAACAATCCCTGGGAACCACTATCAAGAGGCAGATGGGAGACTTCCTCTGATGTTTGAGTTTGGAAGCTCCAGCCTTAGAGGCTGATGGCAGTGGTTTTGTTTTGTTTTTTCCTTTTCATTCAGTTCAGTCTGTAAGCTTTCTGCTTTTATTTCCTTCTAAGCATAATGTGCTCTAATCATCTGTACTGTTATGATTTTATAAATCAATCCACTTTTTTAGTTTTTATTCCTTTTAATCAACCCCTTTGGTTTCAGCATTTCTGAAAAGGATACTAAGGAATTATCTAGGGCAGGGCTTCACTAACCCTCTGTGTTGAAGGAGCAGGTTTTTGTTTTTAATTCCAATCCACGGAGGATGAGTATTTTAGTAAAACAGAATTAACCATACACTTGAATATCACAGCAGTGTAAAATAGTTATCTAAAGTTTCTAGGTATTTACTGTCAATTTTTGCATTTAGTTGCAGACCAGTGACATTTAGGGACCAGCACCATTTCACAGATCACATTTAGAGTAACACTGGTTACCAGTTCCCTCATTTATTTGTTTTAAATGCAATTTTTCATTGTAAAAATGTGTAAAATGCAGAAAAAAGAAAATTAAATCTCTCATAATTCCACTACCTGCAGAGAAAAACTGTTGAAACATACTGGTATTTTATACTATATATACTGGTATATATACTGACATATATGTTATACCTATGGTAATTGCATAACCATCACCACATCTAAATTTAAAGCGTTTTTATCATCTCTAAAAGAAACCCTTTACCCCTTAACAGTCACTCCTTACTCCCTGCTCCCCAGTCCCTGGCAACCACTAATCTATTTTCTGCCTCTTATAGACTTGCCTATTCCTGACATTTCATACAAATGGTATCATACAATATTTGGTCTTTTGTGTTTGGCTTCTTTCAACTTAGCATAATAATTTTAAGATTTATCCCTGTTGTAGCATGAATAGTATTTCATCCCTTTATATTGCTGAATAATACTATATTTTATGAATAGATCAAATTTTGGACATTTGGGTTATTTCCATTCTTAATATTATGAACAATGCTGCCATGAATATTGGCAAGTTTGGTATAAGTTTTTCATAGACATATGTTTTCATTTCTCTTGGGTAAATACCTAGGTGTGAAATTGCTGAGTCATGTGGTAACTCTGTGTTTAGCATTTTGAGAAAACACATATGTATTGTATAGTTTTTTAAGTTGGAACCATTGTGTATATACTTTGGTAAACATCATTTTTACTACAAACATTTCCCAATGTCTTTCAATAATCCTCAAAAAGAAGATTTTTGGCGGCCCATCCCTCTTCAGAGATGGCCCACATTCTGTCTATGGAATGTGTACCTACTTTTAATCTGAGCACCCAACCCCCACACCTCATGGCCTTTCTCTTGCCTTTCAGTGTATCTCTCTGAATAAATCTACCTTCACTCAAAAAAAAAAAAAAGATGATTTTTAATACCTATACATATTTCCATTTTATAGAAGATTTACAATTATTTTCTTATTGTTGGACAATTATCTTTATAAATAGCATCAATGGACATATCTGTACATAAATATGTGAGCACAACTCTGATACTATTAAATCTTTACTTTTATTAAATATTAATCTTTTCTTTTCAAAAGCTTACTGGCTTCTGGCTCTTTTATTTTAAAATCTCATCCATTTTGTGTCATTGTTTTTTGGCTCAAAATATCTTTACATATTGATCTTTTATTTTTATCTCCTATTTATTCCCCCCTTTTTAACCTTATTTCTAATTTCTTAGATTCAGTCTCCTCCCTTTGTTAAGGCAAAAGCAAACCTTTATTACTCTATTTGAATTAAAAGAAACCCTAGATTCACAAAAGTGCCATTTGAGTAATTTAGTTTTTTAGGAACTTGCTTAAACTTGATTAATCACTTTCAACTTTTCTGTTACTTTTTCAAGCTCAAGGTAAAAATGATCATGGTACATCACTGATGATAGTTACTTTCATATTTCACTTCATTCATAATTTTATGTTCTTCTTCTTAAAGAAGTCCCAGATGTAGTATAGCTTCAGGAGCCACAGGACCTGCACCCAGCCCTGTGCAGGGTACATGTATCAGACGCGCTCTGAGAAGTCTCCTTCAACGAGGGGCTGGTTCCTCCCTCCTCCCACCATGGGAGAGGCACACCTGCAGAGTATATTGATAATTCTCTCTCCTCCCTCCAGGACCTTTCACCCCAAACTCTTCAATGGGTGGGCAATTGCTGATACAGGAAGAACCAACCTCTCCTTCCCTTACTTGGGCGTGGGTCCTAAGAGTCTTTGTTACCTCCTATATCATGCTTGACGTTTGGAGTCTCTGCTATAAGTCCAAGTCAGAGCCCCTTTGTAACATCCTATAACACAAGTAAACAAGCATGAATTTCAGATCTTGAGTAATGCCACAAAGAATATAAAGTAACAGAGATTAAGAATGAAGACTACTTTCCATGACCAGGACCTGAATGAGGAGCCACTATGAGAAGATCTGGGAGCAGAGAGAAGAGCTAGTGCAAAGACCCTAAGGAGAAACTGAGCTGGGTGTATTCAAGGGTCCAAAAGAAAGCCAGTACATCTAGCATGTATCATAGGGATAAGCAGTCTGGTTGGAGTCAGGGTCTGGCAGGGGCTAGGTCATAGAGAACTTTGCAAGTTTTACAGAAATTTATTTTTTTCTGAATAATTGGAAGTCATTGGACAGCTTCAGTAGGGATGTGATGTGCTCAGATTTTTTATTTTATTTCTTATTTTCATTACGGTTGCCATTGGAAAGTAGACTGTAGGCAGGAAGGAGAAAAAGCAAGGAAGCTGGAAGCTGTTTGGGGATGATGACTTGGATTAGGTGATCCAGTCAGAACTAACCTGAAACATGCAGGTGCCCTAAACAGGTAAATAATCCAGCACGCCTTCAGTGAGACCCCAGCTGGCTGTTCTCAGGGTTGGTGGCAGTCAAGCCTTCAGATAATATCATAAACCTTGGGATGCCACCTTGACTGCAGCCTTGTGAGAGACTGGAAAGCAGAGGACCCAGTTAAGCTGTGCCCAGAATCCTGACCCACAAAAACAGTGAGATAACACACATGTGTTGTTTTAAGCTGATAAATATTGGGATAATATGTTCACAATAGGTAACTAATGCAGCTCCCGGATGATACTGATGCTCTTGGTCTGAGGACCACAGGCTGAGTAGTCAGAAAGTAAAGGAGAAGAGAAGATCGCTGAAGAAGGGCTAAAGCAGTCAACAAAAGGCACTGAGTCTGTGGTTTGAGAGCATCTCAGCCACTGATGTGTTGCTGTTTGTCTTCCTGGTGCAATTACAACAGCATAAAAGAACCAAACGTTTGTGCACACACGTTTCTTTGCCTGTGCCAGAAGTTGCTAATGGTTTGTAGGTTCTCCCAAGAAAGACAATCATTAGGATAAAGGAGTCAATACAATTTGGTAAACAAATTCTCCAGCAATTTTCTTAGGGTTGGAAAATTATGATTTTCTGTAAAGTTCTTTATTACTGATGATTTCAGATATCTTCACAGATTTGTAACCCTTCACTTTATGTATTAGTTTTTTAAAAACTGTTACTGAATTTAAGAACTTGGAAGAAAAAGTCAAGGTCACTGTTTCTCTCCTTAGAATGTTGTATTAGGTAATCTATCCAATCAGATCTTCCAAGCATGTCACCACATTAAGACAGTGCATTTTATATATATATATTTAAATGTACAGAATTGTTCCTAGCATAGCAGCTCTATTACTGATAGTCAAAAACTGGGGGAAAAAAACAACGTCTAACAACTGGAAAATGAATAAACAAATTGTGGAATTGTCGTACTATGGAATACTATGCAGTAATAAAAAGAATGCACTACTAATATACAGAGCAACACAAACACATTTTAAAAACATCTCATTGAGTGAAACGAGCCAGACACACAACGATACACACTCTATGATTCCATTTATATGAACTACAGAACAGGCAAAATTACAGTCAGAACAGTAGAGACCTCTCAGAAGGGAGTATTAAAAAGAAAGGCTACGATGGAACCTTCTGCTGTAATAGAAACGCCTCACGTGCGGATCTGCATGGAGGCAACATGGATGTATACATATGTAAAATTCACTGGGCTGTATGCTTAAGGTATTTGCATATCACTGTATTTTTTTTAATTAAAAAAGGAGGCAATGGGATAGAAGATCTAGGAAGACATCTGAGCTGGAGGTGTAAATTTGAGATTTTTATGCACAGGAAATATTTAATGTCATAGGTCTGCATGAGATCAATTGGGAAGAGAGTTTAGATAGAGGAGAGATCCCCCAGATTAAGCTCTAGGGAACCAGAGGTTGGGAAAAGGAAAATAAGTCAGCGAAATAGACTGAAATCAAGAAAGAGAGAGAAGGAGCAGGAAAATAAGGGCTCAGAGAAAATGCTTTAAGAAGAATGGAGTGATCACCTGCATGAAATGATACTGAGAGCTAGAGATGAAAGCAGAGAAGTGTTAGTATGAAAGAGACACCCAGCTGTCAAAACAGGCTCTGTCTAATGTAGGACAACTATCCTCCACTTCCAACCCTAACTCTGCTACCAATGACCTCAACACGCAGCCCTTAAATCCTGAGAGCTTCTGATTTAAAGAACAATATTAGCTTTTTTAAAAGTCCACCTGAAAATCAGCTGTAAAATATTTTAAATTTACATCGATAAAGCTCCAAGCCACAGTCTTACTTCCAAAACACAAAAAAAGAACATAAAATTAAGACTTATTTTTTCTTTAAAGAAGTCTTGAAACACTTTTTTTATTTTCAAAAACTTCTGCAGAATAAGCAGAATAACCAATTTTCCTAGAGGACAACTGGAAAAGCTATATAAAATATTTTAAATTATCTGTTTGAAAGCATAGGAGGGCAAATAAGGCCATGAAGAATTATGTGCCAAGATCCAGGAGAAAATGGAGGGATAGAAATCTAGGTAGCTGAGCCCAGTATTGGGGGCTCTGACAGTCTTCCAATTTCCAACGATGCAGGTGAGAAGCTGAAAAGAGCTTCGGACAGACTCATGGGGTTAGGGGAACACGATTCAGGGCAAATCCTCAGGCTTTAGGTTGAGACACAAGGGGTCACAGTCTAAGAATAGGTTGAATAGACAGGCCCTCAAAAGTACTGAAGGCCAATTCTGAATTATCTCAATTTCAGAATGGATTAAGTTGCCCTGAGATTGATAGTGCTCCCAGCCACCTATCAGAAACAAACATGAATTCTCTCTCGAGGAAAAGGGCATTATTTCAGGCTTCAAATTATCTCTATAATTTTTCCATATACAATGACCACATTAAAAAAAAAAAGCCAGGCATACAAGGAGACAAGCTGATATCTTAACAAATCAAGGGAGGAGGGAAAAAACAGACCCAAAGGGGAACCAGCTGGTAGAGTTATCAGACATAGATTTTTAAATAGCAATTCTTAAATATGTTCAAGGAAAAAAAGAAAAAGATGACTTTGGCAGAGCACTGGAAACTATAACAAACAAATAAATGGAAATTCTAGAACTAAAAAATAACATAAATTAAGAATTCAATAAATAAGTTTAATAGCAGATCTGTTAAACAGCACCAAAGAAAAAGCACCATCCATTTAAAAAAATTGATAATTGGACCACATTAAAATTATGACCTTTTGTTTATCAAAATATATTAAAATGAGAAGACAAGCCAAAGAGTGTTCATGTACAAAGGACATATATTCAGAATTTATAAAGAACTCCTGTAAATCAATAAGAAAACGACAACCCAATAGAAAATGGGCTTTTTTATTAAATGGGCATTTCACAGGAGAGGATATCCACACGACTAGTAACTCATGACTAATATCCTTAACTAGGATAAATTAAAAAACATAATTATAACAGACTAAAAGGTTTTGATTAAAAATAAAGCTTTCCTCCATATTTCCAAAGCATGTGAATAACATATATCATAAGTAAATTTTTAAAACTACTTTAAAATTAAAGCAACTAAGATCCTAGAAGAACATACACTTAATCGTTAATAGTAGTAACCTTCAAACGGGAAAATTAGAAGGGGAGATTTTTCATTTTTTATATTACATATTTCTGAATTTTTTTAAAAGTTACTATAATTTAATTTTTCTAATGATTAACATTCATACAGTTCAAAAAGCAATACATTATAATGTATAATTGAGAAGTCTCTCACTGTGCCTCTGTCCTCCCTTCCACCCCGTAAGAAATCATGAGTATTGGTTTCTTGTGTATCTTTCCAGAATTTATGTGGAAATAAGAATCATATAATCTTATTCTCCTTTCCTACACAAAAGGCATACCTTATAAGCTGTTCTGCACCTGGTTTTTTGGTTTTTGTTTTTGTTTTTTATTTAGCAAGATATCCTGGAGATCTTTACATATCAGTATGTAGGGGACTTCCTCATTCTTTCTCACAGTTGCATAATGCTCGATTGTGCATATATACCACTGTTGTAAAAATCAGTTCTCAGTTCTCAGATGGATATTTGGGTAGTTTCCAATCTGTTGCTAATTATAGTCAACAACTTCATACATCATTTCATATGTAAGCAAGTGTTACCTATAGGAAGAACCCCCCAAAGTGCGATAATTGGAACAAAGTGTAAATGCAGCTGTAGTTTTCTAACCACTAAGGTTGCGACCCTTTGCTCTCCCACCTGCACTGTAAGGCAGCCTCTGTTACCTCACATTCTATAGAGTATATCGCCAAACGTTTCAATGTTTGCCAATCTGAGGAGTAAAAAATAGTACCTCAATGTAGTTCTAATTGGCTTTCTCTTAATACAACTGATGCTACACATCTTTTTGTATGTTTAAGGCCTATCTGTAATTATTTTTCTGTGATATCTTTGTTCCCCCAGTCCTTTGCCTATTTTACAGTGAATATTCAATATATATTTGCATTTGGGAAAAAAATGATTCAAGAAGGTAAAAGATGTTAAAATTCCTGTCATAAAAACGAATATACCAGCCTTTCTTCCGCGAGTCTGGAATCCGGCCAAGGCGAGGATCCTCGCAGATTCTCCAACCACGGCGACGGCGCCGGCACCCGACAGCGCATGCTCAGAGGACTCTTTCTGGATTCCCAACATCTGCGTGCGCGTGCTTACCTGCCTCCTAACGGAAAATCTGTTGCGCATGCTCCTTAGCCTGTCCTCCCGGGAGATTTCCCAAGAAGGCGTCTACTGCTCCCCGTTGCTGGCGCTGAGAGCCTCGCCTGGCCCCCTGCTGTTGGAAAATGTCCCGAGGCACCACCCCTGATTTGAAGAAGGAATCCCACTATGTAACAAGACTTCTTCCTGAGGCTTTTAAACAAACTTACATAAGCGGGTATTCAGTAATGCCCCTGTCTAAACAGAGTAAAACGCGTTTTTCGAATTGATGCTTTATATTGAGGAATTTGATTATAAATGACTTTAAAGCGTGTCATGAGTTTAATAGTAAACTGTATACTTTTTAATGTTCCATAGGCTGCGCTAGAGAGAGAGTCGCCTAGAAAGAAAAGCCTGGGGAGAAAATACTTGTGAGGAAAAAGATGCTCTGGCATTTCAAGTTTGGTTGATGAGATGGAGAATTAAACCTTGCCGAAAGACACCATCAACTCCAAAAAGGATGCTGCGCCAGTCACGTTTCTGCATTTTGTGAGACTTTTTGAAATCTATAGAGACAGTGTCCAAGGTTTTCAAGCTGAATACTGGAGCAATGGTTCTGGATGCCCAAGGGCTGTTTTCCCCAATAAAGAGCTGTAATGGCTCCACTCTCGGCTCCCCACAGAACATCTTGTGTTCAGTATCTGGTTTTATTGTGGACTTAGGAGAGAAGTTTAGGGACCAGTGACTTTTTTTTTTTTTTTTTTTGAGTCCTACCAAACGTTTTCTTAATAAATTTCCCTTTCTAAGCAATAGATTGAAATGTCAGTACCTGCTAAGAGGGTGTGATGGAGATGGCTGAACCAAATGTTTCTTTAAAACGCCCAGTTTTCCTATTTCAGAAGCTGCCTATACCTGGTGAGATGCTTCATCAAAGCTCTAATGGGCCGGCTTATTTTGGAAAATGGATCAGAGCCATGGCTGCCTACATGCAGTTTTGCACAACTATGGCACTCCTATGTGGAGCCAGTTGAATCAGGAGACCTGTCCGTAAACTAATATATCCCATGTCCTGGTCTTAGTAATGTTAATTATAAAAGGAGGGCAGTGTATTGAACCACTGTGAGAGTAAATTCTTTAATAGTGACTTTGGGTCAGATTTCTGCATTAGAGTTTCTTTTCTTTGTTCTGAAGCTTGTAACTATTTCTTATTCTTGATGTTTATTTGGACTTAGAAATGTGGATATTTTTTAATGGCCTTTGTAGAAGGATTTTCAATGGCATTGCAGGGACAGAGGTGCAATTAGGGTGGATTTTAAGAGTGCATAGGAATCAGTACAAAAGCATCTGTATACCAGTGGCCTTCAAACTAGGGCACACAAAGACTTTCCAAGGGATCAATTTTCAGTTCCTCAATTTCATATTAACTTTCCTAAAATTGCATTTTCCTAACAACGGTGTTCCTGAAAGCAGGCCTGTGTTGTGGCCACAGCTTCTCCTTTCCTGCCTCAGCTTTCACAGTCATCCTTACCCCTTTTTATACAGGAAAGGCAAACAGCTCTTCCTTGTTTAACAATGGGTGTAAAATGTCCAGGGATGACAAGCAGAGGGACAATTCACAACATTGACCTGGACTTGAGAAAGCAGTAACTCCAATAAATTATTTTTAAAAGCCGGGTGTTTTCATATTCTTTTCAACCAAATTGAAGAAGATGATAGATGATAAGGTGATGATAGTACACACAGTCATATTTGGCATTAATTTAGGAGTCCAAAGAAATGACTGGTTTTGCTGTAAGAGGACTTCTATCTACTTAGTAATATGAAGAAGTTTCTTATTACATAAATTTGAGCAATTGGACTATAAGTGATGCTGAGCCCCATCACTCTGAACAGTAAGTTATGCTTGAAAAGATAAGCCAGTTGAAAAAAAAACCCACTCATTTTACTAAGACAGCACTGCCAATAAAAGTTTACTTCAATGTGATTTTGATCCATTATGTTTTAATAATTACAATAAACCCATGAGATATTGTTTAACTTTTAGAGACTTCTGGTCACAGGAAAAATGTAAACATCTTAATTTCATATACTTTTTTTCAAAGAAATATGATAGGTAATCAATAAAAGACTGTGAAACATAAGATATATTACATTAGGATAAAATTCTTTGGGGGAAGTGAATTAGAACTAGGAGTTAAAAAAGGACTGATGTAAAATTTGTGTGCTAAAGACAAGATTTTAAAATTGTTTTTGGTTTTTTTAGTGAATGATGAGTATCACATTTAGATTTACTTGATACATTTTAAAGATTCACGTGACAGTGTTAAAACACCAATATTTACAATATTCTGGAAATTATAGCCTTTGCAACTATGTAAATAATATGAAAAAATTTAAATGTTAAACTAAAAACATGCCAAGGGAGTAAGTACACAGCTTTATAAAATTCTTCTAAGGTGTTGTAGGCAAAAAACTTTAAAGACCCTGCTGAGGAAAAATTCGTTCAAGCTTTGCTGTGAAGGAGAATAAAGAAATGGGATAGTGGCTGAAGGGTTAATGCTTGGTCAAGAGGGATGATTTAAAACATGAGATGAGGTATATTTCTATGCTGATGGGAGTGTAGGGGGGAAAAATTTCTTCTCTACCCTCTTAGCGTCTCCAGCTGGGCTTCAGAATTAAACTGACATAGGACAGATTAGCAAGAGAAAGGCATACAAGTTTTATTAAAGTTTTGCATGTACATGGACCTTCACAAAAGAATGAAGACCCAAAGAAGTGACCAGATCAGGAAGCTTTTATACCTTCTAAAGAAAGAAACAATAAACTTGTGAAGAAATAACAAGACAAAGGGGTTTGGGCTAGGAGCAGTCAATGATGGGAAAGCAGCTATGAGATAAATGGGAGCAGGGCAAAACAGACGAGTGATTTTGATAAGTTTGTTTGTACAGATCCACTGCAGCATCAATTCCCAGTCTATGGTGTTAAGGGTTGTCTTCCCTTCCTAGTACAGGAGGGGTACCTTTCTCACAGGAAATTTTATGGCCTGTTTTTAGATAGAAAAAAGGAGGTCAGAGAGCCCTTCCTGCATCTGTTTCTTAAGTGCACTCTTCTCAAAATAATCAATATGCTGAAGTGGCTTATTTTGGGGTGGCATGTCCTGATAGAGCTGATGTAGGAGGTGGAGTGAAGTTCTAGAGAAGGTGAGAGCCAGAGGGATCCAGGGCAGAGGCAGAGCGATTGGTCACTTTTGATATGGGAGGAAAGGAGAAGGTGGCTGCAGGTTAGGTAAATCATAGATACGGTGAAAGGAGATGAGATCGTCTTTTTCTCAGTAAAAAGTGGAGTGAGAAGGGGCATCAGCTGAGAGGGGCAGTAGTTATGAGGAATGTTTAGAAGATGTTACGAAGTAGGAGACAGACATTATATATAAGCTTATCTGACATCTACACTTATAAGCTAGATAGATGTCCGAATGTGTTTGGTGGTCTGTGGAAAGACATGTATGTTTTTGCTTTACGGGAGGGAATTCTAGTGACCTATCACTCAAGGAATTCTTACCAAGAGATTAAACATTAAAATAAGAAGTTCTTCCTATAATCCAGCCCCATATAAATCAGTTTTCATTTATGTTTTCAACATTTTGAAAATCCCTTCACAAATCTCAAAAAGTCCTAATGTTTGGTATATATTGTCACATCTGACTGTGAAAGACTCTCCTGGAATACTAGAGGATCATCACTGCCATTCTGAGGGTTATTTTCACACCTTTTATACAAATTTGAAAAAAATATACAGCAGTCATAGAAGTCAAATAAGGATAATCATTACATCAGAAGTGAATACAGAAGAAATTTTTATTTCAAAACTCTGCTAAAAGTACTTTGCTCCTAAAATCAAATTTGTTTTATTTCCTTTATTGGAAGCTTAGAGTGGTAGTGAGTATTTTAAAAATTGTATTGGTTTTTGTAAAGATAATAGATTTTTGTCAAACTGGTCACTTGATAGCAAATATATTTCCTTAGTTATTATCACATCTACTATGTAAAACTAAAATACTAAAAAATAGAGCTACTCATTCATATTTAAAACTTTTTGTCATAGGAATACATTTAATACCATATATATTGGGAACTTTCTCCTAAATACCAACTGATTAAAATATAAACTTCGTATTTCATGATCTAGAGTTTGTTCTTACCTAAAACACTGAATCTATTATGGCAAGGAACAGCATAAAAAACTTTCTTTAAAAACAGGAACAAAAACAAATATCCTAAATACGCTATCTGAATCCTGAGTTTCAGTTCCTGGATTTAGGTAGAGAATCCAAAGAAATCTTGTTATCCAAATCTATCTGTTTCTGAGTGTCAACTAGCCAATAGCAGGAGTTTAGATAGAAAAAAAAAATTATCCAAAAATTTACTTGAATCTCAAGTTCCTGAGTTTGGATAGCAAGGATTGCCTTGAGTATCTTTCTGCACATATATGCACAAAGATGTTATAAGTACTCAGATGTATTATCTGTCAGAAACAATGTGCATCATCCCAAACTTTTCTCTCTCTCCTCTCATCCTAAAACCCAATCAAGTCCTGAAAGGTTGTATTTTCTAACTCAAATCTATTTATCTCCATCATTCTCTCCAGTTCCAATAAGTCTCTTAATGGTCTCCCTGTAAATTGCATCCCTCCTTAGTCCATTCTTTACGCTGTAACGGAGAAAATATTCTAGACATTTAAGTCACCCTACTGCCCTGTTTAGCACCCTTCAGCACCCTTCAGTGGTTCATCATTGCCCTTAGGATCAAGCCTGTATCTCCAGAGCTTCATCCCACATCTTTTCCTGCTACCCTAGGTTCCTTAAACCATTGCACTTGCCTTTTCCTGACAGAGTCACATCCTCTTATCTCCAGGGCTTTGTTTATGTCCCCACCTTCCTAGGACAATGTCATCCTCTTCATGTGGATAACCTCTACTTCAGCTCTCTGCCTAAAATGTTACTTTCTTAAGAGAGGCATCTCCCATCCTCCCTTCCCCTCACCCAAAGGGTAGATTAGGGATCTATTCTCTGAATTCCCATTGAAACCCATACTCCCTACCATACCAGTCTATTTGTGAAGCATCTTATCTAAACTCCCTGAACTCTAGGAGTGTAGCCACTATCCCTAGTTCTTAGCACAGTGTCTGACACACAGTAAGTACATGCTCAATAAATATTGCTGAATGGATGAGTTAACATTTCCAATAAAATTAGTATAACCTGCTCTACAAACTCAAATACAAACCTATTTGCAATGCTTTTATTTTCTCCCAAACAAATGCTTAATCACCCAAAAGCCCTTTTAGCAGGAAGCCCATTATTTCCCACTTGTGGAACACTCCCCCATAGATTGCCCAGATACCCCAAGGGGATAACTTATTCAGTCTACAGTGGGTTCTGTTCTTAACTGGAGTCTGATCAGTTGGCTAATGCTATAGTTTCCCGTTATCTCACATTGTCACTTTTGGAAACTGGATCCAAGAGGCAGTGATTGTGTGGATGTCACCCTTGCCGATCTATATTTCTGCCGTGAGGTCAAACTCTTTGAGGAATGATAGGCCGTTTGCCAAGGATGTTCCTTGGCCCACATTTGGCCTAACAAGAGCCCACTCTTAACAATCAGCCACAGCAGATCACAGACAGCCTCAGGAGGGCTGGGTCAGGATAATTGGGTTTATCATGGTTCCAGAGCCACCATTTCTCCCTTTCTCTCCAGTGAGCACCACTTACCAAAAAAATGAGGCAGTTTTAAAAATTTTGTTTATCTCAAGACACAGAAACTCTCGCTGAGCCTTTCTCTCAGCACATTCAGAATCCTTACTGCTTGCCTATCCTTCTAAGTAAGGCTTCCTTCTGTCATTCTCAATCCTAGCCCGTGCTGTGAAAGGAAGGAAAAACACAAATTTGATCTTCGGTAGAGTACTTTTCTGGTCAGGCAGTCTGGCATGTCAAGAAAGAAGAGACTGGTGTGGAAAAACAGTGAACTAGTTGAAGCTCGCAAACTTGAGTCTCTTAATTTTGCAGCCAACTAGTTGGTCTAATGACTTTAGCCTCTTTAAGCCTCAATTTCTATCATCTGCAAAAATAGGAGACTCTCTGATCCTTTCCAGCTCTTTAGAATTCTATAACCAATATTTTTTAAAAATCATTTTTGTTGAAATATAATTTACATACAGTGAAATGCATTTTAAGTATGCAGTTTCAAGTGTTTTGACAAATTTATACTATAATCAAGTTACAGAACATTTCCATCCCTGCAAAATGGAATTCCCATTTCCATCATAGTTCCCTATGGCCCTCTGCAGTGAGTCCTCCTGCCCTTAGCAACCACTGGCTATTTGTCACTATAGATAGTTTTTCCTATTCTAAAATTTCATGTGAATGGAAGATATGGTATATATTATTTCTAGTTTACTGATTTTTAAAATCATAGCAAGATATATATAATGCTTCATAAATTTGTACCATCTTTGCACAAGGATCACACTAATCTTCCCTGTAAAGTTCCATTTTTAGTATACATGCTGCCAAAGTGAGCACAGTATGTAAAACACAGTACGTAAAGACTTCTTTTGTACCTAGGTTTGTTTTTCGTTTTTGCATGGCATAATATTTTTGTGATTCACTCCTGTTTTTGCATGTTCAAGATATTTTAAATATATTTTAAAAGCAAATAGATCCCCAGTACCTCCATTAAACAAATAGATAAATAAACCTAATTACTGCCCCCCCCAAGCAAATAGTGTTTTTAGAGTGGAGAATTTTTTTTGAATACTGTCATTCTAATATTAAAAAGTTAAATAAACTTGAGTAATTTCTTGATGTTATATGGTATCTGTTTATTAGCAAAGAAAAAGGTCGTATGCTATTTATTTTCAGAATCAATTGATTTCACAAGTGAGCACCTAATAGTGAACCCTGTAAGGATAGTATCAGAGCAGGGAAACAGGGATGACCCCATGGCAGCAGATAATAGCAACTCATTGTGAGGAAAGCACTGGAGAGGGTGGCAGGGGCAGTCAGGTGGGGTCAGGAGATTGGCTCGCACAGGGGATTCAACATTATCAGTAAATATATTTCAGATAATGGTGGCCAGATTTCTCACTGACTGAAAAGGAAGAAACAAAAACAAAGAGGGAGAAAGATAGATGAATCCTGTAGTATTGAATTGGACTTGGAATTATCAATGTGAATTAGCAGTTTACAACACAGGTGGGGAGTTATAAAAATATAGAGGGTATATACTTATACTTCCTAGCTCTGTCCACAGAATGGGCCTGGAAGCAGAAATATCCCAGTAGAAATGAGCATATCTAGGACCCAGATGTTGGTTTCTAAATACCATTCCTCACTCAAAGAAGCCAGTGTTTCTTGAATAACTAGCTGATTCCAGACAAGAACAGGAAAAATAAAAGTTGAGCTTGGAAAAACTTATTGTGTCAAGAGGTATGGAAGTGTTAAAAAAATGATGGAGACATGTCAGGAGAACACACAATTCAACATGAAGTGGTTCCCACTGGCCAAGTCTGGGATAACCTAAGCGTCAAACTAATGCCATTTATACATTATAAATCATTCAATTAAGTAGAACCCACGATATAAACATATGAATAAAATACAGGGAGAGGAGACAGTTTTTTCTGACAGTAAGATAGAAATAGAAAAATGCCATTTGGCAACTATCATAGTAATAATTGATTCAAGAAAGAACCATCAATGGGTGCTAATACTGGTAGATAAAAAAGGGGTGAGGAACTAGATATGTGTATAGTTTCAAGTATCTCCACATATAATACATGTTAACTACAAAGAAGAAAAGTAACTTCACAATGGAGAAGATAAGAAGACATTATCTTAATCAAATGATGAAATTTACCACCACCACTAATGTACAAATTGACATTGTGTGCCACTCAGCACGATATGAGGTGTCATCGTACGAATCTAAATTGAGGGACAGTCTACAAAATTACTGTCTTATAATCTTCAAAAATGTTAAGGGCATGAAACTCAAAGACTAGTAACTTTCCCTGATTGAAACAGTACAGAGAGACATGACAATGAGGTATAAGGCTGAACCTAAATTGGATCCTTCCTAGGTAATATAAAGGATATTACTAGGACAATTCACAAAACTTGAATGTGGTCTTTGGGTATATTTGGGAATTCTCTGCACTATTCTTAAAACTTTTCTGTAAGTTCAAAATTATTTCAAAATGTTTTTTTAAAAAAGATAGAATCAGTTGGTTTCAGAAATCACTTTAAAAAAATATATTTACTATCTTGGCCAGAATTTGTTAGAATCTTTATTCCCTCCCAGAACTCTTTTGGATCTGTTACGATATATTTGCTTGCAAGTAACAGGAAATCCACTCAACTGTCTGAAACAATAAAAGAAATGCATTTTCTCAAAAAATGTCCTGGGGTAGTTTAGTCAACGGGTTAATCACTAGCCCAAGACTGTCTTTAAATTGTTCCCCTTTCATCTCTCAGCGTAGCAGCTTTACCCCATCTTGGTTCCCCTCATGACTGCAACGAGGTTTCAGCAACTCTAAGCTTAATGTTCTGACATTACAACGTCCAAAGGCCCAAAAGGGAAGAAGAGTACATCCCTTAGTCATGCCTATTTTTAAACATCAGGGAAAATTTCCCAGAAGCACTTCAGCAGACTTTCCCTCACTTCTCATTACCCATAATCACATGTCCACTCTTAAATGAATCACTGGCAAGGAAATTTGAATCACCATTACTAGAGTGGATTGATCAAAATTCATCTTCTGGGGCTAGCGAAGGACCAGCTTCCCTTAAAAGTATTTTACCACTTAACACCTGAATGAAATTGGAATTCTATAAGCAAAGAAGAAAGAGAATGGCTGCTGAGTAAGCAACCAACATTATCTGTCCCACAATACTCCTTAATTTAATTGAATAATCTTTAAAGATTTCTTTAAACATCTCTATTTTCCAGTGTAAAGGAAATTTAAAAAGAACATATGTTACATATTATGGATTACTGAATTTACTTCAGAACATTCAGGCATTTAATTTTTCTAAATCCAGTTATAACCAGTTCAAGTCTCCACTCACCCCTTTGATTCACACAGATTCCAGTGCTGGCTTCCCTGACACGTAATTCATTAATCTAGTCACTGGCTAAACTCTCAACCTCAGCAATCACTGAGATGTACTCACATCTTGATCTGATCACCATCTGTGTGGCCCCAGAGAGACCAAGGTATAGCTTGAAGGGAGTGGGAAAGGGTGAGCTGCGAACAAAGGGATTACAGGGACAAGTCCTGCCCTCTTCCCACCTATGTTGATTCTGAAAGTTGAAAACCAAAAAACAATGTTTACATTATTGTAGTTGTGTAAATGTCGTTCACTGAAGAGCCAGACTTTTCTATGATTGCACTTTCTTCTCTGGTTCCAATGCATAACTTAAAGATCCTCTTCATATCTCTCCTCTGCTGGGTCCCTTGTTTTTTGGGTAGCCTCACCTTCTTTTTCACTGTGTTGGTGTATGACATACACAAATAACCTGAGAAAGTATGTGTGGAAGGTACACTTTTTTGAGTCAGTGATTAACTACAGGTCTTGTGACTCTTTCACACTTGATAGTTTAACTAGGCACAGAATTCCAAGTCCAAAGCATTTTCTATTGTCTGCTTTGCTCCACTCTCCTCTACCTTCCAGTGTTGCTCTTGAGAATATATCATTTCAATTCCCTATGCTTTGAATATGGCTTTTTTTTTTCCCTCTGCGGAAGGTGTTAGAGCCTCTCTCTATCCTTGGCATTGTAAATTTCACAATGACATACCTTGTTTGTTTGGGCATCACTTACTTCTATTTTTCAGTATAAAAAGCACAATTTTAAGAAATGATGACTATGACAAACAGAACCATGGCAAGTTATTAAACATATTTTTGTACACATATATGAATATTCCAAGAGTAAAATACCATTAAATGTGAAACACATGATAGCACTATCCATATATACAGAGCTCACACACAGATCCACCTGGGTCATCTCTGGATCTTTTATATACACGTCATTGATACAAAAAGTCTGCAGTTGAACTTCTACTCTCCAGTTGTCCTTTTCCTGGTATACAGTTAAATATTTAAGGAACTTTAGAGATATAAAGAAAATGCATTAAATGCTAAGAGCTGTCTGTGCTTTACCCTGAACAATTTTTTTGTGTGCACATTTTTATAGTGCACACAATTTTTTGTGTGCACAATTTTTATAGTGCACAATTGTGCACTATACCTTGAGAAAAACTTCTGTAGCCCATTTCTAGCTAAGATAGTGGAAGATTCTTCTAGTTCCTTTTTAGCCAGTTTATTTCTTCATAGTCATTTGAGGACAAGGTACAAAAATAGCTCAGGAACCAAATTCCATTTATATGGTTAAGTTCATTATAAAATGCCACTCAGTTTTTAAGTCACTAAAAGGACACTTTCTGCAGCAAAAAAAAAGTTCAAGTTTTTGTTGTTTGACAAAGACATGATAATGCAATACATATATTATATAATCATTACAACAACCTAAAGTGAAATGTATACAGTTTAAGGGAAACAAGTTTGCAATTGTTTTAATCTAGAAATCTGTGTTTCTTGGTTCTAGAACTTTTCTTGAATTATTTTATTTCATTGATAATTTCATCCTCCTTCTGATTTTCTCTTTCTGGAACTCCTATTAGTCAGATGTTGAATATCCGAAGTTGAATGATCAAAAGGTCCCAATCATTTTTCCACCTATAGTCGCAGCTATTTCCTTAATCTTTCCTATAATTGCATTTTTATTTCAGCAAGTAAAGCAGCTCCTCCATATTCTTTTTTCTTGTGTTATCTTGTATTTATTTTATGGATGCAAATGTTCTTGAATTTTTCTGAAGATACTTATATTAAAGTTATTTTTAATGTTTTATTTTGTTACCTGAATTAGCTTTTTCCTCTAAGGTCATTTTTTCTCTTAGTTTATTTTGCTCTTTTTCTGTTGGGTTGTTAAGAAATATTTTTTGCCTATTGGTCATATTTAAGAACTAGCCAAGAGGAAGCCTGTCTACAACCCTGTGCTTATGGGTGGGGCCCTCCTGGCCTGCTTTAGTGTGAATGACAAGAAGCTGGGCACAATTCTACCAGACACCCCACTCCAAGTCTGCTCTTCTATTTCTAGTTCTCACTTCAGCCAGTGGCTCTTCCAAGAAAAAAAATCTTGAGATTATCTTCAATTTGTCCACCCCTCCCCAACCATTTCCTAGGTTATTTTCTAAGTTTTGTTGATTTTCTTTCCTAAACATCTTTTTTTTTTAACATCTCTTAACTCTCATGCTTCCTATTTTATCTCCACTGTGATCATTTTATGTGTCAATCTGTTTATGTTATAATAGTGAATCTATACTGATTTCAAACTATGTAGAGAATAGTGATGTTCAGAGAAGCCCAGCTTCTGCAGTTCTAATCCCTCCATCTCATTCCTGCTCCCCAGTGATAACCAGTTTTGTTTTTGTTTTGGTTTTGGCTGATCTTTTTTGTTTCGTTTTGCAAAAATAAAGAAATGTATTTGTTGTTAAACTAATATGGATATATTAAGTAAAATAGTGAATATATTGTTTAAAAATAGAATCTATTAGATTATTGTTTCTACTTTCTTCTTGAACAAAAGACTCTTGATCTATACACTTCTTGCTTCTTTACTTAAGAATATATTCACATAAGTTCATAGAAATAATCTTTGTCCTTGTTCTTTTTAATGGCTGTTCAGTATTCTAATGTGTTGGTGTCCTATTATTCAACCATTTTTCTGCTGAACATATGAGTTGTTTTCACATTAGCGCTATTGTGTATAAATAATTCCACACTGAGTAATCTTCTGTTTGTATTGTCTTACATTTGTCAGGTTGTAACTTCATAGTGATTTCCTAGAAATGGCATTGCTGGGTCAAAGGATAAATACATACATATATTTACTAGATACTGCCAAATTCCCCTCCTTGAGGTACTACCACTTTATTCTTTTGGATTTTTGTCATTTTGATAGAAGAGAATTGGTACTTCAGTGTAGTTTTAATTGGCATTTCTCCTATAATACATTGAACATCTTCTCATTTGTCTGTTTGAAGTCCATTCATATATCTTTTTCTGGGAACTGTTTATTCAATATTTTGTTCTTTTCTCATAAGTTTTTGTCTTTATGTCTTTTTGTCTTGATTTTTAAAGAAGTTATTATATATTAGTGAGAGTAGCCCTATGTAATAAACCGTTAATATTTTCTCCAGGTTGTAATCTCTTCTGACTTTATTTCTTTGCCATGAAGAAGTTTTTTTAAAAAAGTAGTTAAGGTTATCAGTCTTTCTTTATTGCTTCTCCCACTCCCAGATTATAGAAGAATTCATCTATATTTTCTTCTAGTATTTATATGATTTAATTATTTACAAAGAGTTCTCTGATTCATTAGGATTTTATTCTAATATATGAGATCAGGTATAATCCAAGTCTATATTCTTCAAAATATTCATTTGTCCTGATGCTTAATTTATAGTCCATCTCTCCCAGTGGTCTGAGATGCCACCTTTGCCATATACTAAATTTCTTTATTTTCTTGAGTCTACTTCTGGACCTTCTCTTATGTTCTAGTGATCCACACACAGTTGCAGTTGTAGAGACTTTATAGAATGCTTTCGTATATGGTAGGGCCAGCCCATCCTGCACACCAAATTGCATTTCTTTTTCCAGATCTTCTTATATATATTTATCTTCCATATGTACTTAATAATCAACTCATCTAGTTCTCAGAAAAAATGCTTTTTTAATTGCGATCACATTAAATTTGTATATTACCTGAGGAAAATTAACAACTTTATAATATTGAGTTATCCTATCCATGAACACAGGCTACTTTTGTATATGTTCAAGTAAAAAGCAAATATTAATGAAATAGAAAACAAAAATACAATAGATAGAATTGTGGGTTAATAGGAAATGACAAGTCCACACTGGTGATTAGTCTGTAATAAAAGTTTTATGGCTGTAATATTATTATAGGAGATAGTCAATCAGGTTAAATTTACCTCTATCCAGGCCCACTGACTTGTGTGTGTATAATGCACAGTTTCATATAGATAATGTGGGCTTTACAATGTCATATATTACACAAGTTTTTGGAATGTTAAAGGATGTTGCAATATACATCATTTCTCTAAATTAAAAAAAAGGAGAAATAGTCTGTGAGCCTGCTAGGTAGCTGAGCTTTGACAAGTATCTTTTGTAAACAGTTTGTTTTGCAAGTTTGGGACAATTTATGTATTTACAAACTAACTGCTATATAGTCTTGCTAGCAGGGCTCTGAAAAAATGCTCTCTGTACTAAATTTTAAAAAACCTCATGATCTAGGAATGAGAAAAAAATTTTTTTTCATGTCAGCAAAACTAGCCTCACGTATTTCATAAGGGACAGTATTGTGGGGAATGAGGGTGGGAGGGAATGAGTCATAGTTTTAAATCTCTTCATCAATGGGATTTTTTTTTAAACCTGGTTCTTTCAAAACTTGATAAAATGTACTAACCTCTGACAAGATTAAGAAGGAGAGAAGGCAACAGGAAATACTAACTGGAAATAAAATGATTCCATGAATGGAGAAATAGGTGTGGCCGTGTGATTGAGTTCAAAGCAACTGAATTTGAGCCAAACTGATGTGTGCCAGCACCAGGCCACAAGTTCCTCTGCTCTCCGCCTGTCCTGTGACTAGGTAACCACGGCTACCTGGAAGCCTGTGTTGAGGAGGGTGGAACCAGAAGATGATAAGAGCCTTGATTTACTAACTCAGGAGTTACCTGCTATTTGGATTTCATTCAAATGAAAGGTAAACTTCTATTGTTTGAGCCATTTTGGGGTTTGTAGGTAGAATTACCTTAAACTAGAATTTAGTATATAATAAATTCAGCATCTCAAAATAGTAGAGGAAAGAATTCTATCTAGTATGTGTGTTTATTGACACCATGGAAACTGGGAAGCCATCTGAAAGCAAAATAAATTTGGATCACACATTATAACATGAAACCTTTCAAATGAACCAAATACTTAAATGGGAAAAATAAAATCATAACAGGTTCTAGAAGAAAACATGGAGAATTTCTTTATAGCCTTTAAATGTGAAAGGCCTTTCTACATGACTCAGAATCTGAAGTCATGAATGATTAGATTGGTAAATTTGAGTAGCTAAACGTAAAAACTCTCTGAATGGCCAAAAGACACCATTCCCCAAGTAAAAATACAAATGATAAATAGGAAACTTCTTCATTTTGTTCCCTCAGCCCTAAGGGTGGTGGCAACTACCTGCAATTATTGCAGTACCTCAATGTCCTCTTTTCACTTTTTAAATTCTCCATTGTCTATTTAATCAATTTTAAAATAACAGTTGTCTATTGAAACACTTAATATGGTTTCTGTTTCCCTGACATACAATCTCTTACAGTGTTTACTTCTGAAACAGTATAAACTATTTTTTAAAAATTAGAAAAAAAATAGAACAAGATGGCTGGACTTAACTAGATATCAAGGCCTTTCTAAAGCCATAGGAATTAAGACAGTGCAGTTCTAGCACAGGATTAGACAAACATCAATGGAACAAAATATGGATCCCAGAAAAGCTTATACATACACAGAAACATGATACTGTATGACAGGCCGCATTATAAATCAGTGAAGAAAGTATGAATGAAGTTGAAATCATTTTACATTTAAATGGAAAAATATAAGAATCAGATGTCCACCTCCTACCATACACAAAGTCGACACCAGGTAAATTAAAGATCTAAGTGTGAAAAGATACAACTTTAAAACTTCTGAAAATAAACACTGGTGTAAATATTAGGATAGGAAAGAATTTCTTAAATAAGACACAGAAAGAACTAACCATAAAGGGCAAAACTGACAAGCATGACTACATTAAAAGTGGAAAGTAATGCTACAGTCTGGAAGAAGATATTTATAATGCATAGAATCAATAAAGATTATTAGCCAGACTATAAAGAAACCCTAAAAAATCAAATTTTAAAAACTCAATAGAAAAATGGGCAAAGGATATAAACAGGCAATTTTCAAAAGGGTAAACACACATGGCCAATAAACATCTGAATATACACTCAACCTCAGTAATAATCAGGGGCATGTAAATAAAAATATCAAGTCACTATTTCATACTCACTGGACTAGTAAAAATTAAAGTCTATCAGAACTTTGATAACCATTTATAAACGTTCAACCTAAAGGTAGGAACGGGGACTCTTTGAGGTGATCACATGACTTGTTTTGACCAATTAAATGTGAGCAGAAGTGGTATGCACCACTTCTGTGTAGAAACTCTCAAAGCCAGAGTGCCAGCCCTTTAGTTCTTTTCCCCTGACTCTCAGAAGCATGTGTCAAGATGGAGCCTCTCAGCTCAGGTCCCCAAGTGACTGCAATGGACAGCCCTTCACTGCTGACCCACAGCACTGAACCTGCAGCATGAGCAAGAAACAAGAAACAAACTTTTGAATTAAGCCACTGAGATTTTGTGGTTGTTGGTTATTGTGCCCTACCTAAGTCATCCTGACTGACAGAACCTTAATTGCTGGTGAGGTAGCACAACAGCGGGGACTTTCACATCCTGCTAGTAGGAGGTCAAGCTGGTATTGCAACTCTGGAGAAAAGTTTGGAAAGCTTTAGTCAACTTGTGCAACTCATGTATGCACAAGGACAATGATCAAAAGTTTTTTCAGCATTGTTTTAAAAAAAAAACTGCTCTACACAAACACTACAGCCAGAAGGGGGTGGCAAGATATATTCAAAATCCTGAATGAAAAAAAGATGCAGCCTAGGATACTCTACCCAGCAAGGATATCCTTTAGAATAGAGGGAGAGACAAAGTATTTCACAGACAAGCAAAAACTAAAAGAGTTTAGCAACACTAAACCCATGTTAAAAGAAATATTGACAGGTCTACTCTAAATAGAAAAGAAGCAGGAGGCTACAAAAATGAGAAACTCATAACTGGAAAGGTGATAACTATCATGAATTACAAATAGAATAAACACAAAATTGTGAAAGAAGACATCTAAATCATTAAGAGTGGGAGAGGGAAGCAAGGAAATACAGAGTATTTTCTTTCTTTCTTTTTAAATTTTTTGTTCTCTGTAGGATGGGTTTGAGATTATATTACTATCTGTTTAATACAAACAGTTATAGTAATGGGTTAATAGACTTACAAAAAAGGGTAACCACAAGCCAAAATCTTACAAGTGAGTCACAAAAACTAAATAAAATCCAAGATAATACAAAGGAAAATTACCAAACCACAAAAGGAAGAAGAAAGGAACAAAGAGGAAATACCAAATCAACTGCAAAAATAAGTTCAAAATGGCAATAAACACACACCTATCATTAATTACTGTAAATGTTAATGGATTAAATCCTCCAGTCAAAAGACATAGAGTGGCAGACTGGATAATAAAGCAAGAACCTTCAATATGCTGCATACAAGAGATCCACCTTAGGGAGAAGGAATCCTACTTCAAAATGACAACTGCACCCCAATGTTCACAGCAGCACTGTTTACAATGGCCAAGACATGGAGGTGGCCTAAATGTCCATCAACAGATGACTGGATAAAGAAGATGTGGTATATTTATTTATACAATGGAATACTATTCAGCCATAAAAACCGACAACATAATGCCATTCGCAGCAACATGGATGTTCCTGGAGAATGTCATTCTAAGTGAAGTAAGCCAGAAAGAGAAAGAAAAATACCACATGAGATCCCTCATATGTGGAATCTTAAAAAACAAAACAAAACAAAAAACATAAATACAAAACAGAAACAGACTCACAGACAGAGAATACAAACTTGTGGTTGCCAAGGGGGTGGGGGTGGGTAGGAAGGGACCGACTGGGATTTCAAAATGCATAATAGATAAACAAGATTATACTGTATAGCACAGGGAAATACATACAAGATCTTGTGGTACCTCACAGTGAAAAAAATGTGACAATGAATATATATATGCTCATTATAACTGAAAAGTTGTGCTCTACACTGGAATTTGACACAACATTGTAAAATGAGTACAACTCAATAAAAAAATGTTTAAAAAAATAAAAAAATAAAAGAGAGACTTAAGAGACGTGAAAAAAAAAAGAAAAAGAAAAAAACTGAAAATAACCTCAATGTCTCTTGACAGAAAATGGATAAATACATTTTTCTAGATTCACAGAATAGACTACTATACTATAAAGTAGCTAAAATAAATAAACATAAGGTACCTATCTCGGGGGGAGAGTATAGCTCAGTGGTAGAGTGCAAGCCTAGCATGCATGAGGTCCTGGGTTCAATCCTCAGTCCACTAAAAGTAATAAATAAATAGATAAACCTAATTACTTCCTTACCATAAAAATTTTTTAAAATTTAAAAAATTAAAATAAGCTATCTGTCTCAAAATGTATGAATCTCAAAAACATAGAGTCTAAATATTATATACGGAGATGTACAGTATGAGTTCATTATATAAAGTTTAAGTAGTATATTATGCTGTGAATGTATAATATATGTAGTAAAACTATAACAGCATTCATGGGCATAATAAACATCAACTTCAAGGAAGTGTTTACTTCTGGGAAAGGAGGAGCTGGAAACAGGATCATCTACAATAGGGTGAGGATACTGGAAATATTTCACTTCTTATAAAATATATATATCATGCTATTATGTCAAAATTTTGGGTGGTAGGTACCTGGATGTTTGCTGAATTATCCTCTGTAGTTTTCTACTTGAAATATTTAATAATAATTAAAGAGAAAATACAGGCAAGCCAAAATGAAAAGAAAGAGTATCTATAATTCTACCTTCTCTGCCCCATCCCTGAATAACTTCTATTAACATATTGGTGTGTAATCTGTCCAATGTTTCTCTGTGTCTTTGTGTCTCTGCCAAGAACCACAGGAGGAACAGGGTGGCAGGTCTTCAGATAATCACAGTGAGGACAGTGCAGAGTTTAGCAGGCTAGATAATCTGGATCTTATCTTACAAATTTAGAAGATATAGTTTTGCTAAGCTAAAATATTTACTAAAAGGAGAAACACTTCATTATTCTGTATATATGGATTTGCATTAATTCATTTCCCACCACTTATTTTGTTTTGTAAACATTTTCCCCCCTCATTTTTTCAGAACTACTAGAGACTTCTAAACATAAAACCTATAAATATACAAAAGCATGGCTATAAGAATAGGCATTTCTGGCATTGAAGAAGGGCATCAAATTTAAACTTGATCTTATAAATGGTGTTTCTTGTTTTTTAATTCTTTCTGCTTTTCTTCCGAAAAAGAGGAAGCTCTTTCTTGTTTTGTCTTCTAGGATTCCTTATGTATTTTAGCTATAATTTCTTCTTTCTTTCCCCAATATTCTGTTTCCTTCTATAAGCAATACGCCTATGTACACTTGCTAAGGAAGACTCAGCAAGCATAAAGTTTAATGTGACTTTTAAACTATGGTTTCCTTGTACTTTTAGCGCCACCTTATGGCAGCGCTCTGGTGTCAGACTCTAAGCTTTCCTGTTTTTTATGCTCCTGAACACATCTCTGGCTGAGGTTTACAGTGTTAGCCATTTAAAGGTATCACATCACATAGCAGTATGGTTCTCAACCCGTCTACAAAATAGAGTCACCTGGTGACTTAAAAAAAAAAAAATACCAACTCTAGGCCTGAGTCCAGAACCACTCACTGTCAGAGAGATGAACACTGATTTGCTGGGCAAAGCTAGATGTCATTTAACATTCAGCTCCACTGCTTACTGGGAAAAAGTCATCTTTCTTCTCTGAGTATATATGACTGCATATACTCATGCTGTCATGTGACTACTTATGGTTAATAATGAATACACTTCAGTGACCCCCTCAACTATATGTCCCTGATATAAAATAATTCTGTCAGTTGCCTACATTTCTCACCAAAGCTTCACTTTTTCTTAATTTTTCTGAAATTCTCTTAATTTTAATGGTTGATAGCTTATAGTTGGCTCAATATTTTTTCGAGGGGGGAACATATTTACCACAGAGAAGCATAGTCAAAAACAACAATCCACCACTCAAAATTAACAAATGTGAACAGTTATGTTTGTTTCATATACAATTTTACTAATAGAGCGTAAAAGTTGATTGGGGAGTCAATACCACCACCAACAAAAGCAACAAGAACAGGTGACTGCTAAACTGTAGCAATGTTGTGAGTGCAATACAGTTCCGGGAGAAGAGGTCAGTGGATTCATGGAGGAGGTGCTTGGAGCAAGGGGAAAACTTCCCACAGGCAGCAAAATGAGAGAGCAATCTAGGTGGGGGAACAATGTGAGTCAAGGACAAAAATGGGAGTGAGCACAATATAGTTATTTCTAAAAGGTCTTCATGTGGTCTAATAATACCATTGAACACTTTTTGAGCACTTACCTCCGTTAGACACTGTGCTAAGTGCTTTCCATGCATGTGTTACCTTGTTTAACCCAGCAATGCGGTCATCAAGAGCACACTGCTCAGGTCATTCTTTTCTGTTGCCCCTAAACAAGCTGCCATATCTGGGTCTCAGTTTCTCCATCTGTTAAAATAAAAAAGGCAGATAATACTGTTCTCTGCATGGATATGTGCATATATGCACATATAAACACAAGAAGAGGCTAAATAGAAAATAGTATACCTGTTAGGATAAACTGGTGGCTAAGTGGTAACTCTATGTTTAATTTCTTTTGAGGAAGTACCAGACTGCTTTGCACAGTGGCTGCATTTGCCACATTCTTGGAAACATTCTTAGGTGGCTTCTTGGTGACAGCCATTCTATTGAGTGTAAAGAGTTAACTCAGGGCGGTTTCCACTTGCATTTCCCTGGTGGCTAATGATGTTGAGCCTATTTTGAAGTGCTATTGGCCACTTGCATATCTTTGGAGAAACATCTGTTCAAATCCTTTACCATTAAAAAAAAACTGGGTTGTCTTTTTAATGCTGAGTTGTAAGAGTTCTTTATAAATTCTGGATATAAGTCCTTTACCAGACATATGATTTGTAGATATTTTCTCCCATTCTCTAGGCTATCTTTTCATTTTCTTGATTGTGTCCATTGAAGCACAAATGTTTTAATCTTGGTGAAGTCCAGTTTATTTTTTCTTCTGTTGCTTGTGCTTTTAATGCCATATCTAAGTATCCACTGCCAAATCCAGATTTGTGAAGATTTACTCCTGTGTTTTCCTCTTAAAGTTTTATGGTTTGCTCTTACATTTAGGTCTTTGATCCCTTTTGAGTCAATTTTTTGCATATGGCATGAGGTAAGTGTCAAACTTCACTCATCTGCATGAGGCTATCAAGTAAGTTTTCCCAGAACAATTTGTAGAAAAGCTAATTCTTTCCCCCACTGAATGGTCTTGGCACTGTTGTTGAAAGTCACTGGCCAGGAATAGATGGGTTTATTTCTGGACTCTCAATTCTGTTTCACTGATCTGTATGCCTAACCCTACACTAGTATTACACTATCTTGATTACTGTAGTTTTGCAATAAGAGTTGAAATCCGAAAGTGTGAATCCTTTGTTCTTTTTCAAAATTGTTTTGATAGTTCTGGGTTCCTCGTATTTCCATATAAATTTTAGGATCAGCTTGTCCATTTCTACAAAGCCAGCTGGGATTCTGACAGAATTGTGATGAATCTATAGATTAAGTTGAGGGTTATTACTGTTGTTTTCAGAGTATACATTTTATGTTTTTGCTAACTATTTTATTCTTTTGATGCTATTGTAAAGGGAATTTTTTAACTTTCATTTTCCTATTTTTCATTGCTGAGTATATAGAAATAAATTGATTTCTGTATATTGATCATGCATTCTGAAGTCTTGAACTTAATTATATGTTCTAATAGTTTTTTAGTGGATTTCTTAGGATTTTCTATATACAAAATCATGTCATCTGTGAATGCATAAAACAGTTTTACCTCTTTTCCAATTTGGATGCATTTCATTTTCTGGCATGGGAGACAAACTGCAAACCAACAAAAAAAGAAAAATATTGCAGTAATAATGTCAGATTTGTACAGAAATAAAACTATGATAATGTGGCGAGAGTGGACTGGGCAGCTACTGACAGTATGTAGATGGAAATGCCTCCTGTGAGGAGATGACATCTAACCTAAAACCTGAATTATAACAAAGAGCGTTCTAGACAGTGGTAACAGCTGATGTAAAGGAACTGAAAGGTGGGACTGAGCTTACTTACTGGAGGATCAAGGGGCTAACGTGACTGGAATGTAGTAGAAGAGGGGAAGGGAGACCTGAGAGGCAGCCAGAGGCTAGGCCATGTGGGGCTTTGTAAACCCGAGCAGTGGAGGTTGGATTTTACTCTAGGTTGGATGGGGTGCTCCTGGAGTGTTAAGCAGGGAAGTGATGTGATCTGGCTCACATTTCAAAATCACTATAGATGCTTTGTGGGTAACAGAGGTTGAAGTAGGAGCTTGAATCACTTAGAAGGCTTTTATAGGATTTCACGTTAATGCTTGGAGTTAGTGCTTGGAGATGTTAATAACTTGGAGTGGTGATTATGGAGATGGGAGATAAGCAAATGGATGTAGGGTAGGTCTGGGACTTGCTGATGAATTGGATGTGGGGAGTGAGGAAAGAGTAATAATGAGTAATTGCTAGATATTCAGCTTGTGCATTTGAGCGGGCAGTAGAGCCATTTACTGAACACGCAGGGAGCTGGTGGTGGGTGTTGGGGACTTACATCACAAGTTCTGTGTTTACTGTAAGATGGATACCCCTACTGGTATTCCAAATACAAATGTCAAATAGGCAGTTGGACAACAGACTGTAAGCACAGAAGTGAGTGGGATTACTTGTTTTCAGTTTGAAGGAGCTGCCAGTGAGCCAGGAGATACTGTAGGAGAGAATGTTTCAGGTGATCCAAGGTAAAATTGTTGAAGGTGTTGGAATGTGCTGATAGGCAGATTCCAATCCCAGTGTGTGGGTTACTTCACCTCTCTGAACTTTCTCCTCCATCCATAAAATGGGGATAATACCCGATTTGGGAGCTTACTGTGAGACTGAAGGAAATAAGGCACTTAAGAGAGCTGACACCACCCTCAGCATACACATTTAACCACTACCCTTCTACACTACCTCTAGTTGGATAAGAATTAGGCTTGCCATAGACAAGTAGTAAGAGCAAAACTAGCTACCTTTTCTCAAGATAGCTTGAGGAAAGATAATCTTGGAAGGAGAGCTGCTCTAAAACCACGCTGCAGCCTTCGCTTTCTCACTTACTGAAAGTAAACCTCTTTGAAAACAGAGTAGGTCATTACCATATATCAGGAGATAGTTTTCCTACCTAGCTCCTCCTACAAATGTTTACTCTGCTTAAATAAGACAAGATGTTTAGTGTAACAAAGTAACAAATGATGCCACAACCACATTGAAGTATTAGGTGCCTCTTTTCTTTCCTGCATTAAACACAAGCACACATCAGCCTTTAGCAACATAAGCTATAGGAAGAGGGATAGTGATTTCTCATCTTAAAGAATTTAAGGGGACTTCCCAAATATTAAAATAACAACGCAACAACAACAGTTAACATTTCTGGAGAGCTTAACACAGAGAATTACTATGCTAATTGTTTTAGATTTATAAATCATTTAATCCCCTCCAAATCCTATAAAGGTGGGAATAACATTATCCCCATATTATCCTCTCCAATAGGTCAGCTTTAAATGAGTTAGCATATTAGAATTGGACAGGCTAGGTATCCCAGTGCCTTTTAACTGAGAGGTGTGAAAAGGTGGGGTTCAAAATAGTCCCTCAACGAGTAGTTGAAGGTTGAAGAATTAATTCCAGGTACTGGAGATAAAAGGTACTTCTTTTCTTTTTTTTAACTAAGATTTGCCTTTGGCAGATTGGCATGATAGGGCTTCAGCCTCAGCTTCCAAAACAATTAGCATATCTCACAATACCTGGTTGAGCGTTCTGAAAAAGGAAAGTAACAAAGTGACACAAGAGTATGGAATCAGCACTGTTACCATATTACCCTTTCTGCAGTTTTTATCCCTTAAATGTTTTGCTGAATCTTTACCAAAAATATCATTTAAAACAATCTTAAAATTTGCAAATTTCACCTCTTCCATGAAAACCTGTCATCTAGGGCCCACTTAGACCTTTCTGAGAAGATGGAATGATCAAGGGACTTACCAAACAACTTTTGTCTTTAATGTTTATTTCAATTAAAGAAATGTGAATTTAGAATTAATGTTAGGTAAAACCTCAAAGTATTAGGCAAAATAAGTGCTATTAAGAGTTTGATTAAAATGTTCGTGGTACCTGTGCCATGTACTACAGACAGACATTAACAAAATAAAAAGCACACTCTGAAGAAAATCAGATTCTGATAAATTGTTTGTAAAAATCAATTCAGTGGTACAGTCCCCCCAGGGGAGAAGTAATATGCCCTGTTACCATCAGTTAAAAATCCAATGAGCATATTTTCCTCTTTTAGTTGTGACCATCACAGCACTATATAACATGTGCAAACCTAAATCCTTTTGACCAGAGAATACAGTAAACTAAGCAAGATTCTGGTATGTAAGTAACAGGGCATACAGATCATGTACTATAAAACATTTTCTTTTGAAAATAAAAATTTCATAATCTATTTAAAAAATATCAAACAATTGAAAAGTATATCAATTGCAACAAAATTTCCAAACAGTTCAATCTTGGCAAAGCCATACATATAACATCAAATAACACCCAGCTTCTTTTACCAACTATAATGCTCATTAAAGATAATGATTTCTATATGTGTAAACTGAGTGTAACATCTCAGCATTTCAACAGAAATTACTGCTTTTATACATTAGCAAGTCTGTCCTCTAAATAATTGGAAGAAATTTCCATTATAAGGCAAATGAAGACTAAAAATAGAAACAGTGCACCTTAAAGGTTTTTCAGAGACCTACATACAAGTAATTTCCAAACACATAATTTTTGTATGCTTCTAATTTGGGACAAATTTTCCCTGAGCACTCTTTCTGCTTGGTTTGAAAAATTAAAACATGATCTACAGAATGGAATTTTATTTTGATTTCTCTTGAATATATGCAATTTTTCATCTATCAAATGTATTTGGGAATCTTGCCTTCCACCCATCTCTAAAGTAGTAAATTACAACTGTTTTAAGGGGCTATTTGAATGGTGACAGATATATGGTTGAATTTTACTACCCTGAGAACTGTACAGTGGGTGTCTCATATAACTGAAATGATTTAATATCCTAAAACTATCAACAGTTATTTTAACAAATTCAGAATGGCACTAGCTTCACAGAGTGAAGAGGTAATAATCAGTAATTCCAGCTCAGATGACCAATAAATAAGCGTTAAAAAAAAAAAAAGTTGGATTAACATTGTGCTTTCTATGGAATAATGCTGGAAAAAATTAAGCCTTCTGCCCAACACAGGAAATACCTCACCTTGAAACTTTATTTAATGCAGTCTTAAGATCTGTTGCTCCTTAACAGTCATGCAAACTTAAAATTAGCATCACTGGGAACTTCATCACACAAATTGCAGTTCTCAGTGCTATCCCGAGATTTACAGCCCAAAAGACACTATCATCAGTGCACATGCACAGTACTACCATCTGCTGTGTTCCCCTAATTTTTAAGTCTAAAAACTCTTAGCTACTTTGAGAGTTTAGGCTTCTTCTCTTTCAAATAAATAAAGAGAACAAATATCAGTAGTCTTAGCGTAGCCTAGCATCACACCAAAGGAAAACTAGATTTAAGAAGTTTCATATTTACAATTAGATTTCATAAGACCTAACTATGTATTTCCCTTAGCACTATGACTTATGTGACTTGCAAGAACAATTAACAAATAACTTAAAACATTTAGAAGTCATTGTTCTGAAGATCTTCAAGAAGTAAGCAATTCCAGACATCCACAGGTGTGTCTTCTCTCATCTTAGTTATATTTTAAGGTGCTTTACGCAGGACGACCTTGACCAAAACGACTTTTAGACCTAGATTTTTTAAACAGAAAAGAAGGTCAGAGGTGCTTCTAAAACAACAGGAAGTTGCTGCTGCTTTAGGTTATATTTGCTTGACAGTGTCAAAGTGTAATGAAACTTCATGTAGCTTCATAATCCATTTTCAAAAACTCTTGGAAATGAATTTTGGAATTCAGATTTTTTAAATTTGGGGAGATAATATGGTTCACATATTATATATTATGAATCTGGAGCAGTGCCCCATAATCAAACACATTAATATTTCTTCAATGAAACAATGAGCAATTACATTAAGTGGGACAAACAAAAACCTTTATCAGATCAAGCTTGAGTTGCCACAAATGTATGACGAAAGCTTTTTGGCTTTCTGGGTTTTCCTGGATTTCAGAATTGCAGATAAGGCATTTGGATCTGTATTAATGATCAAATCTCAGTAACTGTTAATCTTCCAAAGAAAATTTGTGATGTAAAATGACATAGGACCCACAAATTAGATTTTACATTTAGACTGTTAGACTAGTTAGATTAAGAGAAATAAAACAAGGAACAAGAGAGATTTCAATGACCTATAAATATTATAAAAATTCTAATTCACTGCAGCACTGTAACTTACATTTTCATCAACAGTTGGCTCAGAACAGAGCTAACTCAATAAACAGAAAACTTAAAAAAAAAACTATACTTTCATTAAGTTTTGTGCTCGTGACCTTTTAAAGTCTTAACTTTTAAGTTAAAATCTGGTCCTGATTAATATCTTGATGATCTAATTTCTGAAACAAAATAAAACCACACTAAAATTAGTGCTTCTAGTGTTCATATGATTTTTCCCCTCCAGAAAACTCACTTCCAGGCCAGTGGCATTCTGAATTCATCGACGCTAATTTACCTTGTGTTTTTCTCTGAGCTGCTCTGCCGTGCAGTGACTGGCACTGAGGCCTTGATTTGTGCTTCGAGCCTGGAGTAAATACCTCCTGCAAACTAAAGGGTAAAGAAGCAAATTTAATTTATTATCTTTATGGAACCAATAGAAAGAAGCTCTGCTTTGCTGAAATGGCATTACTTTTTAACTTAGAAGTGACTTTATTTTGATATGTTTTAGATTCAGGCTCTTTTTTTTAAGTTTCATTTTTTATTGAAGTGTAATTGATTTACAATGTTAGTTTCAGGTGTACAGCAAAGCAATTCAGTTATACATATACATATATACACAGATATTTTCAGATTGTTTTCCATTACAGCTCATTACAAGAAACTGAATAATAGTTCCCTGTGCTATAAAGTGGGTCCTTGTTATTTATCTATTTTATATATAGTAGTGTGTATCTGTTAATCCCAACATCCTAATTTATCCCTCCCCCTCCTTCTCCCCTTTGGTAACCATAGGTTTGTTTTCTATGTCTATGAGTCTATTTCTGTTTTGTAAATAAGTTCATTTGTATCACTTTATAGATTTCACATAAAAGTGGTATCATATGATATTTGTCTTTTTCTGACTTACTTCATTTAGTATGATAATCTCTAGGTCCATCCATGTTGCTGCAAACAGCATTATTTCATCCTTTTTTATGGCTAAGTAGTATTCTATTGTGTACATAAACCACATCTTCTTTATCTAACCATCTGTAGATGGACATTTGAGTTGCTTCAACGTCTTGGTTATTAAATAGTGCTGCCATGAACGTTGGGGTGCCTCTATCTTTTTGAATTAGAATGTTCTCCGGATAGATGTCCAGGAGTGAGATTGCTGGATCATCTGGTAATTCTATTTTTGGTTTTTTAAGGAATCTCCATACTGTTATCCATAGTGGCTGCACCAAATTATATCCCCACCAACAGTGTAGGAAGGTTCCCTTTTCTCCATACCCTCTCCAGAATTTATCGTTTGTGGACTTTTTAATGATGGCCATTCTAACCAATGTGAGATACCTTATTGTAGTTTTGATTTGCATTTCTCTGATAATTAGTGATATTGAGTATTTTTTCATATGCCTATTGGCTATCTGTATGTCTTCTTTGGAGAAATGTCTGTGTAGGTCTTCTGCCCATTTTTAGTTTGGGTTGTTGTTTTTTTGTTATTGAGTTATATGAGCTGTTTATATATTCTGGAAATTAAGCCCTTGTCAGTCCCCTTGTGCCTCTTTTAAGTCAATCAATTTGACACTACCAGTTCCTGGCAACCACTGATCTGTTTTATGTCCCTATAGTTTTGCATTTTCCAGAACATTATATAAATAGAATCATATAGTCTGTAGCCTTTTGAATCTGGCTTCTTTCACTTAGCATAATATATATAGGAGATTCAGCTATGTTGAGGCATGCATGTATCAGTAGCTTGTTCTTTTTTATATGTACCATAGTTTTACTCATTTACCAGGTAAAGGATATTTGGGTTGTTTCTAGTTTTTGGCAATTCTAAATAAAGCCACTAAAAAACAGTGTGAATTCATCTGTATGGTGAGTAAACATAGTCAGTGTTATTAGAAACAGATAAAACTCTTTTACAAAGTGGCCATTCCTTTTTGCATCCTTACTAGCTACATATGGGAGTTCCAGTTGCCCTATATCCTTCCCAGAATGTTTTTAAAAAAATTTTAGAGATTCTACTTGGTGTGCAGTGGTATCTCACTGAAGTTTTAATTTGTATTTCCCTAATGACTAATGATGCTACATCTTTTCCTGTGCTTATTTGCTACCTACATCCCTCTTTCATGAAATGTGTGGTTAATCTTTTGCCCATTCATTTTTATTGGATTATTTATTTTATTATTGAGTTTTGAGATTTCTTTATATATTCTGGATACAAATCCTTTACCAGATAAATATTTTACATATATTTTCTCACAGTTTATGTCGTGTCTTTTCACTCTCTTACTAATGCCTTTCAAAAACAGGTTTTAAATTTTGATGAAGTCCAATTTGCCAATTTGTTCTTTTATGGATTACACTTTTGGTGTTGTAGCTAAGAACTGTTTGCCTAACCCATGGTGATAAATATTCTTTTCCTCTGTTTTCTTTTAGAACCTTTATAGGGAAGTAAATTTTTAAATAAGTAATTACGGGCTCAAGAGTTATTATGAATGCATAATACAGTACTAATGATGATATATAATGCTATGACTAATACGTAGTTCTAGTAAGAGTACAGGTATTTCTAGTCATCATTTTCAGCAAGATAACACCTTATTTTAAAAATAACATGTCAGCACTGCATGCAGAGTTGATCAAAATCAGCAACCTCCAGGAAGTCACCCTCTGGATAGTCAGCAATGCACAGAGTTGATCTGTTCTTGGTGGAACACTACACTTTCAGTGACAATGTACCTTATTATGTGTGTTATAGAGGACCTATCATCCATGGGTAGTGAGAAGTGGTAAAAAAAAAAAACTTTTATGTGAATGATCTGACTAACTGGTACAGAATATAAAAATATATCCAAATATTTACTCTTTTAAAATTCTTCTTAAAACATCTTTATGCTCGTGATGAAAATAAAGTAGGAAGGCATTTTTAAGCAAGCACAGTACACTAGGACATAATTCTTACTTCTTTTGCTTCTTTTGACTTGACTCGGTCCAGATCACCCAATCTCATCTTTATCAGGTGCCCGGTAATTTCAGACATCCGCCGTTGATCTGAAGGTAAAAAATTAATAAACCTTACTTTTTATGAGGATGATTAATAACTTTTATTTCTTAAAGAAGATTGCAATTATCAAGAGTTTATGGAAACATCATTGGATATTATTCACAGACATATTTATCTCTGAAGAATTTTAGGTTGCAAGTGGTAAAATGGCTTATACACAAATAGCTGCTGCTTTTAAGATTATGTAAATCAGTCTAGAACATACTTAGCCATCTTTAGAGTGGAAGGAGAGGGCAAAAGTCAGTTCAAGAGACCTCAAAACCACAGATGCATAAAACAATACATTATCTACTGGGATTGTCTAGCAGTGAAACTCTGGTTGATGCCTAAGAGAATGTGCTAATTCTGGGCCTTATTCCAGTTGGAAACTTTAAAGCTATTCAGCATACTTCATAAAATAAAAGACTCCTATCATTGTTATTTTACCTAAATTGTACATTACCCAAATAATAAAACTTACCATCTTCTCTTTGTGCATCTTGGTTGAATCTCAAGGATCTTGTGGCATCCCACTTATTTTTCTGCATACTCACACTATTGAAATAAATTAAATAAAAATTAGCATAATGCTTTTACAGTGGACACCTGATTGGATTAAGGAGCAATACTCACATGAAAGGAGACACATCTCTAGAAGTTGACTAAAAAAAAAGTAGACAACATTAAGGCCCAATTAAAACACAATTACTAATTAGTGTTAAAAGTAATAATAAAAAGAATTTACATTTACTGAGTGCAAGATACTGTACCAAGAGCATTACAAGCATTCTTTCATTGAAGCCTTGCAATGACCATGTGAGATAAGTGCTATCCCTATAATAAAACAGCTTCAGAGAAGTTAAGAAATTTGTCCAAAGAGAAACAGACTGCAAATTTGAACCCTGCTTTGTCTGACCTGGAAGCCCCCTTCTTATGCAATGATTTAGAATCCACTCATCCTGTGTCTGTAGTCCTTAACACAGAGATGAACATACAATCCATCCAATGTAACTTGTCTCAACCCGAGCCTTTCACACATTTTTGGAATCCATAGTTTCTCTTTTAGCCAAATATAGTTATATTAACCTCTTATTCCTACCTGGCTTTTTACCCCCTCCTTTGAAGGCATGGGGAAATAAGAGTAACTTTAAAAGGTCATAAAAAATAATTTATTTAAAAAATTCAAAGCCTACTTTTTTTTGCCTACTAATTTTTTGAATAAGTAATATTGGTTTAAAACTCAAAGTACAAACAGCACATACAGTATGTAAAAAGCCTCTGTCCCCCAGTTTCCTTCCTTAGAGCTATCCAATCATCAGTTTCTGGTGTTAGCTTTCCACAGATATTTTATGGATATACAAGAAAATTCATATATATATATTCCTTCATCTACTCTACACAAACGGTAGCATAATATGCCACTATACATACTGCTCTGCATTTTCATATGTCAATAAACCTCAGAGATCTTTAATCTCAGCCTTTACAGAAGTTCATCACTCATTTTTACACTGCTAGCATTCCACTGTGGTATTCTTCTTTGTCAGATTTTGGTTCTACTTGATTATTTCTCAATATGAACCCTAGAATAGTAATACATAATTCAGAGGTACCTTCTCCAATGCCTTTTCTTTCTTCTGACCACAGGGTGAAGACAGTTGTTTTTTTGGTTGTTTAGTGAACTTCTTTGGCTTCTCCTTTTTCCCTGATAACAGGTCAATGTCATAAGCATAAGTCTCACATACTTCCCCAGTGCACTCACATCCAAACAATAAAACCATTGGGAAAAAAATTATTTTTTAAAAACTAACAGATTATCTCTGGATAAAAAGTAAATATGTGGAGAAAATCACACTGAAAGTGCTTTACAGAGGTTCATTTAAATTGCTTTTCTCCTTTCTACTTAGTGAAAAACTATGAGGGGAAAATGAGGGCAATAAATTCAAAGTCCCAGTGAAATTAAACATAGAAAAATGTTGGGGAAACTATACCAACTTATTTCTCTCTATCTAAATCAACAGTGGAATCATCTCGTAATTCCAAATTTTTATATATTAAAAAAAACCAAACAAAACTATAGCCCAGAAAAACACAATTTGAGAAGGGGAGGAGAGAAGAACTCACAAAAAAAACTTTCAAATGTCTTTTGCTCATGCAGGAGGTGGGGCTATGGAGGGAAAAATGGAGGTAGGACAGAAAGGATCTTGGGAAGAAGCAGATTTGGGACAAACTATTCTAAACCAGGGCATTCCTGCAGCCAATATTCTGAATTTATTCTGGCTGATAGTTTAGTGGAGAAAGGAGCGAGGGAGGGGAAAGAAGTATTTCTCTAACAACTATGTTTGAAGGTAAGAATAATACACTGGGTCACTATTTCCCAAATATCAATGATTTGTATACCACCTATATACACTTTTGCTCTATCATTTTAAATGGAAACTTCATTTCACTACCATAAATGAAAAACCTGTAAAACGTATTACATAGAAGACAACCTTGAAGATAACAGAATAAAAACAAAACAGTATCAATAATCTAGATAGATTTATTTGCCTGCTCACAAGTCCAGACACGCTGATGTGTGTCTCTTTGTTAAAGTGAGAGATAACCAAAAGTTATAAAAAATTGCTAAGAGACATGACAGGGTGGGACATCTGACAATGGCAGTGTGAAAAGGTTGGACAATTCCTTCCAAAACAACAATAAAAACAGAACAAAAATACTACAAACCACCATCTGCAGGTACTGGAAATAATCAAAGGAAAGTAGAAAGAGAGATGCAAGAGTTAAGAACTGTAAATTTATGGTTTTCTTGTCTGAGGGCACTTCCCTACCTCCCCAGCTCAGGAAAGAAAATTACATCCTTGAGTTCCATGAAGATGATGACAGAGTTCAAAGCAACTGAGAAGCTGAAAATTTAAAGGGGAAGATTTGGAATTAAGAAAAGTCAGGGTGAAAGGGATGGCTCCATGGTAGAATGTGTGCTTAGCGTCTTGGATTCAATCCCCCAGTACCCTCATTAAAAATAAACAAACCTAATTACCTCCTCCCCCCAAAATATAAATAAAACAAGAAATAAAAAGATCATCTAAGCAAAACAAAAACAAATTAAAAAAAGGAAAGTCACATAAGACCTGAGATCTAAAATGTGAGTATAAACTCTGTCCAAATTCTTAGGTGAGTGTTAAACTACACAAGTATATGGGATATCCTAAGAAGCCCAGTGAAAAAGGCAACCAGAAACTAGGGTGGGGTGTTGATCCTTGCAAGATGGAACTGCTCTTTCTGAGAAGTGGGAGTTTCTTGTGCCTTTGACCAGGTAATTTCCCCAAACTGCCTTTAGCTTGAGCTTCTGAGAACAGAAGTCTTACTGGCCTGTGTCAGAGGTCAGACTCGGGACTGGAAAAACAACTAGGAAACTAGGGGGAACTCAAAAAGCAAGGGAACCACGAAGCAGCTGAGCCCCCAAATCTGAATATAAATTTTGTCCAAATCCTTGGCTGACCACTAAACTACACAGGTTGATGTGGCCTCTGGGGGAGCAGGCTAAAGCAGCAGCAGTTGGCAGCCAAAAAACCTGCACAGAGACATTATCCACTGCAAACCAGGGAGGAGACAGATATTTATAACTTGGGTGAGGAAAGTTAACTGCCTACTAGGACAAAAATTCCAACAATTCTCAGAAGAACAAAACAGACATCAGAGTTGCACATAGATAATCTACAATGTCCAATTTTCACTCAAAAGTTATGAGATAAAGTAAGTGAAAAGTACGACCCATTCATAAAAGAAACAGTCAACAGAAACTGATTCTGAGAGGACCAGCATACTGGACTTAGGAGATAATAACTTCAAAGCAACTATTATATTCAAAGGAAAAATGGTAGTACTGAGTAAGCACATAGAGAACCTCAACAAAGAAATGTAAAGTATAAAAGAAGAACCAGGAGAAATCCTAGAGCTAAAAAGCACAATAATTAAAATGAAAAAAAAAATATGACAGATGGTCTCAAGAGAAAATTTGAAATGGCAAGTCACAGACTAGGGGAAATATTTGAAAAACATACTGCATTCAAAAATATATAAAGAACTTTTACAATTCAATAAGGCAAATAATCCAATTAAAGAATATGCAAAATATTTGAATAGACATTTAACAAAACATATACCAATGGCCAATAAGAACATAAAAAAGATACCTAGAACTATACACCCACTAGAATGGCTAATGTTAAGAAAAAAAAACAATAATGCCAAGTACTGGTACAAATGTGTAGCAACTTGAACTCTCATACATTGCTGATGGAATGAAAGATGGTACAGTCACTTTGCAAAACAGTTTGGCAGTTTCTTATAAAGTGAAACACACACTTACCATATGACCCAGCAATTCCACTCCTAGGTATCTACCCAAGAAAAATGAAAACATATGTCCACACAGACTTGTATGCAAATATTCACAGCAGTATTCCTAACAGCCAAGAACTGGAAACAACCCAAATGTCCATGAAATGGTGAATGGATAAACAAATTATGGTATATTTATATAATGAAATACTACTCTGCAATAAAAGGAACAAACTACGGATATACACAACAATATGAATGAATCTCAAAAACATCATACTAACTGAAAGAAACCAGACACAAACGATTACTCATGATTCCATTTATAGGAGAGCTCAGAAAAGGTAAACCACAGGACAAAAAGCAGATTAGTGGTTGCCTGGGACTAGGAGTGGGGAAAGGCAACTGAGTAGGAGTAACTGTTTGGAGTGATGTTCTAGGTCTTGATTTTGGTGTTGTTTATACAACTGTGCCAAAACTCTTCAAAGCATACACTTAAAAATGGGTGAATTTTTTTTTTTTAATGGAGGTACTGGAGATTAAACCCAGGACCTTGTGCATGCCAGGCATGCACACTACCACTGAACTATACCCTCCCCTGCTAAAAATAGGTGAATTTTATTACATTGTAAACTATACCTAAATCAACTGTGGAAAAAAAACCCCACAATATAGTAGCATTTTCTCCTTGACTAACTAGTATTAAAAAGTAATTGATAAAGGAGTAGTTTTTTCATTAAGATATGCAGCATGTCAAGAAGAATTATATAAAACTTGGAAATAAGGGAAAGGGAAGATTGTATCTCCTTTAAGTGTTATACTGGAGGACTGTGTAACAAGCCTACCCAAGAATCACTTAATCCTCTAAGAATGTCCTCGTGTTTGACTTTCCTCTCTACCATTGGTTGAAAGCCTAGATACTATGAAGTTTCATATTAACTTGCAAATTTTTGTGTCTAATGGAATTGCAAATGATTTCCATCTTACAGAAAAGATAACCCCAAATATTATGGGTTTATTGCCTTTGTAGGACATTAATCAGTTTTCTATCTAACCTGCAATCTTTTTTCAACACTCTTTTTTCAAATGCCTACAAATACTTGAGTCTTCAAATGCTCTTTGAACCACTTTCCCCTGCTATTTCTCCTACAAATGGGCTGAAAAAATTTGACACAAGTTCATTCTGTAATTGGATAAAATCATGTTTTTAATTTTTTAAAAATCATACTTTGATGACTATTATTTAGTACTTCATTTGAGTGTCATTTCAAATCATCTCAGGTCCACTGTGATAGTCAGATATTTTGAGAAATCCATGAGGTTACACCTGAAATGAAAACTTGGAGGATTCTTTCTTAGTACACTGAACTTTTAAAAGTAGTTTGAGTATTCTGTGTTAGTGTCAAGGTTAGGGAATCTTGATGAAGCCTCCTTTATTTTTTCCATGTTGTAACCTACCATGTAGACTTATAAAGCCAATTCCTCATGTCTTGTATTAAAGCCTTCAGAATACAATCCCTTCATAAAAGCGAGACTTGATTTTAACTTAGAAATCCATACTTTGTTTCTTGGATACTTCTTCTTCATCTCCAACTTCATCTTCAGTGACCTCAGATCCGGTGGTATATTCTTCTTCTTCTGAAAATAATGACTGTTGTTTCTGAATTAAAAAAAACCAAAACACATCCTATTAAAATTTTATATTATCACATCAGCAACGAATTCTCTCAAATGCATTTGTCTCAATTTATTTTGGATTAATGAGCCAAACAAGAACTGATAAAATGACCACTGTCTAGCATAACACTCAGGAAATGGATATAAGAATTTTTATATTTAGGACAGGATCACATTACATAAAAAATTTTAAAAATTTATTTCCTTCATACATTATAGCAGAGTGATAGGTACTTAGTATTTGTTGAATTGCACCTCTATCACTCAACTGAAAGTACATTCCTTGATATTAAGATTAAATTAAAATATAATAATTGCCAGTATTAACATAATCTCATAATTCTTATTCCAATCTTGTGAATACTGGTGGCAGATGGCACAGTAATGGCAAATAGGTTAAAAATCAACAAATCAACAAAATCACTGAAACTTAATTGATTTGTTGCTTTGTTCAATGTCTTTAATGTGACTTAAAAGTGACTTTTAAAAAGTCATTTAACTTTGTAAAATGATTATAAATCAATAAAAAAAAAGTTAAAAAATAAATAAAAAGTCATTTAAGAAGACTTGTGGATTATTTAACTAGATAATGGAATATGTGTCTGTTTTAAACAATGACATTTTTAGTAAGTACAAAATTATGGAAGCTGAAAAGGATGGCATACGTTTAACTAAAATGTATAAAATAAGGCACTGATAAGATTCTATTAAACTAAACTTTGATTTAGAAGGAAAGAGATTCATAAAAGCAGAATATAGTTGCTCACTTACCAGTTGCAGAGTCCAGTTTTTCAGTGACAAGAACTATAAAAAAGACAAAGTAGGAAATTAATATATCTGCATCTTCCAAGATTACAGCTCCCTATCTTCAAATGAATATTGTGAAAGAGGTGGAAAAAGTTTCAAGTATAGTTCCTTTCCAGGTTGAAAAATAATTTTAAACTCATCTGAAAGTGATATATTATCATCTTTAACATCTTCTGCCTTGAGGAAAATGTGTATGTTTACAAAAAAGAAAAAAATCCAACATTTCCTATTATAATTTCCAAAGGACAAGAAATCACATGTAGAAGTAATATAATTTTAGTTAGATTTTGAATTATTTCAATCACTTTTTAATGTTTATATTTATTATAAATTAAGGAACCAGATTCTATACGGATATTTAAGAAATCTAATTTGCTATTTTATATATAGTTTAAAAATAAATGTTAATAATTAAACACATATACCCATCTGGACATTATAATGCATTTTACATGGAATATTTCATTTTCTCAAGTACATGCTACTTTAACCAACACAAACATGGAAAGTTTATAAGCAAAGAGATTTCTTGTGTATTAGTAACAGGAATCAAAGGAATCAAAGCTTTCTGGTCACCTTAAAAATACCTGTTTTGAAACCTTGGGAAAATGAAATGTATTACTGATAACAATTAAAAAAAAAATTTCATACCAAAAAAAGTTTGTAAGACTAGGAGAGGATAAAATATCCAATTCAAACATCTTTATTCCTCAAATCATTATTTGTCCATAATAAACCCTGAAGACTGTGTTATATTTTTTCCCAAAATATAAGTTGATTAATTATTAATTCTTTGAGGGCAAGGAATGTATCCTATCACCCTTACAGTCCTGTTAACTCAGCTTAATATCTTGTTACGATAATCAGTAAACGCAGACTAACTGAAATTTTCTATTTCAATTTAAACCAATCAGGTATCTGTCAAAGATTAAATGTCATCAATTGTTTTTATAAGTAAAGAATAAATGAAACAAACTACTCACAGCATTGAGCTCCCCACTCTTGGGACCCCATGGTGTATTTGGTTCCAGTAAAACATCACAGTCTAGACCCTTTTCATCACAGAGACCAACCCCAGAATCACTTGAAAGAAACAGACATTTTATGGAGAAGTGTTCAATTTAAGAATTTAAATGCAAATAATCTTTTCTTAATTGCAAATGTTTTATAAATTGCTCCTTAGAAACACAGTTCTCGAGTATAAGGTGTACCTCTTCAATATTTACATTTCTTAATGCATCTAGTGATTCCCCTAGCAGAAGTCACTCCATATGGGGGAAGCATGACTACACGCCCAGCATCATACCTGTCAGGTGGTGAAATAGGCTGCTATGACGGTTTCTGCTTTGAGAACAGCCTTCATTAGAGAGTCCTCCAACCCCTAACCTGACAGCCTGCTGCAACTGCAAAATGATGGAAGTGACTTCAGAAATTACTGAATCCAAGGAATTCTAGTTTATGCAAAGATAACCTCAATCATCATTTTTTTTCTAGTTCCATCAATCAAGATAAGATGAGCTTAAGTAACTTGGAAAAACAAAAAAATTCAAAAATTGGACTGCAGGGCCCATCTTTTCAATCATCAGAAACTCCTTTTATTAGTTTTTCTTCCCCTCGGACCTCCAATTTTTTGAGGTATTCTTCCTATCAAATAAACAGCTTCTTGCCCTTATTGTAAAGTAACATAATTTCAGTTAAGCTTTCTGGAATAATGTAAACTACTTGAGGACTGCCATTACTAATCTAGGGAAGCACTAGGGGATACAGGATTCAAGGATGGGAACCACTGAATAAAGCTGCAGTACAGTGTTTCCCCCATCTCACCTAACTGTGTCTTTAGCAAAAGGCACAAGAATGACATCTTTGTGTTTGTGCAGATCGTCCAGGATTCTAGCAGTTGGACAGGACAGCAAATCTTCACCCTCACCTTGATCACGAAGAGCAACCATGTGGTCCCTCACTTTACAACCCTGTTGTGCAAGAGACTAAATCTGAGAGGTTGGTTCATTATAGAGAAACATTCCTTTAAAGATGACTGTATGTTTCTGTTCTTTGCCCAGTCATACCATCCTCTCAATGATTTTACAGCTTTTTCTCAAGAAAAAACAATACTCATACAGAAAAGAGCATGAAACATAAATGTACACCTTAACAAATACCCAAGAACATTCATGTAACACCATCCGCATTAAAAAATAGAATATAGCCAGCACTCCAGGAGTCTGCACAGGCCCATTCCCAACCATAACGGCCTCCCTTCTCCAGAAGGATAGTCTCTATCTCAACATTTATGGTACTCACTCTCTTGCTTTTATCTGTTTACCACTCAAGGATGCATCCCTAAACACTAGTTTAGTTTCAATACTGTTTTTACAATTCAACCATGTTACTGCATGTAACTAACATTTGCTTTAATGTATAGTATTCCACTGTATGAAGTCACAATTTGCTTATCTATTCCACAGTTGATGGATGGGTTGTTTCCAGTTTGGAGCTACTACAAGTAACACTATTATGAATATTCTTTTACATGTTACCCGAAGCACAAGTGCTCATGGGTACCACGTTATATTACTATCAGCAGTGTATGAGAGTTCTTATTATTCTATATTCTCACTAACACTTGGTGAGACATTTTAATTTTAGTGTTTCTGGTGAGTACATGCTCACTCTGGTTTTAATTTGCCATTTCCCCAATGACAAACAAACGAGATTTAGCTCCTTTTCATGTTTACTGGACAAGAAACTTTCTTGTGTGAAATTCCTATTTTTCTTACTGATACACATGAGTTTAAAAAAATCTAAATATGAACCTTTTATAGATATGTGTTGCTAATATCTGCAAATTTGTCTCTCAGTCTCAGTTTATTTAATGTAGTTAATATACTTGAATTTAAATTTCTTCCTCTATGGTATTATCTTTTAATAGCTTTATTAATTTTTGTCTCACATATAGGCTTTTTTTGGGCAAAGATTTTGGGCCAGAGTCCAATTCTGTTTTTTTCCTCATTTTGATATCCCAATATCCTCAGTACCTCTTACTACAAAGTTTATCCTTTGCCCACTGGTCTGTAATGTCACTCTGTCATAGTCAAGTATTCAAGTGGCTTTAAGTATAGTCATCCCTCGTATCCGTGGGGAATTGGTTCCAGAAGTCCCCATGTATACCAAAATCCAAGGACGCTCAAGACCCAGAGTTAGAAGTCTATATCTGCAGATTCAACCAACTACAGATCATGTAGTATTGTATGTATTTATTTAAAAAAATTCATTTATAAGTGGACCCACACAGTACAAACCAGTGTTGTTCAAGGGTCAACTGTACTTCACTCACTTCTGTTGGTCCATCTGTTTAATCTTCATCAGGGGTGGGGGGAGGGTATAGCTCAGTGGTAGAGTGCATGCTTAGCATGCATGAGGTCCTGGGTTCAAATCACAGAACCTCCATTAAAAAAACTAAATAAATGAGTAAATAAATAATTACCTTCTCACCCCCTCCCCCAAAGAAAAGAGTATGGCTGTTCCTTACAAAATCAGAAAGAGAATTGACAGAATAAAATTATATTTAAAAAAATTTTCACTAGTATCATCTTGTCTTAATTACCAAAGACAATAAATTTTGATATTGAGCAGAGCAAGTACTTCTACTTTTGTGTTCTTTTGAGAGTATCTTATTTATTCTTGGCTCTTTATATTTCCATAAACATTGTAGAATTAGGATTTTTATTGAGAATGCATGGATCAATGGATCAATATAGGTCAGTTTGGGGAACATTTACATCTCTACAATACTGAATCTTTGAATTCATGAACATGGTACAACAATCCATTTTTTTAGCTTTATTTTTTCTCAGTAATGTTCTATGTTTTCTATACAGAGTTCTTTCACATTACTTTATTGTCCTTTTGTTGTTGAGTTGTAAGAGTTCTTTGTATATTCCAGCTACTAGACCCTATCAGATATGATTTTAAAATATTTTCTTTCATTCTGTAAGTTGCCTTTTCACTCTTTTTTACTGAAGTATAGTCAGTTTACAATATTGTGTCAATTTCTGGTGTACAGCATAATGCTTCAGTCATACATAAACATACATATATTCATTTTCATATTCTTTTTCATTATAGGTTACTACAAGATATCGAATATAGTCCCTTGTGCTATACAGAAAAAAACTGTTGTTTATCTATTTTATATATAGTAGTTAGTATCTGCAAATCTCAAATTCCCAATTTATCCCTTCCTATCCCCTTTCCCTGCTGGTAACTGTAAGTTTGTTTTCTATGCCTATGAGTCTGTTTCTGTTTGTAAATAAGTTCATTTGTTTTTTTGTTTTTTTTTTAAGATTCCACATACAAGTGATATTATACGTATTTTTCTTTCTCTTTCTGGCTTACTTCATTTAGAATGACATTCTCCAGGTCCATCCATGTTGCTGCAAATGGCATTAGTTTATCTTTTTTATGGCTGAGTAGTATTCCACTGTATAAATATACCACAACTTCTTTATCTATTGATCTGTCGATGGATATTTAGGTTGTTTCCATGTCTTGGCAATTGTACATAGTGCTGTTATGAACATTGGGGTGCATGTATCTTTTCAAATTAGAATTCTTCTTTTCTGGATATATGCCCAGGAATGGGACTGCTGGATCATATAGTAACTTGATTTTTAGTTTTTTGAGGAATCTCCATACCATTATCCATAGTGGCAGCACCAATTCCCATCAGCAGTGCAGGAGGGTTCCCTTTTCTCCATACCCTTTCCAGAATTTATCATTTGTGGACTTTTTAATGATTGCCATTCTAACTGGTGTGAGGTGATACCTCATTGTAGTTTTGGTTTGCATTCCTCTGATAATTAGCAATATCGGGCATTTTTTTCATGTGCCTTTTGGCCATTTGTATGTCTTCACTGGAAAATTGCTCATTTCTTTCATTATTTTATTTGATCTCTTGGCAACATTTGGCATTATGGACCACTCTCTCTTTAAATACTGCTCCCTTGACTTTCATGACACTATTCTTGATTTCCCTCCTATTACTCTTTCTGCTCCTGATCATTCTCCTTTGCAGGCTCATGCTTCTCTAGTCAGCCAATAAATGTTGGAGTTTCTATAGGCTCCATTGCAGGCCCTCTGCCCTTATGCTCATCCATACGTGCTGGCTTCAGTTATCACTTATTTGCAAGAAGACTTACAAATTAGTACCTCCAGCCGAGACACTCTCTGAGCATGAAAACCCACATATCTATCACTCTTTGCCTGATTATCTCATAAAGCACTTCAAACTCAAAATGTCCAAAACAGAATTCATGAGATCCTATCCAGACCTGATCCCTTCTGTTGTTTCCTCCTCAGTGAATAGAAGCACCATCTACCCAGTGGTACAAGGAAGAAACTGAGTCATCCTTGACTCCTCCTATTCCCTCTGTGAAACAATCCATCAAGTCAATTCAGTTTCACCTCCTAAATACTTAATTCATCCATTTCTTTACATTTCCACAACCGCAGTCCAGGTCAGCATCATCTTTCTAAGACTATTCTGATAGCTTCTCTCATCCCTGACTCCACTCACTATTCCCCAAGCCATTCTCCACACGCAACTGATATTTTCAAAATCTGAAATAAAGAAAATACTTAAACGTGGCCTATGAGGTCCTGCCCCTTCGTGGTCTGACATCTTACTGCCCTCTCTATCCCTGTCTTGAGCTATGCATGTTTTCTGTAACAGGCAGTTTCAGTCTTGCTTACTCACCGTGTTCCTTTTGGCCTTACTGTTCTGACGAGAGGGCTCTTTCCCTCCCTCTTCTCCTCGCGTACTCCTACCCACCCTTTGGATCTTCACCAAATGCCAACTCCTTAATGGAGGGAGGCTTCCCTTGACTTCAAGGCCCAGGTCAGACCAGCCTAATACAGAAATTTATGGTCTGACATACTTCTTCAAACATTCCTTTGCATGCTTTCCCCCTTTTGATATTATTGCCTCACCTGTAAATTCCATGAAGGAAAAAACTACCCAATTTTGCACGCTGCTTTCTGTTTTGCACAGTCTGTGACGCAACGTCGGCATTTCATAAATATTTGCTGTACTGATGATGATGAAGAGCTTTAGGTTCCTTTCATCCATTAGTGAAATTTAATTACATAACATTTTCAAAAGTATTAGAGATTGAGGACTCTAACCTAGAGCAATAATCACATACTGTACCAAGATAAATGTGCAAGGATGTTCACTGCAACACTGTAATGCTATCAACCTGGAACACCCGAGATGTTCATCAATAGGAGACTAGTTAAATAAATTGTGAAATATGCAGCAGTTAATAAAATGACACACAATGGTCACCTAGGTATACTGTTGAGCAAAAAGGGCAAATTACAGAATAATATGAATAGCCTGATCCTATTTCCAATATAAAAAACTACATATAATTTGTGTCTGAAATGTATAAAACAAGGTCTGAAAGGAAACTGTTAACAGTGGTTGCCTCTAAGAAGAGATGTAGAATGAAGGAGTGGTAGAAGAGGGATTTTACTTTTTATTACACTTATTCATATAGTTTAAAGTCTTTTCTACATGAATGTATATTTATATTTTAAAAACAATAAAAGAGGAAAAGATATAAATACAAAGTGTTAGTGCTGTAATTACAAAAGGGCAACATTCAAAATTTACCTTTGTAAGCTGAGTAGGGTCGAACCGAAGAACCTTTTGGTTACAGCAGGGATAAATTCCAGTGCCAACAGTACTCAGTGAACTTCCTGCAGTAGGATAAATCACTGTTTCTGAGTGATATTGACAATGTGAAAATTCTATACAGAGAAAAGCCTGAATAAAAGAAATGCATAAAATCAACTATTATTCCCACAATGAAATTGTACATCTCAAAAATACTTAAGAACACATACTGTAGGTTCTACCTACATAAAATGTACAGAAACGGCAAGTCTCTAGAGACACAAAGTAGGTTTGCGGTTGTCGGGGGTTAAAGGTGAGACTAGTTTGGTGAGTGACAGCAAATGGATACGAGGGATCTTTGGGGGATGATGGAAATATACTAAAGTTGGATGGTGGTGGTTGTACAATTCTGTAAATTTATTAAAAGTCAGTAAATTGTACACTTAAAATGAATGAATTTTATGGCATATAATTACACTGCACATGAGGGTATAGCTCAGTGGTAGAGTGCATGCTTCACCTGCATGAGGTCCTGGGTTCAAACCCCAGAATCTCCATTAAAAAATAAACAAGTAAATAAATCCTCCCTTCCTCCACTTTCCAACAAAGAGTATGGCAGTTCCTTACAAAATTAGGAAAAAAAAAACCGTGGGGACAGACGGAGTCCACTAGGTAGAAACTTATACAGTTTGGAAAATCTCACTCTGATGGTTAAAATTAGCTGCTCTCCAGTATTTCTTCCCTCTACTAGAAATCATTACCCCAGTGAGAGAGGAAAACTACTGGGGGCAAGAAGGCCCAAGGGATTCATAAAAAAGTTTATGTAGATCACTCTAAATTAATATGTAAGACTAATTAGGAATGATTATGACCAATAAAGATCTACTTATTATATAAAAGGATTTATTATAGGTACCCTGAAATAGCAAGCTCTCTAGTGCTTTTATTATACACTTCATTTACAAAAGAATGAACAAAACCTTTTTGGGAACACAATTATAACAAGAAGGGCACATATCAACAGCACCCCATCTGCAAGGTGTTTCTGAATTTCTAAAGAAATTTATGGGCTAACAGAGAAGCAGTTTGGCTGGAAATAATAAAAGACAATAAGGATTCTGTATTTTTTTCCACTGAAAAAAATGTATTTGATCACTTAAAACCTGTTAGTTTTCTATAAATTCACCCAACTCACTGATTGTTTCAGCAATGAAAATTTAAAAAAGCAAGAAACAGAGGCAGAGAAATGAAGTCATAGGCAAGCAATGTTTAACAGCACCATCATTTTTGTCACTAATTTCTTAAAAAGATGTCAGATATTGTCCAAACACGCCAAAACAAATTAATTAAGCAGCATATATCAAAAGAGCCTGCTCTCAATGTTTACAGAGCAGAATATTAAAAAAGAAAAAACTCACTTGGTAACATCTTGAACAGGTTAGCCAGTTGACTGTTCCCCACAAGCGCCAATATACATCTCTCCAAGATTTTAATTCTTCAAAAAGACTATTCAAATACTCATGAACATCCCAAGTCTTATCTCTGAGGAAAAGAACATCAGTTGTTATATTATTTTACAAGCAAGCAATATAGACAATTTGTTTCAGCAAATGTTTTTAATTTTGTGGCTTATTTCCAAGAATATTCCCCAAATGATGGCCATGGGATGGACTACAATGAATGATAGAGAAAATTTCACTTGGGAGTTTGTTTATTCTTTTTTCCCCTTTGGACAACAGAAAAAGGTGTGAAAGATGGATGCTGAATTATTTTACTATACTAGATAAATTAAATGTAGTTTGAGCAGGCTAATATGTGGGACTTAGGCATCCGTTCCTAAACAGAACCTTTACTCTAATATTACATATTATAAAATAGGTTGTTAATTGTTGGTGATTCTAAACATTTCATTAACATCTTAGTTCTTTAAATTATTTCCAAAAGACATTTTTTTTAGTAATTGAGTAATTAAGTAATATAAAATTAAGTCTCAGTAATATACATTTTTAAGTTAACTGATATGAACGTAAAAAAATAGACAAGCCTTAAAACTCCATTTGCCATGGTCATATATATAACAGGTTCCCATTTTTCTGCAAGTCTCTAATCTTCTTGAACTTTTGTTATTTTTATCCTTAGTTCAACAAATAACAAAATATCATCAAGTTATTACAAATTACACAGGCACATCTGCTTTAATTAGACTACTTAAAAAATGCCACCAACAGCTGACTTAAAGGAAAATACTTTGAATAAAACAATAATGAACACTGAACTTAATGTCAGTTTTTTTACACAGTAATATTAAGTTGTTGCTGTCAAATGGAAGTAATTTCACAGGTAAAATCAAGTCTCAAGACAAAAAAGTATAAAATCCCAAGTGCTTACTCTAACAAATGAAATTCCCTTATTATTATATGCAGAGAAAAATGAAACACTTTAAAGTTGAGACTGTACTATTAATGCTAGGGTCAAATGTGTTTTTCTGGATTTCTGTTTTAACGTTCAAAATATGAAATCTAACATTTGTGGGTTTTTTTTTTTAATAAAAGTGTTGTACATTTTTAATATAGAAAAAAAACAAAGAGAAGATGAATCCATAATACTATCACTCAAAGGTAACACCATAGTTAACATTTTAGTGCACACATTTTTAGTTTTGTTTTATAGCCTGTTTTTTGTTCTTACTTAATTTACCACTAACAACTTTCTCTGTAAGTATGTATTCTTTTACATTCTCAAAGGCTGCACATTAAGAACTGACTAGATATGTTTTATATAGATATACTATTATATGGATATTAGTTCATTTATTCATTTGAGTGTTTTTTTTCCTATTTATATACACAATAAATGTCCTTATTAAGTGCTTTCATAAATCAACATTAACTCTTTGGATAAATTCCTAGCAGCAGGATATTGTCAGAGAACATATGGATATGTTTTAAAGTTTTTGTTTTCCTAAGACATTATACCAACATACAACATTCTCCTATCACTCCCCAACTCAAAAGGAGAACTACTTTTGCACTTAAAAGGGAGTAAAAAAAGACTATGCATTAATGGAATACTGACAAAGTATGAAGAATAAATACATTATGGAAAATTCAAGTTTAAAGACAGTTTCCCTCATTCACCAAAATTCACCTGAAAGTATACCTGGTTCTCTTGTCAAATTCAATGTAACACTTATATAAATAACTAAAATCTATTAGTGAAAAAAAAATCATTTTAATGGCACTGACGGTAGTATCTTTCAAGATTAATGCACAATAATTTTTACTAAAGTTTAAAAACATGAAATTTATCCAGTAAATAAAATGCAGCTTTTACAACAACTGTTTTGAAAGTAGCATCTTTCTAAATCAAAGTTGGATCACATGTAGAAAAGATGGTATCCTATCCCTTATGACAGTAGTTTTGCTTTTATAAATACACTATTAATTCACATTGAAAAAGCTGTATTTTTATTTTCACTACACCTTATGTGAATGTAGATAATATTTCCATGTTGATCCACATTGATTTTTCCAGGAATGCAAGGAATTCTTCTTTCTGTTTCTTTTGTTAAAAGTTTCTTACACAAACTGCATCTATAACATAAGGAAGACACAAAAAACATCCAAAAAGAAGATGTTAAATATAGTAAAATTAAAGAATTTAGCTGCACTGTGTAGCATATCAAGAAAAATATATCTCTATACCTGTATAATGTTGCTGCATTATTCCGAGAATCTGGATTCAAATATTCAGGATCAAACAGTCTTTCAATCTTCTTACAAAAAAGTTTACTATTAACAATAAATGATCAACAAATTAATTTGGTATACCTACTTTACTAAAGTTACTTGATAGTGATAAATATAAATGCTAACCTATCTGCACATGTAGAAAATTAGACTAATAAATCCTTACAGAGCCCCTCTTTGGGAATTTATAATATACTTTCAGTATTCTAAGTAAATAAACCTACTAATGAGAACTGCTTGATCAAGAATCCATTTTCATAAGAAAAATGAGACAGGATATCTACCTCTCTTTCAGTCCTTTGTTACAGGAATATTCAAGATTGAGAATTTTGGAAATTTAACAATCCTGGGTCTAAAAATAACTTGTTATGTGATCTTTGGCAACTTGATCTCTGTGAATCTTATTTTCTCATCTATAAAATGGGGTTAATAATTTCAAATGCATAAGGTTTTATGAGGGTAAAACGAGACAGTATTTGTTAAAGAATGCAAGACACAGCATTAAACATTCAATAAATGTTAATACTTTATTATTATGCATAACATAATTATGTTGTGCATGAACTTTGTCAGAATTCTAAGTATGACATTAATTCCAAATGTTTATCCTGACTGTCTCCACTTTTTGTCAAGTAATGTCTCCTACTGAGGCCAAATCTGGATTTAGGATCCCATCCCATTTACAAGAATTTAGCTCTTGGATAATTCCCCTCTGTCTCATTCCCCTTCAGGACTAAACTCTTGGATAATTCTCCTGTATGACCAATTTCTTCCACTTTAATAAATCATCCTGATTAGCATATAAGCATAATCCAACACCTTCCTTCTTTAAAAAAAACAAAAATCCTTTCTTGAGCCTACCTATCCCTAATTGCTACTGCTAAATTTTTCTGCATTCAGAGCAAAATATCTGGAAAAAAGTTGTCTAAACTGGCCACATTTCTGTCTTCATCTTACATGGTAGCAGCATTCCATACATGTGACCATTAGTCACTTCCTCCTCTCTGAAGCCCTCTTTCCTTCTGCCTTCCCTTTGATCCACTGGCTTCTTCTGCTCAGGCCCCTCACCAGCTACTCCTCTACTGAACCTCTAAATGTTGGATAGTCATCATTAATACTCTTCTGCTAACAATTAGAAAATAAAATAAAAACAGCATTTACAATAGCACCAAAAAAATTTAGAAGCCTGTGAACAAACTTAATAAAGGAAAAATATCTTTACATTAAAAAAACTATAAAACATTGCTAAAATAAATGGAGGGTGAAAACCATGTTCATGAACTGAAAGACTCAATATTATTGAGATGTCTCTTCCCAAATTTACAGGTTGAATATTAACCCTCAAATCTGCAGGGATGTGTGCGTGTGTGTCTGTGTGAGTGCATGCATGCATATGAGAGAGAAAGAAAATGGGCAGGCTGATTATAAAATTTATATGAAAATGCAAAGAACCTAAAATGACCAAGACGGCAATCCTGAAGAAAGGTAAAGCTGCAAAATTTAGATTACTGGATACCAAAAAATATTAGAAAGATACTGTAATTAGGACAGTGTGCTACTGATAAAGTATAGGCAAAGAAATCAACAGAACAAAATGGAGAATTCAGAAACAGACATCACAAATATAGTCACCTGATTTATACTAAAGGTGCTGCTGCAATTCCCTTTTGAAAGTATGGTTTTGCCAGGAAATCTCATCCAATTCCATGGTTTCAAACCCCATTTACTCTTATATTTCTATTTTAAGCCCTGACCTCTGACCTAAACTTTAGATTTATATATCCAGCTACATACCTGCCATCCTACCTGGATGTCCAAAAAGTGTATTAAATATATTAAATAATCTTTACAAGACCCAAACCCATCTCTTGATTCCCTTCATTCCAATCATTCCCCTCTCTATTAATGACACTACCATTTACTTAACTTTAAAACCTAGTAATAATCCTAGTATACTTTCTCTTCCCACATGATTCCATTTGAAAATCTGTCAAGATTTTCCTAATAACATATGCTGAATCCACCCACTTGCAGGAATACAAGGAATTCAGCTCCACTGCTTCCACTCTAGTTCAAAGCCTTTCCTCTCTCACCAGATCACTGTACTAGACTCCAAATAAGTCTTGCTTCTTATATCCTTCTAGTCTCTTCTCCACACAGAATAAAGTGTACATACCTTGCTATGACCTAAACAGCCCATAAGTGATATGACAACTGTTGACCTTATCCCAATCAACTCTTCCCTTTTATACTAAGGTCTTTCTTAATAATTTTTAACATAATTCACCACCACAATCTGCTCATATATGCCTTACACAAAACAACTAATGTAATTACTAATTTTTATCTTGAGCCATTGACTCACAATATATTTTACTTCATTTAAAATAAAATGGAAATGTATTTCTAAATATATTCTAAAAACAGAATTTTTACTAAAATGAAATAGAAACAATGTATTTCCTCTAACAGGAAGATGACTTTTAAAATTAAATTTTAAAAATTACCTCCTAAACTTATCTTTCTTGTCCTTTAAGTCGTCAACTTCATTGTGTGTGAACAGATCAGCTATACGTGTAAGAAGATTTGCATTAATACAGTTCATGTTGCATGGGGTAGCTACTATGGCATTCATATTTTTGTGGCAATACTGAATACACTGTTCAACCTGAAAAAAACAGACACAGAATGGAAAATGAATGTTGAAGATAGTAGCATAAAGGATAATGTCATATCAATACTTTTCAAATATAAGATTCATTAATCCATGCATTGCTAGTCATAACTGAGTTTTGCCTCTTTGGGTTAATCTATACTGCTCCAAAGTGGTCCAGCAGTCCAAATTTTTACAAATATATATACATAGATGGAAAAATAATTGTCAACCTTCTCAGAATATTTCAAACAATAATGCAATGAACATCTTTCATGACTGTGGCATGTATGTATCTTAGTCTACAAACTCAAGGGTATAAGATATGTGACTTCCTATTAACTAAACTTAGTGACAATTTTAAGTCTCGTATCTCTGGTAGAAACACAGTTTCAGTCACTTCAGGGTTTTGTCAGTTGTCTTATGCATGCTCTCTGACTTTCTTTCCCATTCTCCACTGTGAGATACATTAACTTTTTGAGGGAGATATGGGTTTTGGGGAAAAACAGTACTGGCTAATTACATATTCTTCTGAATATTTTGCTATGGCATAAAAATCATCCTTTATGGCTTAGATTTTAAAAACCAGAACTCAGAGACTCTTTTAGTCTCTGCTTTTTTCTGTAACCCTTCTCTAAAGCAATTAATACTAGCAACTACAAGGGGAGGGACTAAAGGAGTAGAAAGAATACAGGGAACTTTTAAAACCTCAAACAAATAAACTTCACATCTGTTAACACAGCAAAGGAGTATTTTACTCTGTAGTTTTTACCAGGGGCTAAAAGCATATATTTATTTAAAGTAAAAACCACAAAAATATATAAAAACATGTGAATGGTAAAGAAATTTATTAAATAAGAGGAAAAAGAAGAAAAATATATTTAATGTTAGAGCTTGATATGTATGTGTATATATTGTGCTTTTATACTTCATCAGCTACTCTTATACAACAGAGATGAGTGTGTGCGTTACACATACAAAATTACATTGTTTAGTAGTTGGGTATTTGTTCTTCATTTGCTGAACCATAAGTGAAAGACACAAATAAGTAAAACATGCTTAAACTAATTATTTAAATAGTAAACCAAATATATTCCAATTAACTTTCATTTCATTTGGTTTAAGAGCAAATCCTTTTTGGAGTAAAGTTAATTCTGTTTAGAATCATGTACTGCAACAGCTAACTGTTTCCTTGAGGATAACTGTCTTGCTTTATGGGCATCATATACAAATGGTACGTAGTAGCTTTAACCTCTTCCCAACAAAGTACCTCCAAATATTAGCAGTTTACTCTAATGGAATCACATTCTTGAATTAACAACTACTTCAGTGGTAAGATGTCTTAGAGTTTTCTAGACACTTGAAGAAAAAGCAAGTTACATTAAGCATGGGTAAATAGAAGAGCTTTGGTCTTTGATTAATACTTACCAATGAATCCATTTTTAAAAACTCTGAAGAAATAAGAATTGAAATGACATTTCCTGGCTCTAAAAAAAAGAAAAAAATTAAAGTCTCCTTTTGATTTGTATCTCAATCTCCTTAGAACAGGCTCCTTCTCACCCTAAAAGAGGATGTTACTTTAATAAGAACAATTTAATAAAATCTTACTATGGCTTATATACATGAGAGAAATAAAATGCAATGTTAAAACTTAGGGTATAGAGAAAATGTACAATAAACTTGCCCTGGAATTAGATTCACATCAAGTAAAAAGACTCTAACTAAAGACATGACATATGCGAACTCCTCCTCAACTGAACCAGAGAAAAAGGTAATTAAAATGGAGACTATAACTCATCACACAAAAATCACAGTGAGAAAATTTTTTAAATGATTAGAGAGCTTATTATTAGTAAAGTTATTTCAAAAGTGGTTCAAATGCTTGTTATGAACAAATACTTAATTTATAAGATTCTGAAAGATAATATAAACTTTACTATTGAAGAAATGCAGTTACTTCCTAAAGGCAGACTGAATGAGCCTTGAGAGGCACAACCAGGGAAAGGGGGATGCCGGCTGACACTATCCTTTCAGTAAACCTAAGTCAGGGGAGGGTATAGCTCAAGTGGTAGAGCACATTCTTAGCATACATGAGGTCCTGGGTTCAATCCCCAGTCCCTCTTCTAAACTAAATCTAATTACCTCCCTCCTCCGCCAAAATAAAGTAAAATAAAGTAAGTAAAAAAAAAAAAAATTAAAAAAAACCCTAAGTCATCTCTCATGAAGTATATTTAAGAAAAAGAAGAAATTGTGATTTTTATCATGATAATATTAAGACAATTCTCCTAAATAAAGGACTATTAAGTCCTTCAAGTAAGTAATCTCAACCTTTCCTTAAATCACAATTCTAGATTAAAGGTTCTCAAAAAGAAATGGTAAAGAGAGGAAGGATCTGGTGAAAAAGTTCCTCAGGAAAGTGTAATATAACTCATTCTAGTTAAGACCCAAGGTCTGGATTACTAGTGATTTAAATTAACCATTCTGGTGGTTTTCTTAGAATAAAAACTGCTTTTATAAAACCTACATTTGTAGCCACTGATTTAAGGTCCAAGAGTACAGAGCAACTAGTTTTGCTCTACTTCTTTCACTTTACTATTTCATGAACAGGTTGGATCAAACAGTAGTTTTTTTCATCTCTACATATTTTGACATACCTGGATGGTCTGGAATCTCTGAGTTTTGGTTGGCTGAAAATTTTGTTTTAGCAGTTTTGTAATTTTCACTTAAGGACCACTAGAAACCTTTTCTATTAATTTGGTCACAAAAATGTATTAAATTATGAACATCCTCAGAAAACTTTTATACTATCAGTACAGGTTGATTTACTAATAAGAGTTTAAAAATACCTTGGTAACTACTGTAAATAGCAATTCTAGTGCACTGAAAGATTTTATTAAACCACCAGTGTGATTGCCTATGTAAGTCAACACCCAAAAAAGATTACTTAGTAATTATTCTTCCTATTGTCTAGAACATTGGTTCTCAAACTTTTGCTCTCAAGACCCTTTTACAAAAATCTTTAAATCGAGACTCCTAAAGAGTTTTTGCTTACGTGGGTTACATCTATATTTACCATATTAGAAATTAAAACAAAATATTTAAAAAATATTTACTAAGTCATTTAAAAATAATAAGCTGATTACACACTAACACATTTTTATGAAAAATAACTGTATTTTCCAAAATGAAAAAAGTTTAGTGAGAATAACACTGACATTTTAAATAAATTTCTTCATTGACTTAACAGAAGACAAATGGATTCTCATCTTTCTACACTGAATTTGTGGGTAGTCTTTCTCGAAGGTTAGTTACAATGGGAATCAGAAATCATATCAGTGAACTCCTTCCACTCTGCTATCTCAAAATCCACTGATTCATCTTGCACTTTAAGTGGATCTTTAACCCATGCATACTTTTTTTTAACATCATGCATTGGTCATTTGGAAAGTATAGGCTCACTGAGTTATGCAGATCTTCCAAATGTTGAAACATTTTATTATAATATTAAAAAATATTACATTTGTTAATATGATCACCAATCTCATAGGAAAAGTCTTTAGAGGAACTGGCAAGTACATGGAAGTAAACACAAGTTTTCCAAACTTTCTCACTTGAAAGCTTGAATTTTATCATTGGCAACAAATATTGTCAGCTGTTTCCCTTTAGCTAACTGGCTCACTTAATTCATTTTCAAGAAAATACCTGTCAAATGCCTAAGTCTGAATAACCATAATCTGCCTGCTAGCCATTCTTTCAAGTAAAAATGGTTTTATAAAAAAAGCAGCTAGTTTAGCTTGCAATTCAAGCACTAACCTTATAAGCGCTTTTCCTTCAATCATCATACTCTGGTGTGCAGCAGGACTGCACTTCATGTGTTATCACACAGAATATCAAAAAGATGTATACTCAACAATCAAGATTTAATAAAAGTAATAACTTTTACTGCTTCATCAAGGACATCTGTAAGTGAAACTTGATCTTTTTTTCCTTTTCTTTTTTCCCTTTTTTACCACAGATGGGCACATGGTGCTGAATAACACAGTGACCACCACTACAGTTTGATGTTCCTTCCTTGATGTGTGCTAAAGTGCCAGTGGTTTTACCCTCCATTACTTCTGTTCCATCTGAACAAAGGTCAACACGGAGAGAAAGACACACAACATCCTGGCATTATTAAGCAGATTCTCCAGACCTTGTGGATCCTCTCAAGGGATCTTCAGGACTCCAGTGGCCAATGAACCATCCAGTGAAAATGGCTGATGTAGAGACCTGTCCATCTGCCATAAATTAGCTATAATTTACTAAAAAAGGATGAGGTAGCAGTCTCCTGAAAAATAATTACTAATCCGAGCATAAACACTAATGTTTGAACAATTTTCCACATTTCATGTTTGGCCTGAAGCAACTACCAGGTGACACAAAAATTTCACTACAAAATAATCAATAGATTGTCTTTTACCTAAAGTGGGCATCTCACAATCCTTATTCTCCTTAGTGTTCCTTTTAACATATTTTATCAACCAGTTGAAAATGTGAACGTCACAATGAACTGAAATGTCCACCTCTTCCCAGCGCTGGGCATCCATAGATAAATATTCAGCAAAGTACTTCATTTCTGATATCAAAAGATCTCGTGGGCAAATAAAATCTTCTTTCAAGTTTTTGGCTTCATCACATACATGGATCACCATGTTTGGCCTTCATGAAAAATGTTACACAAAAATGAAATTATATTAGAGTTTTAGAAGAGGAGCCATGAATATTGACATTTATTGGAAGTATGAGAACAGATGTTTCTGAAGGTTTTAACCACACATTAGTTTTATAGGGTTTGATGTTCAGAAGTTTTCGTAAGTGTCTTGGTAACCTGATCTGTTTATCTTAAAATTCTTACTAATTTTAGTTAAGCTATTGACTTAATAAAACAAATAAAAATGTTTTTTACTATCGAACTTATAATTTACAGGGATTAAAATTTATTATTTTCATAAATTAATTATAATATTTTAAAAAATACCAATTCACAAAGAAAAATTAAAGAGTACATTATAATTCTTGTGAGGAACATAAAACAGCACTTTTACATGGTAAAAGGTATGGAAAAGAGATAAAGATCAAATATTAAAATTTCCTTATTATTAATAAATATAAAAAAGTTAAAATTATTAAAATATCAAAAATTAGCATGGCTACTCTGTTACTTTTAATAGCAAGAAAGTTTGTTTCTAGGCATTCAATAAATACAAATTAGTAAATGTGGTTAAAAAATTCTTAAGACTACCATGTGCTTATTTACATATTTAAAAAACAATTTAAGTTTAGATGATGTATCATAAAAATTGTTTCAAAAATTATATACTCCTTGAATTTATATACCCTTGAACATTACGTCACCTCAAAAAGAAACACCAGTGTGATCCACACTGTCTTCATGTCATTACAAAAGGAAGAGATTAAATAGGAAGAGATACACTATCCTATGATATGAATTTAACATGTGTTTAACTGAACTTCAAAAATTCTAAATACAAAGAAATAACATTTGAAATAAAGTTGGCTACAGAAAAAGGATTAAAAACCAATGCTCTGTCAGAGTCCCAAAGGAATTTAAATAACTTCACAAATTGTTCTTCCAAAGAAATTATGGTCAAAATATAAACAGGTAATGGCTGGTATAATGAAGCATGAAGTTTCTGTGGCTTTCTGGACCACAGCATGAAACACTAGGTAATTCTAGTAAAAAAATTATCTGTTAAATTCTTGTGCCACACAAACAAACCTACCAGTTAAAAATCTATGTGAATCAACTAAAATTCACTAAACTATAAAAGGGTGAATTTTCTTCTTGTGATAAAATATACATAACATAAAATTTGCCACTTTAAGTGTACAGTTCAGTGGCAGTAAGTACTCATGTTGTTATGCAATTATAACCACCATCCATCTCCAGAACCTTTCAAGAGAGTAAATTTTATGTATGTGAATAATGTATTAATAAAGTTGTCACAAAAAAACTATCAAAACTGAAAATACACAAAGGAACTTCTAGAGATGATGAAAATGTTCTTTATCTTCATTTGGATGATGGTTATATGGTAAACTCATTTGTTAAAACTCATCAAAGTGAATACTTAAAATATGTAGAGTTTTTGTAAAATACACAAAACAGTACAAAATTATCAAAACTTGCGTTATACTGAAAGATATATTCTAATTTTTAAATGTTTCGATAATGAGTAATTATATTTACATAGCTCTAAAATACATAGCCAGTTTCCTTAATGAAGTTGGAGAACTAATGACAGAGATTTTCCTTTGGGTTTTAAAATCTACTTTAGAAAATTTTATGTTAATAGATGGTATTACTAATATTTACAAGATGAAAATGAATTTTTAAAGTGGAAAACTGTGGTCCAATTTATAAGTGTTATGAATAAGCCATGCATTTAGCTATCTAAGCAATTGTTTACAGCTCAATACATGAACTACTCTGATTTGAATTGTTTCAGCAACCATGTAACATGAAATTCCTAAATTGTGGTAACTGATGTATACAATCACCAATCATATATTTTATAATTTAAAGTTGATATTCATATTAATCTTATCTAGCAAAGAACCAGCCTCCTACCCTTCAGATTCTTCAGTCTTTTCTCCACCATTATGAGTAGTACAATTTTCACTTTCTGAAGAACAATTCCTTGTGGAAGCTATACTATGTTTTCCTTAAATACAGAAACAAACACATACAAAAACAAAGGGGGGAGGTTAGCATTTCTAGCTGAGAATGGGTTTTTACTTATTGAATGGTTATACTATAAATGTATGGTTTCCAAAACTAGTTAAAGATGGTACTTTGTCAGGTGCCTTAGTACTTCTAAAAGTATATGGAAAAAGCAGTACAAAAAAAGGATCACAAATTGCTAACATTACACTGAAGATTTAAAAAATACTGATATGGTGTGAACAGATGGGGTCAAATGTTCAAAATCCTACAATATAGCTTCTCCTCCTGAAGCAAATTTTTATATCGATACTCTGCTGCTGCTGAGATTAAAATAGTTCACTACACTCTAAGATTTCTAAAGCCAGTTATTATTTCCAATGTAATTGTGGAAAACATCTCTTCTACCCTGCTTCTGTGTCATCTGAAGCTACTGTTGACTCCAATAAAGGGGAGGTGGGAAAAAGATAACACGAGGGACAAAGGAAGATTCTCTCAGTGAAAGAAAATTAAGTAAAAGGTATAGGTCAGGTCCCTTCAAAATTTATGACATAGCTAGCCTAACAGACTGGAGTAGTACGCTTTGATATAGTAAAAAGCTTTTTGTAGTAATAGTATTTGACGTGTAAATTAACATTTAAATTTTTTTTCAAATATAACTAAGACAAATTTCTAAAGTTAACGAAGATACAAATACTAATAGATTTTTCTATTAATGTTTCTACTAGCCTAAAATAAAGAAAGGTTGACTGGAATGCATAATATTTTGCAGAATTACCATAAGGACAAGTACTGCATTTTGTTTTTAAAACCTTACCTGTTTTAGAAACTGCATCCTGACCAACTGGAGTCTCCTGAAACTCTCCCTGTGTGTCAAGAAGCGAGGACTTGATATACGTGGCTAAAGTTTCAACAGGGCTCTCTCCAGCAGCCATTAGGAGGCTATACTGGTTGTCGACGGGTGAGCTGCCACTGCTCTTCAGTTCATCAAACCTCTTTGCACACTGTGATGATAAAGGGGAAGGAAATGCAAATCTGGGGGGGGGGGGGTTTAATATCATTTTTTGTAAGTGAATATAATCTGCTGGGCAACAACTAGAAAATTAGCACACATTTTGATACACAAAGCCTCTGACGGATTTTTTCTTTTTCAAGATTCAGGGTAGAATTTTCTTTAATATGCTTTAACCCAATAGCATAATATGTTTATGCTCTCATAGAAAAATGAAGAATGCCTTTATGAATCATATTTCCCCATGGTCTACAGCTATTATTAGTTGACAATTTTAATAATTTAGTTAAAAATCTGGTTTTTATTTTTACATCAACTTTCTACCAAAAACAAGACCAAATTCTAACCTTCAATGGAAATTAAACTAAAAAGTATCTGATTTGTGACACTAGATTTTCTTTATTAAAGTAATGAAGTCTTTGTTCTTACTAACAGTGAGTTTCGCCTTGCACAAAACACTATAGTAACACTTCATGGCCACGTATTTGGGCACAGTTGTTCTAGCTCAATGTTTTACCTTAACCCATCATTAGTCATGGAATCAATTTAGAGGGTCCAGATTAGCAATTCAAAAAAAAAGAAAATACAAAAGATTAGAAAATATCAAGAGTGGATTAATCATAGTAAGGTTAAGTAGTCTCTCATGAAAATGTCATTTCTAAGAGTACACTGCAGCATAACACAAAATGCCTTCCTTAATGTGGGTCTTGGTCAGACAACAGTGATACAGCATTCATGTTTAAATCTCCATCAACATCAACATGGATGGCAAGTTCCACAACAGACCAAGTAATCTGGGAGGTGCAAAAGGAGAAAAATACATTCCATGTATATGTGTATATGTTAACTAAATAATGCACTGGGTATGGCATCATTCATTTATTACACAAATATTTACCAAGTACCCACTAGAATTAAGCACTATTTTCAGCAAGGATTGTTAAATAATAGTACTATAGTACTATTATCATAAAGAAATGCCTAATCCAAGCTTAGTCCTTTCAAAAGGCATTTAAAAGATATATAAGTGACCAAAAGATTATAAATCAATATGTATGTCCATCTCTTTAAACAAAATCTTAAAACTAAATACAAATAACTAACATGATAAATGAGAAACAAAAAATATTTTCTGTATGAGGATAGAAAAAAGTAGTGATGAAAGTCTGGGCAAAGGAAAAAAGGCTGCAACACAATTAGAGAAATGTACAGATTCACAGGTACATGTATAATGTATACGATAAAGAATAGAAATGGCTTAACTGAATATTTTTCTAACAAAATGAGTTTATTTTTTATAACACAGAGAAAGTGGTATGTAGGCTTTTAAAACAGATTCTTTTGATATCTTTTAGGTAAAGCTTATAGATATATTGGAAACTGAGTGTAGATTTATCTTATTTAACAAAGCTTGTAATTTCTAATACTTAAGAATAAGAAAATTATGAATTCTGAATATTTGAAATGAATACATGATTGCTTAAACAGAAAAGCAGTGGCCAGTGAATAATTTAAACTATACTGTTAAATGTTCTTTTGTGTTTAAGCAAATATTACATGACATCTACATGCAAAAGAATAAGGTTTGATCCCCTACCTCACACTACATACAAAAATTAGCTCAAAGCAGATTAAAGACTAAACATAAAGCCATAAAATTCTTAGAAGAAAATAAAGGTATAAATCTTCATGACCCTGGATTTGGTAATGGTTTCTTAGATATAATACTAAAAGCACAAGCAACAAAGAAAAATTAGTTAAACTAGACTTCATTAAAATTTAAAACTATGTACTTCAAAGGACACCATCAAGAATACAAAAAGACAACCTGCAAAATAGGAGAAAATACTGCAAATCACATATCTGACAAAGGACTTGTACATGGAATATATAAAGAACTTCTACTATTCAATGATAAAAAGACAAATCACACAGTTGAAAAATGGGCAAAGGATATGAATAAACATTTCTCCAAAGAAGCTCCCATAAATCCATTAAAAGATACTTGGTATTATTGGCCATTAGGAAAATGCAAATCAAAATCATAATGAGTTAACACTTCACACCCACTAGAATAGCTATGATAAAAAAGACACTAAAAGTGTTGGCAAGGATATGGAGAAACTGGAACCCTCAACATTGTTGGTCAGAATGTAACGGTGTAGTCAATATGGAAAATTTACATATGTTATTTCAGCTAAGGTAAACACTTACCTAGAAAATCTTGGAGAAAGGGAGGGGAGAAAACAAAGAAAATCTTAATTCATTCTTTTTCCACTTTCAAAATACCAACAGGTCAACTTCGACATGGAAAAAAATTTATAATCCAGGAGATTAAGAGAACATTCATAAAACTTTAAAAAAAATAGTTTTTTGGTCTACCAGGTAGTAAAATAATATTGAAAGGAAGTCAATATGAAACTGTTAGTATGATTAGAATTTACAGGTTTGCCATTTTTAAAACTTAACATGTAAAAATCCAAAAGGTGAAAAAAGTATGGATTAGGGAGTAATAACACAGACTAAATAATAAGTTCCCTCATCACTTCACAAAGACCTATAACATAACCGAGGGCAAGTAATCTCTGTGGGTACTGGTTTTCTCAGCTGTAAAAGAGAGTGGAACTTGGTTCATTCACTGATCCCACAAGTATTTATTCAGTATGTATGATGGGCCAGGCAAGTGGTGAATATGCTTAAAACCAACTGGGTAAAATCACTAATGTCATTTCTACTTCCAGGTGATTCACCCATTTTAGGATTCCCTTTAACAGCAAAAATTCTGAGGTGTTTCTCAAACTAGGGTTCATAGATGAATTACCAGAAAACTAAGAGTTCTCTGTAAAAGTTTTTAGATTGTAAGTTTTGATTCTGAGGATAACATTAATTAAATCATCTAGATCATTAGGATGACAGAATATTTCAGTGCCTATTTGCTTTTCTGTTGTAAATTAATTGTAGAGTAAGTTAATACCAAGAAATATTTTAACTGTCCAAGACTAATTTTAATAAAGGACAAAGGTAGAGAGGAGACAGGTGAGTCCCAAGGCAAGTAATGTCCTGGTGCAACGGAAGACTTCACAGCAGGTTAGAGAGAGAAGAGTGGAAGAAGAATGAGGGCTTTGAAGGGCAAATGACAGTATAGGCTAAATGCAAAAAATTTTGTGCCACAAGGTACTACACAATATTTGTGTCATAAATAGCAATTTAATCTCAGCAAAACACTGTTACTTATCACATTAAGTAAGCTTATTAGTTTGAATTGTGTTAGTCTGCATTTTCACTTGTGTTTATAGAATATGTAAATTTGGTTTATCGTCGTATAGGTGTGTTTACACCTAGTATTGTTAGTGCATATTTATTTCCACTATAATAATTTAAGTCATTGGGAGTATTCAAGTTTTTTCCTTTAAAAAGGTCTGTACATTACTCATTTGAGAAGCATAATATTAGGAATTTAATAACGTAAGGAGTTTATAAAAAATTTACTCATTCAGTTGCAAACATGTAAGATAAGGTTAAATTTAAACTTATCAGGTGGCTTAACATATCATATAATTTATATAGTGTGTATCTAGTCAAATCGTATCATATGCACATTCAGTATTTATACACGCATTTGAATATGTGAAACTCGAGTTTTTTTGTTAGTAGTTATTCCTCTAAATTGATCACTTTTTCTGATTTCTTTTCAGTAGATATTTGGAGGACTGCTATTTACCTCTTTGGGTGTTAAGCCAGGCACAAGCCTTGCCACAGTTTCCCAGTTGATGGTCTGATGGATTCCAATTAATGGATAAAGGATCATGTCCAACACCATTTGGTTGTTATTGTTCAGGAAATTGTTGTTTTCTGAATGTTCACGACTCATCTTTGGGAACTACAGATAGAAAAGAAAACAGATTTATTTGCATCGGAAATCCAAATGCTTTCATAACATTATAAATCAGTTATAATTCATTCCTAAGAATTATCTGCTACTATGTAAAGGAAAAATAAAACTGACCTAAAATCAACAGAGAATATACAGCTCAAATCTCTTCAAATATAATAGCATTTGAATATTATGGATTGGTGGATGGATGGATAGAAGGATGGACAGATGAATAAATATGTGATTAAAAAGTGTAATAAAATACTTTTAATTTAATTTTAAAATTTTAAAATACTTTGGGGGGAGTAGTTAGGTGTGTGTGTGTGTGTATGTATGTATATATGTATGTATGTATTTAAATGGAGGCACTGGGGATTGAACTCAGGACCTCATGCATGCTAAGCAAGCACTCTACCACTGAGCTCTATATTCCCCACTCCAATAAAATATTTACGGTAGAATATAAGTGATGGATATAGAGCTGTTCGCTATAAAATTCTTTTGACTTTGCTGTAGATTGTTTAAAATTTTTAACAAAACATTGGGGGAAAAAGTTGAATACAACATATCTTCCTTTAAAAAATCCTTATGTATGTATGATTTATATTTTGATTAGCAGTTCATGGATGGTGGAATTAAACTGTAAAAAAAAAAAAAAAGCTGTTTAAAAAAATTATAATTTCATCCCAGTCCAAAGTCGTATTTCCTTTATTTCTCTGTAAGTGAATGTTCATGCTACAAACTATGACAGCTAAGCATTTTTAATTCTGACTGATGCAATCAAATGAAACTTAAAAGCTTAAAAGCTAATCTGACATTTTAGGATAAGCACAATCACTGTTACTATGCCATGTGATTATTAGTTTTACATGGTGGGGAGATTACATCAACAATTGCAATTAGTTTTTGTGTGTTTGAAATGTTTTTTGGAAAGTTCTCTTCCTTGTCTTCAGAAGCAATGTGACAACTGTCCTGATAAAGTTTAATCATTACACACACCCAAACACACACCCTGACTCTCATATATAAAAAGCCAAGGCACCTCCACATACATACACACATGCACACATCCCTGTAGAGTGGAGGCTTCCCTTGCTTCTTCAACTCGCTCCCCACCCATCTCTCCTCCCATCACACATCCTCTAGTTCAGTCCAGACCTTGAATAACATATCCTGTGACTAAGGGTGTTCAAGATCTTCAGGAACAAGATGATCAAGAAAAAATTCTCTAGATGGCTTTCCAAATGGATGTAGTTCAACAAACATTTAGTGAGTCCCAACAATGAGTCAAGCATTGGGGACATAAAAAGAAATATGGCATGGCCCCTGTTCTCAAGGAGTTTACCAACAAAGAGGTAAGTCAAACAGATTGTTTTAATATCATCTGCTGAGAGGCAAAGCATGGGGTAGCTATCAAGGGGCAGAGGAGGGACACTTAACAGCTGTGGTATTATGGTGGAGAAGGAGGCTGTGGTATCAAGGAGAAAAAGAAGCTACCCTCTTTAAACTTAAGAGAATTTTAAGAATTTATGTCAATTTTATCTCAACAAAGCTGAAATTAAAAAAAAAATGAAATTTAACATTGAGGCCCCACTATGTGCCAGGCATTGTAACTGAAGTTAGAATATAAATTTACAGATGAAAATAATGACAAAGATTTACAGCTAGTCATATCTATGATTTAACTGATGTTGAATTTGGGTTGGGAATATAATCGCCAAACACAAGCTGTTCCTATGGAAAATACTATTTCAGGACAACAAGTACAAAGCAAAGATTCATTGACAGATGAGTACAGTGGGAAAAGCAACATACATGGGAGTCTGAAGCTCTGGTTGGAGTTTTAACTCTACACGTTAGTCAAGGCAAGTCACCTGAACTTCTGCAATAAAAATTAAGTGATGGTAGGGGTGGGGGGTATAGCTTAGTGATAGAGTGTGTCTTTGGTATGTATACGTCCTGGGTTCAATCCCCAGTGCATCTGTTAAGTGGGGGAAAAATTAAGTGATGGTAATACCTCTGACTGACATCATAGAAATAATCAAAGGGATTATTTTGTGAAAGCACTATGAAGACAATAAAAGCACCTTACAAATGTGATGCAGCATAAAATAACAGTATCAACCTCCCTGGATTGTGTTGAGGATTATGTGAGATGTTTAAAAGTTGGAATGGGGAGTTGGCATGCAGAAGCTCTCAGTAAGTGTTAACTATGATTAGTAATGTGTAATAGTTTACACAAAACACTGATATAGGACATTAGGTGGCAGATATCATAAAGTTATCCTACAGGTTTCTGCATGAACATTAAAAAGAAAGCAAAACACTAAGTACTCTAAAATCATAGCTTCCCAGCAACTAGAGAGGTACTGCTGATGGGCCAGAATCATGTTGTGGATAAGGGTATGGATTCTGGAGCCAGACTACCCCAATTTTTGTCTGCTTCTACCACTTAAGGTAGAAATGCTTCAGATTACATATCTCTAAGCCTCAGTTTCCTCCTTGGTAAAAGGAAGAAAAACAGTAGCTACCACATACTTTGAGGATATATGGACAGTGCTACCTGGCACATAATACAACATAATATTTGTAGTAGTAACATCACCATTCCAAAGATCCTCGGATTACACAGATTCATAAAGATACATGTGACAGATGAAAGGAGAGATAGCAACTTTCCAATTAAGTATGCTCTTAACAAAATGAGTAGAAAGTCAGATCTAGATTCTTATCTAGTTTACCACTTCCAGCAGTACAGCCTATGCTTTCAATGGTTTCAGCTGTAAGGGAAATAATACCTACCTTTGAGGTTATTGTAAGGATTAAATAGTTATATATATATAAAACATACTACCTCGCACACAAAAGGTGCTCAACAAATAATTTATTACTATTACTATCTTTCTACCTTCCTATCTCAGCCATGATTGGCATAAAAAGTTCCAAAAATTAGTTTAAGAACTGTAAAACACTGCCTTGAGCCCAGCTGGAAATAGATTTTACAGAATTGTTATTTTCCACTTGACTGCCTAGCATATTATCACTTTTCATACCACACTATTTGAGGTGTGTGTTAGGGCACAGGGTACAATTTATTTGAGCCTCAGTAGAAAACAGTGTAAAATGGAATTCAGGGCAAGGACGTGGGTGCTGTCTTTTTCTTTACTTCCAAAAAGATTCATTTAAAATTTCTCAAATATTTATTGTGACCCACAATGTGCAGGTACCTGTTATATAATCAAAAATACTGTCCATATAAAATACTTTAAAACTTGTATGGGTATTTCAAATCTAATACTCATTTATAATATCCATGTCTAAGAATAAATTGTCTAGATGCAAAAAATTTTTTTCTGTTGATATTTTCTTTACATAACTATCCAGTATTAAGTCCAGTTAAATAAATGTTCAAGAAAGCATCCCTTAGAGTTAGAGTGTAAGTATGAAAGGCATGGATGGCACTAATGGATAATCCTTAGTAACACATAAATTCTGAGTAGCTGTCACACCCCATTCTGGAAAAGAAGTATAGGCTTATGAAAAACTGGTAAGAGAAAGTTTGAAGCTCAAATTACACTACTACTAGATCTCCCATTCATGACAAAGCATCAAAAAGATGTTAATGTTTAACGTGAAACGTCTTATTTACCAAAAAAATTCTACTTGTTAAAACACTACACTTTTAAACAACACACCTCATACCCTCTCCCCCATTCCCACAACTGTGGCTTATTTAAATGTATTAGTAAGACCAATCTAATTAATTAACTAATGCCAAACAGAGGTCTACGACTGGCATTTTTTCCCCTTTTTTCTTACAAACAGAAAAAGGGTCGTGTAGACAGACTTTTTTCCCCTAGGCAGTGGAAGATGGGAAGCGAGGGGGTCCTAGGGCAGGTCAAAGGTGGGAGATAATACTGAGTCATCCCACAACACGGTAGAAGCCCTGTGCCCAGGATTTCTGACCACAAATGAGAACGGAGGCAGCTGGCTTTCACTGTGAAGGGGGAATAAAATCACATCTGAACTCTAGGATGAAGAGATTAAAAGCCCTGCAAACCTTCGGCCCAGAGGCTCACTGCGCGGCGCGTCCTCAGGGCACTGCAGACCTTCCCGTTCTCCCCGCCTCGCCTCAGGGGAAGAAACTCTCCCGGCGAAAGGCGGGCGGGGGCGGACAAAGGCGAGGTGCTGCAGGGCGAGGCGGGGGAAGATGCGGTGCACGGAGCCGAGGCGAGGCCGGAGAAGCAGACGCTGGGGGTCACTCAGCCGGTTCGTGGGTGGGACCGGCTCCCTGGAGCTGGAGCACGCAGGGCTGGCGGGCTGCAGGCTGCGCGTTGGGGCGTTCGGGGGCACTTTGGGCGAGCGGCCCCGCCGGCCTGAGGAGGCCGCAGAAGGAACGAGCTGGCTGCCAGCCGTGCCGCTCTCGCCGTACTACCCGCCCCCGGCCGGCACCCGAGCCCCCTCGGCGTCTCGCTCACCTCCACAAGGATGCGGCTCGCCGCGCCTCCGTCACCTGCAGCGGCCGGCACCGCCCGGCCGTGAAGCTCCCGCAACCAGAACCGCAACCCGGGCCGCGGCGCCGCCGCCCGCGCCGGCTCGCAAGCCGCGGTGGGGTACGAGGGCCGATAGGGGGGTGGAGGGTGGGAGCGCCGAGCGCGACGCCGCCCGGCCAATCGCAGGCCAGCGCCTCTGCGGTGGAGCCAATGGGTGTCGAGCTCCTGCCGGGCGGGCGGGAGCCGAGGAGCGGCTGCTGCAGACGGCCGCCGCGCGGAGCCGTTGCCGGTCACCTCCCGCAGCCCTCGCATTCACTCTCAGGTTTGTCGCAGTGCAGCGTCCCCACCCTCCTAGCGTCTTGTCTCTTAGCAACCAGATGCCCGCAGCCAGAACTTAGGTGGTAAACTGTGAGTCCAGAAGAAAGGAGAACATAGGGGAGATGGAAGAACTAAAAGAACAGATGCAATGGTTGGTGGCTTTGGTATACCAGCTTAGGTCATGTAAAATGGGAAAATTGCATGATCTGAGGGACACCAGAAGTATCAGGTGAAGCATTGTCTTTATCAGGAGGCATCTCTTGAAAAATGTAAATAGCTCGGGGTGACACGTTCAGTTTTCATACATTAATAGGTTCAGCACGTATGTGTTATTGGTGGTGACTACTACCGGGAACCTAGTCAGATGTACAAGGCTCAGTCTTGTGGGGTAAACGCTACATGTCAGTATTTCTAATTTCCACTTGGGATGTGTCTATTCTCAGAATCAAAACTAAATGTTAGGATCAGAAAGGATAGAAATGGGAAAGCCCTATTCAAACGAATGATTAGCATTATGAAATCTGATGATTAAGTGTCTAACTGTATAGAATGTCAGTTTTTTCCAATTGTATCATCTGTGACTTTATGCAAATCTTTTACTATTTTTCTTCCACAAAGATACTAAAATTAGGCAAGTTTGTACCACAAAGATGCTAGTTAGGTAAATTCTTAAAGAGAAGCTACTTTACTCCCTCTCCTCCTTTTACACAAGCTGGAACTCAGTTGTGACGGCGGAGCCAACCTAAACCCTTAAACCACAAGGACAAGAGCAAACCATAGGATATTGCAGGACAGTAACAGAAGGAATCTGGGTCCTGAATTACCTTGTGAAGCAAAGCTTCCTAACAAGCCCTCGACTGCCTGCCTACCTCTGGACTATTGTATGAGGAAAATGTTTGTCTTGCTTTAGTTACTGTATTTTTTATCTATTTGTTACAGAAGCTTAGCGTATTCCCTGAAAGAGAAAGTCCCTTAAAGTGGTGTCTACAATAACAAAGATCTAAGATACAAGTGGCATTGGCGGGTAGAAACAAATTGCAGGCTGGTGACTCTTCCCAAAAGTATTTTCACCTGTGTTAACTTGAAAGGCAGGTTATCAAGCCTATAGCTCTGAGGGAAGTGGTTTAGAAAAGGTCAGAATGTGAGTTTGTGGTTGACTGCCACTCCTTGCTTTTAGCAAAGTTCATCCGAAAGAAATGAGGGGATGAAATTACACCTAAGACAGGGATTCTGACGACAACTAAGACTGTTTACACAGTAGAACCCTTGAAAGGTCCAGCACTTCAAAGCATCAGGCACCACTCCTTGTAGCCAGGTATAGTACATAAAAACTAGGCAAATAAGAAAACAAAGCAATGTCAATGCAGGAAACCAAAAAAGTTATATAAGGAATAAATAATAGAGATAAAAGAAACAATATCTACATGGTCACAATAATGTAATCATTTTCATTGATTCAACTAAAAGTTAAAATATTATAATATTAAAGATTTCATTGATTTAACTAAAAGTTAAAATATTAAAAAGATGGGGTAAGAGAAGTATGGGATAGTAGTGGAAGGCAATTAAAAACTCCATGGAGGAGGTGGGAAGGAGAAGTTAATAGATAACTTCTAAAATTGATTAAGTCAAAATTGCAAGATGAGCACATTATATTTCAAAGTAAAAAGATAAAATCAGAATAGCAAGAGAGTTAAATGTGGTTGCTTCTGGTATCAAGGACTCTAGGCAGGGACTACTTTCTCTCGTGTTTTTAATTACAATTTGATTTTTTAAAACCATGTGATTATATTAGTTTGATGGTTAAAAATGTAAATGAAGGGATAAAACATATATAGGAAATAAGGCTAAACAGACAAGTCTTTTGTTCAAATAGGCAAATATTAAAAATAAAAAATTAACTAACAATTTAGGATAAAAACTCCATGTGATACCAACATTGGTGAAAGAACAGGAAAGGGGGAGACAATAGGAAAAGTGTCTGAGAAAGCAGGGAGGATGAGTGTGCCAACGTTCTTGTGTTACTGTAAGACTCTATTAATACTGATAACTTTAAACACTGATAAAGAAAAATAATAATTATGGGTTAGAAGTAACCACAACAAGAATTAAAAATTCGACTGTATGGCTTCCAAACCTGCAGAAGAAAATGATCTATAAAAAAAGAAAAACATGGTAAGTGCAAAACTTATAATAAGGTAGCAAAAAAAATAACTGATAAAAACGTGAGACTATCAACAACTGGAGATTTTAAACATATTTATCTCAGAAACAGCAGATTTTAAAAAAGCAAATATAAAGACATTTAAAATATACATTCAACTTAACACACTGTTTAACATAATTTCCTACTTCATATCGTTACATGGAAGTATTTCTCTAGAATAAACTGGTGCCTTTCTCCCTGCTTCTCTCCCCGTCTCACTAACTGCTTCTCAGGGAAGGAGTGATCTATCCAATTGATGAATCTGGAAGGTGAAATGACACAATGCAATTTTCCACCCCCTCTCTATTCTCTCATTGGAGCTACTTACCTACAGTTAAAGTGCTTTCTGGTCTGCCTAAGACTGGATAGAAAGTTTAATTCAAGTACATATTAGTAAATCCTATGTCATACCCTCCAAACTACTTTAACACAAAGTTCACTGTCAATGAGCCCTGCCTGTCTGCTCAAAGCATTCAATCAGCTATTCGGCCTCTTATTCTTAAAACAAATTAAAAAAAAGCTTTTTGGTGGGGGCGGAGGTAATTAGATTTATTTATTTTAATAGAGGTAATGGGGATTGCACCCAGGACCCTGTGCATGCTAAGCACACATTCTACCACTGAGCTATACCCTCCCCTTCCAGTCCTCTTATTCTTAAACATAAGCAGGCAACCAAAGTTCAGCAGAAACCCAAGGAAAATATCATGATAGACAGAGGTAAAACATAAACATAAACACACACACACACAAAAAGTAACCCAAGGGGGGGAAAAAGGCTGCAGGAAAATGGAAACTTCAAAACAAAATAATTTAGTCATTAATATTCTCAAATTCAAACTACAAGCTTCCAGAGAGGAAAACAAATAGGACCCATACAAAGGGTCAAGAATCAGAAATAGCTTCAGCCTTCTCAGCAGCCACAAGGAAACTAGAGACAACAGAGAAATCACTTCAAAATTTTAAAGAAAAATAATGGCCAACTTGGAATTTTATGTCAAGACTGTTATTCAAATTGAGAATAAAATTAAAAGACATTTTTGGACATTCAAAAGGACTCACACTTTACTTCCCTGCAGCCTTTCTCAGGAAAGAGATGGGCTAGATGTGCTTTACCTCTCCGAGAGCAAACCAAGATAGAAGCAACTGTCGGGTATGGAAACAAGAAAGAGAGATCATAAGACTCCTCAGGAAAAAAGAGACAGAACCCAGGATAACTGTGCACCACGCAGAGAGCAGCCAGTTCAGATTTGTGCAGAATGACTTGAGAGTCTTCAACACGATGCTTTATGTTATACTATATTTTTAATCTGACAATGCTGAGATAAGCCTGGCCTAGGTTAGCTGTACTTGGCTCGCCAGACCACATGTTAATGAAGTCCTTGCTCGTTCCTTCTGCTCCTCGGATCTTTTGAGAACACGTAAGTGTTCTGCTTTGTTCCACTCCTGACTGCTGAAGGATAGCCATAGGGAGCTTAAAAGCAGAAAAACCTAAGCAGCCCATTCCCCCTGACTGTATTATAGGCAGATACCAAGTTCTAGTAGCTGCCACATCTGTCAAAATACATAAACTGCAGATAAAGCTAGGTTTCCCAATATTTGCTTAGGGCCTTGCCCAATGACTTTCTCCATAAAAGGCTCTTGTAAATTTTCAGAGAAACTGAAGCCAGACTATGACCCAGTGTCTCTTTTCAGCTTATCTTCTCCTGGGAAACCTTATCAAATAGTGGCAATTCTGCCTTCTGTATACAGTTAGGTTTCTGCATATCTCACTTTTATCTTAATCATTTCCTACACATACTCATATGTGTTTTTGTTTATTTACTTATATTTAGAATTTATTTATTTATTATTTTTCGGGGGGAGGTAATCAGGTTTGCTTATTCTAGAGGAGGTACTGGAGGTTAAACCCATGACCTTGCGTATGCTACGCATGCACTATACCACTTGAGCTATATCCTCCCCCCTTATATGTGTTTTTAATGAAACAAATTATTTCACTACAAAGAAAATCAATTAGGAATGCAAGAATGGTTCAATACCAGAAAATCAATGTTATTCACTATATTACTATTATTAAAAGTAAAAAATCAAAAGACCATAAAACAAATGCAGATTTAAATTATCGATAAAAGGGACATTCTTTTGATAAAAACTAACTAGCATAAAACTTACAGCAAACATTATATTGAATAGAGCAACTTTAGACTCTGAAGTAGAAATAAGGTAAAAATGCCCGCTACCACAGCTACCGTTAAATACAGACTGGCAACCTGGCCAAAACAATAAAAAGGAAAGAAAGGTATAGGGACTAAAAAGGAAGAACTAAAACTCATTAGTTGCATTTGCATTTACTTAGACAACCAAAGAGAATCAATTATTTTAGAATAAGCATTCATCAAAGTTACAAATATAAGATCAACATACCAAGTCCTACATACTTCTCTGTACCAGAAATAATATCATTTTCAACGGCTACAAAAAGTATTAAGTATATAGGAATTAGCCAACAAACAAACAAAACCCAATAAATACATGATGTCCTGAATAAGTGGAGAGAAATGATGTTCACAAATGTGATGATCCGACCTTGTAACAATGTCAGTTCTCTCTAAATTAATCCGCAAATTCAATGCAATTCCAATAAAAATCACAGCAGCTTATTTTTGGGAACTTGATAAACTGATACTAAAATGTATACAGAAGAATAAAAATCTACAAACAGCTAAGGTAATTTTAACAAAGGAGGACAAACAGATTCACCTATCAGATATTAAAACATACTATAAAGTTATATCGAGACAGTGCTGTGCTGGGAAAGGAATTGACATATATCAATAAATAGAACAGAGAGCACCAGCTTCATGTTTATGGGAACTTGGTATGTAATGAAATGGGGAAAATATGGATTTAGTAGATGGTGCCAGAAGTAATTACTATAGTCCTTCTCTGCTTACTCAGCAAACATTCACACTCACATGACTCAAAAGGATATAACTTGGCACCAAGGTCACTTAGCTTGGCTAAAGGGTACAGCACAGTAAACACAGCCTATAGAGAAGAGCATCCTCCTTAGGTAAGCCTTATATGCCATAGGAACCACTATGTTGTAAAAATCCCTTGAAGGTGGGTTCCAGGTCTCTGCAAGGAGAAACAAGCTTGGTTACCAGTTGTACCTTACTCAGAGCAATCTCAAAGCCTGTGTTTTTTTTACAATAAAAAAAATGTTGCTGGATAAACAGCTAGCATTCCATATTTATCTTAACCCAGTAGATTTCCAAGGAAATAGTGCTAAGGAGAAAGTAAATCCAAAAACATTTTCCTCTTGAGAGAAGTGGTGTTGTCAATAACCCTTTCCCCTCAATGATTAGCTGGAGAAAAAGTTGGATTCATACCTACTATATCCAAAATTAAATTCTAATTAAAATAAATGTAAATGGTAAAACTATAGCATGGATAGAACAAGACCTAAAAAATACAAACAATTGGGGGAAAAATTAAAATTTCTATTCCATGGAAGACACCAAAGACAAGAAGTAATAAATATCAAGTCTAAGTTATTTCCAACATCTGAGCCTAAAAAGGAAACATTATCTAGAATATACAAAGAACTTCTTGTACTATAATCAGCAAGAAAGAGAAAAACCTAATAGAAAAAAATGGGCAAATTATAAGTATAGGCAATCCACAGAATGGAAACCAGAATGACTAAAAAGTACACGCTTAGCCTTATTAGTAATCAGATAATGCAATTAAGACAAAATACAATTTCACACATCTCAGATTAATAAAAATCAGAAAATATGTGCTGCTGAAAACAGAAAATGAAATCCTCATGTCTTGCTGGTGCAAGTGTAAACTGGTACAACCACTCCTGAGAACAATCCAGCATTACTTACTAAAATTAAATATGCATATACTCAAAACTCCAGCCATTCTACACTAGGACGTATATACCAAAGAAACTTCAGGGCAGGGTCACAGGAAGACACGTAGAAGTGGGAAGGGCTGGAAATAACCTAAATATCTATGACTAGAGGAAGATGAGCTATGGTATGTGAATGCAATAGAATAATATAAGTCAGTCAAAACCATGTTATATACAGTAACATGAATAGGTCTTAAAAACCTAGTATTTTATGAAGGCTAGAAGCAAAATGATATTTACACCATAATATCATTTATGTGAAATTGAGAAGTTATACAAAATAAATGTTATTACATAGTTTTTCAAAGAAATATATTAAAAACTTGGAAGATGGCTTGGAAGGATAAACATTAAATATAAGAGAGAGTGGGGACTATGGAATTGCAGGTAGGTGATGAAGAAAAACTATTAAGGTACAATGAAGCAGGACAAAAATGTAGCCTTTCTAGACCAAAGATATTGATGTCGTTAATAAAGAATATAATCAATGACCTACTCAATTCTGAGCACCTGAGATCCTTAAAATAAAAACGTATTTTATATGAACACAGAAACAGTTAAGACTTAGATTACTTGTTATTTCTTTAAATGTGAAAAACTATTCACAGGGCATAATATAGGAAGTATCCTACAGGATTTGTGAGTTAGCTGTCTTTAAAACAAACAGTTCATTCTCTCACATAAGACAGGCCAAATAAAAAACATATAATATGAAAGGATACTTCAAGGCAATGCTTAAAATACAAAATTTCATGTGTTGAACAAATATTCCACTGTGTTTCTCTAGGCTGTTCCAGTATGCAGCAAAATAATTTAAAATTACGTTTTTGGACAAAGTTATAAGTGAATGAATTTTAATTTCTAATATGCATGAATCTGAAATTCTAGACTGATATACTTTGTGACATTTTAACAGGGTGTAAGAAGTTGAAATACACATGGAAAAATTTAGAATATATATAACTGCCATAATCTCTTAGTTTTGATTGTGTTTTATATTTTTTAAAAACCACGCTCATCTGAGGCAGATGTAGCAGCTATCTCCAATGTTATCAGTGAAGAAACTGAAAAATAAGTGAGTTAAATCTTACAGTACGTAGTGGTGTCCAGACTAGAATCTAGGTCTTCCCAAACCTAGATCTGAGGTCTTATTTTAATTTTACTCACCTTCTAGATAATTTTTATATAAATGTAAACCTAATATTTTCTTTAAATCACAAGGAAATAGAACAGACGCACTGGGGTGCAGTAGTTAATATACACAATGATATGTAAAAAAAATACAGAGACTTTTATATTAATTGCAATCCTGAAAAAAAGAGTTAACAGTTTGTCTTCAAAAAATGTCAAACAGGTTTAATATATTTTTATTTGTCCAGTAAAAGTAACTTCACAACTTATTAAAAATTTTAACTGCATTTAATATTTGTTTTTCCACTGAAGAAAGCACAAGGGACAGCAGTATTCAAGTAAATGTATAATTGTGACACGACAAACTAAATCAAGTACCTAAATAAAATGTTAAAAACATGAAAGTTGACAGTTCTCTTACCTTTTCCTTTCTACACTGATAAACTAAAATCAAAAAATAATTTTAAATAAAATGTTTTCTTGTTGCAACTTGTGATTTATATTATTTAACTGAACATGTTTTAGTTTCAGTTAGTAATTTCTGTAAAGTAGCAGTCCTTAAATAAGTTCCTAAAAATAACAATGGTGCCTTAAACATTATATTTAATCTCATCTAAAAAAATTATACTAAAACTGTCATGATAAAAAAGGTTACAAAATTTCTCTGCTTATTCTAGTCCTAAATTCCTTTTCTAGAATTTTAACAGAAAAGGAATTTTCAGACACAAATAGTTAACAATCAGATAATGTACACTATAATTATTAATCAAAAAATAAACACCCTAAGAGAAGTGAAATTGTTATCTTTCTGTGCTATATGGTTTTCCTTATACATTTTAATAGCACAAATAAGATCCTAAAGACCCACCTTATCTAATCTAAATAGCACCTACTCAGCATTTCACCTCTACTTCACTTCTAGCATTCACTTTAGATGTCTCAACGCCAAATGTGTTTTATCAAAAATGTGTTTCAAGAACAAAATTTCCATAAATTAAGCTCTAACAAAACAAAAAACTTCTAACCATAGAAAACAAATGGAAAATAATATAAAAGTAACCTAATCTTGAAGACTCAAAGAACTGGGTGTTAGAAAAATATGCCTAAGATAAACAAATTTAACAATTTTATTACTTTTTTTTCTGCACAGGGTCAACATTTGTTATTTTAAATATGTTATTATATTGTCTCAAAAGAGAGGTTCCTAAGACTTCAGTAAAATTCTATGTTGATTATCTATTCGGTTCCTGTATGTTTTAGTCCAAACTGTTCTAGAATTACTTATTTGTTGAACATAAAGTCTAAGAAGAAAGGTAAAAATACTAAATCAAAATCTTTATCAAATAATTCCAAGTTTTCAATGTATCTGTAAATGTGTTCTTGTACATCTATTTCATGATAGTATTATTTTGTAGTATGATCACAGCAAGTGTATGAATTTTCTAATTTTGTGGGGAAATATTCTGTGTACAGAAATTTAACTTCATTTTAAATCATGATTAAACAAAAAACAAGTCAAATAGCATTATCATATTCTAAATGGCAATTCAGCATTTATAGTCTAAGTAGTAAAAACCAAACTGTAAAGAAATGTTGTACCCTAATGTGACACATTTTCAATGTTTAAAGTACAGCCTGAATATGGAATTTTTAAAAATTACACTAGGTAGTTAGAAGCAGAGAATCTATGAAAAGATTTAAAATCATTACTGCCAGGATTGAGTGCAAGCTCAAAGGATTTGAGTCTTGGCTGGAGGAAAACTAAGTAAATCTTTCATATACATATTCTGATCCATCCAGGGTGCAAACTAGTCATTCTGTAAAGGGATAAAAAGTTATACGATCGTCTGAAGAAATGGACATAATCTGTAAGATAAATTTCAGCCTTTTAATTAGTAGGGAAAACTATTAGGCTAAATATCGCCCTAGAACCATTTCCTTCACAATGCTTCTAGTGACCTTTTCAAGGTAAATTTTTAAAAATACAATTAAAAGATAATAGTATCAATTGTCAGTGGGTGAAAACATATTACTACTGCCTAAAGCAAACCCAACACTGGACATAATACACATCAGAAAATTTTTATTATTCAGTTTAATTAAAGTTGTTTAAAAAAATTAGCCTTTTTGCCTGTTCTCATATTTATATGTTGTCACTCAATTTCTGAGGATTCCAAGTCAATTTATCTAGAACTTTAAAATGCATCAATGATCCTCACTATAGTAAACTGTGTATTTTACAATTCATCAACAGTTACTCTTCCAATAAACATAGGGTTTCAAATAAGATGAAAATAATAGAACTCTCCATAATCTTAAAATCTAGGTGAAACAAACATTCTTATGGTCCAATAACTTGTAAAATGTAACCAGGTCACTAGAGCAACATACCTGTGTACAACTTTAATTAAACTTCTAGCAGCAAAACCTCTGGAATAGCCATTAAGAAATGTTCTCACTGGATTGTATATTAATTTCTTTGTAAGAAGTAATTCTAAAAAAGTACTCCAAAGAATAGTTCAACTGCAGGCAAACATGAAAGATATTAAAGATCTTGTTTATCTCCATTTTTCCCAGTGGAATCGGGTGGAACTGGAACCTTATTAGTTTCAATAAAAACAGATTCAAAGGCAGCTTCCTGTTCATCCAAAGAATCAGCAGCCGTGGCTCCTTTAATTAGTGTCTTGTTAGTGAAAGACTGTTGCTGCTTGGAAATTTTACTGGATTCCATTGTTTTTCTACCTCTTCTTTTACCAAGAATTTTGACATAATTAGCAGGTATAAGTCCTGTTGTTTGACCATCGAGACTAGCCAGAAGCCAACCACGCACTCTGGGTTGCTGTTCTGATAGAAGAAAAGACAGCCTTGTAATTATAATATACTTTGAGGGTCCAACAAAATATTGATAGTAAAATATTAAGTAAAATCTGTTATATTTATATAATAAAATACATAAATAGTATACATGAATATTCAAAATCAAGATCCTTAATTCTAGGATCCTATCTTGTAATTTATACTTTTAATTTTCATACTTACTAAATATTTTTTTCAACCCTAAAGAACATAAAGTTATCATCAGCTGGTGCATTCACTGAGTATAAAGATTCAGTTCTCCCAACATCAGTGATGAAATTTCATCATCAATGAAAATTAAGCATCAACGTCTTTCATATTTTAAATTGAAATTTAAAGAATGAATATCTCATTAAATCTCAATAAGGTAAGTTAAGAGTAAATATAGAAAGTAAACATATACATTTATGTAAGTCAGCTTTCCTTACATACTTTTGGCCAAAATGTAAAAATCATTCTACATGATTGTGATGTACAATCCTGAAGAACAGTGAATGTTAATTTTAATCCAAGATGGGGAAAAACTGAAGACCTCAATTACCTATAGCCACATGACAAAAAAAAAAAAATCAAAGGCAATACTCCAAGCTTAAAATAGGAAAGATTATTTAAATATTCAATTTCGTATTTTGGTATTCTCCCACCTATTTTATCCATGTCTTAAAAAAAAAGCTGTTTAACTGTTAAGAGTTTTAGTTCAACATTATAATTTAAGCCCAATAGGACATTTTCATGTTTAATATATAATAAAAGGAAAAAAAAGGTAAATTTAACCATGTCTGTGGCTGATTTTGTTCTAAATGCTCAAACGTATTTTACTTGAGCAATGGTAGAAAGCAAACATGCAAAGCCAAAATATTAAAAGGCAATATTTGATGAATAATCTGAAATATGAAATTTTCTGTAATATAATGTAGTTGAAAGAAATCACAATCTTCTTTATTCTTTATTTAGATTAATTAAAACTATAGATTATATGTGTTGTTCCTCTAACAACAAATCTTAAAAAAAAATTCTTTTGAAATCCAAAATAGTAAGTTGCTATTTTCACTAAAGAAAAACATGAATATAATATCCAGCAGCCTAGAATTCTTCTAAATTTACATTTTATTAAATTTTTTTCTTGGAAGCCCAGGTTTTGTGTGTGAGGGGACGAGGCAGAAATTTAGCAAGTCTGATCTGAAATTTTCTTTTCTTTTTCTTTTGAGTTAAGGTAGATTTATTCAGAGAGATACATTGAAAGGCAAGAGAAAGGCCAAGAGGTGTGGGGGTTGGATGCTCAGATTAAAAGTAGGTACACATTCCATAGACAGAATGTGGGCCGTCTCCGAAGAGGGAGAGAGAGAGGGGTGACCTGTAATTTTCAATTATTTACACATTAAACTAATGATCTGAACACTCAAGGTATTTTCTTCCCTTATGTAAAGAATGACTAATATCAATAAAAGGTTAAAGCTTCCATTAATATATCACATGGCAAAGAGCCAAAGTGGTTAAAGTACAGGTTCTAAAGTCAGACAAACCTAGGTGCATAGTCCAGCTCCACCACATCTTATATGACACTGGACAATTCACTCATTTCTGAGTCTCGGTTTCCTCATGCGTAAAACAGAGACAGGATAATAACCGTACTCATTTCACAGCATTATTACAAGGGTTAAAAGAAGTATGTAAAGTACAGTGTCTGGTACATTATCAAATACTCTATTAAATGACAGCTGTTATTATTGTTACTAGTATCTTTACCAACAAGGTGTGACTTTTCATAGCAAATTTGAATCCCTACAAACACACAAAAAATCTCTTTTTAAAATAAAAATTCTGATCATCATTACAGGGGAAATGTAAAGGAAAAGGCCATTGTGTCTGGAGCCATTACAAACTACTAGCGACCTGGTCTGAAAGTTAACCTGAGAATGTGTATAAATTTCTTGTTGAGGTTCTTTAATATTTCATGACAGTAATTCCTAAATATTCATGTTGGATACTAAAGTAAACATCATTCAAGTAAAAAGAAAGCAAATACCAGTTCCAGCAATAAAAGATAGATAGGGATGCTTAGACGATGCTAGACAATTACTTTGGTTTATTAGATTTATTACACGTGGTGCTTATCTCATGTTTTTGGGTGGTGGTTAACAGAGTTTGGAATTCAAGTGTTCTCAGTTTAGAATAGACTATATAAACAAAATCTTTCCTTATCTCAGTGAAATATTATTGGAACAACTCTGCTGGGACATTTTTCTCCCACTCCCCCAGATTTGGAAAGTCTACACTGACATGGAAGAGAAATCCTAGTGACTACTTCTGAGTTAACTTTTATAGTGACTAAGATCCTTTAATGCAGTTTTTACTACTACATTTACAGATTCTAAAAATGTACAGGTAGTTCCAATTTATTCATGTTTTGTTACCTTTTAGAGCTAAGTTTAGCATATCACCAGCGCGGAAAGAAATTTCTTCTTCAGATACAGCAACAAAATCATATTCTGCTCTAGCAACTACATGGTCATCCTCACCACTTGCCCAGTTGGTATTCTCTATAAACCAAATTAAGAATTAAGATTAGGTTAGTCAAACTCAAAAAAAAAAAAAAAGATACTTTATTGGCTAGTTTGCAAACTGTATAAATTTACTTGCCAAGAGAAGAGATTCCCCCCTCAAAGTCAAGTCTACAGTTAACAATATGTTCATTAAGATATCTATTATGAACTTCTTCCTTTTCTTTAAACTCTAAATTCTAGGTCCCTTAAAGCCAGGGGTTAGCAATTTTTTTGGTAAAGTAAAATTTTTTTTTTGATATTAAATATTTAAGGCTTTGCAGGACATAATGGCAAAACTGAACATTTGTGTAGTTTCTTATATAACATGAGAGAAAATTTTTTTCCATAAATTTTTTGAAAAATTCAAAATATAATAACTACTGAGCTTTTTTTTTTGTAACATAGGTCCTTGTAGAAAGGAATTTTTTGAGGTAGGATATTTCTTATTAATTGGGGTTCAAAGGCAGTGTAGTGTTTCTATCATCAATATCAATTGCAAACATTCATCTGTTAATGCTAATTTGCAATGAAATTTGAGGTATTTCATTTTGAAAATGTTTTTTGACAGAGGTACTGCCAAATCCTGATACCAATCCATTAAACATGTGGTTTTAATTGAGCATATTCATCCAAAGAAGATGAACAGAGTAGAATTGTTAAATTCTTTTGATATTTACCTTTTAACATGTCATTACATTAGAAATTAATCACTTCCAAATGAAGATTAAACGGAAGCTCTCAATGGCAGTTAAATGGATTTTGAAATACGGGCATTTTCTTTGCACTTGCACGGAGATTCTAAAACCTTTCTGCATTGTAGTTTGAGCTTGAAAAGTACATCTGCTGCAAATTTACGTGAGAATGGAAATCTTGCTTCTTGTTTTAAGTCCTGACGGCCTGGGGACGTATAAAGCAGTGTGACATTACTTGTGATTCGAATAATACTAGCTGTCATCAAAAAGCTTTATACTCCAATGTAAGTTTTACATATAAGTGTTATTTTGCTTTATAGTTTCAGGTTGAATTCATTAAGAACATCACCAAGTCTGCAGCAAAAGCTGACTTCCAAAGCCACTAAGTGTTTTACTAAGAGAGGCTGACGGTACTTGTTTTTCAGAAAAATTTCAGTCTTGGCTTTGATCTCAGAAAAACAGTAATAAAACTTAACTAGTGACTGCTCAGCCATCTAACAGCTGTATGAGAGGGCAAGTCAGGATCTTCAGCTTCTACTTCTGACAAAAAATTCACAGAACTGAAAACACTTATGTCCACAAGGGTGACTGAAGTTCACCTATGACACTACATGATAAATTCAAATATTTTCTGCAGTGTACCAGCTGATTAATAGTACAATGAATAACCACAGGCTTTAAAAACTTTTTACTTTTTAAAATCTGTAAAATTTTGTCCAACTAAGCTCTTTTCTGTTCCACCATTTTTACAACCATCAGTCACAACACATCTTTGCAGATTTAATTAACTTCATATTATGTTGGTTTAGTGAGTTTGTGTTTTTTCAACTTCTTGAAAATATTCTCATCTGTAGTTGTTCCATGCAGACTATTCACAGAGGCTAAATCTTCAGGCACTTCAAATTCAACATTGACTCCTCCAATAAACCAGTGAGCAGTATCAATAATATCTATTGGGTCATCATGAGCCAAGTAAATCCATTTGAAATCATTTGCCTTGTTTTTAACTGACTACAGATGTTGTTTCAAATACTCTTCAAGAAACTCGCTAAAAGGTTAATGGTCTTAAACAAGTTTACTTTCTCTAGATATATTTCCTTGACAGTTGGTAAACAGATTTCCTTGCTAATCTGACAAATGAGCCTCTCAGTAAAATTTATTTTGGTTGCAGGCTTATTTTCTCTTCTTTTGCTTTTTTTTTTTTCCTTTTGGGTGAAGAAATATGCTACACTGCATATGCTATGATGAGATATTCCATTTTAAACTGTCTAATTTCTCTGACTGTTGTTCCTGTGAGTTGGCAATACTGTGATGAGTGCTCAGTCTGGTAATGTTGATGTATACTGTATCCATTTAATATAGCTATGTTGTCACTGTATAATAAATGCAATGTTTTACCATCCAATTCAATAACAACATAATCCAGACAATACTGTGCCTGGAAACTGTGACATTCAAAATCCACTTTACTCTTCTTTTCTTGCATGGTATGTATGCAGTCATAGTAAAAATACATATACTGGAGTATGACAATACACGTGGCACTCAATAAGCTGTCAGGTTATGTTAGTGAGATTTGCAGTGTGTGGAACAAGTGTAAAGCAGTAAGAGTGCCAGCGCAGATAGGGTCTCTGTTGCAAACTGCTCAACTCTGCTCTTTTACATGAATGAGTGTGGCTGTGGTCTAATAAAACTTTACTGATGGACATAGATATTTTAATTACATATAATTTTCACATGTCACAAGTAGCATTCTTTTTGGTTTTTTTCCCAACTATGTATTGAAAATTGTAAAAACTATTTTGAGCTTGTGGGCTGTACAAAAACAGGAGCAAGCCAGACCTGGCTGACATGCCATATTTTGCTGAGTCCTGTCCCAAGCAGCTAAGAAGTCATAGGGCTTAAGCTTCCTCAGTTTCACTTTTCCTCAAAAATCTCTTAATATCATTACCCACTTCTCCCTCTTTTGCCTCAAGATAAAAAACTGCCTCTCCTTTTTAACCTGCCTTGGATCATATTTTCTCCTACATCTTATAGGTCTCTTCATCTTTTTGACTCTTCTGTTTCTCCCTCTTCTACAATCACTCCTTCTCTATAGACTTCCTTCTTTCAGCCTAAAAACATGCCCAGATCTCACTTCATAAAAGACAAAGCAAAACAAAAAACTGAAAACCACCACATCAACTTGTTCTTACCCAAGTAGGCTATTCATTTTCTCTTTTCTTCCATTCATTGCTAGTATTTTCTTTTTAACACATCTTCTGACTTTATATACCCTTTATCCTCCTCCATAGTTGCTGTCTCCTCCACTTTACTAAAATTACTTGCTAGAGCTAATGACCTCCAATTGCCAAGTCTGATCATCTTTTTCAGGTCTTCATCTCATCTTATTATAGCACCTGACACCATGCATCATTCTTCTTCCCCTTCTTGAAATGTCCTCCCTCACCTCCACTTCTGTAAGATAGGATTAACATAGTTCTACTTCCACTCTTCCTGGTTTCTTAGTTCCTCTTCTTTTCTATCACTGTAATCTCATCCACTTACATTACTTCAACTATCACATCTACGTGGATGACTCTTAAATCTTTCATTTTTCACCTCTTTTCTAAGATCCTTTCCTGCCTTTTAAATTGCTTTCTGTAACTTCCTCAAGTTCCACTTGAATGTCCCACTGACATGCCAAATTCATTTTAGCTCTAACCAAATTGATGATAATCATTCACAGATCAGTTGTTCCAGGTGATTTGTCTGTATTTATTTTATTGACTTTACCTTCAAATACATATCCAGAATGTGACCCCACCTTAGAACCTGCATCATTGCCATCCAAAGCCAACCAACCATCACTTCCCACTTGAATTACTACAACGGCCTCTTGATTCTCCACATTGGTCTCTTCAACCCTAGCTTTGTGTAAAAACCACTCTCAGCAAAAATTTTTCTTTTAAAACCTAAGTCAGATCACATTACTACTTTGTTCAAAACTCTGTCGTGGCTTCCCATTTCGGAATAAAGGCCAAAGTTCTTACAAACGTCTACAAGGCTTATACCATCTACACACTGTACTCGTCCCTCCTTCACCTCTTGGTATTCTGACTTTGCTCCATTCATCCTGGCCTCCTTGCTGTTCATGTGACATGTCAGGCACACTGCCACTTAAACGCCTTTGCAGTTTTGCTGCTTCTCCTATCTCAGACACTTCCCTCAAATAGCTTCCTCCCTTTATTTCCTTTGGGGAGGCCTTCCCTGACTGTGTATAGCTCTGCAACCCCACTTCCTACCACTAGCACTCTACAACACTCTTCCCTGTTTTTTCCACCCACTATGGCACTTACTACCTTCTGACTTACTATATATATGACCTGTTTATTGCTGTCTCTCCCCACTAGTCACAAGGGTGGGAATTTTTTAAAAATCTGTTTTCTTCACTGCTATATCCCTAGATCCTAGAACTGTCTGGCAATGTAGTAGGTGTTCAACAAATATTTACTGAGTTAACATTATTCAGACTGTGTCCGACTTAAGCTGGAGTGGGTCCAATTGGAGGCCACAGGTAAATAAAATTTTGTTTTAAGGTTGAACAGGTAGATTAACCTTACCAAAGACTATCCTGAATTACAGTGGCCACAGTGGAGAACTTTTTGTTTTTGAAGTATAGTTGATTTACAATGTTGTATTAGTTTCAAAGTGATTCCTCTTTAGATTCTTTTCCATTATAGGTTACTACAAGATGAGAACTTTGACCTAGATAAGCTTTTATATTTATGAGGTATCCTAGAGAAAAAAGGGTCTCAGTCAAGCACTCACCATAAACGGTAGAGTGAAAATTATTTTTCCTCCTCTACACTTTCTGGTGACCATACTGAGACCTGCTGAGACAAACCCACTCACTCCAGAGCCTGCAGATAGGATCCTGGGAAAACTGGCAGAAACCAGCAAAAGGCAAGAATTCTTACCAAAGTCAGCTTTCCCAGGTCTCTACCTGTGATGCCTGGTCAAGAAAGGAAGGTAAAACTTCATATTGCCCTTCCTTTCCAAATTTAGATTGGCAGGAAAAAGCATTGGTTATCAGTCCTTTCTCTCCCAGGGACAGCTAATGCTTTCTTTGTTTCATTTTGCGTCCTGAGAACTTGACTGTGCAAACATCAGGTTGAGGATCTCAAAAATATGGCTGGACAGAAATGTGGGTTGTGGTCCATCTGCAACTACATATGGTATTGCCAAAATCAACTTGTAAAGAGCTCTATTTAACTAGCTTAAAGACAAACAAGCATTTATATAAATCAAGAATACTCTCAGAAGTACGAAAACTAATTGAAACGTTTTTCAAGTTCACGTGATTTAGGATAATACTCAGTAAATAAAAGCTAATTTAAGTTTGTTGGTTTAATTAAAACAGGCATCTCTTTAGCATTATTGACATTAAATATAATACTTTTGTTCTACTGGGTTTACTAATAGTCAAATAAGCTCATGTTATCTCTGTCACAGAATCTGTCAACAAGAAAGATAACTTAAAATGATGGCTAGTTGTTTGTAACCTCCTGTGAAATTTTTATGAGTAATCTAAACATAATTGTTAAGAACAAGTGAATTAAACAGATGTAAGATGAAAGTTTATAAATAAACTTTTCAACAATTAAAAAAACCCAAATAAAACAGTATCCCTCTAATGATTCAATTTTAAAGGTCTAGGGCATTTTGATTCCTCCTTTCTCATTATGTACTGCATTTAGCTAGTAAATAAATCACCTCAGTTCAGATCTTCATTATCTCTTTCATTCAAATGCAAAAGCATCATAAGTGATGTCCCCAAATTAATAAATATTAAGCACATTTGATTTGCCAATCAAGTTGTTAGCTTTGGGGAATACAATGGTAAATATAACCCAAAATTCCTTATTAACCTGACCATCCAATTTCAACCTGTGTTAACCTGCACTGACCTATTTCAATCACTTGAGACAGACTGATCTCTTTACAGCACTGTTTATATGTATGTCACAGCCTGCTTTAAAAAACTGAAACAAAACCAGACAACCAAAAAATCTTCCTTTCCCTGCTAAATGAAAATTAAGTTTTGTCATGGAAATTAAGACCTTCCATTATTACGTTTCAATTTAATTTCTCTGCCTTATTTCTCAATATCCTTCTATTCAATAGTATAGGACATCTGCTGAATAAATCTCATACTTCCTGCCTATGTTCAAGCTGTTCCATCTGCTTAACAGTCTTTTTTTCCTACGTAACTGATGAAATACTACCTATCTTTCCAAAATCTAACTTAGATGCCACTTTCTTTTTGGATACTAGTAGTCAAAAAATGGCAGCTTCACTTCTAAATTGAGATAATACTCTGTACTAGTCGATTCAATAGGGGTTTAACAGTCAAACAGGCCTGGTTTTGTTTCTGGTTCTGCCTTATTAAAGATGTGAACTTCAATTTTATCACTTGTATGAGGATAATTCCTCTTACGATTGTTGTAAGAATTAAATGAGACAAATTAAACAAAATACTTAGCATAGTGTCTTGCATATAAAAAAGGCTCAATAAGCCTTATGTTTCTCCCCAACTGTCATACTCCTTACACTTTCTTCCTCATTACCATTACTTGTGTGTCTCATCCACCTCTTTTAATAAGTTTTAGAAAGATAAGGGGATTATGTCCTATGTATCTTTGTATCTTCCACACCTTTAAGTTTAGTACCTTGTAAATAGTTAGGTACTGTGTACTGTTAAAATGACCTAAAAAGAAAAATCAACAAGCCTGTTTTTGCTACATGTTCCTCTTCCAGTTTAAAAGTTCTTAATTGAAAATATAACTGGATCAAAATAGTAAATACAAATGACTACAAAGAAAGCTAATTTAAGTAATCATGAAATTTGAGATTGTTACATGGCTTTTGAACCCATTCTATTACTCTTACCTGTTACTTCGTCACTGTAAGTAGAGAGCAGTTTCCAGATGAGGTAAGGACCACCAAGGATAACAGCAAAAAACAAGAATATTGGCCAAGATTTTGCTGAGTTAGCTGCTCTGTCCTCAGCACCAAGGCAAGCCACAGTTCCTTCACTTTCTGCCCACAGGTCCTCATTCTCAGAGCCTCTTCTTATACCTATCATCCACTGTAATCGTCTGTAAAGATATCTTATAGTCCTAACCAATGCAAAAGCTGAAAAAACTTTTGTGAAGTGTATTTTTAAACGGGAAAAATGGTTTGCTACATCCAAGACAGCCCTGAAACTGTTATAGACAGCTGAAAAGGTAGCATCCATCATCATACTGACAGAGGCAAATGCATGCACAATACTTTCAATGGACTGAAATGCACCTCTGCTGCTTTCTTCAGCTTGCTGAACAAATCTACTAGGTGGAAGATCATCTATACGGAGGCGGTTATAGCCCAACCCATTATATCCATAACTATAAGGGCTATAGCTTCCATAAAATGAATTTCCATAGGCACCATATCCAGAAGAAAATGAACTGTAGGCAGGTCTGAAAGCGTTCATGTTGCTGCTTCCTGTCTGCTGTGATGGCCTTGGAAGAATAGGTGGTGGCACTCTGGTAAGTGTTGGTTGTCCAGGTCTTGTCAATAAAGTAGGACCCAAATCAGCAGATCTAAAACCAAAAAGAGAGTCAAAATAGTAACTGAAGCACACAATAAATTCATTCAAAATAACTAATAAACACCTTTTATATACCTAACGTTATGACAGATTCTACTAAAGATGTCTTAACAGTAAGGAGTAGCCTCTAATAACCAGATGCTTAGAATCTCAGTATTAAGAAAGGATGGATAAAATACCTGACTAAACTCTATTTTCTTGTTTACTTATGCTTGCATTGTTAGTAGTATCTTCAATCTGTGGTTCCTTTTTAAGACACTTGCCCATTTCCTCAGGGTTAGTAGCGAGTAGGTATCTGTCCATTCCTACACATAAATGGCACTATCTTAATTAATGTAGTTTTAAAACAGGTCTTAATGCCCAATGAAACAAGTCTTCCCACAACATTCTCCATCTTCAAGTGTCGTGGCTATTTGACCCTTCAAATTTCCATACACATTTTAGGATCAGAGCTTGAAGTTCTACACTACCCTCCCCTCAAAAGCCCTATTGAGATTCTGGTTTGGAATTACATTAAATCTGTAGATTAATTTGAGATAGTTAACATTTCTACAACATTCAGAGTTTTAATTCATGAATACAATATATGTTCCATTTATTTAGGTCTTTTAAAGATTTTTCTCAGTAATATTTTTTTTAAAAATAACTGCTGAGTCTCAATGTTTTATAGTTTACTGTATGGAGGTCTTTCTTTAGATTTATTCCTATATATTTGATTTTTTTGGATGCTACTATATATGCTGTCTTTCTAAAATTTCACTTTCTTTGCTATTAGATAGAAATAACTTATTTAAAAAAAAATATGGTCCTTAACATCTAGCAACCTTATTTTGGATTCTTCTTTTGGATTTTCTATAATCCTAAGGATTTGCAGTCATAGCGTATGTAAATAATGATAGGTTTATTTCTGCCTTTAAAAAATTCTTACAGCTTTGTTTATTAAGGTATGACACCTTAAGACCTGCAGTAGAATCTTGGATAGAAGTGATGATAGCTGGCATCCTAGTCTCATTCCTAATCTTGAAGGGAAAATTTTCAACATGCCACCATTAATTATTATGTTTCCTATAGGTTTGTTGTAGATTTTGTAGTTCACTTTTCTATTTCTATTTCTTAAGAGGTTTTACCATGATTAAATGCTGAACTTATCAAATGATTTCCTGGCATCTATCAAGATGATTATATGATTTTTTTCCCTTTATTCTCTTAATTTGATGAATTAACATTAATTTTCAAATGCTAAAGCCAACATGCATTCCTGAAGTAAAACCAAATAGGCTACAATATATTTCCGAACTTGATTTGCCAATAATTTGTTGAAGATTAAAAAAAAAATGTTTTTGTCTTTTCTTTCATTTCCTTCAACATATTAAATATAAAGTCTCTTTGGTAACTCCAATATCTAGAATCCTTATGAATCTGTTTTTCCAGCTGTTTACTTAGTTGCCATTTATGTTATACAATGTCCTCCTGGGTCTGGCTATTTGATTTTGCTGTGCATCAGACACGCATGAAGAATTGTAGCAATAATTAGAGACTCTGGATGATGTTCTCTTTCTCTAGATATGTTTCATTATGGATATTGGTTTTTTTTTAAATTGAAGTATAGTTGATTTCTAATGTGTTAGTTTCACGTGTATATATACATATTCAAACATATATATATATACATATATGTTCTTTTCAAGATTTTTTTCCACTATAGATTATTACAAGATATTGAATATAGTCCCTGTGCTATACAGTAGGCCCTTGTGTTTATCTATTTTATATATAGTAGTGCGCAACTGGATATTGGTTTCTGAACTATCGTCTAGTTTGGTTCAGGAAGACTGCTAGGCCTACTATCAATTCATGATGCCCTAATTAAATTTCAGGAATAGATAATCTGAGGCTGGGCTTCTGTTCCTGTAAGGGCCTGTTTACTTCTTTTATACTCTCATATCTAGATGTATCTTTTCAGGGTTTAACGTAAGGTGTGGTTAATTTATCAGTATCTCCTCTTAGAACTCCAATAACTCCAACAATGCTTCAAGAGTCTGTCAAAAGTGCTATTCAACCTGCTTCTCATTATCTAAGCTGCTTCTTCTGAAATCAGCAAAAGCTTCTATGGAAAAAGTGCTCTCAAAGGCCATGCTCAACTTTGAGGATTTTCATTTTTCCTGGATCTGGGCTCCATAAATCTTTATTTCCTTTTTTGCTCTATAATGCTTTCAAGCAGATGTTTTTATATTCTGCTTAGATTACGTGTTCTGCCATTATCAGAAGTCCTTCCCATAATTCTTTGACCATGTTTTCATAATTATTGGGAGTGAAACTGCTGGGACTTACAGTAACTCTGTGTTTAACCTTCTGAAGAACTGCCAAATTGTTTTCTAAAGCGACTGTACCATTTTACATTCCCACCAGTAGTGCACGAAGGTTTCAACTTCTGTACATTTGCCAACACTTGATATATCTGCCTTTTTTATTATAGCCAACGTAGTGAGTGTGAAATGATTTTTCATTGTAGGTTTGATTTGCATATCCCTGATGGTTAATGATGTTAAGTATGTTTTCATGTGCTTATTGCCAGTTATAGATCTTCCTTGGAGAAATGTCCACAGAGGGGGGATATATGCTTCGCATGCATGAGGTCCAGGGTTTAATCCCCAGTACCTCCATCAAAGTAAATAAATAAACCTCATTACCTCCCACCACAACAAAATAAAAATTAGAAAAAAAAAGCCTATTCAGATATTTTGCCCATTTAAAAAATTAGGTTATTTGTCTTTTCAACACTGAATTGTGAAAGTCCAGTATGTCTTTTGAAACAAAACTTCAATTAAGGTTCACACATTGCATTTGGTTGTTTGTGTCTTCATTCTCTTCTAAACAGAACAATAAGGGGGTGGGGAAGAGCTCAGTGGTAGAGCGCATACTTAGCATGCATGAGGTCCTGGTTCAATCCCCAGTACCTACATTAAAAAATAAATAAATATATTATAAATCTAATAAATTTAAATATGTAAATATACATATGAGTGTGTGTATATATTTAACATACATTTACATATTTATTTATACACACACACAGAATAATAATGTCTTGGACTTTTTCAAGAGTCCAGCTAGTTTTCTTACAGAATGTCCCACATTCTGGATTTGTGTTTCCCCAAAGTGTTGTTTAACTTGTATCCCTATCCTCTGTATTTCCAGTTAAAATGAAATATGCATCTAAAGGTTTGATTAGAATCAGGTTAACATTTTTGGCAAGCATAATTCATGAGTGATGTTGTTTACCTCAGATTGTATCACATCTTTATTAAAAAAGGGACAAAACTTTAATAAAAGGTCAGTGGACTACCAAATAGTGTAGAATATTCAGGTTTTGATGAAGCAGCTCTGAGTAGAAGTGCTCCACTCAAATGGAACTAGTTCACTGCTTGAGGGTAGAGACTAGAAAGTGCTACCCTGGCTCATAAAAATTTGTTAACAATGGTAAAAGACATTATAAAATCTGCTGACAATTGTTTAGGATTTTTAGAAAGTTACAGAACTAAGAATGCGAAAAGACACTGATAAAGTCTCAAACCCAGGAAACCAAACAAGTTAACTACTGACTCAATGACTTGATCTGTGATATCCTTAATCTAAGCCACCATTTTTATACGAGATTCTTACATGGAGAGTGGGTGTTGAGAAGGAGGTAGAGGCAACAGGAAACCTACTAGACAGAGAGAGATGAATAAAGAAGGGAAAGGCGAGACAACAGAACTCAAAAATTCCTACTCAAAATAAACATATCAAAAATGCTACACACAAGAAGAAATAAAAATACCAAGAAAGCAAACTAACAAACATCAACAATAAGAATGAAAATTCATTCAAGGAAAAACTAATTTTATATAACAGCTCAACAAAAATTCTAAGTATGTTTAAAATGGTCAAAGAGATAAGCAGAACAAGAACTAATAATGAGACTGAATAAATTGCTAAAAAAGAGATAAATAAAGCAGTAACATCTGTGAAATAAAAATTAAAATTAAATAAAACCATGTAAATATGAAATAAATTCCATTAGAAATCTCAGACACAATGCCCACAGCCACAGGGCATCTTGCAACTATCAGGCAAAAAGAAAATTAGTTGTTGTACACTAAGGAACAGAGCAGAAATACAGAACTTGGGGAATTCCACTTCAACTAATGGCATTCTAGCTAATCAGACTACCCACCCCCAACAGAAAATAATTAGAAAAGATAGAGAAAATATAAAATTATCTGTTTAAAGCATGAGGAAACAGACACTGAGGAATTATAGAGTCACGATCCAGGAGAAAGATAACACCCAGAGAGCCCATTTTGAGATGTTTCTCAAGGGAGGAGGGCCAATTCTAGAAGAGACGACTGCCAGAAGAAGCTGAGCAGAGCTTTTTGGGGGAGAGGTGGGGGAGGGTAATTAGGTTTATTTATTTATTTTTTAAATGAGGTACTGGGGATTGAAACCAGGACCTCGTGCATGTTAAGTGCGCGCTCTACCACTGAGCTACACCCTCCCTGCCTGGAGCAGAGCTTTTAACAGCCGCCCTGGGCTAAGGAGACAAAAACTAGAGTTCAGAAGCCCCAAGAGGAGGGACAAGGTAAATGCCCACACTTCAGACTGGGACCTTAAAGGGCCATATGCTAGGAGTAAGGGGGAAAAGGTTAACAAGAAAAAGACTAGCCCTGGCAGAAACTAAAAACCACAATTTCAAATTACCTTAATGCTTGACTGGATTAAAATGATCCTAGACTGTTAGTAGCCCAAGGTACCTGTAAAAAGTAAAACTCTCGGAAGGAAGAGACCATCCTAGGTCTCAAATCACCTTGTCTATATACAATGTCCAGCTCTCACTGAAAAACACTTGGGCCTTTATGATGACAAAACTACATGTTAAAAAAAAGAAGAGCAATATCAGACAATACAAAATGATCTATATGAATCCAGGTAACGAAGTTATCAGGCAGAGACTTTACACAGCTATGCTCCATATGAAAATATAAGGAAAAAAAGGCAAGACTGAGATTTTCAGCAGAGACTAGAACTATAATGCAGGATTAAATGGAAATTCTAAAACTAAAAAAATAAAATACCTGAAATTATGAACTCTATGACTGACTGGTTTAATATCACATTAAACACACAGAAAAATACTATAGAACTAGAAGAGAGTTCAGAAGAAAATACCCAGAATGAAGCATGAGCAACAAAAGGATACATACAGAAAAGAGTGTAAGATATGGCGTGTGTTGCGAACTATAGAGCATATATATAATTGGAGTTAGAGAAGTGAAAAGATGATGGGCAGAAACAATATTTAAAGAGGTAATGTGAAGCCTTTTCTGAAATCAGTGAAAGATACCAAGTCAGATTCAAGTGTCTGTATGAAACCCCCCCACAAAACCACACTGAGCCCAACAAAGTATAACTACTGAAAAAAACAAAGGGAAAATCTTGAAAGCATCCAGAGGAAAAACAGAGATTCCTCTCGAAGGAGCAAGAACAAGACAGAGATTACTGAAACCGTCAGAAAGCTGATAGAGAAAAAGGAAGCCAAGAACAATGTAAGTCTCTTGATGACAATGTTGAGTTAATACATCTCCATACCTCTTGTCAACTAAACAATAAATGTCTTTATAGTCTAAAGCACAGAAAATCAGATATTGCTTTTCTGTAGCAGAACTATTCCTGCTCATGTTTAATAGGAGTTCCAGAAGAAGAGATGAAAAAGAAAAGTGCTCAAACAATATTTAAACATAAGATTGGTGAGAGTTTGTCTGAATAAAGATATGAATCTTCAGACTGAATACTGTGGGTACTGAGCACCAACACTGTAGCTGCTGAGCAGGAGGAAAATGTAAACTTGTACATATGTGTATCTGAATATCTGTACCCATACAGAGCCTAGGAAAGCTACAGAGGACCAAGGTATCAGGTAAAATCTTAAAGGCTGCTAAGGAGAAGGCAGTCTGAAAAGGAATAAAAATCAGACTGAATAGGGGGAGGGGATAGCTCAAGTGGTAGAGCACATGCTTAGCATGCATGAGGTCCTCAGTTCAATCCCCAGTACCTAAATTAAAGAAAAAAAATTAGACTGAATAGAAAATTTCCATAGCTATAAAACTTTGATACAAAACCAGAAAAGTATAATACAAAGAAAGAAAATTATAGGCCAATTTCACCTAGGAACATATATACAAACTTCTTAAAATATTAAATTTCAGCACTGTATTTTTTTAAAAAATCACAATTAAGCAAAGTTCACCCAGAAATACAGGGACAATTAAAATAGCGAAGTTAACTAATGCAATAAACCAAACGTTCATATTGAAAGAAAAATACATACAATTATCCCAACAGATGCAGAAAGTCATTCATATAATTTAATACCCCTTCATAATAAAAATCTGAACAAAGTAGAGAGATAGGTATCTGATAGGATATCTTTCAAAAACAAAAAGCAAACGTCATATTCTACAGTGAAACTTGAGAAGCATTCCAATTAAAGTCTGGACCAACAAAAGATGTTGGCTATTTATGCTGTCTTATTTGTAAATGATAGGACTGTCAACGTGAGACTCAAGAGAATTTCAACCAAACCATCAGAACAAATTAAGAGTCTGACATGCTGGGTATAATATCTACAGCTTATAAAAGATTGGAAAAGACTTTATGGAAACAAGTATAAAACATTATTTATGGCAAAAAAGAAGGTCAAAATTACCACCAATTGCATCTTTTACAATATTCATGGATGGATTTACTTGATCCAGAAATAACAGTTCCAATAAAATATAAAGTTCCAATAAAAATGCCAATAAGTATTTTTACAAAGGCTAAGTGTAACAAAGGCAGTTTTGAAGAATCCTGACATACAGACATCAAAACTTATTATAAAGACATTGTAGTGTTAGCATAAGAATAGGATAAATAGAGCAACAGAACATATCATAAAGTCTTCCAAACACAACCACACATTTTGGAAAGCTTGATATGATATATACATGGCATTATAAACTAGTATGGAATAAACTACTCAATAAATGGTGCAAGGACAGTAAGTTATCCAAATGGGAAAAAATTCAATTTCCTATTTTACACTGATTTTGAACAACAAAGCCGGTTCCAGGTAGATTAAAGATATGTTGGGAAGAGCAGAATATTTAAAAGAAAATATAGAGAAAAATTTTCCTGATCTGAGGTAGAAAGGATTTCTTAACCAAGACAGAATTCCTACAAATTGCTAGGCAAAGATAAAAACAATATAAAAGTGGGCAAAAGATTATCAACAGAAAAGACTCAAATGGCTAATAAACTTTTAAAAAGTGCTCAAAATATTACTGATCAGAGAAGTGCAAATTAAAGATTAAATGCCATTTTGCATCCATTACATTGGTAAATATAGTACTACAAAATAATATCAAATGTTGGAAAAAATGTAAAGAAACGGAATACTTTGCTAATGAAAATGTAAAAATTGGTGTACAACCACTTTGGGGAGCAACTTGGCAATAGTCAGTACTTAAAGATAAGCATACTCTTCCACCAATCAGCTCTCCTCTCAGAAAATCTCTTGGAAACATGCACAAGAAAGACACAAGGATGTTCACTGCAGCACCTTTAAATATCTAACAACTAATACTCTAATACCTACAACAGAACAACAGTTTGCTTTTATATAACAGGATACCCTATGGCAACCGAAATGAACTACAGGCACATCTTATTTTATTACGCTTCACTTTATTGTGCTTTGCAGATGCTGCGTTTTTTGTTGTTGTTTTGTTGTTGTTTTATAAATTGAAGGTTTGTGGCAACCCTGTATCAAGCCAGTCTATCCGCACCACTTTTTGAACAGCATTTGCTCACTTTGTGTCTTTGTGTCACATTTTGGTAATTCTCATCATATTTCAAACCTTTTCGTTATTATTGTATTTGCTATGGTAATCAGTTATGTTTTATGTTACTATTCTAATTGTTTCAGGGCACCATGAGCTGCGCCCATATAAGACAGCAAACTTAACTGATAAATGTTGTGTGTGTTCAGGCTGCTCCACTGACCAGTCTTTCCTCCCATCTCTCTCTCTCTCTCCCTTTAGGGCCCCCCTTTATTCCCTGAGACACAACAGTATTGAAACTAGGTCAAACAATAGCCTCTAAGTGTTCAAGCGAAAGGAAGAGTCACACATCTTTAACTTTAAACCAAAAGCTAAAAATGGTTAAGCTTAGTAAGGAAGGCATGTCAAAAGCCAAGATAGGCCACGGGCTAGGCCTCTTGCACCAGTTAGCCAAGTTGTGAAAACAAAGGAAAAGTTCTTAAAAGGTATTAAAAGTGCTACTCCAGTGAACACTCAAATGCTAAGAAAGTAAAACAGCTTTACTGCTGATATGAACAAAGTTTTAGTGGTCTGGATAGCAGATAAAACCTGCCAAAACATTCCCTTAAGCCAAAACCTAATCCATAGCAAAGCCTTAACTCTTTTCAATTCTATGAAGGCTGAAAGAGGTAAGAAAGCTGCAGAAGGTAAGTCTGAAGCTAGCAGAGGACGGTTCATAAGGTATAAGGAAAGAAGCCATCTCCTTAACATGTGCAAGCAAGTTCTGGTGTAGAAGCTGCAGCCAGTTAAATTATCTGGAAGATGCAGCTCAGATAATTAACGTAGGTGGCTCCACTAAACAACAGATTCTCAATGTAGACAAAACAGCCTTCTTATGGGAAGAAAATGACATCTAAGACTTTCACAGCTACAGTGAAGTCAATGCCAGGATTCAAAGCCTCAAAGAACAAGCTGATTCTCTTGTTAGAGGCTCATGCAGCTGGTGACTTGAAGGTGAAGTCAATGCTCATTTACCATTCTGAAAATTCTAAGGCCCTTAAGAATTACGCTAAATCTACCTTGCCTGTGCTCTGTCAGTGGGCCAGCAAAGCCTGGATGACAGCACATCTCTTTACAATATGGTTAACTGAATATTTCAAGCCTACTGATACTTAGAAAAAAAGATTCCTTTCAGAATTTTACTGCTTACTGCTTACAGACAACGCACCTGTCACCCAAGAGTTGATGGAGATGTACAAGATGAATGTTTTCATGCCTGCTAACACAACATCCATTCTGCAGCCCATGGAGCAATGAGAAATTTTGACTTTCAAGTCTTACTATTTAAGAAATAAATTTCATAAGGCTATAGCTGCAAAAGACAGTGTCTCTGATGGATCTGAGCAAAGTACACTGAAAACCTTCTGAAAGGATTCACTATATTAGATACCATTAAGAACATTTGTGATTCATGGGAAGAGTTCAAAATACCAACTTTAACAGACGTTCGGAAGAAGTTGATTCCAACTCTCACGTATGACTTTGAGGGATTCAAAACTTCAGTGAAGTTAACTGCAGATGGGGTGGAAACAGCAAGAGAACTAAAATTAGAAGTGGAGCCTGAGGATGTGACTGAATTGCTGCAATCTCATAATAAGACTTTAACAGATGAGGAGGTGCTTCTTTATGGATAAGCAAAGAGAGTGATTTCTTGAGATGTTATCTACTCCTGGTGAAGATCCTATGAAGATTGTTGAAAAGACAATAAAGGATTTAGACTATTATGTAAATTCAGTTGATAAAGCAGCATTTACTCCAATTATTAAAGAAGTTCTACTGTGGGTAAAATGCTATCAAACAATATTGCATGCTATTGAAAAACGTTTGAGAAAGGAAGAGTCAATCAATGCAGTAAACTTCATTGTTGTCTTATTTTAAGAAACTTTCACAGCCACCCCAAACTTCAGCAACCACTACCTTAATCAGTCAACATCAAGGCAAGACCCTCCACCAATAAGAAGATTACAACTTGCTGAAGGCTCAGATGATGATTAGCATTTTTTAGCAATAAAGTATTTTTAAAGTATGTACACTGTTTTTTTAGACATGATGCTACTACTGCACACTTAACAGACTACTGTATAGTGTAAACATAACTTTTATATGCACTAGGAAACCAAAAAATTCGTGCCACTCACTTCATTGCAATACTTGATTTATTGCGGAGGTCTGGAACCCAACCTGCAATACCTCCCAAGTATACCTGTACAGCTATATGAATGAACAAGATAAACCTGAAAATAAATACTATTTAGCGGGAAAACATTTTGCAAATGATACATACAGTTTATAGACATTCACTTAAAGTTAAAAAATATACTAAACAATAATACATATATATATAGTACACACACACCCGAACACTAAACTATAAAGTATAAAAATATTATACACTAAAAACCAAATAGGGACAGTAGTTACTGCAGGAAAGAAGAATGAGAGGGTTTAACTGTTGCTCTAATTTTTATTTTAAAAAATCTGAGGAAAATCTGGCAAAATGTTAATATTTCTTAAAGCTGGGAGCGAATACACACGTATTCATCATCTTACTCTCTACCAGTCTCTATGTGCTTAAAATAATTCACTTTTTTTTTAGCAGTGGGAAACGGTTAATTTTACATAAATAGAAGTTTCACAGGTGGAAGAATAAAACCTCTCTCTTCCAAAGAGCAGTCCAAATTTTTTAAAGTCAAACCACTTATAAGAAAAGGTAGCAGAGTGTCACCCCAGCTTAGCAGCACAATTAAAGCTTATTACTTGTTACGCACCTATCATTATTAAACTAGCAACTGTGTTCAAGCATCTTAATAAAAGATTACAGTATCTTAGAACGTAACATTCGAGTATGTTGCGGATTTTTACATAAGTAAAACCATAGGCGATCTGACATTCGAGACTCATCATCTTAAGTAAGATGTCCAGATTCACCCAACACAAAACACTGTGAAACCCTTCTATTTATTCTACTTTAACTTTTGAGTCCTAGATTCATTTAACGCTGATTAAAACCAAACAAAAAAACCCATAGGCCTTAGAAAAATCATACGTTATTTAGCACACAAAGCCACTCACAGGCCTCAGTTTCGAACTCCCGCATTAAGGTTGCTTTATAAATCATTACCCGAAGTATTGCTGGAAAATAATGCAGTGTATAGGCTTGAGTTCCCGTAGCATGAAAGTGACCTTTGGAGCTTTCATCTACTTCCCAGGAGATGGTCAAAAGCTTTATATAGAGACTTCGCTCCCTACTGAGTCGGGGCTGGGGAAACGCTCCGTTCACCTGCTACGGACTGAAAGTCTAACGCTTTAAGGGAGGGACCGAGGGAGAAGAGTCAAGCAGTTCCGTCCGAGTGTCCCACAAACAGAAGGGACAGGTAGCCGCCCCTTTTCTCCCACCGAGACCAGCGCCCAGGAGTCCCCCGAAAACGTCGTTACCAAGAGCGGCCGAGTCAGAAACAGCTGACTGACATCGAAATTCCTCTCGCAGGCGCCGCCGCCCCACCTCCACCCCCTTAAAGCTGGGGAGGTGGGGGCTGGATGAGAGGGGGAGAGAACACCTCAACCCCAGCAACGGCCTCAACCGCCTCCTGCCAAGTCCCCGCTCCCGCCCACGAAACTCTCAGCCTGAAGAATCTCATACTTACTGAAAAGTGGGACCTGGTCCTGGTCCCGGCCCGGCCCCCGGAATCCGGCGGGTCTCCCAGGGTTTCGGGGGAGGCGGCGGCTGGGACGCCATCTCCTCCGCCTTCTCTCGGCTCCCGCTCTACGCTGGGACTCTCCGGGCCCCGGGGCACCAGCTGCTTGCGCGCCAGGCACAACTTGCAAAGCGCCGAGTCCTCCACCCGGTCCGCCCCTGCAGAAGGGACGTGGCTTGTAGAGTTTTGCTGTCTGAGACTACAGTCTAGGAGTATGTATTCCACTAATTCATGGGAAGAAATGCTCTCTTTATTTGCCCTAGGAAGAATTTCCGTTCTGAACCCGAGGGTGAGAGTTCATCGATATTTCTGGCAGCGGCTACAATGACCTAGACGTCGGAGGCCCTTGGAGGCTTCTCTGGGACAACTCGGACTCGGGCTGGGAGTAATTTTACCCCACGCTCTCCTCCACCCGCGGGGGAGGTGGGGTAGGAGGCTGTCAGCCAGACAGCTTGACTGATTAACCTGCAAACAAGTAGGGGAGAGTCCACTCAGTCCTCGCGTGAAGGAGCTGGTACTTTCGTTCTAAAGCTCTCGTTTCCTCGGGGAACATAATAGCTAGACGCAATAGGTGCGTTGTCTTTAGTCTTCCCCATTCCCTCTGAGGGCTGGAAAGGGTTAAATCTCAGGCTCCAGCGTCGTGGGAGAAGGTGAGGCAGGGAGGTCTGAGGTGGGGCGGGGGGTGCAGACTGGGTACACGAGAGGTGTGGAAGGAGGGGATCGTTTCCTTCCTGCCTGAGTGGCTTTGTTAGCAAGGAAGGGTGAGTGGGAAGTTTCTTGAACCCGACTGACAGGGAGAAGGGCTTGCTTGGTTGCCCAAAGACTCGAGGTTAGAGCTGGGGATGAACTTTCCAGAAGTCTAGAATAGATTCCGCAGCTGAGAGTATCGGTAGCGCGATGAAGTTATGAGCGCCCCCTTCTTTGGAAATCCACATCCCACCCCCACAAGACGAATGACACCCTTCTGAATAGATATAAGTTTTAAAAGATCACAGGATGTGAGATTCAGCCTCCTTATTCTAATGGTTTTCACATGTCGCGCTTATTATCTGTTTGCAATAGTTTCTGTAATCAACCGAGAGGTGAAAAAAAAATCCATCCTCTCTAGTAAATCAGAGACGGGGCTAGTTTGTGGAGAAGGCACTGGATTCCGGTAGGGATCCTGACACGTGGGAAGAGGTTCTGTTGCAATGACTTGTTACAGTTCTTTGTATAAACACGTAAATGAAAAGCAAACGTCTTAAAGGCAACCAACAATGAAAACCTTACAGCATAGAATGCATTTCTCAGGGCTTTCCTTCAAAGAAATAAATCTGATTATAGAACAACTGATTTCTGATGTCTTATGAAATCCTGTCATTTCAGCGCTGTACACCGAGATGAAACAACCAAATTTAAGGCATAACGTATTTTCTAATAATGTTAACGTGCCTTAGAAGTCTCTACATTGTTGTAGGTGAAAATGATCTTGAGAGGTTTGTAAGTCCACTCCTTTATTAACACATACATAAGGAAGAGAGGGGTTTTTTTGTAGTTGTTTTTAAAGACCTCTTTAAATTACTCAAGACGGGAGGTTTCCTAATTCTGAACAAGTTTGGGAAGTTTTCAGAGCCAACATATTGTAATGTGTCATTTATTGACTAGCATGCTACGTTTATTCGACAGAAACTACTGGAGAAACAAATACTTGTCTTTAAGGCACAGGGGGAGAAAAGAATACATTTTAATACAACTAAAGTCTCCAGGGAAGTCTTTGATACAAAGTACCCTTTTAAAGTACTTACTCATGAATTTATTTATTGCGCAGGAGCGTTATTTGTTTCTCTTTCTGAGTTAAAGGTTAATTCTGAATTAAATTAAATCCTTGACCTCAGCTAATGAAAAGGAGAGAAGAGAACTTAAAAGGGTGAGACAGTTTCTCTGTGAGGGGAATGCAATCAGGAAAACACTTTAAAGGCTGATAATCAGCCCCTCAGAGAATCCCAACCTCTTTTCACCATCAAACTAGCAGATTAAATGGGCTGGGGGAAGAGATTCAGACTATTAAGAAGAAGAAGCAGATTTCAGATTATTATAAATAATAATCACCACACATTTTCATTATGTAGAGGGTGTTCTCCACATACTCTGTACTTTCTGGAGCTCAAATTTACTTAGGCAACCCTAAATCAATGTTTCCTAATCTGTGTGTCTGAAAGTTCTCACTGGTGTGTCCATACAAGCCATGCTTTCTTCTCTTCCCTTCCAACTCACTTGTTCGTCTGAGTTAGAACCCAGGCACAGGCAATCTGTTTTTATAGTCGGCCTGCTAAACTGATTTTTATGGTGAAGAGTTCCATAGAACTATCTACCTGTCTTTCCCATTATTTCGTGTCAAGGATCTACTCTTCATAAGTGGCCACAAACATTTAGAAACTTGCAAGTAAGTAGTGGGTTTTAAAGAGTTAGCAAACACAAACTAATTCTAAGAGTCATCATAGTAAGCACTTGGAAAGAGCTTCACCCTCCCAAAAATATTAAGCAAGTTCATTTGAATTACAAAACTGTGCAAATTAAAGGTGCCAGTCTTTTATCTGTATGGCTATAGTCATACCATACTGTACCATACAATCATGGCCTTATGAAATATCAGTAGTTCCTCATTTTAAAGTAATGTGAGCTCATTCATTAATCAGATTTTTTTTTTTTTGCCATAAGAAATGATTAAGTAATTTAATTTTTACTACCTCTCCTTCCTGGCAGCAAGAGAGTTATATTGGATTTCCCTCCATTATCTATGTAGTATTTATTCCTAAGTGAGTTTGTTCAAATTGAAAAGATTTTTGACAATAATTACTCTAAAATATTTTGCATTTAATTTGTTTTTGTTGGAGTTTTGTGCATGATGGAAGCAGATTTTTCTCATTTTGTAACAGTTGGTTGTCATTTAGTTATTTTTTCATCAAAGTAAAATAGATGTTTTTGGATATAGTGATCAATTTGTTTTAAGTACCTGAGCAGGGGAGGGTCTAGCTCAGTGGTAGAGTGTGTGCTTAGTATGCATGAGGTTCAGTCTCCAGTACCTCCATTAGGTAAGTAAATAAACCTAACTACCTCTCCCTTAAATACATACATACATACATACTTGATTGCTTAACCATCATTAAAGTCAGTTAAGTATTGTGTAGAATAATCTTTATTTTTTTTTCCTAGCAAACTAATTTTTAATTTCTAACAGTAAAGTTTATTGAATTTATTACTCTTGTGTTCTCAAACAGTACTGAGTGGTACAAAATAAAAAGCAAAATTTCACTCTGTATTGTTGTTTTCACTACCCTCTTCAGAGACAGCCATTTTTAATATTATTTTTATTTCTTTTGATTAATTTAGTTATGTTGATGCACTTTATCATAATCTAGAATGTTAAAGTCCTGAACAACTAGAAACTCTTACCTGATGCATCTAAGAAGTTGCCTTCAAGTTTATATTTCAATATGGTTATAGTGAAAGGGACATTATTGGAGAGTACCAAATAACTGATTTTCAAATATAAACTGTTATCCTTAAAGGTGATGATATATTTGTGAAAGTAAAACACAAAAGATGCTCATTAGTTTTACTTTTTCTTCCTTTCTAGTTATAATTATTTAATATGTTTCCACTGACTGAAGAAAACAAGCGTGTGGCCCAGTTGTTGCTCAGTACTGGTACCTGTCCAAGATGTATCTTCAGATTCTGTGGTGTGGATTTTCATGCACCATACAAACTTCCCTACAAGGTATTTTCTTTCTTTCTTTCTTTTTTAAAGTTAAAAAAGATTCTCTATTTTGAAATCAGTATCTGTATATTTAAGGGTATATATCTGTTCTTAACTCTTCATTAAATTTTTAAAAAACTATAATAAAATAATTACTGATAATGGTAATTTGAGGATTGTTATAACCATATAAATGTAAGTTCCTTCTTAAGTGATTATATCTAACATTTAATGTAGTGGGATCTTTGTGGAGCAATTCCCTGGTGCATTTAATGTTTGTATATACCTTTCCTAAAGAACATCTAGACAGAATATCACAAAATAGTGCTTTTCACCAGATATTAGTAAGATGTAACAGGAGTGGGTGATAGTCCTGAGATCTTCTATTAAGTGGAAGCATTGTGGGTTTGGTTGCCTTTTTTCTTTTCCTGTTTTCTATATTACCATTTGTATTTACAAATGTGTATTTACAACCCTCTAGAAGTAAATGCTTATCATCATTAACTGCTATTAATAACAACAAAGTAATATACTGAGATCTTTGACATTTATGGTAATATACAGAGAGCTTTGACAGTTAATACAGTATTTCACATAAAATACATAACATTTTATGAAATATGTTTTATTCTAATAGTGATATTCTATTTAGAGGCAAATACTAATTATATATGTAAATATGTACTTATATAAACAGTACGAATACACACACAAACACATGCATACATATACTCAGTTCCTTATAATTTTTTAACATTGCCCAGGAGTTAGCGATAGCAGTCATTTCTCCTTTGTATTAGTTGTTTCTATTATTTTGGAAATAATAATTATATTATTATTCATATAGCATTATTATATGTCAAATTCTCATATAATCTTCATGATAACCTATTAGGTAAGTACATACTATGATTGTCTCTATTTTCAGATGAAGAAACTGAGGCACAGAGAGGTTAAGCAACCTGCTCAAAGTTACACAGCTATTAAGTGAGCAAGCTAGGATATGAACTGTCTGAATCCAAAGCCTAGAATTTGGAGTTAGAAGACGTGGATTTGGATCCCAGGTCCACCACTTTCCAGCTTCAATTTTCTCCTCTATAAATGGGAATGATGATAACATCCACCTCACAGGATTTTCAGGGACAGTATGTGAAAACTCTTTGAAAAATGGAAATGGTACATATGCTATGTTTATTCATCAATACACACTCTGACTATAAAATAGTAAGATTGATTTTGTATAACTTATACATTCTTTCAAATACATTATAATCTATTATTTTATACATATATTGTAAGATTTAAATATATAACAAGACAGTGTTATCAACTTTTGTTTGTATCATTTTATGTAAATAAACATGAAAATATCTGAGGACTTTTTCTGGGTAAACATACTTATATTTTGGTATTTTCTATTCATATAATTATATATGTACACATACATATATCTATATTATGCTATATTGACATTATAGATTTTGGGTAACAATAAACCTATTTGTGTGGGTCATAATATGCCTGTATGTGTATATATGTATGAGTATGTATTTCTTTTCTAAAGATTTAATAGGAGAGCTAATGTCTTAATGAAATGAATTAAATTTGAATGAGAGATTTTTCCCTTTAGAGTCAGTAAATTGTAATATGAGTGAATTTCAAACGAGTATTTATTCAACAACTGAATAATAAAACCTGACTAATTTAGATGAAACAGAGAAAAAGTCCTCTGAGTATTTAGATGAGGGGAATGTCTGAAATATAAGAACAGTTTCAAAGGAATGGCACTTTTGTGTGTGTGTATATATATTTTTTTTATTGAAGTATAGTCAGTTTACAATACTGTGTCAATTTCTGCAGTCAAATGCTCTACCCCTGAGCTATACCCCCTAATACTGTGTCAATATCTGGTGCACAGCATAATGCTTCAGTCATACCTGAACATACATGTATTCATTTTCATATTCCTTTTCACCATAAGTTACTACAAGGTATTGAATATAGTTCCCTGTGCCAAGCAGTATGAACTTCTTGTTAGGAAAGACACTTTTTACATTCTAACACAAAGAGTGACAGAAACTAGGCAAACCAGAATGTAGTAGAGGGCTTTTTTAAATTAATTCCTATAAATGGTTTGTTATTATGGTGCCAGATTTCAGCATTGCCAGCATCTGTTTACTTTTGTGTAGTAAATTGCCTTGAAATTATTTTTACTTGATAGACTTTTAATCTGTCTAATTGTTCAGATTTCACATTAAATATTGTACATACGACGTTTTAGTGGTTGTGAGATTATTCAAAAACCTAGGAAAGATGGAAATTCAGTTTGCATTTCTATTTGTTAATTATTAGAATTGAAGTTGGACTTTTTTTGTTTTTGTTTATTTGTTTTACTAGAATTAGCAAGTGAATGATCCTCACAACAGAACTGCAAACCAGATTAATAAATTAATAAACTACAAACCAGACTAATGAAGTCTTTCTGTCTCAGATTTAGGATTTCAACTTCACTGATGTATGAAACGCTTTTGAAAAAACATTCACAGATATATTATAGGAGTTAAGTAACTCTCTTTTAAATTCCCCAGAAAGCCAATGCTGGTTAATAAAACTAATTGATTGCTCCAGAATTGATATAAATCTGTGATATGTCATAATTTTCATTCCTGTTTTCATGCTTCATCTTACCCTTACAGACATTGTCAAAGGGTTATTCCTTTTTTAAAAATTAACTTTACAGGAGTTGCTCAATGAACTACAAAAATTTCTGGAAACTGAAAAAGATGAATTAGTTTCGGAAGTTCCAAACCCACCTCCCAAGAAAATTCGACTACAAGAACTGGAAGATGGGATTGATAGGATGGATAACCTGAGTCAAAATGGAGAGGGAAAGATCTCAATTATTGAAGATGGAAGCATTGCTTCCAAGAACTCAAATTTAAATGTATGCAATGTATGCCTAGGAATTCTTCAGGATTTCTGTGAAAAAGACTTCGTTAAAATGGTAAACTTTTTTATTAATATGTAATATGTAAAGATTTTCAGTTTTAAGACCTAGAATTCTTATATTTAAAGGAACAGTGCTATTCATTTCAACCTGTCTCACACAAGTGGATCATTAGAATGTTTTCTAAATTTTTTTTCAAAAACAAAGCCTGCTATTCTCAAATTACCTTTTTACCAACATATCTAAAAGTTAATGAAATATATATCCATGAATTTCAGTTATAAATACTGTTCAACTGAACAAAAATATATCAGTTTTCCCTTTGCTGTTTAACATAGCTAAAGAGTTAGAGAAAAGCTCTTATTCCTACCTATTAATGTCCGGAAAAGACAAGTGTTAGAACAGCCTTGTGGAAGGTACATGATTAAATGTGGGATTGTCTTTTGTTTCCAGGCGTCAAAAGTGCCATATTTGCCTTTATTTTATTTAAAATCTCTTCTTAATTGTGAGGTGACTTAATAGAAAAGTGTTTAATGTTCACTAGATTGTTCTGCAGATGAGTTCTGGCTGTTTGGCACCTCATGATATCAGTCTTTAGGGTCATAGTTGGCAAATAGTGGATTTCAGGATGTTTGTGTGAGTTTCCTATTCAAAGGTAAAAGTTTGGAAGTTTAGCAGTGTCATCTCCTAGACCAGAAATTCATGTTATGAAGATTAATGTAAAATTTTCAGCAATTTCTGAGACTTTGTATAATGCTTTTTTATGTAATAAAAAAATACTTTTGTGTAATACTTTTTTAGGTGTGCGAAAAGGTTGGAGCCTCTGGGTTTGAATTCACCAACTTGGTATTTTCAGTCTCCTTCCCACCACAGCTATCTGTAAGAGAGGTAAGGTCATTTACATGCATAAAATTATATGTGAAGTACACAATAGAAATTTCTCCAAAAATGGGGAAGTAGAGATATGCCTTAATGTATTATATTTTTTACATTTTATGTATTTATTAAATGACTGAAAGCATTATGGCATTATAGCTGCTTGATACTGGATGGAAAAAAGGAATGATTGGTTCAAGTTAGTTTATTCATCACGAGACTGCCACCTTTTTTTAAAGGTCCTTATTCAGTAGCAGACATTCAATGAGCATTAGCTCTGTGTGAAGCATGTTGGTCAGAGAAAGATATTTGATGAGGACTCCAGAGGTTTTTTGGGGGCAGATGTGTGTGTTTTATAATGGTCCTAGGGTAAGATCATTTCAATTATGATGAGCTTTCTTTTTCCTGGAGTAAAATATAAAAAGGTGACACCTCTTTTAGTCATTAGAAAAAGGGAAAGAAATAACCTCACATTTCTTTTAACTTTTTTCCTTTGGTAAGTGAAAAAAATAATAGTATTCATTATTGTAACATTCTTGTGTGTCAATACTGATGTGAAAAAGTAAAACTACCTTTGTTAATATTGCTGGATGTAGTATAGGGAGAATGACCTCTGTAATCTCAAATTACAGCATTGAGTGCTAAGCCCATCCACTTATATGTATGAGATATCTTTTCCTCAGGAATCCCAAAGCATCACCAGAACATTACATCTCATACCACCACTTTCTTTAGGTGAGCATGTTTATTAGCCCCCGAAAGGCTGAAGCTTGCCTTAAGTCTTCTTGAAGCTGGATAGAATGGTAGAGAAGTGCTGGGAAGTGAAAAAGAGTAGAATGATTTTAAATATTTTCTCTGTTGATGACAAGATAACTGAGCAAATAGAAGAAGTAAAGGGGACGGTAATGATATACTGAGGTTTATAAACACTTAAAAGTCATTTTCTAGTCAATTGTCAGTGCAGGGGAGGGTATAGCTCAGTGGTAGAGTGCATGCTTAGCATGCACAAGGTTCTGGGTTCAATCCCCAGTACCTCCATTAAAAAATAAATAAATAAATCTAATTACCTATCCCCACCAAAAAACACAAAACAACATAATTATCAATGCATTTCTCACTGATAGGTCATCTCCCAGGCCCAGTTTTGGTAGAGAGAAACAGACTTTCAAAAGCTAAGTGACTCACAAAGAGTTGCAGTGTTTGAGTAACAAAAATAGGAATAAGAAGTATGTTTTCTAAGTGTGGTTATATATCTTACTACCAAACTCTTCCTCTCAAAGTTTGTTTTTACATGAAAATTTGTATTGTCCATTTTTACCACTTACGCGATGATTGTAACAATATTAACTTAATATTTATTGAATACTTATGAAGTATTTATATTCCGTATTAGAAATAGAAGATGCTGTTTTAAAAAATAGAAGTATTTTGCATAAACTATTCTTGCTTTCTGAAACTGTTTTTAACCACCAAACTATTTAGCAGAAATACATAACTATTCCAGTTATCGGGAAATTAATACATTTCCAAAGTTTAGTGTGTTAAGTGACTCAATTGTTTTTGTTGTAATAATGAGTAATATATTTTTACCCACTCATTTGTTAGGAATAATAATTATTCACAGGTTTGCAATTTTGTATTTCCACAACTCAAATTTTTTTCAGCAAATTGTGTTTATGGTTCACTTTGTCATTTTATTATTATGTTTTGTTAACTCACTTTTACTGCCATCTTTTATTACTTCTTTGGAGTTGAGATATGTTAGCCAAGATGGATATAAATTGATTTTTAAACTAGTTAACTTATTTTTTACACTTCCCAATTTAAACAAATTACATGTATTCAGAATATTCTTGTATTTTTGAACATAAATTCTGTGACTTCTCTATTGCTGTGTTTAATCTAGGTTGTGGTGTTTCAACTTAGATCTTATAAAACTTAGCACTTATTTGTCTGTGTGTAAAATAAACATTGATCTATATGGAGTTGATTGATGCTAGTTATCTCATAATTCAGAGTGGAATATACAATTGAGTAAATTTAAATGATTCAACATTTTTCTACTTCTAAAGAAGAAAATTATGATCACAGATACATTGATTTGAAAGCAAATCATTTTTTAATCAACATGGTAGTATTTATTATATTCCTGTTTGGAAAAGAAGCAAGGAAAGTGGTGACCTCAAGTAAAGGATTAAAAAAAGAAAATCAAACTATTAATTTTGTATTAACCCATCCATATTCTTGGCACTACCAATCCCTTTCTTGCTACAAGTATAGATTTTATTTACCATCATTATAAAAGCACTAATTTAAAAGCTTAGAAAGAAAAGCTTACAATTAGTATAATCATCGTCGTGTTCACTGAGTTTGGGAGAATATGGAGGGAGGGGTGGAGCATAGCTTCTGTATGTGTTTTCCTAGGAACTAGTTGATCTGGTCAGGACAATTATAGACTTAATATGCTAAAGAAGAGATAACAAGACAAGACAAACCCCTATTAGACATCATACAAAACATGGTAAGCAGAATAAATGAGGGCAATATCCAGTGATTCACAGAAAACAACAGGATGGAAACTAGCTGGACATAATACTTAGAGGTTCCAAAGTCTTTATAACAGCATACAAAATTTGAATGTTAAGTTGATTATAAAGGAGAGTAATAAATATCTCATGGCCATCATGGTGACTTGCTGGAATTGGCCTTACTATTTGAATGTAACTATGGAAGGATGTCTTGTTTATAAGACTCAGATTTGTTAAAAGGAGAGATATAACAGTGTGACATGGTAAGAAATTATGTACCTACGTTGACATCTGAGATCCTGCAAGTGGAAGGATGCTGAACATCATCCAGAGGAGCATAAAAAGAGAGAAACAGCATAGATACAGGAGTGGAAGTGTGCTGTATGCCCCTTGGTAAGGAAGAAGTGATGAATTGCAGATGTAAGATAGTCCCAAAGGTATTCAGTAGTATGAAGGACTCCAGGTGCCTAGGCACTTGATGGAGACCTCATTTGGTTCAAAGCACATTGTCTGACAGCATTTGAATTGAAACAGCTTCTTCTCCTAAAGTGACTCTCAAACTTTAATATGTGTAGGAGTCGTTGGAGAGTGTCCCAGGCTCTCTAGGACCCATGACTTTATGTTTCTGCCAAGCTCCTGGGTGATGTTGGTGCTGCTGGTAGAGCGATCACACTTTGAGAACCACTGTCCTAAAGGACAATGGGGGAACTAATCTACTTCTATAAGAAAATTGATAACCTTCTAAAAATTGTGTTCCTGATAGGAAGGGAGAAACAGGCATAATTAGAATATATCCTAGACTTTTCATAGGTAGACCTCAAACAGTCCAAAGAAAAGGCAAAGAAAAATGGCATAGGAATCAGCTGGAAGATAAACTGAAAGGACTGGGGGGTTCAGATAAAGTGCAATTCAGACCTTACTTAAAACCAAATTATCAGGAGGAAGGTATAGCTCAAGCGGTATAGAACATGCTTAGCATGCACAAGGTCTTGGATTCAATCCCAAGTACCTCCTCTTAAAAAAAACTAAGTATGTAAACCTAATTACCTCCCCCCTAATAAATAAATAAATAAATAAATAAATAAATAAATAAATAAATAAATAAATAAATAAATAAATAAATTTTAAAAACCATATCTCAATAAAATGAAAGTTTAGGGAAAAAAATACATCTCAGTGAGAAGAAATGGGGTCTATCTTTCTTCTCTCTCTTTTTCTCTCTCTCTGTATTTACATAAGTATTTGTATTTATATATTTGTATGACTTTTTATTTTGGAAAATTTCCAAAGTAGTAAGTCTAGTCTAATGAACCCTTATGTATCATCCAACTCCAGCAGTTAATTTTTTTTGCCAACCTGAGATCAATTAAAAATATATATATACAGGAAAGGTGAAGTCAAATTAATGTAAATGTAGAAGAAGGTTTAGATCTATAATAGCAACTGGAAAATAAAATCTCTAATGAGAACAGACCTGCAAGAATTGCTGGGGAAGACATGGGGTGCTTAAGGTTATGTTTAGAGCAAGAATGAGATGAAAAAGGGGATAGATCTGCTTTCTGGAACTGATGGTGTGCTGCTGATGCATGATATAGAGAAGCCAAACTCTGGAAATCCTATCTGGCTTCTGTCCTTTTTTGTCAAGGAATATGACCTTCAACCGAAAAGGGTAGAATGATCATTGGAAAGGAAGAATGAAAGTTCCAGAGAGTCAGGCATTTCCAAATGGGTTCAGGTGTTCTGGCCTGCATGAATTACATTCCAGAACAGGTTCAGAAAGAACTTGCAGCTTCTGTGATCTTTGAGATCTTTTAAAAGCATGTTTTCCAAATGACTGGAGACAGATAAGGGCAGTTCCAGTTTTCCAAAGGGAAAGCAAATTGGTTCTATTAACTACCAACTGGGGAGCTCGACTCTAAAAGCTTGGCAAGATTCTGGATCAGGAACTAAAAAGTAAGTTGTGGGCAGTAAGGATAAGGAAAACTTTGTTGTCAATACATAGAACAAGTTCACTAGGGACAAATCATGTCTGTGTCATTTCTTTCTTTTATAGGCTAGCAGGACTGGTAGAACAGGGAAATACAGTAGCACCAGTATGACTGGAATTCAGCTAGTCATTTGACCAAGTTTCTTTCCTCATGGTAACTTCCTAAAAGTGGCAGGAAACATGAGCAAGATGTGAAGACAGTTGGATGGATTTTGTTCATACCCAAAAGGAGCTGATTAATGTCTGATATCAAATGGAACAGTGTTTTCCCAAAGCTCTGCAGATCAACCACTTGAAACCCACTTGAGGAAAGTTGTTGAAAACAGATTGCTGGGCCTTGTCTCTGACCTCCTAAATCATAATCTCAAGAGATGGGGCAAAAAAGCCCCTCAACAAGTTGTGTACATATTAAAATTCAAGAATCACTGAACTTCAGGGAGATTTCTGATGTGCTGCAGGATAGAACATGTGATGCTGAGGAACACTCACTACAGGTGTGCAAGAAACAGAGTTGGCCATATAGCACATAGGTTAAGGGTTAGAATTGAGATCCAAAAAGATCTCAGGAATAGGGAAAATCTAATAAGATAAAATTGAACAGGATTAAACATAAGTTCTTATACTTGGGTTTAGAAAAACAACTGCCAAGTAAAGGATGAGGCTGGAGTGGCTTAAGAGCTGTGTTTATAGACAAGGCTTACAAAGCTTAGGGGTTTTAGTTAATAGCTCAGTGAGAATTATGGGTGTGATGTGGATAACTTCTTTGGATTTTAGTCCAGATATTAGAAGTATAACATCTGGAAAGATGAAGATGACAATCCTGTTTTACTCAGTGTGGGCTGTTCCTGAAGTGCCATATTCAGATGGAATGTCCTACTTTAGGGAGAACCAGTACAAATGGGAAGGCATTTTGTGGCAGTCCCTGTAATAATCCCCAAAACTTGTGAATATGTTATTTTACATGGAAGAGAAAAATAGCACATGTAATTAAGATTAAGGATGCTGAGAGAGAGAGATTATTCTTAATTATCTAAAGGGGCTCAGCCTAGTCATATGAGTTCTTAAAAGTACCCTTCTTGACTGAGGTCAGGGTAAGAGGAAAAGGTTATTGTGGAGAATGGTCAGAGAGACACAATGTTGCTCACTTTGAAGTTGGTGGAAGGGAGACATAAGCCAAGGAAAACGAGTGGTAGCTAGAAGCTAGAAAAGGCAAGGAAACAGATTCCCCTGGCTTAGAGCTCCAGAAAAGGATTTGGACCTGTTGACCCAGTGATGCCAGTAAGACCAGTGTCAGACTTCTGACCTCAAGAACTGTTAGGATAATAAATGTGTGTCTTAAACTACAAAGTTTGTAGTAACTTGTTACAGTAGCAGTAGAAACAAACACACATTAAGGTGAGTACATTCAGAATGGGGGAGACATCTAAACCCTGGTCACAGGAGCTGCTGCCAAAGGAACTTGATTTATTTAATTTGGAGAATGCGTGATTTAGTGGGATGAATTTTCTCTCCTTAAAATCTTGAGGGTTTTCCTCCCAGACAGATATATTCAGGAGGGAAATAATTTTTGGCTATAAGGAATTATCCAGAACAGGATAGACTTTTCAGGAATAGTGAGTTTTCAGTCACCAGAATGTTTCTGCCAAGGCTGGGCAACTGCTTGGCAGAGACCTATACAGGGAAGGTGTGAACCATGTAGTTGATTAGACTAGAGATTTTGTTCAGCCCTTTCAAATTTCAAGATCCTATATAGTTTTAATTAGAATATTTATTATAGTAATTTTTAAATGTCACCTTATACTCATGATTGATTCCTCTAAACTTCTACACCACAGTAAATTACTGCCACACTAAAATTACCATAGAATGAATAACTCAGACTTATGCTAATATTAGGCTAAACTTGTATTTATGGGAAAAGGGAATTCTAGTTATGGCCTTTTAAAAGTAAACGCTTTAGTCTTATTAATTCTTTTAGGTTTATCTTTACTAGTAGGCTCCAGTAGGGGGCAATATTGTACTATCAGTTTGGCTTATTGTTACTTCTCAGGAGCAGCATGTGGGAAACAGTTCACTCAGTATTGACTTTGAATGGATTTGGTGTTCCATAAATTAATGTTACTTTGGTTGTATGAAACACTACTTCTCTATATGCAACTTGATATAGAGTTTCATTTGTCAAATCAAAACCTTTTTCCTTTCATTTTTTTATACTTTGTGATAGTTCCATGCTTTGCATTGAGTTCTATAAATTATACGTAGTCCTAGAAAAGTAGCCAAAAATAAAAGCAGTACCATTTCTGTGGTAGCAGTTTATATTTATAAAATTGTTTTTTCTTAAATTCAGACAAATGGATATTCAAAAGGCTTTGGATTTTTACTTAAGTCTGTTCTTAACCAGTTTGGGACCATCATCTATTTAGAATCCAAAAAAAGCAATGACTCCCTTGTCCTAAAGATGCACATATTCAAAATTTTGCATGTATATATAGGGTTCTCTTAAACTCCCAGTCATTAACCTAGGATCTTTCTTGATTGCATCATACTCCAGTAATTTTCTCCCTCTGTAATTGGTTGATGTGCTTACTTTTTCTAAAGGGCAATGTTTTTCTAATTATGTTTAACTCATAGAACAAAATTTGACAAAATCGCTTTGACCTCAAGTACAGAGACCCACACTTTCAAGTTCATATTTTATGTGCAGGCCTGAGCTGGCTGTCTTCATTCATTAACCTGACTCTGATTTAGCATGTGTGTTTTCTACTTTTTGTTCCTTTTCCATGACTTTTCAATTTTTATTTTATATGACCAGCATCCTGCCTGAATTAGTTTTTGTTCTCTCTTACCCACCGTTTAATACAAACTTAAGGTTCACTCAATCGACATACTTTCTGAGCTTACTAAGGAGTTTTCAGAATTTGTAGCCCTAATTTTGGTGAAGTTAGTCAGATCTTGCTTCAATCCCTATATGGTCCATTTATCCATGCAAAGCATTTTTACAGGGTTGCTGAACGAGGCACTGAAAAACATGCAAAATTATAGTAGTCACTGTCTCTGCCTCTCAAGGATCTTTCAGTAGACTCCTTATGGACGAATTGAGGGGACATAACCTTGGTAATGTTTTGCATATACAGGATGTAACTTTTTAAGCCATTCAGAGGACATGCAACAACTCAAACCCATCTCCCTTATAAAAGGTAACCCCGCTAGTGTATCTCTGTGAGCACAGCACCAGTGTGTGAAAGCCTGCATTATCAGGGCCACAGAATCACAGATCTGTAGGAGACCTTGGTAATCATCTAGCACTCACTGAAAAATATTGTGTGTGGTTGTGATTTGTCAGAGCTCTGGCCATGTCACCACCCCAGGTATAAATCTATTAATACCTTTTGAGAATCTCTGCTGGAAAGTCCAGGAGTTCCTAACCTTTTAATCTCTGAAAGTTTAATGAATCCCCAGTATTTATGAATTGGAAAGAAGATATGCTTGGATGATTTTTTTCAGCCTCACAGTTTGGGATTACTTCACTAATCATCTCACTCATCCTCATTTGAAGAAGAGGAAACCAAAGCTTGCCCAGTGTGTCATATTTATTGAAATTTGGGTGTGTCTCCCTGCTTCATGCTCTTTTTTTGCTTGTTTGTTTTTAAACCATGCCATCTCTCCATCTTGTATACTTATGTGTGTTTTATTTACTTAACTGCCTTGCCCTATGGGCATTGCCTTTTCTTAACTACTCTACTTGTTAAGCCATACACTCAAGAACGTAACTAAGGATCAAGCAACACAAGAATGATAAATCCCGGCAGAGCTGCTGCATCAGAGGGGGAACCTGGGACTGGACATGGGAGCAAGTTCAGGATTCTTTTACTCAATATACAGCTGGGACATGCTTCCAGGGGAGAAAGGATGAATGACATACAATTAGACCCAAGTCCTGGTTAGAGTGAGCAACCAGAAGCCTAGCTGTCAAGGAATCAGAGCAGATATTAAATAGATCTAATAACTCACTATTAGGGGGAACAGGTGCAAGGGGGGGGCATCAAATAAAGCAAGAATCTTTCCTGAGATCACTGAGGCTTGTAGCAAGGAGGAATAAGTCATATTCTTGGGAATGAGATGCCATGGTGAAGTTGGACTAGAAGCAAGGCTAATTCTAAAAACCAGCACAATAATAGAATGTATACTGGATTAAGGAATGCAGTTGGCAGAGTACTCAGACATATGTTTAAATATTTAAAGATGCATATGTTACTTCCTATCTTTGCTTTTTTCTTGGCCTGAACCAGCTAAGTATAGGTAGAGGAGGCAGCAAGAAAGAAAACGTTGCTATGGCTAATCCACCAGTGTGGGTAGTTGAGATGTAGCAGGCTGTGTTAAGAACATGAGGCAGCTTTAAAATTTTGAAGTTTTTTGTTTTAATTTGTATGGTTTTATTCTCGTGAAGTGTTGCATTTTGCATCTTTAAAATTTACAGTGAGAAATGATTATATAACAGAATTAATAAGAATATAAGATGAAGCAAATCCTTTTTCTTTAAAATTCTATTTCCCCACCAGATGTAACATATTATCACATTGCTACTTACTGATTGTTGAGTTCCTTATCAAACTTATTTTTTTCCATTCATTTTTAGGACTGTGTGGCCTAGTAGACTCTTTCAGAAAAAGGGAACTTCTTTTTTTTTTTAATTTATTTATTTTTTTGGAGGGGTAGATAATTAGGTTTAGTGATTTATTTCTTGATGGAGGTACTGGGGATTAAAACTAAGACATCATGCACGCTAAGCAGGCACTCTACCACTGAGCTATACCCTCCCCCCCGGAAAAAGGGAACTTCTAATTTAGACTCTGCTTATTTCAGATTTGGATTTCTCTTGTTACCCAATTGAGAGAAGTCATCTCAATTACCCTTTTTGCTGAGATCACCATCATGTTTAAGACTTAGTAATTCTAACCTACTAGGTTATTATTTTTGAAAAATCATTGTAATAACTTATACATACATATATGTCTATATGTATATAAAGTGATAGTTTATATGTGAAACAGCCGCACCACCACAATGTGTACTTATGTTTTAGGAGCAGCAAGATACAACTCCTTTCTTGGGAAAACAAGGGGCAGTAGCTGCCATCATTTATGGAGCATTTGTGTGACAGCATGCTGTGTGTGCGCTTTCATTTAATCTGAACAACCCCTTGAAGTAGTACCTATTTTACAGATGATGAAACTGAAACTCAAGTTGACATTGCTAATAAATAACAGAGCTGGGATTTAAATACTCGTGTATCCAACTCCAAATTACATGCTTCTGATTATTGCTATGCCCTTCTTACTGCCAACACTGTGATTTGGTCAGGTATCAGAGTGGGTTATTGTGTATCTGTGTTTATAGGAGAGACTTAGTCTACGTTTTGACCCCCACATTCCAATGGTGCAATATCCTCAGTTAGGGAAAGGATTCTTGGTTGAAAAAGAGGAAAAGAAGAAGAAGAAGAGAAATGGAACCAGAGCTCTTCTTATTTTAACAAAAGTAGTAATTTAACAAGCATGATGATAAACCACCAGTTTATTTGGTGATTCTCTAAAACTACAACTTTGAAAATAAAATTAAAATTACATTTTCTAGTACTTACCCACCACATTTGTGTTCAAGTTTTGTTATCAGATGACTGGAATACGTACAGAAGGGGTTTTGAATCAAATATCTTATTATAGCCAATATCTTAAAATAGAGGAATTTCTAGTCATTTTTGTGAGGAGCTACTTTGATTTTCTTTTGGTCTTAGGAAGATTGGTATGTGTGTGTGATGATGAGTTATTGTGTTAATCCCTTAATAATTAGAAGTGGGAATGCCAGTTAGGCTTTCAGCCAGGTTCTTTCGTCATACACACGTCCAAATGTCCAAGAAGAGGGGGCTGGTGGCAGGTACCACCCTGATGTCAGACAAATCCAACTTCATTATCGACTTTTCAGAAACTTCTTTAAGAGCTAGTACTAGTACTCCGTTAACTTTAAGAAAAAATAAGGATCCGTTAAATTGTTTTAGACAAGATTTGTCAGTTAAGTAGTGTAGATCATTGGTAGTGCTGCAGTTGCTCTTGCTGCTTTTAAAAAAAAAAAATTAGGTTGTACTGCTTAAAATACTGAAAGTTATCTTTACAAATCTTTCCTTTTAAATGTTTGTTTTTCCTTACCAGTATTAATACAGGATCAATACTACTGTAATCTAATTTCTGGAGTAGATACCATTCAAGGAAATGTTTATCTGAGAATTTTTTTTTTCTAAGAAAACCTGAGTATTTTTCTCCTTGCCATTATTTTTATTATGCTAAGTTTTCCAATTTTTTAAATGTGATAAATATTTTTCAATCATTTTGGACACTCATCATTCGTAAAATCTCATGTGAAAGACCTTAGTTGAGCATTAGTTTGTCACTTCACAGTGGTGCTTCCTTTTTATTGCTTATAGCTTTTGGTTGAACGGTGAGTCAGAGATTAGCTGGGTGGATGGCTGTCTCTACAACCTTAGCAAGAGTGCTCGGAGCAGGTACTGGCAGAAAAAAGAGGGCGAGTTTTTTATTTTAAAAATGTGTATTATATATATGGCAAATTAAAGAGTCACGTTTTATTTTTGTTGTAAGTTACAAGCTATTCAGATAAGTAGCTGTTGAAGTATTGATATGACTGAAACTCTTGATCCTTTTTTCTGGTGGAATCTCAGTTTATTTCTAAAGTAGTTGTTAAAATGTTACTGTGAGTATCTGGGCAGATACAATGCTAGGGGAACTAACTTGGGTGGGGAGAAATAAAATGGACTTTATTTAAATGTAGTCATGAAGCATACACAAGGAAATGAAATAAAATAGATGCATTACTATCAACACAGGTAGCCCTTTTATATTTATATTAAGAACCATATCACACCTATTAGAATGGTTATTATAAAAGAGACAAGAAATAGCAAGTTTTGGAGAAAAGGGAACCCTTGTACACTGTTAGTGAGAATATAAATTGGTGCTACTACTATGGAAAACAGCATGTAGATTCCTCAAAAAATTAAGAATAGAACTGCGATATGATCCAGCTATTCCACTTCTGGGTATTTATCCAGAGAATACAAAAACAGTAGTTGAAAAGATATATGCACACCTATGTTCATTCAGCATTATTTACAGTAGCCAAGATGTGGAAGCAACCTAAGTGTCCATTGATGGATAAATGGATAAAGAAAATGTGGTATATATCCACAATGGAATTAGTCATAAAAAGAATGAAATCTTACCATTTGTGCCAACATGAATGAACCTTGAAAGTATTATGCTAAGAGAAATAAGTCAGATAAAGACAAAATTGTATGGTTTCACTCATATGTGGAACTTAAAAAAAAGAATGAACAAATAAAATTAAAAAACAGTAAAATGCAATAATGTTACATTATGTTTCTATTTACTGGTCTCAGTGCAATTGTTATATATCTGTTATGATAATACAGTGTTATAATTTTTGTCTTAAAAGTCATGCATATCTATTATATTGATACCCACAGATTTACCATTCTGGTGCTCCTCATTCTTTCCTCTAGATCCACATTGCAATCTGGTGTCATTTCCTTTCATGTGACTCATGACCCCCAGTGAAAAAGACCCTCATTTTACCATCTCCAGAAGTAACTCTAGTCTTTTACAGGAGTTAGAGCAGATATTCACCTGGATGGGTGGAGTGGTGTTGCGGATTTGAGGATCTACCTTTTTTTCAAACAGATTTTCAGTCAGTCTTCCTTATTTTGCTTCTCCTACCCCCACTTCCAGAATTCCTTGGTGTTTATTCCTCGAACTTTTGTTGATTGTGGAATATCAGTTTCCCTTGCTGCCAATTTAGGATTCAGGGTTTTTTGTTTTTGTTTTTGTTTTTGGCTCTGATAAGTCCCTTACCACTCCCCTCTGCTTTCCAGCTTCCAAATTTTTGCTATTCCCTACACTCTCACTGTCTCCATCCTGGTCGATTTTATGCTCTTTTAACAAATCTCTTTACTGTTGTTTTAGAGGATTAGCAAAAGTGCACACTTGAATTTGATCTTTTCTCTTTACCCAGAAGTCCGCATATATTTGTTTACTTTAAAAATACAATTTTTGCATTTGTCTCATTTTTATTATAGTTACATTATTTTTATTTACTACATTAAACAAATTACTGAGACCAAAGTATACCGTCTTTCATCTGCAAAGACAGTATATTCTTCATCTGTGAGGTTAGAAATACTTTTTTGTATGGTGACAACACTAATGGAAATCTACCAATTTAGTTTTTATTTTACAAATTAATTATGTGGAAAAATATGAAGACAAACTATGTGGAAAAATTATTTATTATAGAGTTTATTCTTTTTTGGGGGCAGTTAATAGTAGGATTCATACCCAATAGTGACCCTAGGAATTTTAAGGTTATATTGTAGAGGAGTGATAGATGGAAGAGAAAGGTAGGGAAAATTAATTACCACGTGGACTTATGAGTGTATTAAATAATAATTTTTGACATCTCATGCACTTAGGCCTTTTTTTTGTTTAGTTATTTTAGCTTCTATTTTCATACCATATTGTACAAATTAGTGGTGGTGTAGGAATAATTTATTACCTTGCCCTTTGCTAGAAATGCACTTGAAATTTCCCACACACCAAAGGTTTGTCATTAGATCTTCTCTTCAGATAGTCTTCACCAAATTATTCTTAGGAATCCATGGTTCCTTTTCTCTTCTTTTTCTTTCATTGTGTCTATCTCTTTCTCACCTTTCCCTCTCTCCTCCCCTTTCCCTCCCTGCCCTCCTCTCCCCCTCCAATCCTCCCTTCCTTCCTCCCTCCCTTCCTTACAAATACTACATCAAAGTGTCCTAATAAAAATATTGGCAGGATTTAAACTGGACAGGATTTAAAGTCCAAGGGCCCCTGCCTTTCTCCTTTCCCCTTTCCTCAGAATATCTTACTGCATTTTGTTGTTGGGTGTGTGGTTTGATCTGCCTTGATATTTATTTGCCTTTATGTCTTGCACACATGTTATGCACCATTCCTAGCTAGAAACTGGCCTCGTGCGGATGCTGTTCCGTTCTCAGCTTCACAACAAATCACCTTCCTTAAACTTTTAGACTAAAACTAGAACTGAAAGTTTGGAAGGGGCAAGGCTTGAGGAAATCCCCTTTCTCCTTGCTGTATCTCTCAAAATTATTTCCTTTGTCCTGAGGCAGAGGATGTACAGAGGCAGGTTGAGCAATTGCCTGGACTTTTATAATAGCCTCCTAAAAGCTGTCCCTGCTTCTATGCTTGTCCTCTGCCACTTTAAAAAGTAAGTTAATTTGTGTCTTTTCTTTTCTTACCCTCCTGTGTCTCCCCATCTCCCTCAGAATAAAATCAAAGTCCTTTAATTGCCTGCAAGGGCCTGTACGGGCCCTGCCCTACAACTACACCTTAGTTCACTGACTTCATCACTTGATACTTGTTTTCTTCCCTGACTATTCCAGCCACATTGGGCACAGCAGGCATACTTCTGCCTCAGGGCCTTTGCATTGCTGTTCTCTCTGCCTAAAATGCTTGTCCCTCAGATGTATGCATTCCCCCACCTCCTTCATATCTTTTTTCAAGTATTTCCTTCTCAGTGAGGCTTTACCCTCACTACCCTATTTAAAATTGCACATTGCTCTTATTCCATTCCCCTTTCCTGTTTTACTTTTCTCCACTTGACTGCATTTTACAAGGGGAGGGATTTGTGTCTGTTTTGTCTACCAGTACATGCCTAACAAACATGGGCACACAACAGCTATTTGTCATTGACTGTGGTCACCCTGAACCACATCCAGCATGTGTTGCCCAGGTCCCCAGCATCAGCAGTGGTAATTTATAGCTACCCAGTGATCAGAGTAAAAGGAAGAAATGGAGAGTGAGAGGAAGGAGGTCTTTCCTTCTCCTCCACCCTTCAGAGGCCCTCATACTTCTTTGCTGATCGAACACAGAACCTTTGAGGTTGAGGTATTTTACATAGAGAAAGAGTGAGAAGGTTATGTTCCATAAGCAATGTGGTTCTGGTGTCCTTTTCATTTCTAACGGTGTTTGTTGTTGCTAAAGTTCAGTAAGTACTTTTAAAACTTTTTTCCTTATGTACCCTTCTCCAGCCCCAAAATAATTTTGAGAAACTGTGTACCCCCTCACATATTTTTAAATTAACATCAGAAATGTTTCACTGTAAGTTTAAATGTTATCAAATAACACTGCTTTTAAAAATGTTTCCATTGGAAGGTATTCACAGGTGAAATTATTTCTGAGGTTTGTTTTTTTTTTTTAACTCCAGCCCATCATTCTTTACAAAAACAAAAACAAAAGTAATAGAGATAGATAAAACAAGATTGGCAAAATGTTGATAATTTGAACCTGGCTTGAAGGGTACGTGGGAATTTATGCATTATTTTTTCCACTTTTGTGGTTTCTTACTTTCACGATAGAGATTTTCTTCAAATGACTAGTGATCTCTGTCCATTCATTTAAACATAGAACATTAAACAGTGTTTGAAAGTCATGTGTTTATGGAGTGGAAGGATGGTGCTTGTTGACTGGGTTTTACTGGAGAAGAATAGGTAATAAACTGACTTTTTATATGGAAGGACCGTATCACATTATATGAAAAATTTCCATCAGAAACCATCCAGTTTATCCAAAGAAGAATCCTCTAATCTCCCGTCCAGAAAGGTATAAGCTAGGCAGCCTCTCAGGGTAGCCAAGAGCAGGGCAGGAAAGGGGGCTGCAGGTCTCTGTTCAGCCTGTAAACTCTCACTGACCCCCTCCTCTTCCTTGCAGGGCTTCACCAGCTGTCCTCTTGCCCAGGGCTCCTGAGTATAGACACCTCTAATTCAATTTCCCAGAATATAAATCTCTTGCTTGGTGTCAGGGAGGGGACTTGGGGGTCTATCCGTTCTTTATACAAACCTTCAACCATTCCCTCTCTTTTTAGCCCATGGTTCACCCTCTATTGTCTTAGGCTTCCAGGCCTCAGCTTTGCTGACACTGAGGGATCTGCTTCCTGGGCTCTGCTACGTTCCACTCCTGCGTCCCCTTTATGTCATGTGTTGAGAGTTGGAGTGATATGAATATTCTTATTTAATTGCAGATGGAGTTTCCTTTTCTGTTTTTCATTCTCCTGACTTTGACATGATTTTCCAGAGAAGTGGGCAAAAAGGGCTTTTGTCCACCGTCTTGAAGCCAAAAGTCTGATTATTTTTTGTAACATTCTTTTAGTGTATTTAAAAAGTAACATCTAAAAATTAATTTTTTTAATTTAATAAATTCTTATCCCTAAGAATACATTTAGTGCAAATCAAGTACAACAGAGGGAATGATTCCAGTTTTGTAATTTTCCTGTGATAATTTGGAATAATTTTTAGATCTTCTCTTTATAGAGTTTTTGAGTTATTTTTTGAAGAGAGCTTTTCCAACAATTAGCAGTTTCTCAGCAATTAACAATTCGTTTGTCTCTTTGGTATTCCAAAACTTACAGTTTACCTTTAAAAGTTCTTTGTCTTGGTAGTTGTTTTGAAGTAAAACTGAATTTATGACTACTGAAGTGGAGCGCGTTGATGCATTGAAGCCTCTGGAATCTGCAGGTTCACTTCACACTAACTGGCGTTTCAGTGAGGATGCTAGTTCTCTAAAATCAAATTCTAGGAGGAAACACATTTGCACCCTCAGCCACACCCAGTTGCTAACAGGTATTTGTTGAGACGTCTTTGCTTCACTGATGCTTTGAACTCTAGAGTTACCTAAAATTCACTTGTCAAGTTATCCCCTCGTTAGCACATGACCCTGAAGGACAAGACTGAAGCACGTCTGTCTTTACATCTGTCTCAGAGCCTCTTACTGCAGCTATGCTAACTTCTCTGACCCTTCCCTCCACCGCCACTGCTACCCCGCTTTCCCACCCCCATGGAGCTTCCTCTTGTGATTATTTGCGATCAGGTCCTTCAGAGGTAGGCAAACATCAGCATCTGAAGTATTGGAAAAATGTGGTGGAAATTCTCCTTTTTAAAATTCACAAAACAGAAATAGTATTCTCTTGAAAACTGGGTCAGTAGAGCTGTACCTAATTTGACCCTGCAGATTTATTCTATCTTTACTGATTTGTCCTAGCTGTTCTCCTCTTGCCTTGTCAGAAACAAAATATTCAACCTTTTTTTAATGTTATCTGAAAGTTTTTATTGCCAACAGTAGTAGGAAAAGCTGAAGTGAGAAGGTTTTATGTCTTACGTCATTTTCTTTTTTTCTCAACCCTGGAGGGAAAGATAATGTAGAGGATTGGAGTGGGTTTTTAAACATGACTGACAGAATTTTTATTTATCAAAGGAGACACCCAGACTCAGTGTGTTAGTCATTACATCACAGGTCTGACACCAGAGATTCTGGGGATTGAGGCAGAAGGTGGCGGCAGTGAGGAGGCGTGGGGGTAGCTAAGTGGTAGAGTCAGGAGTGGTTCTAGGAGTGTATTCGCCCTCCCTCTCTTTCTGCCACTACACTTGCCACCAAACCTGACACGAGGTGAGGACTGGGCTCTAGTGAGGTAGGTGCCTAAAGTATTGCAGGCTGGGGGGTGGGGAGGAGGAGGAGAAGCAAATATTAGGCAGTTTTGCTGGGTGGGAAGAGGGAAGAAGATTTTCTCGTGTTACTGATAGCATTATTGAGCCTAATTCCTAACTGGCTATTTGTGTGCAAGAAAAATACATGTGTGTGCGTGCGTGCGTGTGTGTTAGGAAAAGAAGAAGGAGCCGGGGATAATACTTCTAGCTGCCCAAACAACTGTTGTCATTGCCCTGTTGGTGCAAATCTCTATTTATATTATCTTCATTATTATAAATCAGTCCAAGAGATGTGTGAGATTCAAAAGACTTTAGAGTTTTAAGGGTATTAGTGGTAATTTAGAAACCCCAACATCACTGCTGATCACCAAGTCCTGCCGATCTGTGTCTTCGTTATCTCTTAAAGCTGCCGCCTCCTCTTCATTCCTACCACCACTGCCATATATATTATTTTTTACTTGAATTACTGCTTTATTTTACCAAAAGTCTTCATTTCCCTTAGTTCCTATCTTCTTCCTCTAATTCACACTGCAACCAGCATGAGCATTCCTGAAGACAGGAGTGATCATGCTACTTCATTGCTTAAAATCCTTCTGTGGCACCATATTGCCACATATTGTGTAAAATTGAAACCCCTTAACATGGGTACAGTAGTTTTATGATCTGAGTCCTGCGTCCTCTTTTGCACTTTACAGCCACACATCCTCAACTCTTTAGGGACCACTAACTTACAGTTCCCAGAGCCTTCCTGATATTCTGTGGCCTTTGCACTACAAGATTTCTTCTGTTTGGAACATACGTTTCCCATTCTTTTTTTGTTGTTGTTGTTGTTCTTGGGTTTTCTCTCAATTCCTTTTTTTTAAACAAAAACATTTTTTATTGAGTTATAGTCATTTTACAATGTTGTGTCAAGTTCCAGTATAGAGCACAATTTTTCAGTTATACATGAACATACGTATATTCATTGTCACATTTTTTTTCGCTGTGAGCTACCACAAGATCTTGTATATATTTCCCTGTGCTATACTGTATAATCTTGTTTATCTATTCTACATTTTGAAATCCCAGTCTGTCCCTTCCCACCCCCCACTCCCTACTTTCCCCATTCTTCATCCAGTTAATTCTAAATAGCTGATCCTTCAAAGCTCAGATTAGGTGTCACTTCTCCTACAAGACTGAGCTGAGGATGTCTTAAATGTCCCTTTAAAATATGTCCCTGTCACAGTCCCCACCACTCTGTATTTTAATTTTTATTAATACTATTAATCACCATTATTAATATTTTATTATCATTTTACTTACATTTATTCTCTCCTAGTTCATGAGTTCCCTTATGAGCATGATCTTTCACGTCTGTTAAAGATATCACCACATAGGAGGTAGCCTGAAAAATAATGAAGCGTTGAGCCCCTTCATCTTATAGTTGAGAAACCAAGGCTCAGAGAGGTAAGCCACCTTGCAAAGTGATCACACAATATTTAGAGGCATAACCTGCATTTTAGTCTAGTGTTGGTTTCCCTCTTTCAGAAATTAAAGACTCAGGTTTCTGTAAGGGCCAGATAGGCAACAAATATGAGAAAAGTGGGTGATCTTTTTTATAGTCATTCCAACATCTTTCTGGAACATATGCCTGTCTCACACTATATTTTCGCATGAATGATAAAGAAATATTTTAGTATAAGAAATATTTTATTTTCCTCTAAAGCTATCATATAAGAAAAAAAGTAGTGTAAAGATAGTGGTTATATTGTGACTTGATGAATTATAGAAGATGGAATGTTGTTTCTTCTTTGCACTGTCATGGGAATTTGTATATACACAGTGTGTCACTTCATGTTATAGTTTCAGTCTTTGGATTTGTGCCCTGGCTTGGCACCCCAAATCTGCTGATCATTCCAGTTTCATCTCTAGTCATTGAACCTCTGCTCACATTTATGTACATACATACATACCCTAAGCTCCAACTTTACTGAATTGTAATTCCCCAACATGTCATTTTTAATGCCCCTCTCTCTCTGTCCTTCCTTCCTGCCACCTCTGCTGTCACCACTCCCATTGTTTGATGCTGGATGAATTCAGCTCAGAAGTTCAGAGTTCAACTCAGAACTCTAAGTTAAAAGCCATTCCCAGGCATAGAGTTTCCATGATATGTGTATACAGGTATATGCCTCTGTGTGTGTGTGTGTGTGTGTGTGTGTGTGTGTGTGTGAATGAGACCAGAGTGCACAAGCACTTTAACAAGCATGTTATTCACCTGCCCCATTTAGCAAAGCAGGGTCTAGGATTAAATCCTGTGGCTCCTGAATTTTCAGGAGGTGACATACTGCCTTTGGTATCAAATTTGATTAAACTTGATAATGTTAAGGCCATATGGTTCTGAGGGGGAGGAAGAATTAAATTGCTTACTCTAGAGAATGATTTTTTTTCCACTGACTAAGGAATAGAATATTTATTAAAATTATCTTGGTGACCTGAAAGGGAGAAATGTAGTTCTTTTTCCTCAGCAAAAGCAGGTCCAGGGCATTATTAGCACATGGTAAAAATTGAATAATTGAGCAACACTGACTTCTTTGGGATTCAGCCTTCCAGCCCCTGCTGTGTGATTAGTTCAGTCCAACCTGCTGGTATGCTTGAGCAGGGAGCCTGCAGAGGATTAAGAAGGAAAAACCCTGTAGCAAATCTCACGTACTGAAGACATTTGATTTAATTTTACATGTTACACATGGTAATCTGGTTTCCATTGGCAACCCCCAGCTCTGCCCTATTTTATAATCAGAGGATGGCAGGATAGATTGCAGATTTGATGGCATCACCTGGAAGTGATCATATAGAACAGTTTGCCTCAAAAGAGGGGAGTAAAAGATCTTTAAAAAGGACAGAAGAATCTGAGTCCCCTTAAAAAAAAAAAAAAAAAGAGGACAGATAGTTCTCTATAGCTCAGATACCCATGAGGATTTCATTGACAAGGAGGGTTTCAGAACTACTTATAGCAGAGTCATTTGGGATGTGGGGGAAAGGGATCAAGCCTTGTAAATCTTTAAAGGGGTGTAATTTTATTATTTATGAATTGTGGATAAGGTTTTAATTCAAAAATGGCAATAATAGTTACCATTTATTAAGTACATGCCAGAAACCCTACTTGGTTCTTTACATACACAATTTCATTAAATCCTCATAATTTCTCTGCAAGGGGAATATTACTATATATTACTGTCCCTTTATAGATGAGCAAACAAGTATTTAAGGTGTGGAAGCTGAAGAGGAATGGTGGGGCAACATTAACTCCAAGGTTTCAACTTTAGGAGACCATTATTTTTTTCTATGATCTCAATGTCTTAATAAGTCTTAATAGCTTCTGTTACAAAACAATATACTAATTAATGTTCATTAGTGATGACCTTTAGCCATCCAGAAATGTTTAATTACAATCATCTTAGTCTAAATCTCTCATTTTACACATTAGGAAACTGAATACCAGAAATCCAGTAAAGCCTAAAGCAAGGTCTTCTGACTCCTCGTAATTTGTGTATTATACCATGCCTGTACACTTTCAAAGAGGGCTTGAGTAAAGGGAATGAAAGAAGGAAGGGGTCCTGCAGCACTATAAATGGTATTAGTTTGCGTTAGCAAAGTAAACAAGTCAGAAGGCACTGATGAGACACTTAGGCATTGGGAACAGTTCTAGTTCTTACCTAGCTAGTGATTAGTTTGTTCTGCTTGGCTCATGTCTGAACCAAGTAATGCAACTAATGTTTCCGAATGATCATAAGTCTTTAAAATTCTCTGGTGTCCCACCAGCCATTTGAAGTTTAAAAGGACAGGGCTCTACATATGAACCACAACAGCTGTTGGCCTGTCTATCTTCAGGTCTTGAAATGGGTGTGACTGGCCATTTTTGTGACATGTAGAAGCAGGGACTACATATGGTATTTTATTGACTTAACACAGGTATGCTTCTGTCATGTTCACAAAATGCCATATATGAGGCATGTATTACCTTTTTTAAGGTGAAAACTATAGGAGTCTAATGGCAAACTGAGAAATCTTAGTGTCATACATTTACTATGCAAAGCATTTTACGTGAATTTGATTTAATCTTCATAACAACCATGACTGTTACTGTCTTCATTGTAGCAATATTTTCAGCCTTTTATTAATCCTTCCCAGAGCATTTTCTCTAACATTTTATTATGAGAATTTTCAAACCTACAGCAAAGTTGAAAGAATTGTACAGTGAAAACCCATACACCCACCTAGATTCTCTACTTGTTGCTATTTTTCTTTGCTTTATGATCTATCTAGCCATCAGTTTATCCACCTGCCCATCTTAGTTTTTGTTGTATTCCGGAGTTACAGACATTGGTACATTTTACTCCTGAACACTTACATGTGTATATCATTAATTAGTTTAAAATGTGTTAGCCTTATGAAAAAAACAAAAACAAAAAACTGAGTCCTTCAATTCTGTTTTGGGGATACAGCATGTACTCAGTCACTTTGGGCTTTCCCCGATGAGACAGTAAGGTATTTTAAGAAAAAAATGCAAGCTACTCATGTTAAAAAACACTTGTAAGTCATTAATGAGAAATAGACATCTGTAGGGAGGAGGGGATACCCCTGTTGAATTCCTAGGCCCCAGCAAGCTAGCATTGCAAAGTGACATCTTAACCTCATTTCTGATTTTAAATGAGATTGAGGTCATTGCCACATTTCTCAACACTGACTCCTCTCCTGAAAAGGAGAGTTTGATTAGCAAATTACTTAAGCACTTTGGTAATGATATTGGAACCGAATTTCAATGAACCTTTTTTACCCTTTTCTCTTCTTCCTGGGTGTGACTAAATTGCCTACAGCATGCTGCATGGTTGCTGGTAAAACAGGAAATGGGGTAAGTAATTTAGGGAATTTTTACTACCATTTAAATATAACCTACCTGATTCTTAAAGTACTTTTACTACTACTATCTCTTTTTTTTTAGAGTGAGTTCACTAGCGACTAGAGAAATTGTCACAAGGAGAAAATTTTTATTGTATGTATTTAGTTGTCAACCTTGCTTGGTTTTTTTGCACAGTATATTAGTAGTCTATTAAAGCAGATTCATTTTTTATAGATTTATCATGAATGTAAATCATATTTTATATGCATTAGGCACTCATATAATGTAGTTTGGCAAGCTATTTTAAAGGAACACATTTTACACTGGTCTTAGAAACTAAACTATAAAACTAATTATGCTATTAAAAAAATACATAGTAAAGCCTTACTTAAGGCAGAACACCAATGAGTTTATACAAAGTTAAGACATAGAAAACATAGGTCCACAGTCCTTTATCTGAAACCCTTGGTGCCAAGTGTGTTTTGGAACTTAGAATTGTTTAGATTTTTGGAAATGTAGTGTTAAATGCCATATGTAACATACCCCTCTCCTCCAGGGTCTGGGGGTACTATAGAATCAAACACATTAATATTTCTGCAGTGAAACATGTGAATAGTCACACTAAATTCAGTAAAGTCTAAACAGCCTCACATGTTCAAGTCAGTTTGGTTGCCAACTGAGTTAAGAAAAAAATCTTTAGTTTCCCAGAGCTTTCTGGATTTTGGAACTAAAAGTTTTGTACACATATGAAAAGAGCCATGTGACCACTGGAGGTTCCTGTGTACCCTGGAAAGAAAACCAAAGAAAGAAATACAGATTTCTGTATTAGAATTTCATACTTGGTGATTTATAGGAAAGGTAATTGATTTGGCTTTTGTGTGTGTGTTGTATTTTGTATCAGCATTTTTAAAAGGATAATAACCACATATTTATCAAAGGTTTCGGGGTCCTGTTAAATTAAATAAATCTCCAAGTCTTGTGATTCTGGCATAATAAAATTTGATCCTATGTTTGAGAAATTTGTTAGCGTAGTCAGAGTATGCTATTTTTTTTTTTTTTTGCTTCCAGTTTCCATCCATGTTGCTTGCTGTTGTTCCTTATTGAAGGATTTTAAACTAAGCTGAGTTCTTAACGCTCCTGATCAATGCAGAGATACTAGAAAATAAAAAAATATATATAGAATACTAGTCTTTCCTTCATTGTCCCTAGTTCATTCTAATATAAAACATTGTGGAGGAATTGTCATTAAAGAATTGATTCGTGGAATTTAGGGGAAGATGGTTCATCTTTGCTCTGGAATGGTTGTCCTGTTGTATCTACAGCAAAGGTGATTGCAGTTGAGCTCCTCATCAGTAGATATCTGACAGAGGAGAGAGGGAAATGCAGTTACTAAGGATTAAATTGGTACTGAATTCACTTTAATGATTCCTCTAGGACCATGAGTCGTAAGTTAAGGGCCTCTGTGAAAACATGTACCCTAAACTATACAGAAAAGTTATTAGCCACATTCAATTTGCAGGATTGAAAATCTGGCATTTTAAGTATTGTACTTTTGCCTTAAATGTGAGGATAAGATTTCCAAAATGTCTTTTAACCCTTTCCTATAACTCTTTAATCTGGAAGGAAAAAAATATTTGTAGTTGAAGTTTTAAACTGGACTAAAATGCTCTAAATGTATTTCAAAGACTATGAAGGACTTAAAATACCAGTTTTCTTAAATACATAATGAGTAATGTTTTAACCCATTTTTAGGATTGACATTGGCTGCAACACTTTGTACTCTCTAGAGTCCAAATAATTTTTAGAGAGTTTTTCATTCTTGTGTTTTCTGTTTCAACTTGTTATTCTTTAAAATGTGTGCTTATACCTTAATTATTTACTTTTTAACTCTGATGCTATTTTATGCGAATATCATTAGTTAAACTGATACAATATCAAGATATCCTTTCAAAATACCTGAAATGTTTCTCATATTCAGAGAATTACGAACAGTTTATGAAGCTCAAACACTTAGTGTTTGAATAAGTCCTTAAATGTAAAAAAGTGATTTAATTTTTTGTCAGATATAGGATTTACCAGGTATTTCATTGTTAAGCCACAATCCCAGAGCATATGAATGCGTTCTGTTTAAGCAGTTATATTCTCAGCTGGAATAAGAATGGGTAAATCAATTATTTCTTAATTTGTATTTTTAGAGGAATATGGTGTCTCTCTCTCTATCTATATCTATATATCTATATGTTTTTGATCAATTAAATATAGCTGTTAGCTGAATTACTTTTTGTTTTCTACCAATAGTTAGTAGCATCTTTTGGTCTTGAAGAATTAAATTACAATGGGTATTGACTATAAGTAGTCCTTTCTATCAGTGAAAATTTAAAGAAAGGATTCACAAATTGGCTTAAACATCTCTTTTGTTAAAAAAAAAAAAAATCCTGTTAATAGCCGTGGGACTGATGTGAAGTTATAATTATTTGAATGATATGGGCCTGTTAGTTTATTAGTGACATTGCAGAGTAGAGTTGTTTTAATATTACCATACCATGTTTTTCTTTCCTTTGAGCTCAGTTTCTTTGTATCTCAATTTTAGGTTTCAAACTAAAAGCTCGAAATCATAATTGGGACTTCCCCAAACCTATTTATTGGCTTATGAGTAGATTTTGGGAGGAATGTCAGATTTTTATTCAGACATTTATATAATATTAAGTTGATGAGCATTTTAGAACATTGATACTTTAGGATTTAATTTTTCTTCTTTAGTAGTGAAGAAAAGTACAGCTTTTACATTGATTTCCCCAAAGTAAGCCCCCATTATGAGGAAGAGAGTAGATGCAAAGATTTTTTCTGGTCTGGATGAGATTATTGTAATATACAGTTTTGTAGTTTCTGAGCAATAAAACAATCCCATCTGTTCCCCCTTTCCATCTTCTGATGTGTAAGTCCTGGAATCTGGCAATTCTAGCTTAGATAAACTCATTAGAATGTTTTTGTCTTTGAAACTTTAAAAACTGTCTTATATGCAGTTTCTTAATTCTACTAGAATATAGGTCCTTGAGCTGAAGAATTTTTATCTGCTTTGGTCTCTGCTTTCTATCTAATGTGTAAAATAGTGCCTGGGACATAGCAGGTATTCAATACATACTGTTTAATGATCGCGTAAAGTTACTGCTTTCATGAAAATGAAGTTTTCCTGTCAATGAATTAATTTTTATGTTATTCAGAAAGCAGAGTCTGTCGCTGGGAAGAAATGATATAGTTCAACTAAAAGAAGCCTACAAATGGATAACTCATCCCCTGTTTTCAGAGGAACTGGGTGTTCCCATTGATGGAAAGGTATCAGGTCATCAGCATTATAAATTTTATTCTCTGGGTTTACTAGTTTTACTTTGTTATGTGGGAGAGTTTCGGTTAGTCAAAAGAATCTTCTCTTTAAATAATCCAATGAAGGATTTTTAAGCTTTTAAAAAGTTAGTTTCTAATAATCTTAAATTGAGGTTAAAGTTTTTCTTTTTCTTTTTTTTTTTTTTTAAGATTTCTTTGTGATCCAAAACACTTATGAATATAACAGGTACAGTGTTGATCTTAAAAGGTTAGAAATGAATCTATACCTTTAGTATATTTATAGTTTAATTAGAGAGACAGATTTACTGATCCAAAGCAATACATAAATAACTATGAACAAGCGTAGAGTCAACTTTAGACTATTGGCTGATCTTGTTTTCAATTATGCAGACGGAATCTATTCAACTGTGGTGAGCATGGGCTCAATCTATCCTGCCTTGTTTGTATCTCAAATCCCTCTGTTTAATTTTAAGCCGGACTGCCTTTGAAACCAGAACACTTAGCCACCTCCCTATTCCAGGGCAGACCTTGCCTCAGTCTTTGGAATGGATTGAATTTTAGGGATGAGCTTGATAGGTTTCCAGATGTGGAAACAGGACATATTCCCAGCTCATCTTAAATTAGATTTTAATAGTGTGGCCTCATTGCTTCATCATTTTGCTTGAAGGAAATTCCCTGAATATCAGATACACCCCATTCAAGTAAAATCACAAAACTATCTTTCCAAGCTAAATAATTAAAAACTTTTTCATCATTCTGGATAATATAGCTCTGTTTCCTCTGTTAGTAAGAATAGACTCTTTAAACTGAATACTGAGAGAATAGAGAATAAAACCACTTCACAGATAGTATGAAGAGGAAATGAAGTAATGAAAGTACTTTGGAAATTAGAGAAGTCATTGATGCAAAATATTTTTACCTCAAATTTCAGTTTGAAGCACAGATAATTTTACATGTTGAATCAGTGAGAACAGAAAATAGAAAACAAAAGCTGCAATAATGTTCTAGTAGATTCAGGATGAATAAAGGTTTCTGAGTAAAAGGAATGTGTTGTAGTTTTAATTTTATTTTGTAGATTAGAGCCAAAAAAACCCCCCAAAAAACTATTCACTATTGTGATTCTAGAGTAGCTAATAAGCTTGCTGACGATCCAATGTTATCAGTAAATATAGAACTCAATAAAAAAGAAAAAAATGTTATATTGTATGACATTTATATCTTCTTCTCAATGTGGAATTTTGTATAATCTCCATGGAGGTAAATGTATATAGAGTACGAAAGTGTGCTTTTTATGTGTACAAGGATGTTCATTGTATCATTTTTTAATAACTTAAAAAGAAACTCTTAAGTACAACTTAAATGTCCAACAGTCTAGAGCTGAAAAGATGTTCATGACATAATATTAATTGAATTAAGCAATTTTCCAAAAGTCTGTTTAATATCCCAAGAAGTATATACATTTATGTTTATATTCATAAAAATGACTAGGAGGAAACATGCCAAACTATTACTACAGTGGAGTGGGATTGAAAACCCATCCTGTTTTATTATTTTATAATTTACTATGTATTGCTTTTTAAATGAAACAAAAAATTAAGATCTTTCTTTTAAAAGTCAAATCCATTTAAGAAGTTTGAGCACTTAAATAGAGCCTCTTTACAGAGTTTTTAAGCATGAGCATAAAATGCTTTTTGCTTTTCTAATAATTCTAATCATAGTAGTGACAGGAATAATTCTTCATTTCTTTCAGTTATCTCTTTCCACTTCCCTGAATTCTCATTCATCTTCATGCCTAATTTATATATATGTACGAAGAAACATACAAATTTATTTTAAAATTTGTTTTAATCTTGTTTTTTTGTAGAATCACTAGTAAATTGAGCTTTCGAATTAAAAAAGAAAAAAGCTATTTCCTTTACAGCTGCCTGTGAACAAGCTGATTTGAAAACAGTTGTATTTCCAGTTTTCCTTGTCACCCTTTTTCTGAGCCATCTTTGAGTGTTAATTTCTATTTCCATTCATAAGTTGTTAGATGTTGGTTTCCCTTTGCTCATTTTTAAACTGTCTTTATAATTTTTAGAGCTTGTTTGAAGTGAGTGTGGTCTTTGCTCACCCAGAAACAGTTGAAGATTGCCACTTCCTGTAAGTTACAACGTAAACAACAATGCCAATTGTGCAACATTGCTAATACTTTTTGATTTTCATGAAAATAGTATCGCTCTTCTTTCTAATGAGCATATCAGAACTCATGTCTTAGTAGGTTTAAAATGTGCTCTCTGATATAAGGGTCTAGGCAAACCAATGTAGCTCATGTAGGGATTCATTTTGTCTGCTTCTAATATCCTGAGTTTACCCTGAGTTTATGTTATATGAAATATATTTGAATTGTATCCACCCCAAACTCATTAATCTTTTATATTAACTTGAATTTTACTTAGACGTGCAATATGCCCAGATTGTTTCAAGCCAGCCAAAAACAAACAGGTAAGGATTCCTGCTTCTTATTCTTTGAGTTTTGTTTGAGCTGAATATTCAAATTAACAACAAACAGGATATACATTAGAAATGTTGGCAATCTATTATACTAAGAATCAGTCTTTAAATATTTCCATTTGCTACATTCGTTTTCACTTTTTTCAACTCTCAACACCTTTGCCTCTGGCTAGGAAGTCTTAACGTGCAAACATTTTCATGTTTGTGTCATTGTCTGGATTGTTTCCCCAAGATTACATCATTTGGGAAAACATGCATTCAACTTCAGCAACATTCTAAACTTTTGTCTAATATTCATTTTCTAGAAATCAGTGTTTTGAAAATACAATCCAAAGTAAATTATTTTATTTAGGACAGTCCTGAATTAATAGAGGCACATTTGCAAAAGGGCATTTTATTTAAACTCCCCTTTACTGTCTGATGTGAGCTGGTGTTTATGTTAATGAACAGATTAGTTAGCATGTACTTTTAGTTTCTATTATCTAGGATAGAATGGCATGACATGATGTTGGCAAACTTTCACAGTTACTTAGCTAGTTTTGTGCAGACTCAGGCATTCCTAGTTTTATTGACATCCGTTTTGCTATTGTGGTTGTTGAAAAGAATGTAAGTTTATTGTAAAAGATACATCTTTTGGTCTTACCTCTTGCTTTGACTAATTTCTGGGCCTTTTAGAACTTTGTAGAGGGGAGGGTTGGCATTGGTGGGGTGGGAGGGGTTGGTGGGGGGATTTTGTAACATTTGCCAAGTGCCCTGTGCAGAAATAATTAGAAATGCAGACCAAGCCTAAAACACTGCTTCCCTCCTCTTCTCACATCATGGTACACCTGGAACATTACCATGTTTGGTCAGCACCCTGAGGTGAACAGATGAGACTGCTCTAAGTTAGAAACAGCAGGCCTGGGGGTTCTCACTGACCTAGACCCTGCCCCTCAGCCCTTGTGAACTAAAGGGATCTTGGCATAACTGTAGCTCACTGCTTTGCCGTAGTAAAGGGAAGCTCTGCCCAAATGACCTGTAAGCAATACTTATATTGAACATCTAGTTTTACTTTTTGTTATCTTTGAGGAAATATACAAGTACCAACATTAAATAATACAATAAAGAAATTTTTGTCAAAGCATCACAGACAGCACACCATTTGGCAAGTACACGTCTTAAATGTAGTTTTCCTGCCTCATGGCTGGGAGTAAGCTGAATGACCTTTTGAGATTCTTTCAGGCGTGAAATTTTGTATCTTAACAAACAGGCACTTAATTTTCAATTCTAACCCAGTGACACCTTGGCGTTCCCCAGAATATGGTTTAGAAAATCATTGCTCTTAATGATCAGCTGTTGAGATTCCTACATTGTTCCCCTTTTTAGTCAAGTGTAATTTCTCATAACGTAAGAAATAATCGTGATTTATCATAGTGGCCACATCTGTATGCACTAATTAGTTCTAGTATGTCTGCCATGTGGTTTGGCTTTTCTTATTTTTAAAAACCCAGAGTGGGATGTTTGTTGTAGATGCCTTTCTATTCAGTATAGTGGATTTGTTTACTTTGTCTGTGGCTGGTGAGTGATGTTGAGTTGTTAGATGCTAGGTCAGGCCGGTTGGCTCTGTTTTACACCCTTACCCTGGCAGACAACTCCTAAATTATATACTGTGGCTCCTGAAGGGATGTAGGGAAGAAAAGATAGACGAATCAGTCTAAACTTCTTTTGAGGTCTGGGAAAAAATACTCAAAGCACACTTCCTGCAATGTCATCATTTGTGTATTTGAAAAGGACCCCATTTGAGGGGGGTGGGACGGCGCGGTGAGGAAGGTGTGTTCTGCCAGGTCTGCCTGGAGTTGCAGACCTGGACTAGACTGAAGAGAAGGGCTGCGGGGTGTACCAGCTGCAGGGCTGGCAGTGTAGACACTTATGTTCTGTTGATTTTCTTGATGCTATTAAGTATTCTTCCCTTGTAAGTGTGGCTTAAAATGATGAAGTTTCTCCAGCCATGTTCTAAATGCCTTTTCTTTTCATTTTACCCTATATAGTCAGTATTCACTAGAATGGCAGTCATGAAAGCTTTGAATAAGATAAAAGAAGAGGATTTCCTCAAGTAAGTAGAAGTATAGAAACAAGGAATAATCATGGAATTTTAGAAGAAAGAGAGTGTTGGAAATAATTGGAATTATCTCTAAAACAAGACTGTATTCATTATATCCCCAATCCCTGGCTCAGTATCTGGCATGAAGTGGTATTCAGTAAATGTCAAATTAATATTTGAATTTATGAATCAAGTCCAACTTCTTTATCTTTTAGAAGAGGATATTGAGGTCCAAACAGAGAGTTGAGTTGCATAAGATTTCAGCTAAGTAATAGAGAGTGCACTTAGAGCCAGATTTCCTGAGTCTCCAGCCTCATACTAGCCTCATTACATCCCTAATCCTGGATTTCCTATTACTGTCCATCTACAGAACAGTGAGAAAAAGGCTCATGAGTTTCCGGTCTTGTTAAAACATGCTGAAATACAGTAAACCTCAGATTTTAATTTTGTATGTTCATTTTATTTAATAAAATATTATCATAGTTATCCTTTCAGAATATCCTTGAATAAATTTCAAACAATGAAGTTATGAGGAAAAAGTTTCATATATTTTACTGACTAAAAATGAGCCTCAGAATGAAAATATTTTTATTAAATTTGAGAAAGTAAAGACAATTACTCTTTACAAGCAATAGTTCCCAAGTTTCTAAGCAATTTCTTTGTTAAGACATCTTGGGAAACTGAATGAAATTTTAAAGACAAGCATTTTGGATTAAGTCCACATCTAGTCATTTATGGGTAGACTCCAGTGCATGGCTTTGGAAGTTCCCAGATTGTGGACTGAGAATAAAGCCATGAATTGCTCTTTCTCGTCTGTCCTCAGTTGATGTTTCTTAGCCAAAGGACAGAGTCTGTCACATTCCACTTTTTCTAGCTCTGTGGTCTGATTCCCAAGGTCGTAGTTGGAATGAAAATGAAGAAGAGAGAAAAATGGTGGAGTACCTTCCTCACAGGTGGGACATGCTCGTGTGACGGGTCTCTGACAGCACACCAGCTTTACCCAAGTGATTGAGGATTTCGTAAGCCAGCAGCAAGTGTTTGTGGGTAGCAAAATGAACCTGGAGAGGCTTCCACCTCTTATATTTGGATTTTTCCCCCAAATCTCAAGGCTGATGTTGGAAATGATCATCTGGGAACATGAAGCCTCCCAAGCATGAAAGGTATTAGCAGAGCCCTCATTTACTTAGTGCCACTCTCATGTATTAAAAGTGGTACTCTAGAGGCCTAAAAAACCCTCATGGTTCCAAAACTTAAAATTAGGAAGAGGCTTAGTCCTTAAGAGACTTGGGCTCTGTGTGTCTGAGACAATGCTGATTCATCGTAGTTTTGTGGTTCAGTATCATGTCTGGAATATAGCAGCTGTAAAATTTATTTTGTTTTGCAGGCAGTTTCCTTGTCCTCCAAACTCACCAAAGGCTGTATGCACTGTTCTTGAAATTGAATGTGCTCATGGTGCTGTTTTTGTGGCTGGTAAAATATTTAGTCTAGAATATAATTACACTGTCCATTTCCTCTCCTTTCTGAAAAACTCAACTGACTCCTATTTCCATCTTATTGCTGTTATTAGTTTCTGATTAGTTAACTCTTTGGAGAAATAGAACTGATAGCCAAGCTTATTTTAGGTCATCTACACATTCTTAAGGATCACTCAGGAGATCTGATATTTAAAATGCCATGCCAAAGGGAACTGACACTTCCCAGGTGTTAATAGTTTTCATCAGAGATGGTCAAATAAAAATATGGGTAGTTGTACAGACCAGAAGCTGGTCAGGATAAACATAGCTGTGGAGAGGATGTTTTATAGCATGAAATCCATCTTGAAAAAATAATTTTATTATCTGCAAAATGACTAAACACTCGACTTCTGCCTGAAAAAAAAATTGTTGTGTTGACTTTCCCAAGAAGTAATCTAGTAGACAGTTTTTGTTTTGAAATCTACAGCTGTTTCATAGTAATAGCTGAAATGAAATTGTTCTTTAGTCTTGAATATAACACCGTGCCCTGCTCCCTGCCTTGGCATAGCTTTGTTCATGAAGCAGTGAGTCATATTCTGTTAGAGTTTTTTGTTTAGGTAATTAACAAAAACTTTAAAATTTCCTGTATTCAAACTCTTTGGAATACATTATCACCGATGACTGTTACACTAAGAGTACTATTCATCAGGCGTAAAAGTACTAGTTGCTCTTTTTTTACTCCTTAGTGTGTTCCATAATATTGTAACTTGTTCAGTCAGCCAATCAGATTAATAAGTGTATTGAGCATTCCCTTAGAACTAATTGATGCGTCATATTTTGTCTAAAGCCCTCTCTTCTATTATTTCTTAAATCTTTTCATTGAATCATCTGTATGTCTGTGTGCTGACTCTCCAAATTAGATTGTAAGTTAGCTGAAGGCTAAGCCTTGTTTTATATCATAGCGTCTAGGATATTGATACTCAATAAATAGTTGTTGCTTTTCTTTTTATCCTACTGTGTTAATTGTACCATTCCATCCAGGCTACTGTTACATTTCTTTGGCAGGGAGATATAATAAGTATTCCAGGAATCTACCACAAACTCCTTGGATAATTGATGGACAAAGGAAGCTGGAATCTTCAGTGGAAGAATTAATTTCAGAACATCTTTTGACAGTATTCAAAGCAGAGAGTAAGTGTTAACGATATTCATATTTTAAATACATTGTCATTCATGACTAGACTTCTTGGAGGTGTCAGGAAAGATTTCTTTATTTTGTAAATCACCGCCAAGTCTGGGCCCCTTGCCTGACAACTTCCTGTGAACAGGGATCTCCATGTCTGAGCTCCTCTGACCCGGGCTGGATTTGAGTCAGGGTGCCTTGAGATTTCTTTCCTCTCACAAGATTGCTGCCTTTTCCTGGGCAAATTCAAAACAATTGAAACTACTTTAAATGAATGCACTTACACTGTGACCCTGGGACACCTCAGCCTCAGCCTCTTTTGGGGAATATGAGAAAATTAAAACACAGCTTCCACATCCAGTGCTTGTTTAAGAATAATCACTGGCAAATGCCTGGCTTCCATCTTAACAGCTAAAATGTACTGGAATAAAGTTCAGGCCTACGGAAAACAGATCAACAGCTGTCCTTTCACAGGGACTTAATGGTAGTTGTGTTGTTTTAATTTCCTAAGTATTAATGAGCCCAGGTTTGTTGGGTGAGTCAGATCCTGTCAGGCATGTACTTTCTTTGTCTCAATAGGCCTGTCAGGTCAAAGGAGCATAAAATCTGGTGATTTCACCTAGGATTAGACTAGAGGAAAGGTACTGAGATTTCAATCACAGGAAACCATGCTGTACATCAGGAAGAACTGTAGGCAGTGAGTAAGTACGATAATACTCTTCAGAGTGGGTCTTCCAGTATAATTAGAACATCTTTTCTTTTCTTTTTTTTTTTAAATAGCGGTACTAGGGATTGAACCCAGGCCGCTGTGCATGCTAACTAAGCATGTGCTCTTCCACTGACCTATACCAACCCACCTAGAACACCTTTTTGGATGGACCAGCTAGACACCCATCCTCCTCTCTGATGAACTTTAAGACAAGCCTGCTTTAGGAATGGCAAGCAGGTGACTGAAATGAGATATTGCTGTCCCTTCCAGCTCTCTGTTTGTCAAGAGGAAAGAGAAGCACTTCAAAAACCACATCCCTCTTATAATTTGTTGCCCATCAGGAAGGTGAGCCCTTTTTAAAAGGACCATTAAGAATTATTTACCAATGGAGAAGAAAGTAGCAACCTAGTATCTTCCAGAATCTTAGCAGTAAAGACTCGGGGATATCGCCACAAGCTTTTACCTACTTAATTTAGTATTTACATGCTGGTCATCTGATAATACTTATCCAAGTTATGAAGAAGTGAAAATAAAGCAGTAGCATAAAAAGTCTCTTTCAAACTCTTTTTTTGGGCCACCTTATTCCCTTTCTGTAAGAAGATTCAAGATTTAATTCTGATTATTTGGGTCCCAAGAGGGCTGTTGGGAGGGCTCTGAGACAGCCATGTTTCCCCCTTGCAATCTTTCATGAAGGTGATTTGTTGTCATTTTTCATTTGAGGAGGAAAAATATTGTCCCCAAACTGAATATAAAGCCAACTATGTGTTTAGCATCTCTAATTGTGTGCTGTGGAAATTATTGAGAGCCACTTGAGAAAAAGCAGACCTCCGGGCGTCTGTGCTAACTGGCTCCTTGGGATAAAATCTTGCTGTTTGAAATCCCTGATTAATAACATCAATTGGCTAAACCTGTACTTCTCAGATATATTACTTGTTACTTCTGTGATTCACATCTAAGAACTCTGGGAAGATGGTTCTGACTGTTGTACCTCTAAGTTTTAAGCTCTATGGAAGTAAACCAGTATTGCATGAAGCAGCCTAGCTACTTCTGTAAAGGTTCCTTCCCCTCAGTGGGAGATACAGACTTGTTTCTCAGTCACTGAACACTCCACATCGTATTATCTACTTGCCAATTCTCCAGTTAATAACTTTGACATACTCTCAAAATCAGTGTCCAAGAAATGTTTTCCTAATACATTTATTACTTTACTTATTGAATAAGTATTTGTCGTATCAGTTCCCTGCTGAAAACTGGTCTATGACTAGCTATAGGATGAAGTCCAAATTATGTAACTTGTTATTCTGAGGCCTTCATCATCTGGCCTCTGCCCATCCTTCAGTCCCATTGTCTGTCTGCCCCCAGGTGTGAGGGCCACTGCAGACTAGCTGAGCCCTTTACAGTTCCTGATCATTCTTTTTTTTTTTTTGTCCAACTTTTATTTTTTATTTTTATGGGGGGCGTAATTAGATTTATTACTGGAGATACTGGGGATGTAACCCAGGACCTCATGCATGCTACGCACGCATGCTACCATTGAGCTATACTCCCCCCAACCTGATCATTCTTGACCTTGGTTTTTTTTTGTTTGTTTTTGAAATAACTGTTCCATTGAGCAGAAGTCTGTAGAACGCACAGTATTAGTGGTACAAGGCAAGACATAATGTGAATTTAGAACAATCAGCTAAATTTTAGACATACATTTCCTACCTGTTCTTTGGCTGCCTGTGGTGGTGTGGTATAGACAGTGGTTAAGAGACTCTGGAGCCAAACTGGCTGGCTGCTTCAAATCCTGACCTTACTACTTACCAGGGATGTGATCTTAGGCAAGTTACTTACCCTGTCTCTGTCTCACCTTCCTTAAAAGTAAAATGGGGATAATGATAGTATCTACCTCATAGTGTTAACATATATGAAGTGTGTGGAATAATGCCTGCTCACGGTCATGTTTGCTGTGGAGATGATGGTGAAATCATCAGTCATTTCTGAGTCTAAGAACATTGTCATGTAACCTCCCCTCCCTGTTCAAGCCTCTTTCCCATTCCAGTATTTGCAGTTTTTAGTCTGTGATGATCTATCGTAAAATGAACACTTGTTTTGTCATGGTCCAAGCTTAGGTTTACTTATATAATGAATTTGCTTTCAGACTCAAAGCTCTTTTTCTTCCCCCCTCCTTCCTTTCATAGAGTTTAATTCTCAAATAATGTTTCTGCTTTGTTTTTCTTTTGTTTTAAGGAAAAGAAAGATAGATTTTTCACCATAAGTTTGTAGTTAGGGTGGTGGTGGGGCCTTCCTGCAAAAAGTGCTCTGCCTTTGGATTTCCCATGCAATGACTAAGGTCTCGCTTTGACATCAGAAACACCTAGCTCTTCCATTTATTCTTGTGATCTTGGGAAAAGTACTTAACCTTTCAGAAACTTGGTGTTCTTTTATTTAATACCTACCTCATAAGGTTATAATAAGGATTAAATGAAGTAATGTGTGCAGAAATTTAGTTCAGTGCCTGGCATGTAGTAAGTGCTCAATAAATGTTATTTATTATCACCTTTGCTATTTTTAGTAGAGACTGGGATTAGAGGTGGGATGATGACTATTCCTTGGGATTCTCCAATAGATTGTTCAAGACAAATTGGGTTTTTGCTAAAAGATGAGAATGAAAGTCTAAGGACTATCATGTCTCTGATTTTTTTTTTCTTTATCTGCTTTCCAAAGGCTTTAATTTTTCATCCTCTGGAAGAGAAGATGTAGATGTGAGAACATTAGGAAATGGTAAGATTGCGACAACATCACTTAACTAGAATTAACTTTCAGATTATCACCCTTTTCAGACAGCAGATTTATTATAGTCACTTAGTCAAAATCAGAGTGGGCACAGCCCAGAGCTGCTGCATGTGAGGAAGCCTTGTGGATTATGGAGCTACTTTTATAAATTATATGAGTATGTTTTAACAGGAATTATTTCTTCAGAGGCCACCTTTTTTGCATACCTGTAGGTTGCAAGAGGCTTTTCTGTGCGTTAACAAAGAGGTGCCTGATATTTTCCAAAAGTTTGGTTATTAATTGTTCCACTTAATAACATTTCAGCAGTACCAGTACAGTTTTCAAAATGCACATCTTCATTTAAAAAGTGCTTCTGCTCTCTTACCCTTTCATTTCTCTCATTTTACATTGTTGAATTGCAAGAAAGATGATGAGAATAATCTTGAGCTATTTGAGATTTGTAATCCCTTTTTCTCATGGAATCTCAGCTTTTCATTTCATTAGTGGACTAGGCTAGGAGAATGTATTTCAGCTTGGTATACCTGGGCATTACTGCATGGGACAACTTTATGTTAGGTGTAACCAAGTCAATTAGTGGCTGTTTGAATTTGATTTTGTAATTAACACAGGCTTGTCCATGGACCTTTGGGAAAACAGTCATTTTCACATATTGCCTGTAGTGGGTTTTAGCAGCCCCCAAAAAGCCCCTTGATTCTTTTCACACATCCTTCCCTCCCCTAGATGTAGTCATGTCACTAAACGTTCAGTCCCTAGAGCTCAACTCGTTTTTTCACACCTCCTAACCCTCTTGCATTAGCCCAAATGTTAACTCCATCAACACGTTTCTGTTTCATGACGGGGTGTGTGCTGCCAGGAAGGCCCTTTGCAATTGAGCTGGTGAATCCTCATAGAGCACATTTCACTTCACAAGAAATTAAGGAACTTCAGCAGGTAAACCACTTCATGACATGGAAATTGTCATGTTTCTGCCACTCCGTAACTGAGCTAGAGTTGCTAATTGTTTTTCTTTTTCTAATACTGCAGAAAATTAATAACTCGTCGAACAAAATCCAAGTCCGTGACTTGCAGATTGTCACAAGGTAAGGATAGGCCCACTGGAGATGATTTCAAAAGGGAAGTTTTGGTTGTAGATCACATATCTGATAAGGAATCTGTATCCAGAATGTATAAAGAACTTCATAATAAGAAGACAACCCAGTGAGAGATGAGAGATGATTAAGTGCACATTTCTCCAAAGAGGATGTGTGAATAACCAACAAATATATGAAAAAGTGCTCGGGGGGAGGGTATAGCTCAAGTGGTAGAGCACATGGTTAGCATGCATGAGGTCCTGGGTTCAATCCCCAGTACCTCCTCTACGAATAAATAAATAAATAAACCTAATTACCTGAATCCACCAAAAAAAAAAAAGAAAAAAAAAAGAGAAAAAATGCTCAACATCTTCAGTTTTTAAGGGAATGCAAATAAAAACCACAGTGAGATCTCACTTCATAAAAAGACAGAAAATAACAAGAGTTGACAAGGATATGGAGAAATTGGATCCCTCATACATTGCTGTGAGATTGAAGTGCTGCCACCTTGGAAAACAGTTTAGCAGTTTCTCAAGAGGTTAAATATAGAGTAACCATATGACCCAGCAATTCCACTTCTAGATATATACCCATGAGAAATGAAAGTGTACATCCACGCAAAGACTTCTACATGAGTGTTCTTAGGAGCATTACAATAGCAAAAAAGTAGAAACAACCCAATATCTATGGATAAACAAACAGTGGTCTATCCATAAATAGACTACTGTTCAGTAACAAAAAGGAATGAAGCACTGACACCTGCTACAACATGGATGAACCTTAGAAACATTATGAAGTGAAGGAAGCCAGACACCAAATACCACATATTGTATGATATCATTTTACATGAAATGCTCGGAGTAGGGAAATCTATAGAGATAGAAAGTCGATTAGTGCTTGCCAAGGGCTGGGGGAAGTGGAGAATGAGAAGTGACTGCACATAGGTGTGGAGTTTCTCTTTTGGGGTGATGAAAGTATTCTAAAAGTAGATTGTGGTGATAGCTGCACAACTCTGTAAATGTACTAAAAAAATCACTGAATCGTTCAGTTAAAACAGGGGAATTGTATGCAAATTATATCTCAATAAAGTGATTTTTAAAGAAAGGGAAGTTCAGGGCAAGGCTTGTCTGTATTTTATATATCCAGATAAACTTTCTTTTATTATTTTTGTTTAGAGAGGCAATAGGACATATGAAAGAAGGTGAAGAAGAAAAGACCAAGACCTATAGTGCCTTAATATGGACAAATAAAGCAATACAGAGGAAGGACATTGAATTCCTAGATGACATAAAGGTAATTCAGTGCTGTAATTCTTTTTATTTTTCTACTGCCTATAAAAGAGTCCTTTGTTTTCTCATTTGTTACCAACAAGCTCTGGGGACTGTGAGACTTGATGCTAAATCCCAGCTTTGCCATTTACTAGTTAAATGACTGGGCAATTCATCTGAGCTGTCTGAGACGCAGCATTGCTAGTGGTGAAGAGCCTGACTCCCAGAACAGATCGCCTCGGTGTAAATCCTGGATTTCCATTTCTTAGTTGTGTGACTTTGGACAAGTTGCTTAGCCTCTTGGTGCTTCATCTATAAAATCAGTTAGAAGGATTAAATGAGTTTAGTCATATAAAGCACTTAGAATAGGATCTAACACATAGAAAACACTCAGCAATGCTATTATTATATTTGGCCATCTGTAAAAAGGAACTGTAAGATAGCACTTATCTAATAGAATTGATGCCGAGATTAAGTGAATAAATAAAACATGTTAAATAAATGGAACAGGATGATGTATGTGGAGCACAAATGTTCGGGCACATGCTAGATTTTCCTTCACATGAGCACATCACTGTAGAAGGTCTACATGTTCATTTGCATATGTCTTCCCACCTGCCCCCACCTCTTCCTGTAAAGATAACTTACTTTCAAATGCAGGGGATGAGCATAAATGGGCACAAAGACGTGTATAGTTATCACAACACTATTTAAGTGGGCCATATTTTGTAATAATTGAGATGATCTGCTAGAGGGGACTGGTTTAATCTTACGGCTTATCTATATGATGGACTATTACTAGCCAGCTGTTAGAAAGTATATGGTAGATGAGTATCTATTGCCAAGGGAAAATGTTCCTGATAAATGCTAAGGGGGAAGAAACAAGCTATAAGAATATATAGAGGATGATACATTGTGATTTAAACACACATACACACAAGTCTGTGCTTATGTATACACGTATGTATGACTATGTAGAAAACAAATGGTATGGCAGAAGATACCATAAGATACCATAACTTTATACTTATGAAAAACACAGACACCCAAGAGAGAAACATGGACAAAGCATATGAACAGATAGCTGAAGAAAGAGCAACTCCAAATGGCCAAGAATCATTTGAAAAGATGTTCCACCTCCAGAGTGAAGTAACAGTAAGACCTCACTTTATTCCTCTGAGACTAAGAATGCCTGCTGGTTGGAGTAGGGAAGAAGGCGAGTTGTACACATCTTCAGTAGAAAGTGTTTCAGGCTTTTTGGAAAACAATGTGGCAATGACTGTAAAAATAAAAAATATGCTGGACTTCTACCCAGCACTTCCACTACTGGCAATCTGTCCTGAGGAAATAAAACTCCAGTGCAGAAGGATATGTGCACAAGGACATTTGTTCAGAGTGACAAAATTAGCAAAAGCAAAACTGGAAACAGCATGAATTTCCTTCAATAAGGAAATGGTAGAACAAGTTGGAATATTATTCAGCAGTTTTTTAAAAAGTTGTTTAAAAAAAAACCCCAGCATGTGATCCCATTTAATTTCTGTTATTGTGTGTATATATGCCTTAAACTATTGGAAAAAAAGATAGAGGGAAGTCTACATCTGTGACTTGTAGGAACACCCATGACATTACAAGAAAAAAGCAAAGTACAGAATAATGCTTATATTTTTGAGTGTTTTGGTGAAAACATACAAGTCATTCACCTGCTTGGAGCAGTTCATCTATAAAATGAAAGGTGGACTAGATGACCCCCACTGGGTCCTCCAGTTCTCAGGTTCTGTGATTCCATATCTAGAGCCCTGTGGCTTTTTGCCCTATTGTCTCCGGTCTTTAGGATGATAGTAATACTATAGACAGATATCTCTGAGATTGCAAAATAAATTTCTAAACCTCTATTCCATCACATGTGTATAGCTTATTTAGAGGAATATAAAAACTCATTTTAAAAATAGATTCACAGTTTAGGGGTTGCCGAAGAGCTAATTCAGAAATAATGCTGAAAGAATAGGTAACGTACCAGGTAGTGAAAGGGTCTATTTTAATGCACCACACCTCAGGTGCACCAGTGAGACTAGTTGACTTCGAAGTGTTAGGGTTAAAACATTTTTTCAGATATTCCTATTAGCATCAAATATATAAAAACTGAGTTAATGCCCCTTTTCTGAGAAAAAAGTCACTTCAAATTTACTACTTTTCTCCTTGTTTTTAGGGAGGAATCCTTCTCCCTTACTACTACGTCTAAGGAAAAAAAAATCGCTTGTGTGTGCTATGTGCTTCTGAAGATTTAGCAGTGTGGGGACAGCAGAGTAAATGAAGTGGTTTCCTTTTGTTTGTTAAATAAACAACCAGACCAAAAAAGACACACCAGCGTGTGCTGATCAGAGCATTACGATGGAAGCAGTGGTGGCTCTACCAGCTCAGTTGTGCCTCCATTGACTGCTCCTGGGTCAGAGTCCTGGGACTGACTTGAGGTGAAGGAGACAGAGAAGGGCATGCCTTAGCTAGTCACTCCTTTAAAGGCCAGCTGGCTCTGTGCTCTGAAGTGCAGCCGAGTCGTTACAGATTCCGTAATAATTCAGCTTTGTCCTTTTTTTGGTCCTTTTGGCCAGAGTAACGTCAACCCTTATGGAGACAACTTATCTCATCAGAACAAAGTGCTTCTAAAATCAAAGAATTACAGAATCGTAAAACCCATGAATTAGGAGGGTGACTCACTGCTCTGATAAAAGCAGTCATGTCATTTCAAGTGTAGTCTTTGTCAGAACTTGCTCTTCTTTCTTGGTGGAGAACTTGATAGAGGGGAGACCAGATGGAAATTTTTCTTTTCTCATCATGGCTTCAGGCACTCACTAATCATGTAAATTAAGAAGGAGTTGTTCCAACAAGAAATTGCAGAGGATTCAAAGTTCTTCTGAACCTGCATTGCTGGTTATGCCCAATATCTATTTTTAAAACTTAGAATTAGTTGGCCTTTTACAATATTAATCTCTATTTTTAAATTTCTACCTTGTGACATAAAAGGAAATCTCTAATTGTGAGAAAAATAAGCCTGTGTCCCTAAAGACCTGATGTAAAAAGACATGCATTATTATTCTTAAGTAATTTAACTGGGCTAACAAATATTGAGAGGTCCTGGTTTATTGTACACACTTATAATTTACTGTATTGAAACATGACCCTGGACAGTGATGCAACTGTTAATTTTCCAGATATATCCTTTTGTATAACCCAAAAAATAACCTGTGAGTAGGTATACGGTTCTCCCTAAAACACGCACATGGCCCAAGCACACAAGTAATGCTGATGTCCCACCTACAAACAGCCATTTCTCACCTCAGTCTGAAATCCCCACTGGTAGGTCACTCTTTTGGGTTAGGGAACAAATAGGTAAGAACATTGTCTTCTAGAAGAGCTCTGTTAAAGGGCAGGATAGAACTCCAGGGTCCTAAACAATTTGTTGACTATTAGAGCAAAGGGGACCTTAGGGATCATTTACCTTTAAGCCTTTTTTGTTTTTTTTTAATGGCTTACTGGGGCCCAGAAAATGAGTAATTGTGGACTGGGTTATGGGAAGTCCCATAGAGTTGACTTAAACCTTAGAGGATACAATTTATTTTAGTATTGGTTTCTGTCATGACAGTGATAGATGGGGTCCTTTAAGAAAATGTCTGTAGTGAGCCATGGATGACAGAGGAGGTGCTAAGACGGGCTTCACTGGGCAGCAAAGCTGACACCATGGTTATCGTATCCTCCTCTAGGACTTAAAGATTGACCAGAAAACTCCTTTACGGGTCCTCCACCGTAGGCCCTTGGCTGTGAGAACTCGCATCATTCACTCCATGGAGACACACTACGTGGATGAACATCACTTCCGCCTCTACCTGAAGACTCAAGCTGGAACGTATCCTTTCACCTCCGGTAGCACTGATCTAACCAGCACCCTGTTGGGAGGGTTCATGCTGCCCTAGAAAAGAGGTTGAACTTGATCGATCTAGGAACGGTTAGGGAAAGGTTTGGGTTGGAGGTGTTTTTGGTCTGAGGGGTTCTTACACATTAAACTTGTGTTTTTCAAAGTGATATTTTAAACCATGAGGCAACAGCCAGTTCAATGTGAACTTTAAAATACTGAGTATCTCATACAATGCTGAGTACATAGTAAGTACTCAGGGAACACTTTGATTGATTCATTGATTCATGTCTTTACACATTTTGCAAGTCACATATTCATAACCACATTTGGGTCCTTTCAGCATTTTGAGCATTTCCCCCAGATAATTAAACAGGGATGGTAGATGGAAGTGGCCTTACCTTATGTAGTGACTGTCACTGTATTTGGCCACTGGCCCAGAACAAGAGAAGAGTCCCAGGTTGATTGCTTGTTCATAAGCTACCCTGCTTTGTGTGGTTTTGTATCAGATCTGAGTTGCTGGTTAAAATAGATCAGGAAATTGCCGTAGTGTTAGCTTTAGTTTATTTTTCAAAGGTGCTCCTTGTTTGTTTCTCAGTTTTACATTATTTCATGATCCAATAGCATGATGTGATAAGATGCCTTCTAACTAGTAAAAAACAATGACATTTATTGGATATGATAAGGGAAAAAAAGTTTTAGTCACCAAATAGCATTCTCACTATATTGCTGTAATTAGCCTGCCTGCCATTCTCCATCAACCTTCTCTGCCCTCTTCTTCCCCTGCTCTATCCCAGGAGTGACTAAGCTGAAACAAGTATAGGTTATTTACTCCTAAAATCTAAATTTTTACATTTTGGATCAAGGCATGATATATTTAGACCAGTGGGCAGACCACTGTATCTTTGTTATTTGGAGCACATTTGCCTATTGTAGATGTAATTTCAAAGGAATCACAGATTAGAAATTTTTTTAAATCTAATTTCAGCTTTTATTTTGGTGTGCTAGGAAGAAATGCAATGGTCTTTTGAAGAAACTAATGTCTTTTCAATCTCATTAACATACTTCTAGAACCAGCCATGTACATGTACTTAAGCCATTAGCCAAGAAATACTATTTGGTAGAACTTCAGATACTATGTGGTTATACACAGAAAAATGTGAATTTTTCACATATATTGCTCAGTATACTGAACTAGTTCATTTGACTTATACCTTATCCCTCTGGCTATGAATAAAAAAACCACTCTGGACTTTTATTCTGGGGCTTTTTGGTTATCTCCCCTCATCATCGCTACTCAGAAGTGGCACTCTATAAAGTGAGAGAAAAGGGACAATTGTTGAATAATTAGGAGTTTAGCAAAGAAGACTAGATAATTATGTGAGTCAAAACATTTGGTCAAAGTAGAGTGAATAAACTATTGGAAAGTAAAGAGGACATAATATTAGCATATTGTGGTGTTAACTTTTTATTTATCATCTAAGAA